>NC_136419.1:149273750-149937500 GCF_052625555.1 Lactuca saligna | reverse complement strand
TTAATGGGCCTTAAGATAGAGTTTTCGGTCCTACAAGGCCGAAACCTTCATGATTTCGGTCCTAATGTAGGGCACAATTGTGATTTCGATCTAGCCTTTATCAAATAAGGTTTTTGGTTATGCTTTTATTCCAAAGAAATGGTTTTCAGTTTGGTTTTGGGATTAGATTCCCAAAACCAAAAACTACTTATATACATTGTATTTTTATAATTTAAACTAAGTATTATGCTTTGGTATGAATAAGTGCAACGTTTATTTGAACTAGTATAAGCTTTATTGACTTTTATTTGAACTAGTTTGACTTACATGGACTTGAAATAATGGGTTGTTACATTAAGGCCCATGTTGCCATTTATTTTTATAAGTAAGGTTCCTTTAAATACGACCTACATAGTGTCGAAGTTAATAGCAATGTCCTTAGACGAAACCCATGACGAAGTATTGTTAACATTTGGTTTGAAATTATAGAGAGTGATGAATATTGGACCTAGTTCCTATGGAGGATCAAGAAATGCCTTCAGGACTCTACAAAAGTAACATTCATAAGCACTATGTTCAATTACATAATTAGCCATAAGTATTGTCTACCTAGATTAGAATTTGTCGTAATAGTGTAGTGGAATGATGTATTCGTAGACATATAAAAATTATAACATGTCAAATTATCAGTTATCTTTAAGTGGCCTTTAACAAGAAATCCACAATGCCAATAAACTTCCTTGATTGGACAATATTCCTATTGAGAAATAGGCAAGCTCCTTTTTCCTTATAGCCCTTTTGAATGTTTTGTCCACTGGCATTCCTCATGCCATGCAAAGGTTATTGGTGGGTATACAATATTTACCGATAACAATTGTTATGGAACTTATCATGGGTCAATCCAACAAGTGTTCATGATGCGATTCGACTTAGGGAAATACGGTGAGATCTGACACCTTAAAAAAGGGTGCATAAGTGTTGATCCTGACAGAAAAATATAGCTTCATCTTTGAAGTTATAAAGACTTTTTCAAACTTCATTTGTACATCTCGACCAAGGGACTTGTAGATGTGAAAAATAGGAAAAAAATTGGTATAATGTGTGGGTATGCAATAAATGTTATTGGATCGTTTAACATGCGAGAGATGACATCCAATGTCTATCAAATTGCATACTGAACTAAAATGTGAACTCTCTTCTTCTTGCTCCTTAATGAGAAATACCAAACGACATATTGGTTGTGTTAGCTGCACTCTAACTTTAATATTTTTATATTTGTAATCAATATGTGTTTTTATATGGGATCAACTATTGTATCTAATAATATAAGTGTTATCTATTGTAATTTAGAAATTTCTAAAACAACACAATCATCCTACTTATAACTTTAAAAAAAGAATACTACTTTATGACCTCTAAAATTGGAATGTGATGTCTATATATAGTCATTGCTACATAGAATACAATGATATAAAAGTTCACCCCGAACACAGTTCGTACGAAAGAACTATGAAAGTTCAGAGTTGGACAATATTGCATGTTTATCACTAGGAAGCCTACATTGGACCCTATATATATATATATACACACACACACACACACATTCTTGTTATCCAAATTTAGAGTGTGATATGTCAATGGATAGCCCTAATTAAGATGAATATACAAAAAACTTATTACAATAGGAGTTCATACGAACGATCTATGAATGTTCAAAGTTAGGGAAAACTAAATTTTCATAAGTGTAATATACAAAAATGTACTTGAAAAACTAAATTTTCATAAGTGTAATATAGATAAAAATGTCATTTTTTAATCATTTTCTATTTTATGATAGATAAAATAGCAAGAATGGTCCTTGTGGTATGTCAAAACTCACATGCTTTAGCCAAAGAAGTTTGGATTAGCACCAGATGACCAAAATTTTCATTTTGTTACCACTTTCGTCTAATTTACTTTAAATTTTTTAATGACGATTTTGCCCTTGGTTTATGATTTTTCAGTTTTTTAATTTATTTAAATACTCTTATGATTAAGAGAAAAATAAAAAAGAAAATGCATCTCTCTCTCTCTCTCTCTCTCTCTCTTATTTAAGTAAATCATTAATCGCAAATCACTCTCATGATAATCATTGGCTGCTACCTTACTATCTTCTTATTCAACCCACAAATTTGAACCCCAACTTGTTCATCCAAAAACAGGAGCCGCCTTATCCCAGACATAGGCGCAACAATTGGTTCTTCCTGAACGAGAATGCTACAAATGATATTGCATTAATGGTACCACCCCTTCCCTGTACATCTTCTGATCATCTTTTATGTAGAAGGATATCGAGAAATTTGAGGAAAAATATGGCATTGTGGCTTAGATTCATCATTTTTTCATATGACGGTGGTGTGGTGGTGCCACTATATGTGGTCAGGAGGAACTGGGACGCCACCCAATAAAAGTATCAAAGTTCATAAGAATTTCAAAATTGGCATTTTAACAAACACATGGCAGGAAAAAAGAAACACTATTGAATTAAATTTTAGGGCTCATATTAGATGACAGTAAACACAATGAAATCATATCTAGGCTTCAAAAATTGATTGTAGCTGAGAATTTAAGGTTATTTAACTACCATGTATGTTGTTTGTGTGTTTGGAAACCCAAAAAATGGTTTCCCTAAAAAATCAACTCGTTTCTTATATGTCTGTAACACAGTAAATTTCAAGACAAAATTTTCATTTAAAATAATCATTTTATTCTTAGAAACACTTGTTCAAAATCTCATTCATAGTCGAATTACAAAACATAACTCCATTTTCACTTGCATAGAAAACCAGGATCCTCCAAAATATGACTCTTTCTCTAGTGTGTACAATCAAGCCGGTGTCGTCCCGTGATACTGAAAGAAACCTGAAAAACATCACACAAAACACTGTAAGCACGAAGCTTAGTGAGTTCCCCAAAATATCACACATAGCACATATTAGCCACTCGAGGCTATAACTCTATGGGTCCGTGCACCCAAACTATGTGAACCCTCAGGTTCTAACTCTGGGAACCTTCCGGTTCCAACTCTATAAACAGGCACAACAAAAATCACATAGAAGTAATGAAGTACAACACATCACGTACATATGGCATACAAATACTCGGATCACATAACTCTGGTTACCTACTCAAGGTAAAGTATAGTGAGAAGACTCACCTGGCAAGCAGAAAGCAAATATCCCCACACTTAACTCTCAAACTCGCCACCGCCTAACACGTAAGAAAAATACTCTCATGAATATAACTCTCGAGACTAGAATCAATCCTCTCATGGAACCCTGTTAAGGGTAAAAGACTATTTTACCCCTCTCTTGGCCCAAAGGCCACATCGCTGACCAAACCCTAAAAGTCAACGACCAACCCTTGGTTAAAATCAAAGTCCTCAGTCAAAGTCAACCCCTGACTGACCCTACTCGCCGAGTCAACCCTGTGACTCGTCGAGTTCCCATAATCAGAACTTCACCCAATTCGCGACCTGACTCGCCGAGTCACCCTGAGACTCGCCGAGTGCAACAACTCTGAGTCCACTCGCACACAACTCACCGAGTCATCCCTCGACTCACCGATTCTCGACTCAACCAGAGAATATCGGGACCCTTCGACAAGACTCGCCGAGTCCAAGAACAGACTCACCGAGTCTAAGGCTATCATCAACCTACTTGCCGAGTTGTTCTTCCAACTCGCCGAGTCCCAACTCATGTTCAAGCAACTCGTCGAGTAGACCCATGTGACTCGTCGAGTACCACCGGTCTGAATCCATTTAGAAGCATTCCAGGCCATGCAACTGCTCCAAAACATAGATCTAGTCTCCTACCACTCATCCATCACGTAAAGTGGCAAACTTTACGTGAATCCAAAGAGATCTAAGCCGTTTGCACATTGGTCTAGGGTTTGGGACATGTAAGCTTCACTAAACACTCCAACATAGGGACTTTCATGCTCTCTGATTCTTCTCCCTTCCAGATCTGAGGTAGCAACCTCAGATCTAACCTCTAGACTTCCCATTACATCCATAGACAAATCCCCACAAACCCCAAAATGAAGAACAACATAACAACAGTTCAATAACGAGGTATTACCTCTAAGAGATGCCCCAACTGCAATGTAATTCGAATCCAAGCAAAGCCCCTTGCTCCAAGCCTTCAATCTCCCAAAATTCCTTCAACAATTACTTCTCCAAGCTCCAATCCACCCAACTATGGTGCTTCTCTGTGATTTAGGGTTTTCTGGGGCTCAAGGGGTGATAAAGAGGCTGGGAGGAAAACATAATGATCTTTATATAAGGCTCAACCCCGAGAATTAGGGTTTTCTCCACCCAGCGCCTACTCGCCGAGTCCATTACACTGACTCGCCGAGTTGGCCACTTAACACGTGACCAAGTCGTGACTCTACTTGCCGAGTCCACACATGGACTCGCCGAGTCACTCTTTCCCAATTTACTCTTTTAGCCCTTCAACTCTACTCTTGATATTTCGGGATGTTACAATTCTCCCCCACTTAAATTAGGCTTCGTCCTTGAAGCCTACAGCAACTCAACTCCGGAAATATTCCCACAACGTGCCACCTGGCCTTAATCGGACCAGGTCTCACAAGGCATACCCATCGAAACTCGAACACACTTTCCCTTTCCTTACGTTGTCTTGACCACTGTCTCGAACCGGGCACCGGATGTAACCTCTGATAACCACACTCAACGATCCGAGAATTACCCATGAAGCATCACTGTCCCAAATCTCAACAATCACTCGACCCATAAGGGTTAGAAGCCATGAAGCATCGGATCCCCGATCCAAATCCCATTCTATCCAATCCGTGACGACGGAAAGACCCACTCTTCAATCCCAGAGTAACTCGCATGAGTCCTCTTCTTGCAATCACACACTCATGCCGCACCAACCTTCTCACTCTCAGGTTAGGAAAACCCGTCACACTGACGACATCTCTAACATCCCCAGGAGAAACCACCACTACGCACACAACCCTTGGTCAGAATCAAGCTGGGAGTCCCAGACTCCATCCCTGCATCCATCCTGAGACTCTTGGCTCTACACCCGCGGAATCCCTTCCGCGTCCTCAGCAAATATCCCATCATGATGTCATTCCATACCACTATCACAGACACAGTGTTCGACCACCATACTCCAAATCATCCATTCTCACCACTACTTCCACTTCCGCGAATCAACACTTTCCCCAGCAAATGAGGGTCCGACACCTTCTCCCATACAACAGCTGAAAGGGTGGCATACCAATGCACTAATGATGGTTGTTGATATAGGATAACTCAACCAAGGATAAATACGTGCCGCAACTCCCTCCGTAATCTAATACACATGCCCGAAGCATGTCTTTGAGCGTCTGAATCGTTTGCTCCCTCTGAGGTGTCCTTAGACATCATCATGATAAGCTCTAGCTCATTCCTCATATCTCTCTTCGAGATTGAGCACCAGGTCAGCTTTTGACTCCACAGCTGAGCATCCAAAGGTCACCGATATCATGATCCAAATATCCCACTAACTTCCTCCCCGTGACCATTATCCCGACCTCGTGACACGCAAGTCACGAAATTCTCTTTTCCTTATGCGAGAAAATACAATCCAACCGAGGATCGTCTCAACTCTGATCTCTGGTTTCTGCTGCGCATATCCCTTGCGCATCTCACCACATTTCTCGATAGAGACGGGGACCCCAGTATCGCCCCCGGTCCAACATCCAGGCTCCAAAAACTCAATACTAGGGCTACTCAAGCCCAAAACTCTTCCACATCATACGCTGATCGGAGAACATTCCATCATCACACTCCCTTGCCATCTAGTGAGTACTACGGCTCCCCGCGGTATCACAACACCCTCTGACTAGTGAGTACTATGGCTCCCCACGGTATCACAACACCCTCTGACTAGTGAGTAATACGGCTCCCCGCAGTATCACAACACCCTCTGACTAGTGAGTACTACGGCTCCCCGCAGTATCACAACACCCTCTGACCCCACTAGCTCGTGCTCCGCAGACTATCATAAGCAGTTGCCCATTCTTGACTCGAATATGCATAACAGACTCTGGAGGCAATCGACATATCAATATGCCCACCCTTGTGAAGATCTACTCTCTTAAATAATCTCCCTAGATGCCCATACTCGAAGGGCTCCCACTAGATCCATAGATACCTGATATACCACAAGTCGTCTCAACTCAAGATTCACGAATACTTCGAAATAAAGATATCAATACCCGGATACCTCGGAACACCCCCACCGAACATCACAAGATCCTGCCACAACCACTGATCTCCTGCCCCAAGCACCATATAGATGCAATAATACATTCCCTCTGAACCCCATAATTAGATCTTCATTTTTCCCAAGTTGCAACTTCGGTGTATCCAATTTCTCATTTGCAATACGAAGAAACGCTAACGTTACAAAATACGCTGATAATTCTCCGAAACCCTTTTTCCCACCGCTCAAAATCCAAACAAGGATACGCATACCGACCCGGGAGTTGGCTGCCCAATCATTCTCTATCTACTTGCCCCAACACTGACCAATAAACACCTGTCGTGGAGACATTCATCCTTCTCAAACAAGTACTTCCCGCATTAACTCACTCTGACCCCTTTCCTCGATCACCGACATCTTTGGTCTCATGATTTCTTACAGCATATTTCTATACTCCACTTATAACTGCTCTTGACGATTCTCTGCTTTCTTACATACGACACCCGGTTCTCCCCCACTTAGGGTTCGAACCATCACCAAATAGCACACAACCAACCCATAACTATTTTTTTTTCCAGCAAAATCGCACCTGCCCCCGGAAAGTGCTACACAACGCCCGATAATCCCCCTTAAGGAAATGAATCGACCTCATATACTCTGAACCTCTAGTGAACTCCTCAAGAACTTCTCGTCACGTCTGCCTCTAGTCGTTCCAAATCTCGTACTAATCTAGTACCAAACAACTCAACTGCTCAATAACATCCCTGGCTCATAGACTGAACCATAAAATCATCGTACCCCTCACCTCAACTCATTAACCAACGCTCCAACACCGGGATCATCCCAAGAATAGGCACCCACTCCCATATTCAACACCCCAGGGATAGAAAACTCTTTGCACCGCTAAACTCGACTGAACTCCCCACTGATACCACTATCGTACACCCTACTATACTCAAATAGGTGTAGCGTGGCCCTCGACTATCTCAGTCCCAACTGATTATCTGCTCATGATAAATCACTGCCTCGCGGCACACATGCTACCTGATACTCTGGTGGGAAATCATCATCAATGACGACCTGCAGGGTTTACCCCTAAACCCAAAACCAAAACATCATGCTTCTCATATTTTTCACATGAACATAATCAGTACCTCCCAGATCATAGGAGGTGACATCTCCTTTATCGACTGATCGCTCAACTCAGATCGAAATTCTCCCTTCTCACTGATTCCTGACTAAAATACTCTGAGGGGCTCTCGATCTCCCTCTCAAGGGACGCCTCTTCGAACTTACTCATGACCGGATAACCGAAGAACCCCAAAAATCATTCACTACGAACCATGCTACTCATTCCATGACATCTCTTCTCAATATGCCCCGGTGTATGGTACCCTAACCATAACATCACTCCCCAATCCGCTCCGATGTATGGTACCGAGACCATGACATCACTCCTCAATCTGCTCTGATGTATGGTACTCGAACCATAACATCACTCCTTACTCCGCTCCGATGTATGGTACTCGAACCATAACATCACTCCTCAATCCGCTCCGATGTATGGTACTCGAACCATAACATCACTCCTCAATCTGCTCCGATGTATGGTACTCGAACCATAACATCACTCCTCAATCTGCTCTGATGTATGGTACCCGAACCATAACACCACTCCTCAATCTGCTCTAATGTATGGTACTCGAACCATAACATCACTCCTTACTCCGCTCCGATGTATGGTACTCGAACCATAACATCACTCCTCAATCCGCTCCGATGTATGGTACTCGAACCATAACATCACTCCTCAATCCGCTCCGATGTATGGTACTCAAACCATAACATCACTCCTCAATCTGCTCTGATGTATGGTACCCGAACCATAACGTCACTCCTCAATCTGCTCTGATGTATGGTACTCGAACCATAACATCACTCCTTACTCCGCTCCGATGTATGGTACTCGAACCATAACATCACTCCTCAATCCGCTCCAATGTATGGTACCCGAACCATAACATCACTCCTCAATCCGCTCCTTAGAACCTTCAGAATACTCCCTGTATCAAGTATGGGTCCTCTGCTTTCAGTAGTACGGGCCCATACTACCTGCCACATCTACCCATACTTTCCACACGGACCATCCCAGAGCTTCTAAGTAGCTGCTCGTCCTACTCTTTCACCAATCCCATCACGCGTGCTTGCTCCCCAGCAAAATTCTCTACTCTACAAGTGCACTCATCTGGCTAGGGTTACTCCCTAGGCTCTTCCGTTGTCCTCCCACTTCTTTGCTATCAGCTGCTGAAGAGCTCCTAATGATGCCAGCCATCTACCTCCTGAATATCATCATATTCACTTGGGAGCTGACTCCTATCATCGAGAGTTCCACAAAGCACAAAGCAAGAAGCATTCGAGCATCGAAGAATACATAGGACTCCCTCTCTGTGATAACTCCACTTTCTCGGCTCATCCTCGAAAGTACCACCGAACTCTGTAACTCTACCCCTCATGGGTTCTAACTGGATATTCTCACTCATCACATACTCAAAAGCATCACACATATAACAACGAGTCCTAGGCTAAGACATCACAAATCAGGCCACTCTAGTCCTAACAAATGAAATACGTAGCCTGTCTCCAGCATGCAATAATATCTCATAAAGTGCATCATAAATATCTCATAACACAAAAGTAAGGGTATTTTGGGAAATCACTGTTCGGGCTCTGGCTGATTGTACACACTGCTCTTTCTTGCTTTCTCTTTGAACTCTTATTCACTTTTAGAAAATTATTTCCTTAAAAACTTTTCTTACCTCCTCAGTTTGAGTCCAGATTTATCCGAAGGCGCATCCGAATCCCTCAAACCAAGGCTCTGATACCAACTTGTAACACCGTAAATTTGAAGACAAAATTTTCATTTAAAATAATCATTTTATTCTTAGAAACACTTGTTCAAAATCTCATTCATAGTCGAATTACAAAACATAACTCCATTTTCACTTGCATAGAAAACCAGGATCCTCCAAAATATGGCTCTTTCTCTGGTGTGTACAATCAAGCCGGTGCCGTCCCGTGATACTGAAAGAAACCTGAAAAACATCACGCAAAACATTGTAAGCACGAAGCTTAGTGAGTTCCCCAAAATACCACACATAGCACATATTAGCCACTCGAGGCTATAACTCTATGGGTCCGTGCACCCAAACTTTGTGAACCCTCTGGTTCTAACTCTGGGAACCTTCCGGTTCCAACTCTATAAACATGCACAACATAAATCACATAGAAGTAATGCAGTAAAACACATCACGTACATATGGCATACAAATACTCTGATCACATAACTTTGGTTACCTACTCAAGGTAAAGTATAGCGAGAAGACTCACCTGGCAAGCAGAAAGCAGATATCCCCACACTTAAATCTCGAACTCGCCACCGCCTAACACGTAAGGCAAATACTCTCATGAATATAACTCTCGAGACTAGAATCAATCCTCTCATGGCACCCTGTTAAGGGTAAAAGACTATTTTACCCCTCTCTTGGCCCAAAGGCCACATCGCTGACCAAACCCTAAAAGTCAACGGCCAACCCTTGGTTAAAATCAAATTCCTCAGTTAAAGTTAACCCCTAACTGACCCTACTCGCCGAGTCAACCCTATGACTCGTTGAGTTCCCATAATCAGAACTTCACCCAATCCGCGACCTAACTCACCGAGTCACCCCGAGACTCGCCGAGTCCAACAACTCTGAGTCCACTCGCACACAACTCACCAAGTCATCCCTCGACTCACCGATTCACGACTCAACCAGAGAATATCGGGACCCTTCGACAAGACTCGCCGAGTCCAAGAACAGACTCGCCGAGTCTAAGGCTATCATCAACCTACTCGCCGAGTTGTTCTTCCAACTCGCCGAGTCCCTGCTCATGTTCAAGCAACTCGTCGAGTACACCCATGTGACTCGCCGAGTACCACTGGTCTGAATCCATTCAGAAGCATTCCAGGCCATGCAACTGCTCCAAAACATAGATCTAGTCTCCTACCACTCATCCATCACGTAAAGTGGCAAACTTTACGTGAATCCAAAGAGATCTAAGCCGTTTGCACATTGGGCTAGGGTTTGGGACATGTAAGCTTCACTAAACACTCCAACACAGGGACTTTCATGCTCTCTGATTCTTCTCCCTTCCAGATCTGAGGTAGCAACCTCAGATCTAACCTCTAGACTTCCCGTTACATCCATAGACAAATCCCCACAAACCCCAAAATGAAGAACAACTTAACAACAGTCCAATAACGAGATATTACCTCTAAGAGATGCCCCAACTGCAATGTAATTCGAATCCAAGCAAAGCCCCTTGCTCCAAGCCTTCAATCTCCCAAAATTCCTTCAACAATTACTTCTCCAAGCTCCAATCCACCCAACAATGGTGCTTCTCCGTGATTTAGGGTTTTCTAGGGCTCAAGGGGTGATAAAGAGGCTGGGAGGAAAACATAATGATCTTTATATAAGGCTCAACCCCGAGAATTAGGGTTTTCTCCACCCAGCGCCTACTCGCCGAGTCGGCCACTTAACACGCGACCAAGTCGCGACTCTACTCGCCGAGTCCGCACATGGACTCGCCGAGTCACTCTTTCCCAATTTACTCTTTTAGCCCTTCAACTCTACTCTTGATATTTCGGGATTTTACAATGTCTATGAAAATCAAAACCTTTTTTTCCCTTATCTTCTGAATCGAATATTTACTATTATCCCTCTCTCTCTCTTTGAATTACAGGTTGGTAGAAGATGATGTGCAGTGTCAACAGTGGTGACATGAAGGTGATGATTGGATGATGCTAGGTGCCAGGTATCATCAAGTTGCAACAGTTCATGATATGATTATGTTTTCTTTAATGGTGCTTTCTATATGAAATCAAATTCAAATCCAAAAAGAGCTGAAGATGGTGAATAGGAACCGAATTTACTATAAGAAAATATGTTAAATAAGGGTTTTTTTGTTGGATTAGGTGTCTAATCCCAAAACTATTATTGGTATGTACTTTACCTAAGAGTAGCATGGTCTATTTGGGTTGTATGGCACCAGAACAATGTACAAGATGGATAATTGAGAAGATTTTATTAATAAACTAATATGAAATCATATTATTTAATTAGTATTGATTAGGAATTAATTTAGAATTGATTTTGTGATCAAAAGCGACTAATTAAATATAAGGGGTTGATTTGGTAAATCATTCATTCTTATAAAGTGGGCTTATGATCCATAGTTCATCATGTTGGGATTAACCCACGTGGTAACCCATGGATACTCTATGGAGGTTTTAACCCATGGAGCATGAGGGATATGGAAAGTCATTAGGGTTTACATAGTGTGACCCTAGTTTGCCACACTAGATAAGAACCCCTCTGTGTCATGAAACTAGCACTTAAGTGAGCACCAAGGAGTGACTAGTGGAAACAAAAGAGGGCTAGTCAATTTTATGAGTGCAATTAACCTCCTCTCAAGTTCCTCCATTGTTGGTGGTGTTGTGTGATTCCATTTGAGGTGCAACACTTGGGGCACTAAGTTCTGAAAGATCCAAGGCTTCCAACTACAACAAAAGGTATGTCATCTAACTTGTTTTAGTACCTAAGTATAAAACTTTTGTATGCTGGCTAGGATAATACCTTGGAAAGTTCAAGTTTACATGTATAATATAGAAAACATAGATCCAAGGTATTTAGGGTTGCATGCACACCTTAGGAGTGTTAGAGTGCTCAAAACCATTTAGTGATATCAGAGCCTAGGCTTGTTTCCTATTATACTTGAAAATTCGGTTTTCTGCTGTTATGGATAGTGGACTCGCCGAGTCCACTGGGGGACTCGTCGAGTCCAAGCACAAACTCATCCAACTCGCCGAGTCAGCTCCTGCACTCGATGAGTTGGTGCTCCAGAATATGGTTTTTCGATGTTTTTTGCTAGAATTGGACTAGGATCATTACCCTACGCTGTTTTTTGAACTTATAAACATGTTTTTGATGTGGTAATGATCGTGCTTATCCAATTTAAATGATAATTTTCAAAGTTTCATGTTTTTTATTAGTTTATATGGTTAGGTTAATTACATGAAATTTGTTTGATTTGAATTGTCTTGTTCTTTGAGTTTAATTTACATCATAGACAAATTGTTTGATTTTCTTGTTAGAGTTTTTGATCTAAATGATTTTGATGAATTCCATAACTTGTCCTCAAGTTATGGAAAATGAAAAATTTTATTTTAAAGAAGTCATTAAAGTCATAGGTTATGATCTTGAAGAGTCTTTTCTCATAAATGGTTTTTTTATGAGAAAATATTTATTAAACTCATAAGTTATGGATTCCAAAAGTTTTGAAAGTTACAAAACTTTCCATCAAGTTTTAGAATTTGTAAATGTAAACATCTAACTTTTGAAACATTTAGTTCCAAACCCTAGAATTTTAAAAGTTTAAAATTCAATCCTTATACTATTTTAATATTATAGGTTTAATATATATATATATATATATATATATATATATATATATATATATATATATATATATATGTATAAGAGTAAATTCAATCTTACTATTAGTAGGCCTCATTTACGAAGCCGATCTATAAGGGGGTATAGGCTTATTGCCTATAAAATGGCAGTTTAATGGGTGTCCACTCTCACCCACCTCTTCCTTGACTAGTGGAGGGTCATTAGCCAAACGAGTAGTGTAGGACTCTAATTCTCCCTTAATTAAAAGTATAATGATAAATATAAAGTAACTAAACACTTATAAATTCCCAAATCTTAGTTACTTAGGAAAATGTGAACATTGTGCTAACCCATGAAATTGCACTTTGCATCTTGTTATGTCGTTAGTGGAGCGTGTGTGGTTAACCAGGACACTAATATGGAATCACAGTGCATGGAAAAGGGTAGCTTGGTGTTAATCATAGATCAATGGAGCATGTGTGGTTAAACAACACATTAATTAGGTGGTTGTAACATTGGGTGTACCAAGTTAATCTGCATGATTGTTCACACCTTCTTTGTTATCCTCGGCATCCCAAAACTTGAAAGGCACACTCGAGATTTAAACATGCCATTGAATTTTTCAATGAATTTCAAAGGATCTAGGAGTTTCAATTCACTTAAAGCCTAAATTTCTTTTTCGTTCGTAGTGGAGATTGGTAAATCGTTATTTACCTACCTTCAAATATTTTTTAGTTTGGATTCCAACATCCGTCTTCCAAATTGTATAATATTGTGTTGGTTCGTAGCCTTAATATTGCATTTGGGTGTTGTATTAAGGACTAAATCAACAAACTTGAATTTCTCTTATTGTAGATGTCTAGTTCAGACAACTATGGTCTTCCCAAATCCTTTGGAACAAGCTTTCCTCTTGAAGATGATGTCCCGCGGTTGGATCTTGGAAGTCATACTTCACTTCCTCCACCTCCTCCAATAATTCTCCTTAACCTACAAGTTCAAGGACTTGAAAATTTCAAGGTCACTAAAGCGCTACTTGAAATGAAACATCAAGATGGAAGGCCTGTGTGTACTTACGTCTTGGAGATGAAGTCACATATTGACAGACATAGAGTATTGGGTGTCGTTGTCTCGTGGAACTTGGCGGTTGACTAGGTTCTTCAATCACTTCCTAAGTTATATTGTGATTTCATTAAGGACTACTATGTGACAGACCATGACATTACCCTTATTGATCTTACTTATTTGCTTGTTGCTGCTGAATCAACAATGATTTGGCAAAATAGAAAAGAAAATTTGATTGGAAGATCTACTCCCCAAACTTCCATGGATATTTATTGGATTTAGTGTCTAATTCCATAACTATAATTGATATGTACTTGACCCGAGAGTAGAATGGTCCATTTAGGTTGCATGGCACCGGAATAATTTGTAGGATGGACTTTTGAGAAGAATATATTTATGATTTATTAATATATTATAAGTTCTAATATGTTAATTTGAAATAAAATTATTTAACTAGTATTGATCAAGAATTAGTTTGGAATTAATTTTGTGATCAAAAGAGTCTGATTAAATAAATGGGGATTGATTTGGTAAATCATTCATTCATATAAAGTGGGCTTATGATCCCTAGTTCTTCATGTTGGGCTAAACCCATGTGGTGACCCATGGATAATCCATGGATGTTAAAACCCATGGATCACGAGGAATGTGGAAATTCATGAGTTACATCGTGTAACCCTAATGTGCATACTATATTAGACGCCTCATAGCTCATGAAATGGCACCTATAATCTTTGTAGAAGCGCTAGCTGATTTCTTAAGTGTATATCTCTTCTCAAGTTTCTTCCAATTTTTTGGTGGTGTTGTGTGAAGAATTTGAGGCATCACACTAGAGGTGATAGGCTCTTAAAGGCTTAAGGAATCAAGATACAACAAAAAGTATGTCATTCTAATAGATTTTTGTATTACATATACTTCATGTTAAGCTATTTAGGAGGAACCTTGGAAAAATCAAAGTGTGCATGTATAATAGAAAAAAAAATGGATCCAAGGTTTCTAAGTTGCATGAACACCTTAAAATTGTTAGAATGCTCAAAACCCTTCAGTGGTATCAGAGACTAGGCTTGGTTTCAATTATACTTGATGCAACTTAACTTTGTAGCTTGAAAAATCGAACTTTTGGCTGTCTGGATAGTGGACTCGCCGAGTCCACTGGGGACTCGCAGAGTCCACGGATAAGTTCATACACCTTGCTGAGTCAGTTCATGTACTCGACGAGTTGTTGCTCTAGATTGCAGATTTTCAACTCTTAAAGATGGAATTGGACTAAGATCATTACCCTAATCTGTTTTTGAACTTATAAACCTATTTTTGATGTGGTAATGAGCATGCTAATCCAATTCCATAGATAATTGTCAAAGTTTCAAGTTTTATGTTAGTTTATATGATTCTTGAAAATGGTTTATTTGAATTCTCCATGCTTATCAGGTTTTTGTAGATCATATTATTTGACACTTGCTTGTTAGTTTAATTGTTGATCTAAATACCTTTCAATGGACTCCATAACTTGTCATCAAGTTACGGAATCCCAAAAGTTGTTTCTTTAAAAGTCATTAAAACTCATAGGTTATAGAAATGAAAGGGTTTGAATAGTTTCAAAACCTTCCATCAAGTTTTGGAATTTGTAAAGTCACTTTAGAAAACTTTAATTCCAAACCCTAGAATGTTAAAAGTTTAAAATTCAACCCTTATACTTTATAGTATTATAAGTTAATATATATATATATATATATATATATATATATATATATATATATATATATATATATATATACGTGTGTGTGTGTGTATAACATCAAGTCAGTCTTACCGTTTCTCACACACCCAAACCAACAATGGCAAAAACGTTCGGGGGTGGAGGACTTCATATATAATATCACAACAATGACTATAATAGCGCTCAAAGTAAATACAACCATCATAAATATAATCAAGAAAGTTACATGGTTTTATAAGAGTACATGTTTCAAAATCGATTACAATATAATGATAAAATGTTTTGTCTAACACCGAAACGTTCCAACCTCAAAAGCTGGTAGTCACTTGTTCTTAACGATTACCTGAGAATACAATTAAATTTTGAACGAGTGTCAACAATTACGTTGGTGAGTGCATAAGCTTTTGTATATAGAGTTGAAAACCATTCTTTGTAAATGTAGTTTATGCACAAGAAAAATCCAATATTTTCCTTATAAAATGAGTTGCAGTCTTAAGGCCCAAAGACCAAAATGTACAAGTATTTTACCATACTTATAATAGTGTAAGCAATTTTATAAAAATAAAACCCCTTTGAATATAGATGTCCCCATAAACTATGTGTCTCATTATTTCCATATGTGAGTTATTATAACCATATTGTTTGACATAGTAACCTGTTACGACGTTCTTCTGGTGTCGAAATGTTATGACATTTGTCAACCCAGACCTGTCGGTCTAACTGTTGCATGCAACTAAGGTGTGGGTTTTCAATCCCAATATAGATATATACAAGTATCACACTCTCCCTACAAGAGACTCTGGTTATAACAACAAGCTTTTAACTAGTGCTCTAAGAATACAATGAAGTAGTGCCTTACAACTGGATTTAACGAGTTTACGTGTAGTGTAATTGAAAATCCTTTTTGGTAGTATGAATATAAACTTCCTTAGTAAGTTCATAGAGTTGATGTAACATAAACTAAGATTGGAGTTTATACTTTATCGCTAAGTAGTGGGTTAAATTTAGATTTGAATAAATGTTGTTATTCGCCAGAAATGGCAAGAAATATTATTTCCTTTCATGCATTGTACAAACAAGGTTTCACCTTTTCGTTTGATAATGAAGTTGGTGCGATTAATGCTTTCTTTAATAATGTACTTTATTTTAAAGCATTACCTTGTGATGGTGTGTATGAAGCTGTATCTATTGTAGATAACTTAGGAAATAATGTTTTGTGTATTGATTCTACTAATAATAATAACTTGGATAAAGCATCATTATGGCATTGTCGTCTTGGACATATAAGCAAGAAACGCATAGGCCAACTCCAAAAGGATGGAGTCTTGGAGTCGTTTGACCTAAAGTCAAATGATAGTTGCGAATCATGCTTACTTGGAAAAATGACAAAGTCACCCTTCACAGGCTCGTGTGAAAGGGTGAAGGTTTGTTGGACCTTATACACACGGATGTGTGTGGACCATTCAAACATGCCACAATAGATGCTAATCGTTATTATTTGACTTTTACTGATGATTACAGTAGATATGGATATGTCTACTTAATCAAGCATAAGTCAGAGACTTTCGAGAAGTTTAAGGAATTTAAACAGGAAGTCGAGAATCAATTGAGCAGGAACATTAAGATGCTTCGATCCGATCGAGGTGGTGAGTATCTTAGTTCAGAGTTCCTCGACTATCTAAAGGAATGTGGGATTGTCTCACAATTGACACCTCCCAGGACACCGCAGTTGAATGGTGTGGCTGAGAGGCGTAATCGAACCTTGTTGGACATGGTTCGTTCCATGATGAGTCGAGCTTCGCTACCAATCTCATTCTGGGGGTATGCCTTAGAGACTGCCGCCCATATCCTTAATCTAGTCCCTACAAAGAAAGTTTCCAAAACTCCTCACGAGATGTGGACTGGTAAAGTACCTAAACTAGACCACATCAAGATTTGGGGATGCGAGGCTTTCGTGAGACGCGAGACTCACGATAAGCTCGAACCCTGAAGCGAGAGGTGTATTTTCATCGGCTACCCACAACAATCCTTTGGTTACCTCTTTTACAGACCTAGTGACAATGTGGTCTTTGTAGCAAGAAGAGGAGTCTTTCGAGAAAGAGAGTTTATAAGCCAAGGAGACAGTGGGAGGCAAGTTGATCTTAAAGAAATTCAAGAGTCAAGTGGTGAAGGAACTTCAAACTCTAGCCCTCAACTTGAGGAGGAAACTCCTGTTGAGCCAATTGACGAATCTGTACCTCTGAGGCGTTCCACGAGAGTTAGGAGTGCACCTGAGCATTACTATGGATTCCATATTACTGCAGAAGGTGAGACACTTATTAGTGATGAGACACTAGTAAGTCAAGATGACCCTAACAGATACGAGGAAGCCATGGCAGGCCCCGAGTCTACCAAATGGAAAGAGGCTATGGATAGCGAGATACAATCCATGTATGACAATCAAGTTTGGAACTTGGTTGAGAATGTACCAGGTCGAAAGACTGTAGGGTGCAAATGGGTCTTTAAGAAGAAGACCGACATGGATGGTAAAGTACACACTTATAAGGCTAGACTGGTTACAAAGGGCTTCTCTCAAATTCCTGGAGTGGATTATGATGAGACCTTTTCTCCGGTAGCCAAGATTAAGTCTATTCGGGTTCTGTTAGCCATAGCCGCATTTCATGACTATGAAATTTGGCAAATGGATGTCAAAACCGCTTTCCTTAATGGGAAGTTGGCTGAAGATGTTTACATGAGTCAGCCAGAGGGTTTTGTCAGCAACAAGTACCCTAATAGAGTGTGTAAGCTTGAGAAATCCATTTATGGATTAAAGCAAGCACCTCGCAGATGGAATCTTTGCTTTGATGAAAAGGTCAAGGAATTTGGCTTTTCTAGGAGTGAAGATGAATCTTGTGTATATGTCAAGGCTAGTAGGAGTATAGTTAGCTTTTTGGTATTGTATGTGGATGACATACTACTCATAGGAAACGACATTCCAACCCTGCAGGAAGTAAAGTCCTGGCTTGGAAAGTGTTTCGCTATGAAGGACCTTGGTGAAGCTGCCTATATTTGGGGATAAGGATCCTGAGAGATCGGAGTAAAAGACTAATTGGACTTAGTCAAAGTACCTACTTGGAGAAGGTTCTGAAGAGATTCAGAATGCAAGACTCCAAGAAAGGAGAATTGCCCATCCAGAGTAGCGCCAAGTTGAGTAAGACACAAAGCCCTAGCACTGAGGCTGAGATAGCAGAAATGAGTCGAGTACCTTATGCTTCGGCTGTAGGTTCGATCATGTATGCTATGACGTGTACTCGACCTGATGTAGCCTTTGCCTTGAGCATGGTTAGCAGGTTTCAGGGGACCCCTGGCAAGGCACACTGGACTGCGGTAAAGAATATTCTCAAGTACCTACGAAGGACTAAGGACTGGGTCCTTACCCTCGGTGGGAGTGATGACTTGAGAGTTGTAGGGTATAGTGATGCTAGCTTCCAGACTGATAGGGATAACTTCCGCTCTCAGTCGGGCTGGGTCTTTACCCTAAATGGAGGAGCAATTTCTTGGAAGAGTTCCAAGCAAGAGACAGTGGCAGATTCTACTTGTGAATCAGAGTATATTGCAGCTAGCGAAGCGGCAAAGGAGGCGTTATGGCTGAGAAACTTCATTGGAGACCTTGGAGTTGTACCAGCTATTAAAGAGCCGATGGAAATTTTCTGTGATAGTGAAAGTGTTGTTGCCTTAGCCAAGGAACCAAGGGATCACGGGAGATCCAGACACATCGACAGAAAATACCATTTCATCAGACATCGGATCGAAGAAGGACTCCTCGTGGCAAAGAGGGTATCATCAGATGAGAATCCGGCAGATCCCCTCACGAAGGGACTGACTCGGGTTAAGCATCTCCAGCATGCTCGGAGCATAGGGCTGAAGGATGATATTAGATTTAGTAGTTAGATAATCTCGAAATTTGTAAAGTGTAATTGACATTTGATGATGAATAAAAGTGTTTTATTTATGAGTAAAGTGTTGCTATCTCTTGTCGATCGTTTACTATATTTCTTTTGCATGTTTTGACTTCCAGAATAATTTTGTTTGGTATAACATATTATTCAAACCTCCACAGTCGGTCATATGTCGGAAGTAGGTATGAATCAAGACTGTCATGTTTGGTTGTAGAGGTCTGGGACAAGGCTACAACAATCATGAGTGCTCATAAGTTCTGAGCATTGGACTCAACCCACGCTCACTGGAATCACTTCATGGAATTCTATCTCGAGTGATCGTGAGACGGTAATATCATATAAGTCTTTAAACCTAGAGATATGATTTGTTACTTACAAGTTGGTTATGCATTGATTGTACGAAAAACGCATTCGTAACTCGATGTTATAAAATCGTGCTCTTGTGTGTAATTTAATGAGTAGTAGAACAAACATATGAGTCGAAGTTTATCTGTTCCTTCTTGGATTAGAAGCTGATATCTGGGCCCCTCGATGATTTTGTTTTGACCTATGTACCGGGCCCGGTCAGAACTAAATTGATGTGTTCAATGAAGTTCTTTGTCAAACAAATCGGAAATCGGGAAACAAATGTTGGACAATAAGTAAGACATTGTTCCATGTATTTGTCCGACTGATATCTAGAACAGAGGATTATATGATCACTTATCTTAGATGGCGTACCATCATTTTCTCAGTTTCGAGAAACCTTGTAAAGAGCTATGATTGCCGATCGGTTCCTGAAGTCATACTTGCAGTAATAGTTATTAGACTTATCCAAGTGGGAGACTGTTGGATAAGGTGTCTAAGTCCATAACTATTTCTGGTATGTACTTGACCCGACCCGACATGGTCCATTTGGGTTGCATGGCACCATGCAATTGGATAGACTAAATGAGAGAAATAACACTTGGAGATTATTAATATATTATAAGTTCTAATATATTAATAATACTATTTGATTAGTTTGATCAAGAATTAATTTAGAATTAATTAAGTGATCAAAAGATAACTAATTAAATATATGGGTTGATTATGTAAATCATCCATATCTTGTATAGTGGGCTAAAAGGCTCCATGGACCATCAAGTTGGGTTCCACCCATAGGATGCTCCATGGATGCTCCATGGGAGTTACAAACCCATGGGTCATGGAAATGAAGAGTCATGACACATTAGGGTTTAACCCTAGATGTGTCAACACTATATAAGTAACATATTCTCCACCCAAAATCGGCTACACTAAGAATCAAGAGGGCTTGGCCGATTTTGAAGAAGTGAGTATTCTCTCATAAGTTTTTCCAAGAGCATTTGGTGTTGTGTGAAGCATTTGAGGCATCACACTTGGGGTGCTAGGCTCACAAGGTTTCAAGGAACACAAACAACAACAAGGTAAGTTATTCTATCTATACTTTATGTTAAAATTGTTCCCCATGTATGCTAGATAGGAATATAACCTTGGAATTCAACTTTGCATGACAAATTAGACAAACATAGATCCAAGGTTATTAGGGTTGCATGTACACTTAGGAAGTGTTAGAATGCTCAAAACCCATCAGTGAGGACCTGCGAGAGTTCGTAGGTGAATAGTGACCTGCGAATCTCCGGGCTCCTTTTTGATTTCCTTCTTCCGTTTTAAGTTATTTTTGGCCTAGGGAAGGTTCAGGATGGTATGAATGATCATATAAATCTTGTAAATTGTGATTTTCACTATCAAAAGTTTAGAGAGAGATCGGGAGAGATTTCGAGAGAGATATAGGAGAGATTGAGATAGAGTGGGAGAGATTGAGAGAAACTTTATGTGTAGCCTTCGATTGTGTTTGGCACCATAATGCAATGTTCGTATACCCCATTATGCCTCGCTATGAGTGTTTTAAACCCCCGAAGGTTATGTAATAGTTCTTTATAGGGTCGTTACATCACTCACCCTGGTTAGGGTTTAGAATTTCTAAACATGTGAAACTTTCGAGTGCTACGTTTTATTATGATAGAAAGTTGTACATAAGAAAGCATAGAATATATCCTATCATAAAAGCACTAAATGATTTTATCAGTTTGACTTGTTGACTTTTGTTGACTTTGACTTGACTAGAATTTGACAGTTGTCACACCGTTAGTAGAACTCATTCACAAAGCCGGTCATATTATTTGACACTTTCTTGTTAGTTTAATTGTTGATCTAAATTCCTTTTAATGGACTCCATAACTTGTCACAAAGTTATGGAATCCCAAAAGTTGTTTCTTAAAAGTTATTAAAACTCATAGGTTATAGAAATGAAAGGTTTTCAATAGTTTCAAAACTTTCCATCAAGTTTTGGAATTTGTAAAGTCACTTTAGAAAACTTTAATTCCAAACCCTAAAATGTTAAAAGTTTAAAATTCAACCCTTATACTTTATAGTATTATAAGTTAATAATATATATATATATATATATATATATATATGTGTGTGTGTGTGTGTGTGTATAACATCAAGTCAGTCTTACCATTTCTCACACCCCCAAACCAACAATGGCAAAAACGTTCGGGGGTGGAGGACTTCATATATAATATCACAACAATGACTATAATAGCGCTCAAAGTAAATACAACCATCATAAATATAATCAAGAAAGTTACATGGTTTTATAAGAGTACATGTTTCAAAATCGATTACAATATAATGATAAAATGTTTTGTCTAACGCCGAAACGTTCCAACCTCAAAAGCTGGTAGTCACTTGTTCTTAATGATTACCTGAGAATACAATTAAATTTTGAACGAGTGTCAACAATTACGTTGGTGAGTGCATAAGCTTTTGTATATAGAGTTGAAAACCATTCTTTGTAAATGTAGTTTATGCACAAGAAAAATCCAATACTTTCCTTATAAAATGAGTTGCAGTCTTAAGACCCAAAGACCAAAATGTACAAGTATTTTACCATACTTATAATAGTGTAAGCCGTTTTATATAAATTAAACCCCTTTGAATATAAATGTCCCCATAAACTATGTGTGTCATTATTTCCCTATGTGAGTTATTATAACCATATTTTTTGACATAGTAACCTATTACGACGTTCTTCTGGCATCGGAATGTTATGACATTTGTCAACCCAAACCTACCGGTCTAGCTATTGCATGCAACTAAGGTGTGTGTTTTCGATCCCAATATAGATATATACAAGTATCACACTCTCCCTACAAGAGACTCTGGTTATAACAACAAGATTTTAACCAGTGCTCTAAGAGTACAATGAAGTAGTGCCTTACAACCGGATTTAACGAGTTTATGTGTAGTGTAATTGAAAATCCTTTTTGGTAGTAGGGATATAAATTTCCTTAGTAAGTTCATAGAGTTTATGTAACATAAACTAAACCTATTATATCTTTTCATGAATGCACGTAGTAAATGAAAAACCCTTTTGTAGTGAGAATTGAACCATTTTCATAGTGAATAGTAATTTAACAAATCATAAACTATAGTTATTATAGTTCATCTTGTATGTTTGTAATGACTAAGAAACCTTATGATGAATGAGTATTTTTGTTATTTAAGTGTAACTTAACAGAAAACACAAGTAAGTATGTAGTTATCATTGATAAACACTTTGCTCAACACATTGCAAAGTGTTAGTAAACTTGTAAACTGTTCGTAACTAGTTTTACTTTTCTGTCACTGTTTTTGTAAAAATCATAGAAAAATCATCGTGAGTCGAAATCTAAATATATAAACTCCAAAGTTCAGAAAATCTATCTAGTATACTCACAATTTTTATTATGATTTTTAATGATGCTTAACTAGTGTCAAAATGACCATTTTCACTGATTGGTCTGAAATCTTTGATGTAGTGTTACACGGTTTTGTAAAAATACCATAAATTGTAGCAAAATCATACGAACATGTGCAAGTAGTCATGTGAAGATATAAACCTGGAATATTTGCATATTGAACAGTTTTGAAAGTTATGGGGTTTAAGATGGTCAAAACAGTTCATGATTGAGCCATAACTTTTCTGTTGAATGTTGTCATTTGAGTTTAAGCATGTTTTTTATGTTGTAAGTTGTATTCTCCCCCATAAAACTAGATGAAAACATGAAAACAAGGGGGGTATGAACTCACCTTGGGTGATTTCCTGAGATGGATGGTTGAAGAAAAGGGATTTCAAAGTCAAGAACACTTGGAGAATGTTTAAGGATTTGAAGGTCCTAAGAACAAATATGACGATATTTGTGTAAGAATCCATGATTTGAGTGAAGGATTGTAGAATATTTAAGATTAATAATGAAGAACTTACCAAGAGTGATGGAAGAACATGTGACTTGCTGGATGTTTAAGTTCCAGAGAGAAGGAAAAGGAAGAGAGAGAGAGAGAAAGAGAGAGAGAGAGAGAGAGAGAGAGAGAGAGAGTGTGTGAGAGTGTTTGATTTTTCGATAAAGTAAAAGAGACTTTTGGGAAATTGAAGAGTTTAAAAACAAACTTAAAGATCGATTAGATCTATGAAACAGGTAGATAAATGACCAGATAAACAATTAAGAACAAGATAATGAATCAAAAGGTGTCGAATGATTCAATAAACAATCCTCAGAAGAGCTCGATAAAGAACATCAACTGTAGAGGATTTTAGGGTTTACAATATTCAATGAGAGTGACGACCGTTACTATACGCATACATGCATGCATATATTTATAATGAAACCCTAACAGTTTTTCTAAGAAAAAGAAGGCTAATCTAGTTAAACACGGATTGACAAGCCCAATCCGGTTGTAAAACAAAAGGGCCCAAGATGCAACATAATTATCTTCAACAATCTCCCCCTTTGCGTCTTTGGCACAGAATCTTCATTCCCTTTTAACAGCAGTGGGCTTCTTTACCGTTTCAAAAATCCTCGGTATAATAGCCAGAATGTGATGCCTAAAGGTGATATACCAACGAAGCATATCGGTGAAGTTCTTCTTTCCTGCTGTGGAGTTCTGCTTGCATCGGTGAATGATATTTCTAATATGCTCCAGACAATCTGTTGAAAACAGATGCTTGTCTACCAAAGCAAACAGAAACTTATGCTTGTCGCCTCTTGTGAACATGACCGTCAGATTTGAAGAGTCAGTTTGCCCTAACTTCAGTTTATGAACATCTCCTGTCTTGGAAGTAGGCTTGATGGTCGGTTTCTTGTTCATAATCTTTGCTATTTCCTGATCCATAGTGGCGAGCTCATGGATGTAGGAAGCCAACATTCTTTTGAGATGTTTCAGAATCGGTTCATACTCTCTATGATTGGAGAGAAGAATGTTGTATAGCAGAATCCAATCATGTGGATTCTGACTGGGAAGATCTGCCAGAGAAATGAGATGTTCTGTGTTAGCCGTTCCTCTGTTGATTTTGAAGTTAACGTTCACAAATTTCCCAGCCTGTGTCGGTTTCAGTACCTTGACTTTAATTATCTTCTGTGCACTCCATGTCAAGTACTGCGGTTGACCATACTTCAAATAGAAATCTATTAGTTCTCTATCAACCTTCAAGTTTGGATGAGGGACATCGACAGTGCATGTCAAACTACGAGTCTTTGGTATTTTCACACTCGAAAGATGCAATCGGTTCCAACCAATATATGGAAGGAAACTCAATCGCTTGATTGATGAGTGTGTCTCTGTCCCATTCTGGGAACAGAGTCTTCTTGGCTTGTATAGCCTCCTCATCCTCCTTGATT
Source organism: Lactuca saligna (assembly GCF_052625555.1). NCBI lineage: Eukaryota > Viridiplantae > Streptophyta > Magnoliopsida > Asterales > Asteraceae > Lactuca > Lactuca saligna. The sequence goes on along the minus strand of NC_136419.1, from coordinate 149,912,333 downwards.
TTTCTTTCTCTAGCCTCGGCCTCTCGAGCTATTTTAAGAGTTTCATCCAGCTCTTTGTCCCTTTTCTTTCGTTGAAGAGCTTCAGTGATAGTTTCATCTGTATCTGACTCGCTCTCAACAAGGAACTGTTTTCCAGAACCCGAAGCTACATTAACCTTCGGTTCTGTCTTTGATAAACCTTCCTCTCCCCCTTGTCGCGAAAGAACAAGCTTCTCCGAGACACCCTTCATTTCGCTCAAGATGTTAATCGCAGGAAGGAGTTTAGCCTGGAGATGCTGTCTGATAGTAAGGGTAAGGAAGGGATCATGAGTGTCAAGAACATTTGTCAACATATTCTTGACATCACCAGCGCAACCTTGAAGAACTGCCCGCTGAGTTTTCAGCAAAGAGATTTCTAGTTGTGCCTGGGCCAGTTGTATCTTTTGAAGGTCGATAGTTGCCTGATGCTTGACAAGATCTTCCTTTAAGGTGCTCTCTGCTGCTAGAGAAGGAAAACGTGAATCCAAAGATTGGAGAAAAGAGGTGGATTCAGTTTTGAGGTCAACACGCAGAGCCTCAAACTTGGAGGTTTCACCCTGAAGGGTAGCCGAGAAGGAGTCGACTGACGTCTGAAACTTGGCCGCACTGGAATCAGCATGTGCTTTGAGAGAATCAAGAAAGATCTGAGTTGTGTGAACAACCTCATAAACTTCCTTTGTGGCTTTGGAGCATGAAGCAGCTGAGTTGTCAATGGCATCAGTGGAACGATCCAGAGCGTCAGTGTACGTCTTGATCGCAGACTCAATGAAGGCTTTTAGCACGACACCCCCGTAGGCTTTATTATCAGCCAACAGAGTATCGAGTTTGTCATGAATTTCTTGAAGCTGCTGACTGGTAACAGGGGTATCGGCATCAGTGTCTGTGGGAATCCGGTAGGGGCTATAATAAAGAGAATCGTACTCTTCATCATCACTGCCTAAGGTAGCACCGGAGTTGGAGGATGGAGAAGGAGATGGTGGGATGTTGATGACAGGGGTTTCAACCACAGTAGTAGCCCCTGTATCAGATACATTGACTGTTACTGGTGGTTGGGAAGAGGTGATAGTAACTGATTCGGTGATAATTGGTGTGAGGATAGAAGATGTAGGTTCAGTGACAGAGAAGGGAATGGTTGGTTCTGTTGTAGTGGGAGGGATGGTTATAGGAACAGAAAGTGGGACCTTCTGTGTTGGTGATTGGGGTGGGGTAGGAATTTTAGGGGAAGTTGGAGGAGTGGGTGATTTGGTAATTTTGGGAGATGCTGGTGGAGAGGGTGATTTGGTAATTTTGGGAGATACTGGTGGAGAGGGAAGATGAGTGCCTGCAGGAGAAGATGGTTGTTGAGGAGACTGAGCAGTTGTTGTCTCTGTTGGAGGAGCAGCAGCCTCTGTGTCGGATGGGTCATTAGAAGCAGAGCCAGGAGAAGGAGATCCTTTGGCTCTTTTAGCCATCTTCTTGACCTTCTTTGATTTGGACTGAGAAGGTTCCTCTGCATCGGATTTTCGTTTGGAGGATCTTTGCTTTCTCTCCTTTTTCGGTTCAGTTTTTTTCTTCTCTGGTTTCTCCTTTTTGCCGGCCCTCTTGCCATGGTTGGCAGGTTGATCAAGGGCTTCTAGTGCAGCTCTCTGTTCTTCAGATAGAACCCTTGGAGGCAAGGGTGTTCTGGTGCTATAGTCAGCCATGATTTTGCTGTGAGGCGTGACACACCTGTACATGGATTCAGGGATTAATCCATAATGGAGAAACTTACTTGGATCAGAAACGATGATCTTCTTAGTGTGGTAAGAGGCAATTGAAGCCATAAGAGCATCCTTCATCACCGGGATTTCAAGGGAATCCATGGCCTTCTTTGTGATAAGCGTCCAGAAACGGCCGCATGAGATCTCAGAGTACCGTGTAGAGGTGTTGAGAATCTGAACGACTTGAGACCAGATTATGGAGCCATAATCTAGGTTGATGCCGTTGTAAAGACCATAAAGTATGGTGAGAAAGCCTTTACTCGTGGTGTCAGAACCACCACACCGCTCCTCTAAACCCTTGATCAAAAGGGTAAGCAATCCGTTCCACTGAGAAGGAAGACAAGATTTCTTGACCTTCGCGATTGTTGTTAGAACATCCGTATAACCCATCTCGTACATCATCGAGAATAGTTGAGTAGTGGTGATAAAATCCGGTGAGATGACGGAAGAATCAACTGCAAGCCCTAGAAGAGAGCAAAACCTTGTTTTGGACACAGAGGTTTTCTTGTCGTGGATGGTGAAGTAGATGCGATCTTTGTGTTTGTCATAGTTTGCTGTTGTGTAGACTTGAGAAAGCAGGGACATTGGAACGGCTTCCACCTGTGTGAGTGCCAACGGCAATGGGGAATATTTTAGGCATTCCACCACATGTAGCATGTACGCATCATATAAGAACGGGGTCATCTCTATAATCATGTTTTGATTAGGCTTGATGGAGAGCAAAGATGAAGATGCAGTTTGATCTTGTGCAGAAGAAGAAGTCGTCATTGTTGAATTGAGGAAGAAGATGAATAGTGGAAACTTTTCAGAGAGAGAAATTATGTGGGAGGTAAATGCCAAAGAACACGATCACCCCGTATTTATACCGTTCACTGGAGAGAGAAAATCATGATGATGAGGAAACCAAAACGTCGCCTGAAAAAGCGCGATTGGAAGTTATGGTGTATCCCAAGAATACGTCAGCACACGTGGGTGTGAAACGAATCAATTGCACGCGCCCAAATCATTTTTGTACCGTTTGAAATTCCTTATGCCCTTGTTTGGTTACAACTGAAACTTAAAACCATATACCAAACAGCAATCAGAATGTTGGAAAAAATTAATTTTCATGCATAAGAGTGTGAAAGATAAAGAAATAAATCAAAGGTGTTTGAGAGGTGAGTGTTGTCTATTAAGAAGACAGAAAGCGGAAGATTCCGGGCAAGAATCACTTCCTTCAACGCCAAGAGAGACTTGAAGTGCTTGTGTGGTTTCCCTGGAAATACGATCAGTTGTCTATTAATAAACAATGAAAGGCATCTTTTGATCATGGGCTGAGGGGTAGCTGACCTCTAACCGAACATCAAGTCTTAACATAAAACTGAGTGTTGGCAGAGATACCTGTGAGACCGATGTGATCTGTTGAACAGGTAGGTGGGAATTATCGTGTGACAAGCATGGGATAAACAAAAATCTCAAAGAAAAATAAACTGGACCTCTTTGGGAAGAAATGTCTTAGGTGGAGACGATTTCATAAAAGATCACACAAAAAGAAAATGAGATTTCCAAGTAATATCTTGAGGATATCACTCACCATCAATTCATTTCAGGTATTGGATTTTGGGTTTCACTTAGAACGTGGTAATCGAATCTAAGATCATAAACACAGAGGTTGTGTAACCATAAGCTTCAGTGGTAGAGACCGAAAGCATCAAGGGTTACTTTGGGGAATCGAAGGTAAATGTAGAATTTGAGGAGGTGGTTAAGAGACCGAACGTACCTTCTGCTACATAAGTGGGACAAAGCAGAGCAACTCATGTATCAAATGAGTAGAGTAAGGTAGCTCTAGACCGAGTGTGAGAGAATAGCCTGATTGGGAAGAAACGATAGGTATTTATCGAATCATTAAGGCGTACTCAAGGTCATAGAGGCTTGAGACAACATACAGCAGCATGCTTCTAGGGACGTCTAACTAGTTTGAGAGAAATATAAAACATACCTGGGTAAACACTACAGAAGGTGATACTTGTATTTACCTGTGCAAAGCGGACACCAACCAGGACTTGCGGGTAGTGGAAATAAGTAAGAAAACGGAATAAAATAGAAGGATAAAATGTTTTTGTGATTTTGAAATTTTTCTGAAAAATAAATAAAAAAACAGAAAGATAAAATGTTTTTGTGATTTTGAAATTTTTCTGAAAAATAAATAAAAAAAAACAGAAAGATAAAATGTTTTTGTGATTTTGAAATTTTTCTGAAAAATAAATAAAAACAGAAAGATAAAATTGTACAACATAAAAAAAATGATGAAGCAGAGATAGACCGAGCGATCTATGTATTTCGGTGACAATTTCAGAACAGAGATGAACCGAGCGGTCTGTCTAGTTCGGTTCCAGTAAATCACCTAAGCAGAGAGAGACCGAGCGGTCTGTTTGCTTCGGTTCCTTTAAATCTCCAAAGCAGAGAGATACCGAGCGGTCTGTTTGCTTCGGTTCCTTTAAATCTCCAGAGCAGAGAGCGACCGAGCGGTCTGTCTACTCCGGTTCCATGAAACTTCCAGAGCAGAGAGCAACCGAGCGGTCTGTCTATTTCGGTTCTTGATTCTTAGTTGGAGATTTGAGGATTTGGGACCGACTCTCCTACCATCATACCCAAGCCTTGTAGAATGTTGTTGAAAGTCGTTTCAGGAAGAGCTTTGGTAAAGACATCGGCTAATTGATCAATGGTTCGAACAAAGTGTACTTCAACGTTTCCATCTTCCACGTGATCTTTGATGAAGTGATACCTCAATGCGATGTGCTTGGTCTTGGAATGTTGCACTGGGTTATGACAGATCCTAATTGCACTTTCAGAGTCACAATATAGTGGGATCTTTTTCATATTGAGTCCATAGTCTCGGAGTTGACTCTGGATCCAAATCACTTGAGAGGTACAGGAAGCAACGGCAATGTATTCTGCTTCAGCGGTAGACAGAGACACGCATGTTTGTTTCTTTGACTGCCAGCTAACCAACTTCCCATCGAGGAATTGGCAACCGCCAGTGGTGCTTTTCCTGTCGAGACCACAACCACCGAGGTCTGCATCTGAGTAGGCTTGAACGAAGAAGCCTGAGTTAGAAGGGTACCACAGACCTAAAGAGGTAGTTCTCTTGAGATAACGGAATATGTTTTTCACTGCAAGCATATGAGGTTCCCGTGGATTTGCCTGAAACCGAGCACAGTAACAAACAGAAAACATTATGTCCGGTCTGCTAGCAGTAAGATACATTAGAGAGCCTATCATTTGACGATAAACTGTAAGATCAACAGCCGGTTTATCCAGGGATGGAGTGACCTTAGTGCCGAATGCCATTGGGACTTTGACCTTTGAATCTCCCATCATGCCAAATTTCGCTAAGAGATTCTTTGTGTAAGCTTCCTGGTTGATAAAGATGCCTTCAGGTCCCTGTCTGATATTTAAACCAAGAAAAAAGTTAATGGGACCCATCGAGCTCATTTCAAATTTAGTCTCCATCAGCTTTCTGAATTCAGCTGTTAGGCTTGGATTCGTGGAGCCAAAGATGATATCATCGACGTAAATTTGAACGATCATAAGGTGGTTACCTTCCTTTTTGCGAAAGAAGGTTGGGTCAACCGAACCTTGTTTGAATTTGGACATCTTTACAAATTTAGTCAGCGTTTCATACCAGGCCCTCGGTGCTTGTTTCAGACCATACACAGCTTTATCCAAAATGTAACAGTGATCGGGATACTTTTCATTCACGAATCCAGGAGGTTGCTCCACATACACAGTCTCTTCAAGATCTCCATTAAGAAATGCACACTTGACGTCCATTTGAAAGACCTCAAAGTTTTTGTGAGCAGCATAAGCAAGAAATAATCTCACTGATTCCAGCCTAGCTACCGGAGCGAAAGTCTCTTCATAGTCAATGCCTTCCTCCTGATAGTATCCTTTGACGACCAGACGAGCTTTGTTTCTGATAACGTTCCCTTCGTTGTCAAGTTTGTTCCTAAAGACCCATTTGAGACCAACAACCGAGGCATGTGGAGGAGTTGGAATAAGACGCCAGACCTTGTTCCTTTCAAATTCATTCAGTTCGTCTTGCATTGCTTGAACCCAATCGGAGTGATCAAGAGCAGTTTTAACTGTCTTTGGTTCAACTTTTGATATGAATGAGTTAAACATGCAGAATTTGACTTTTGAGTACAAGGATGCTTGTTTTGCCTTGAGTTGTGACCGAGTCAGAACTGTTTTTGAGATATTACCGACAACTTGAGAGATAGGATGATTTCTGGTCCATTTGGTGAGAGGAGGAAAGTTTGGATCAAAGGATGGATCCAATTCAGCATTTATCATTTCTTCTGGTTCGGATAGACTGTCGAAGTCGTATGACATATCAGCATGCTCCCCCTCGACATGTGATCTTTCAGGAATGTCTTGTGAATCTTGAGCTATAGTGGTTTCTTGAGGTGATGATCTTTCGGGTGTTGATGTACCTACGGTTGGTGGGGCATTTTCGGTTAGTGAGGCACTCTCGGTTGGTGAGACACTCTCGGTTGGTGAAGCACTCTCGGTTGGTGAGACACTCTCGGTTGGTGAAGCACTCTCGGTTGGAGGTTGAGACCTTAGCTCCCCCTCAACTTGTGAGCTTGGCTGGGATGAAGGTGGATCCTCCCCCTCTACTGACGCATTGTGTTGGGGAGGGTCTTGTGAACTCGATTCTTCTTCATTCATTCTTCTTGCAGCATCGTCAATAAGTTGCTTCAAGTGATCTACCCTGTTGTCTGTTGCACTGGCTTCAGAAAGAGTGGCCTTCTCTGGTTCATCAAAAAGCTCCATGAATTTCTCGAATAGATTAGCGATCGAAGCTGTGACTTGGCCAGTTTGAGGAAAGATTTCTCCAGCTGTGTCTTCGTTGACCGTTAGCTTTTTAACATAGCTATCATCGAAAGTCACGTAGTAAGTTTCTTCGATCTTCCTTGAATGCTTGTTTAACACTCTGTATGCTTTGGAGGTAAGAGAATAACCCAGAAATATCCCTTCATCAGCTTTGACATCAAACTTGTTGCGGTGTTCTTTGGAATTGAAAATGAAGCATCTGGAACCGAACACATGGAAAAACTTCACATTTGGCTTCCTGTTGTTGATGATCTCATAAGGAGTGAGAGTGAAGCGTTTGTTAAGATACGACCTGTTCTGTGTAAAACAAGCAGCAGAAATAGCATCAGCCCAAAAATATAAAGGTAAGGAAGCAAAACTTAGCATTGTTCGGGCAGCTTCACATAAGGATCGGTTTCGTCTTTCGACAATTCCGTTCTATTGAGGTGTGTAGGGAGCTGAGAAGTTGTGCCTGATCCCTTTTTCTTCTAGGAATTCTTCAAATTCTTTATTTTTGAACTCCAACCCATTGTCGCTTCTGATGTTGCGAACGACCTTCTTCAGCTGTACTTCAATCTGCTTGATGAACACTTATAGCTTGTGAGTCGCTTCAGATTTAAGCTTCAGAAAGAACACCCATGTAAAACGTGAAAAGTCATCAACAATAACAAGAATATACTTGCTACCACCGATGCTTTCTATAGAAGATGGACCACATAAATCAATATGAAGTAATTCTAGTGGTTCAACGACTTTAGTGTTTATTATGGATGGATGACTTTGACAACTCTGCTTCCCCATTTCACATGCAGCACACAGATGATCTCTGTCATACTTGAGCAATAGGAGACCCCTCACATGACCTCCAGTGACAAGTTTGTTGATATCTTTGAAGTTGAGATGAGAGAGTCTTCTGTGCCACAGCCAGCTTTCGTCAGATGGTGCTTTGGATAACAGACAGATGGCTGGGTTTCCTTTGATTGGTTTGAGATTTAGGGGAAACATTTCACCTTTGCGCACTGATTGGAGAATAACTTTTTTCGTCTTCTTCTCAATAATTTCCGAACCTTCATCATCGAATGAGACTTTGAGACCAGTACCTCCAACAAGCTGAGATACACTGATGAGATTGTGTTGTAGTCCCTCTACATATGCAACTTTTCTGATTGAGAAATCACCGTTTGTAATCATCCAATAGCCTTTGATGGTTCCGAAGGAATTGTTCCCAAATTTGACATTTCCACCATTTGAAAGAGATCTGAATTCCCTTAGTTCTTCCTTCCTCCCTGTCATGTGACGCGAGCAGCCACTATCAATGTACCATTCTTCGTCATACTGCTCGTCACTGATAACCTGCAAAAATTAAGCAGATTTAGGAACCCAGAGCTTCTTGGGTCCTCGTGAGTTGTTTACGGGATTAGTAAGAGAGATGTCAACAACATAAGTTCTTTTTATTAGTGTTGTTTCATCTTTTATTTTGATGGTGAAAACTTTGATTTTATTTGGATTTAATGGTTTTGGTATTGATTTTGATTCAGTATCTGAAACCTTCTGTTTTCCTTTTTGTTCAGCTGATGACTTAGATTTTTGAGAAGAAACAGAGTGGACTTTAGGACGAGAAGAGATAGAGGATTTTGAGGAGTTAGAAGAGTTAGAATGAGATGACTCAGAACGGTATGACTTCTTGATTGAAGATTCTTGGTGACTCTTTTGCTTTTGATTAACGGTAGGACCAACTTTAGAGTTTTGACCTCTTTTAATTCCCGAACCGAACCTGTGCTTTTGGTTGAAATCATTCTCTGAACCGAATCTATACGTTCGGTTGTTGTTGTGCTCTGAGCCGAGCCTCTGCTTTCGGTTATTTTTCTGCTCGGAACCGAACCTCTGCTTTCGGTTGTTGTTCTGCTCAGAACCGAACCTCTGCTTTCGGTTATTGTTCTGCTCAGAACCGAACCTCTGCTTTCGGTTGTTGTTTCTCTCCGTCGATCCAACAGGATTTTTTGCTGGTTTTAAATTCCTGTCTTGATGTGAGAAATAGGCATTTTGCGATTGCCAAAACTGTTTTCTTTCTGAGAAATTTTTCCTGTATCTCTGATTCCTTTCCCGTTTTTGACTTCTCATCTGCTTTGGTTGATGATGGACGTTAGCTTTATGTTTTTGATTTTCATTGGTTGATCCACTCTGAACCGATGTTGTTTTGCTTGGAGAAGTGACTTCTTTTGTAGGAATTTCTTTCTCTTGAGGGACATCTTTTGTTCCACTGGTACTTGCCACGTTGAAGCAATCAGGTTTATTTAAAGGTTCTGGAACGTATCTGCCTTTGCTTTTCCATGAAGTCCTTTCAGACAGACCTATCGTTTCATCAGCATTGTCAATGGGAGCCGACCAGAAGAACTCATCACAGGCATCAGCATTGTCTTCATTCACAATAGCTGTTAGTTCAGCAGTCTGATGTTCGGTTACACCTGTGACTTTGTATACCTGATTCGGAGTGGTCCTAACTTTTTCGTATACAACTGCCTTCTCTATAAGAATCGGGGATTTTGTTGGGACAACTGAGCAAATTCCACAAAATTTTCTGAAATGAGATTTTTGTGGTTCTCGGGTTCATTTTTGACAAATTCTGAACAATCAACTGTGTCCTCTACATAAATTTCACTCATATTATCGTCCTCATTAAGCTCAGATGCATTTTCAACATCAATTTTATTTTCCGAGCTTAAGTTGACATTCAGTGAGTCAAATTTTTGTGTAGTTTCGGTTCTAAGCTTCAATTTATCATTTTCATCCAAAAGATTTTTGAGCATATTCTTGTGGTCCTTGGATTTTATGAAAGATTCAATTTTGTCTAGTCCATACAAATATGTTGGATTAACATCCTCAGACGAAATAATACTCTCACAATTATATGCATCAGCATCAATTTCATCTTCCTTAAACTCAAGAAAGGGTAAAATCATGCGATGAATCTTTTGCCCTATTTCACAATTTAAATGAAGCTGAGTAATATTAGTATAAAGACGTTTGGCAATTAGACAAAAAACATTTCGCTGTTTCAAAAGATTTAAATTGTCTCTTTGCAAATAAATGTTTTCATCTTTTATTTTGATTAACTCTGATTCCTTCAGTTCGATCCACATCCGCCGTTCCTCACTCTTCGAAGACACCCTGCTTAATTGATCAATTAGGTTAGAGTTGGTGACCCGAGTTTGATTTAAACTACTATCTAGATGAGAGATTCTTGAATTAACACTTTTTAATTCCTTTTCATATGAGCATTGTGGGACTTTAAATGAGACAAAAACTGATTGTACCTTCTTGATCAATTCATCAAGTTCGCTGAACTGCTCGTTGAGTGGTCTGGCAGTAAAGCACAGATTCTGCTGTTCTTTGTCATCATTCCCACCACCAGTGTTGTATCCTCTCATTTGAGAAACGTCGGACACCATCAAGCATCTTCCTCCACTGCTCTCTTCTTTTGCTACATAGGCCTTTCCATGTGAAGGCTTCCTCACTTCATCATCTTCAGAGTCGGTTGACCAAACCTCCACGCCACCTAACTCATCATCAGCTACCGAACCCTGCACAATTAAAGCATTCATGGAAGGGTTAGCAGCAGATTTCTTCTTCCTTAACTCATCAAGCTTTTTCATCAACACAACTTCTTCATCATTTTCTTCATTCTTTTCTGCCATCTTTTTGAGGATGCAATCTTTTGCATAGTGGTTCTTTCCTCCACAATAATAGCAGCTCACTCCAGAGTCTCCTTCAGCCTTCTGTTCCTTCTTTGCTTCTTCAGCTTTCGGTTCATCCTTGATCTTTTCAGTGCTATAGCTTCCTTGCCAGTTTCGGTTCCTATTGGTGGGGAATCTCTTCTTGATGAATCTCTTAGGGTTTGACACCATCATAGCATAGTCTTCAGACGTGAGATCATAATCATCCATGTTGAGATCCTCGTCTTCTATCACAACTTTGCTTTTCGACAGGAGGGCTAATGAACCTAGACTTGAAACCACGGTCTTCTCCTGCATTACGATCTTTTCTTGAGATTTTAGGATGCCCACCAGTTTCGCCAAAGAATAGGATTTGAATTGCTCGTGTGCTTTAACAGTTGACATGATTGCTCTCCACTCAGACCTGAGTCCATTTAAAAAAGTAACCTTCTGTTCAATAAGCTTCCTTTCGATGTCATGTTTGATCATCTTGCTAAGAAGATGATTGAAGCGATCGAACGTTTGAGTCACTGTTTCTTCTGTTCCTTGCTTGAACTCACCAAACTCAGACAAGAGTAAGGTTTGAATGGAGTGTTCAAGATCTTCATATGTAGAGTACAATTCACGTAGCCTGTCCCATATCTCTTTAGCAGTCGTGCATGAACTTACCAGCCTAAAGGTGTCGGATTGAAGAGGAAATCTAATCAATCTTAGCGCTTTGATATTGCACTGAAATTTAACTTTTTCATCTTGCGCTACATCTTTAACGTCTTTCAGGAGATCATTATACTCCTTTTGAGTTTTAATAATCCTTGAAGTTGCTGAATGAGAAAACGGTCCAGAGATAATTGCTTCCCAGATGAGGTATCCATTATCCTCAGATCCTATGACATAATCTTCAAAGTGATTCGCCCAGACTTCATAATCATGGGTGTACAGGATGGGAATCTTTGTCGTTGATCCAATGCTGTTTGAAATATTGATGGGATTGGATTGTGACTCGTCCATAATTGATCGAATAACCTGTTCAAAGATCAGACTTGTAATATATCAAATTAGGGCAAAAATAATAAATATTGTGATACGTCAATTATGAGATGACGGCTCAATAAATATCAATGAATGCGGAATAACCCTAATCGAAGCTTTTTCACAGAAAAGAAGTGTATTGATTACACAGCCTCCTGCTCTGATACCAATTGAAGAGTTTAAAAACAAACTTAAAGATCAATTAGATCTATGAAACAGGTAGATAAATGACTAGATAAACAATTAAGAACAAGCTAATGAATCAAAAGGTGTCGAATGATTCAATAAACAATCCTCAGAAGAGCTCGATAAAGAACATCAACTGTAGAGGATTTTAGGGTTTACAATATTCAATGAGAGTGACGACCGTTACTATACGCATACATGCATGCATATATTTATAATGAAACCCTAACAGTTTTTCTAAGAAAAAGAAGGCTAATCTAGTTAAACACGGATTGACAAGCCCAATCCGGTTGTAAAACAAAAGGGCCCAAGACGCAACATAATTATCTTCAACAGAAATGGATAGAATATAGAGTTTTATGTTGATTTGGTGAAAGAAATCTGGTGGAGTTTTGGGTAGTTCATAAAAGGACAATGATTTGACTAGGCAATATGTGAATAGTGACATAAAGTGGATATGAGGATGGCTTGGTGTCATAACTTCTTGGAAAAATCAGCAACCCCATGGATAATATCTTGTACGAAAGATATGATCTATATTAAGAATTTCCCAAAAATAGAAATAAAATATGAATTTATGGGGTCTTATATGTCAAAATATGAGTTTGGTTGAAAATCCCCGTGAAAATCATCATAAACGGGGTTAAAATGCGAAAGTAGTCAAAAACCACGAAGGTTATGCGAACGTACGAGGGTAAGAGGTTCGGTGAGAGAGGGGAAACATTTTCTATGAGAGGCTGCTGGGTACGAGAGGGGCTCATGCGAATGGGAGGTTCGGATGCGAATCTTTGACGAGTACCTGCGAACGAGCCTAAGAAAGATGTGAAGGTGGTCGGATCTGAAAGGTGTTCGCTACGAGGGATGCCAGATGCGAAATCTCCCCGGTTGGTTGTGAACCTCCTCCTGACTATGAAAGTGGCTGAGGCTTGCGAGCACTTGCAAGAGTTTGCAGGTGAATAGTGACATGCGAACCTCTAGGCACCTTTTTGACTTCCTTCTTCTGTTAAAAGTTAATTTTGGCCGAGGGAAGGTTAGGGATGGTACGGATGATCATATAAACGTTGTAAATTGTGATTTTTCACTATCAAAAGTTTTGAGAGAGAACAGGAGAGATTTTGAGAGAGATCTGGGATAGATTGAGAGAAACTTTTTGTGTAGCCTTTGATTGTGTTTGGCCCCATAATGCAAGGTTTGTAAACCCCATTATCCCTTGCTATGAGTATTTTACACCCTTGAAGGGTATGTAATAGTGCTTTATAGGGTCATTACATAACTCATCCCGATTAGGGTTTAGAATTTCTGAACATGTGAAACTTTCGAGTGATACTTCGTATTATGATAGAAAGTTGTACATAAGAAAGCATAAAATATACCCTATCATACAAACACTAAATGCGTTTATCAGTTTGACCTGTTGAAATTTGTTTACTTTAACTTGACCAGAATTTGATGGTTGTCACATCATCCCCCCGTTAGAAGGAATTTTGTCTCGAAATTAGCTTTTCGACTGGGGCTTCAATGTTTCGGGTAAAGATGAGAACATTTTTGTTTCATTTGGTCCTCGTGTTCCCAGGTGAACTCGGGTCCTCGTTTAGCGTTCCATCAGACCTTTACAACGGGAATGTGACTTTGTTTTGTTCTTTTGATCTCCCAATCAATGATTCTACCGGCTCTTCCACAAAGTGGACACTCTCGCTGATCTCAATCTCATCAAGAGGGATAAAAAGAGTCTCATCAGACAAGCACTTCTTTAAGTTGGATACATGGAAGGTAGGATGTTCATTTTTGAGTTCTTGCAGTAATCGAAGTTTGTATGTTATCGGGCCAATCCTAGAGAGGATCTCGAATGGCCCGATATATCTCGGTTTCATATTCTCATGTTTACCGAAATGTATCAAGCCTTTCTAGGGTGAGACCTTTAACAATACTCGATCTCCAACCTGGAATTCCAAAGGCTTTCGTCGGTTATCTGCATAACTCTTCTTTCTATCTCTAGAAGCCTTTAGTCGTTCTCTGATTTGGACAATCATCTCAATAGTTTCTCTTATGATCTCTGGGCCAGTGAGGGTGTTGTTAGGGACTTGTCCCTTTACTAGTTGCGTGTCACCCACTTCAGCCTAGCACAACGGTGATCTGCACTTGCGGCCATAGAGGGCTTCAAATGGGTCAACCTTGATGCTAGTGTGATAGCTATTATTCTATGAGAATTCGATAAGTGGTAGATGGGTATCCCAAGCTTTACCAAAATCTATCACACACGCCCTTGCATGTCTTATAGTGTTTGTATAGTTCTCTCACTTTGCCTGTCTGTTTGTGGATGATATGTCGTACTCATGTCCAACCTAGTTCCCAAGGATTTCTGGAGTGACTTCCAGAACCGTGAGGTAAATTGACTATCCCTTTCGGAGATAATAGATTTTGGTTCTCCACGGAACGACGTTATTTCCTTAATGTATGTCCTTGTTAGCTTTTCCATTTTGTCGGTTTCCTTTATTGGTAGGTAGTGTGCGGATTTGGTCAGCCTATCAACAATCACCCAAATGGTATCAAGGCTACCCGTTGTCTTGGGCAGTTTTGTTATGAAATCCATAATGATCCGCTCTCAATTCCACACGGATATTTCCGATTGTTGCAACAGTACCGAGGGCTTTTGGTATTCTACCTTGACCTTGGTGCATGTCAGGAACTTGCTCACGAAGGTAGAAATTTAGGCTTTCATGTACGGCCACCAATAAAATATCTTGAGATCCAGATACATCTTGTCTAAACCGGGATGAACAGAGTATTGAGTTTTGTGTGCTTCACTCATTACGATGTCCCTGAATCCCTAAACTTGGTTGTCCAGATCTGAGTCATGAGATAGTGTATTCCATCACCCTTGATTTCTAGGTTCTTATCCATCCCTCTTAAAGCTTCACATGTCGCATTCTTTGGTTTCAGGGCTTCTGGATGAGCCTATTTAATTTGTGTTGTGTGAATGGATTGTCATGGTTAACGACCTTACTCGGTAGCTCGAGTATTCCTTTCAGCTGAGGGCGTCAGCTACTCCATTGGCTTTACCTAGGTGAAAATGAATTTCGCATTCGTAATCATTCAGTAGTTCACACATCACATCTGCCTCATGTTGAGCTCCTTTTGATTGAGGATGTGCTGAAGGGTTTTATGATCGGTGAAGATAGTACACTTCGTTCCGTAGAGTTAGTGCCTCCAGATCTTTAGAGTGAATACTACTGCCCCAAGTTCGAGGTCGTGCATGGCATAATTGACCTTGTGTGTTTTTAGATGTCTCGAGGCGTAAGCAATGACCTTTCATCGTTGCATCAACACACACCCGAAACCTTGATTTGATGCATCATAGAAGACCACAAAGTCTTCGGTTCCATTTGGTAGGGATAAAATCGAAGCACTGCACAAAGCCTTTTTTAGTGTTTGTGATGTGATTTAAAAACTCTTTGATAGATTAGACCTTTGCAACAGGTAGATAATGAAAGTAAAACAATGAAACAATACTCAAGAATGGATTTGAATGAGTCAAATGATTAGAACGTTCAATCCTCAGCAGAGCTCGATTAAGAACTTCCGCTGTAGAGGATTCTAGGGTTACAAAAGAGATCTTCTTAATTACACGTAAAAACCAACGATCTATCAATTTTCAAAAAGATGCATGCAAGCATCTATTAATACACAAACCCTAGTAAAGCAAGATACGGATGGACAGGCCCATGCCGTATACAAGATGGGCTAGGAAGCGAGCCCAAGATGCAACATCAAGTACCCAACATTCTCCCCCTTTG
This sequence comes from Lactuca saligna, assembly GCF_052625555.1. Taxonomy (NCBI): domain Eukaryota; kingdom Viridiplantae; phylum Streptophyta; class Magnoliopsida; order Asterales; family Asteraceae; genus Lactuca; species Lactuca saligna. Next base: position 149,896,997 of record NC_136419.1, on the reverse strand, counting down.
CGTCAATTGGGGCGAGACCTCACTCCAGCTTGCTTACCCCCGCGACACTGGCTTTCTTTACGGTCTTGAACAGGCAGGGGATGATAGCAAGAAGTGTTTGTCGGAAGTGAATGTACCAATTTATCATATCATTGAAGTAGTTTTTATCACTATCCGAGTTCTGCTTGCACCGATTGATGATACCCAGAACATGCTCCAAATAGGTAGTGGTGTAAAGATGTTTGTCAGCCAAAGCAAATAGGCATTTCTGACCTTCTGCCCTGGTGAACATGACTGAGTTCTGTTTCGGATCAATCTTTCCCATCTTCATTCGGTTTATATCGGTTGCAGAACCGACTGGAGTGATGATGGGCTTCTTCCTTAGAACATTAGCAACCTCTTGATCCAGCTTAGCCACCTCCAAAATATAGTAGACTAACATTCTCTTGAAATGGTCTATGACCGGACCATATTCTGCTTCATTGACAAGAAGAATGTTGTGCAAGACAATCCAATCATGAGGTTTTAAGTTGGGAAGATCAGCCAGAGAGATGGAATGCTCGGATTTGTCAGATCCCCTCAAGACCTTGAATCTAACATTAACGAAATTGCCTTCACGAACAGGTTTGAGAACCCGAACGTTGGTTATCTTCTCTGCGCTCCATGTCTGGTACTGAGGTTGAGCGGTCCTCAGATAATAGTCTATAAGCTCCCTATCCACCTTCGGGTGAGGATGGGGAACTTCAGCTATATGAGCGAATGCATGGAAGATAAAGGCTTTTCTGGTCAGGGGCATGTCGAACTGGGAATCGACCGAATTAACACGGTCTAAGGAGATGACTGGTTCTAACCAAAGAGTGCAGGGGGACTCAATGGCTTTTTTGATAAGCACTTCGAGAGTCCAAGGAGGAAATAAAGTTTTCCTGCTTTCAAGGAGATCATGAGCCTCCTTTATCTTCCTCTCCTTGGCCTCGGCTTCCCTGACGATGCAAGCGTTTTCATCCAGCTCCTTCTCTCTGGTCTGTCTCCTCACTAAGCTGACAATCGGTTCTTGATCATCACTTTCATCACTGTCGTTAACAATTTGTTTGGCTTTGGTTTGAGCACTCAAACCTGATGAAGGAACAAATGTTGGTTTGGGTGCTTTCGGAGGGACAAGTGATGAAAATGGAAGTGATTGAGCTTTGGAACTTGGAGGGGGTTTCGATTGAGCTGTGGGTTTCTTTTCTCCCCCTTGTTTCGGATGGTCCTCCTGCTCAGGAATGCCTTCAATACGGCTAAGCAGGGCAAGAGCAGGAGCGAGCTTCTCTGCAAGAGTACGCCTCACCGAATAGTTAAGAATCAGATCATGGGCTTCGATAATATTAGACAAAGATCCGTGGACATCTGAAACACAACTCCTGACCACAGCTTTCTCAGACCGAAGAGAATCAATCTCCTTCTCGACTTGGGAGAGCTGATGAGTTGCCAGACTAAGCTCGGAAGACTTTCGATCAAGCTCGTCATTTGTGGTGGATTCGGCGGCAAGAGTGGCTTGAAATGAAAGAAGACGATCCGCAACCAAAGACTGAAAAGATTGATTGTCTTCTTTGAGTTTCTGGCGGAAGCTAGCAAATTGGTCTTTTTCGATTTCGAAAGAATGGACCAGCTTCTCCACAACGGTGCGAATCTTCTTAGTGTTTGTTTCTGATGCCGCCTGCAAAGACTCCAGCCAGATCTGGGCGTCTTGAAATAGTTTTTCGACTTTTTCGGTCGCTACAGCACTAGCCTTTGTGGATTTATCTATAGCAGCAACAGCTGAGCTGATGGAGGCTTCGTGTGCTTTGGAGAGAGATTCCACCATTCCCCGAATGGCAGTCTCAGAAAAGTGAGATGTTGAGGAAGAGGAAGAAGCCACGAGATTGTCAATCTTCTCGTGGAGTTCCTTGATGTGCTTTTTAGTAACTGGAGCATCATCATCATCATCACTTTGAAGTTGGTAGGGGCTGTAGTAGATGGAATCAAAAATGTATCCTCCCCTCCCAAAAAGGTTTCGGTTTCAGTAGATGGAGTGGGAGATAAGGGTGCGGTGGGTGGTTCGGTAGTGGTAGTGGGTTCGGGAATGGAAGTGGGTTCAGGTTGTGAAGTTGGAACCCCCGTATCAGATACGTTGGTTGGAACCTCACTGGTGGTAGTTTTGGTGGCTTCTGTGAAAAGTGGTGGGGGAATGGAAGTTGTTGTGGTTGGAAGAGAAGTAGAGGTAGTTATGGGGGGAATAGAAATAGGGTTAGATATGGAGGGAATGGAAATGGAGGAGGTTATGGTGGGAATGGAAGAGGTGGTTATAGGAGAAGGGGAATGAGGTTTTGATGAAACAGGTACCTCATGAGCAGGCGAGTGAGGAGGAGTTTCGCCTCTAGCCGACTCATCTGAGTCAGAATGGTTATCTTCTGAATCACTGGATGAAGAAGAGAGAATAAGTTTCCTCTTCGGTTGTACTTTCTTCTTCTTCGCTGGTGGGGAAAGATCTGTCTTTGAGGGTTTTCGCTTCTTAGGAGAAGGACCCTTTGCCCCCTTTGCTGCTTTCTTGATGTTCCCTTTCTCGGGTTTCTTCCCTCTAGCAGCAGGTTTATCTGCATCATTAATGGACTGAACCATTTCTGCAGAAAGTTCCCTTGGACCTGAAGGACGAAAGTCCTTGTAGGCCTTCATTATTACGCTCTCCTTGGACACCCCGACGGACATAGAATCCGGAATGGATCCGACGAAGGAAAACTTGGTCGGATCGGTAACAATGATCTTGGTGGTGTGGTAGACTCTGATGGAGGAGAGAAGGGAACCTGCAACTGTGGGAACGTGAAGTTTATCCATGGCCCACTTGGTGATTAGCGTCCAAAATCTGGCATAGGACACCTCAGTGTGGTGAGAGGGGGAGGCTAGGCTCTGAATGAGTTGTTGCCAGAGAACCGAGCCATAGTCGAGGTTCAGGCTGTGATATAGACCATAGAGAATGGTCATGAACAACTTGCTGGCACCATCAGAACCAGAACTGTGCTCAGAGAGCCCTTTGAACAGAATGGTGAAGAAACCATTCCATAGAGGAGGAAGACACGACTTCTTGAACTTAGTGACCGTCGTGAGAATCTCCGTGTAACCCATGTTGTAGAACATCGAAAATAGCTGGCCGACTGTGATGGAATCGGGATCAACCCTAGATTCATCGGCTTCAAAACCTAGGAGCCAACAGAATCGTTGCTTGGAGATGGAGGTCTTGTGAGAAAGAAGGTTAAAGTAGATTCGATCTACTGATCTATCATAATGGGCAGTGGAGAAGACCTGGGAAAGGCATTCCATGGGCACAATATCGACCTTGGAAAGAGCAAGCACCAATGGAGAGTATTTGAGACACTCCACCATGGGATACATATAATTCTCGTAAGCTTTAGGGTTTAAATCGATCACCAGACTTTGTTGAGCACGGATGGGAAGAATGTTGGTGCGGGAAGAGGTTTCCTGAACAGATGAAGAGTCCGCCATTGTTGAATGTGGAAGATGGTGAACAGTTGAGTATAAATCGCCTGAGTTTGCTCGTTTGAGTTTTGATTGCGGTAAGTATGGAATGAAGCAGATGTGTTCCTTTTATACTGTGGGTAGAGGAGAGAGAAAGATCATCCCCCAAATCTTCTTGATACACGAAACGGTTTCGGATGTGACAGAAGCGCGACGGTTGGCACCCCCGATGATTACGCATGAGAGAGAAGAACTGTTCCGTTTTGCACGCGTGCCCGTCACCTCACTATTGAAGTTGTTACTCTGTAAGCTGAGTCAGCATCTTATCTGTTAAATAGCTATCATCCAAACATAAGATTATAATGGAACCGAACGAGATTTTTGGAAAATCAAAGATTTTCGTGCATAGAGTGTGAAAGATAAGGAAATAAAGCGAGATATATGTGGGAATTTGTGATGTCAATATAGACACAAAACAGTTGATCCCGGGCACGAATCACTTTTTCAAGGTCAAGAGAGACCTTAAAGTGTCTGTATGGATTCCCGTTGAAGTACGATCAATCACTTTCTAAGAAGTGTTGAAAGGCATCTTTTTATAAGGCATAAAAGGGTGGCTTTCGCTTCAGTTTAGAATCCCAGACCTTGACATAAGACCGAGACTAAATGAAGTACCTGTGAGACCGATGTGGTCTGTTGAACAAGTAGGCTGGATTATATATATAGTGACTTATTGAAGATGTGTGATGGTGAAATCTCAAAAAAAAAAAAAAAAAAAAAAAAACTAGATTCTAAGGGAAGAAATGCAATGGTAATTAACAATTTCATAAGAATCGCACAACCAAAAAGAGATTTCATCTTTACCGTTAATTCATGTTAGCTATTGGATTTTGGGTTTCACTAAGCACTTAGTGACACGAGGCTTAGATCATAAACACAGAGATTGTGTAACCATAAACCTCAGTGGTTAATTCTGAGAGTCTCAAGGGTTACGATATGAGATCAAAATATGATGGAGAAGAATATTGAGGTGGTGAAGAGAAACTATACTACCTCTGCTGAAAATAGTGACCAAGTAGTGAACTCTTAACCCATATGAGAAAAGAGTAAGGTAGCTCAGGATTATAATAAATGGAGCAGCCTTATTGGGAAGACAAGGTTTGTATATACCTATTCATTAAGGCTTTTATTCAAAATCAGTTGAGGCTTTGGACAACATGCAGCAGCATGCTTCTAGGGACGCTTAACTATTATAAAGTGTGGGAACGAAACCTGTCCCATCGATATTTAAACAAGAATGAAAGAAGAGAAAAAATTTTTTTTGGAGATTTTAAGTTTTTGAAAAGAGATAAACCAAACAGAATAAATAATAAAAAAAAAATTTGAACCGAACCCAAAATGGACCAAACGCTCGGTTCATTTCGGTTCCTTAAAAAAATATTTTTGGATTTTTGGAAAAAAGCTTTACAAAAGTTTACAACCATAGACAACACCTTTTTGAGATTGAGCGAAAATATGTGCAATGGGACCGAACCCAAAATAGACTGAGCGTTCGGTTCATTTCGGTTCCCATGTGAACCGAACCAGAAATAGACCGAGCGTTCAGTTCATTTCGCTTCTAACTTTTAACTTTGGGATGGTGTTTTTGGTACTGATTCTGATTCCATCATTCCTAGACCATGAAGGATTTTATTGAAACTTGCTTCAGGTAGGGCTTTGGTGAAGATATCGGCTAGTTGATCAGTAGTTCGAACAAAGTGAATTTCGACATTTCCATCCTCCACATGATCCTTAATGAAGTGATACCTCAGTGCTATATGCTTGGTCTTAGAGTGTTGCATTGGGTTATGACAGATCCTAATTGCACTTTCTGAATCGCGATATAGTGGGATCTTTTTCATGTTGACTCCATAATCTCTGAGCTGGCTTTGGATCCATATGACTTGAGATGTGCAAGAGGCGGCTGCGATATACTCTGCTTCGGCTGTAGAAAGGGAAACGCAGGTTTGCTTCTTTGACTGCCAACTGACCAACTTCCCATCAAGGAATTGGCAACCCCCTGTGGTGGTTTTCCTGTCTAAACCACATCCTCCAAGGTCTGCATCAGAGAAGGCTTGAACGAAGAAGCCTGAGTTGGATGGATACCATAGACCGAGAGAGGTAGTTTGCTTCAGATACCTGAGTATATTTTTCACTGCAAGCATATGTGGTTCTCGTGGGTTCGCCTGAAACCTAGCACAATAACATACGAAAAACATGATATCAGGCCTGCTAGCAGTAAGATACATTAAGGACCCAATCATCTGGCGATATAGCGTAATGTCCACTGTCGGTTTCTCCAGCAAAGGTGTGAGTTTGGTGCCGAATGCCATTGGAACTTGGACCTTTGAGTCTCCCGTCATACCAAATTTGGCAAGAAGAGTTTTGGTGTATGCTTCCTGGTTGATAAAGATGCCTTCGGGTCCCTGTCTAATATTTAAACCAAGGAAAAAATTAATCGGACCCATGGAGCTCATTTCAAATTTAGTCTCCATCAGCTTTCTGAATTCAGCTGTTAAGCTGGGATTTGTTGAGCCAAAGATGATATCATCGACATAAATTTGTACAATCATAAGGTGGTCACCTTCCTTCTTACGGAAGAAGGTTGGGTCAACCGAACCTTGTTTGAATTTGGACATCTTTAAAAACTTAGTTAGCGTTTCATACCAGGCCCTAGGTGCTTGTTTCAGACTGTAAACCGCCTTGTCCAGAATATAGCAGTGATTTGGGAACTTCTCATTGACAAGACCAGGAGGTTGCTCCACGTAGACTGTTTCTTCGAGTTCTCCATTCAGAAAAGCGCATTTGACGTCCATTTGGTAGACCTAGAAGTTTTTTTTGCACAACATAGGCAAGAAATATTCGAACAGATTCCAGCCTTGCAACTAGAGCGAAAGTCTCTTCATAGTCAATTCCTTCCTCCTGACAGTATCCTTTCACTACCAGACGTGCTTTGTTTCGTATCACATTCCCTTCCTTGTCCATTTTTTTCCTGAATACCCATTTGAGACCAACAACTGAGGCATTTTGAGGAGTTGGAATGAGGCGCCAAACTTTGTTCCTTTCGAATTCATTCAGTTCGTCTTGCATAGCTTGAACCCAATCGGAGTGATCAAGAGCAGTGTTTACCATTTTTGGTTCAACCTTTGAGATGAAAGAATTAAACATGTAGAACTCAACTTTGGAAAATAAAGAAGTTTGTTTTGCCTTCAGTTGAGATCTGGTCAACACCTTTTCAAAGACATCACCCACAACCTGTGAAACAGGATGATCTCTAGTCCATTTGACAAGAGGAGGGTAATTTGGATCATAGGAAGGATCCAATTCAGCGTTCACTAATTCTTCCAATTCTGATTGACTATCTTCGTCATAAAACGTATTGGCATTCTCCCCCTCGAATGATGAGCTTTCTGGTGCAGTGGGACTTTCGGGTGTAGTGAAGTGTTCGGGTGCTACTGTGCCTTCAGATGCTGTGGAGTGTTCGTGAGCTACAGTACCTTCAGGTGTTGTGAAGCGTTCGGGTGCAACAGTACCTTCGGGTGCTACAGTACCTTCGGGTGCTGTGGAGCGTTCGGGTGCTACAGTACCTTCGGGTGCTACCGGATCACAGTGCTCCCCCTCAACTTGTGAGCTCAGCTGTGATGATGAAGACGGATCCTCCCCCTCGACTGAAGCATTTTGCTGTGGAGATTCATTGGAACTGGATACTCCTTTAGTCATTCGCCTTGTAGAATCTTCAACTAGTTGCTTCGGATGATCTACCTTGTTGTCTGTTGCGCTGGCTTCCGAGTGAATTGCCTTCTCTGGTTCATCAAATAACTCGACAAACTCCTCAAAGAGATTTGCAATTGATACTGTAACTTGACCTGTTTGAGGAAAGATTTCGCCAGCTGTGTCTACGTTGGCCTTTAGCTTTTTGACATAGCTATCATCAAAAGTCACGTAATAAATTTCTTCTATTTTCCTCGAACGTTTTTTTAATACCCTGTACGCTTTAGAAGTGAGAGAATAGCCCAGAAAAATCCCTTCATCGGCTTTGACATCAAACTTGTTGCGATGTTCTTTAGAATTGAAGATGAAGCACCGGGAACCGAACACATGGAAGAATTTAACATTCGGCTTCCTGTTGTTGATGATCTCATAAGGAGTGAGCGTGAATCGCTTATTGAGATATGACCTGTTCTGTGTAAAACAAGCTGCAGAGATAGCATCAGCCCAAAAATATAAAGGTAAAGAAGCAAAACTTAGCATGGTTCGAGCTGCTTCACACAAAGATCGGTTTCGTCTCTCGACAATTCCGTTTTGTTGAGGTGTGTAGGGAGCTGAGAAGTTGTGACTGGTTCCTCTTTCTGCCAAGAATTCTTCGAATTCTTTATTTTTGAACTCCAGCCCATTGTCTCTCCTGATGTTGCGAACGATTTTCTTCAGCTGTACTTCAACCTGCTTGATAAACATCTTGAGCTTGTGAGTCGCTTCAGATTTAAGCTTTAGAAAGAACACCCATGTAAAACGTGAAAAGTCATCAACAATAACAAGAATGTACTTGCTACCACCGATGCTTTCGATAGATGATGGACCAAACAAATCAATATGAAGTAACTCTAGTGGTTCAACAACTTTAGTGTTTATGATTGATGGATGACTTTGACGACTTTGCTTCCCCATTTCACATGTAGCACACAAATGTTCTCTATCGTACTTGAGCAATGGAAGACGTCGAACATGACCTCCAGTGACAAGTTTGTTGATATCCTTAAAGTTGAGATGAGAAAGCCTTCGGTGCCACAGCCAGCTTTCATCAGATTGTGCTTTAGATAACAGACAAATAGCTGGGTTTCCTTTGATAGGTTTGAGATTGAGAGGAAACATTTCGCCTTTGCACTCCGATTTGAGAATTACCCTTTTTGTCTTCTTCTCTATAATTTCCGAACCCTCATCATCAAACGAAACTTTAAGACCCGTACCTCCAACAAGCTGAGACACACTGATGAGATTATGCTGCAGTCCTTTAACATATGCAACCTTTCTTATTGTGAAGTCTCCATTCGTTATCATACCATAACCTTTAATCGTGCCAAACGAGTTGTTCGCAAACTTGACATTGCCACCATTTGAAAGAGATCGAAATTCCCTCAGCTCTTCTTTCCTTCCTGTCATGTGACGCGAGCATCCACTGTCAATATACCATTCTTCGTCGAACTGCTCGTCACTGATAACCTGCAAAAATTAAGCAGATTTAGGAACCCAAAGTTTCTTGGGTCCACGTGAGCCTTTCACAAGAACAGGAATAGTAAGAGAGATATCAACGAAATATGTTCTTTTTATTAACGTTGTTTCATTTTTCTTTTGAATGGTGTAAACTTTAATTTTATTGGGATTTGTTACAGTTGGTTTGATTTTTGGTTCAGGTGTTTGAACTTCGGAATTCTTTTGATCACTCTTGACCGAGGAAACCTTCGATTTTCCTTTCAAATCTGTTGAGGATTTTGGATTTTGAGTTTGAACAGAATTGGATTTAGAATGGGGTTGAGAAGAGTTAAAAAGAGAGAATTTAGCTTGAGAATTTTGCTTGACTTGATATTCTAGGTGACCTTTTTGTTGGTGGTCATGGGATAGACCGAACCTTGAGCCTTGATCACATGTGCTCTTGGGATTGAACCTTTGCTTTCGGTTGCTTGAGAGCTCTGAGCCGAACCTATGCTTTCGGTTGATCTTGTTTTCTGAACCGAACCTCTGCTTTCGGTTGACACTGTTCTCTGAACCGAACTTCTGTTTTCGGTTGTTATTGCTCTCTTGTGGTCTAACAGTATTTTTCTCTGACTTTAAATTTCTGTCACAATATGAGAAATAGGCATTTTGAGACTGCCAAAACTGTTTTCTTTCAGAAAGATTCTTCTTGTATCTCTGATTCCTTTGTTGCTTTTGGTTTTTCACCTGTTTGGGTTGCCTGTGAATATTTGCCTTTTGTTTTGGCTTTTGAACAACTGGTTCGTTTGTTGTAGATGACTTTTTGGTAGAAGGGGTGACTTCATCTAATGGGATTTCTTTAGTGCCACTAGTGCTTGGCACGTCAAAGTTATCAGGCTTGTTCAGTGGCTCTGGAATATATCTTCCTTTTGTTTTCCAGGATGTTTGCTCTGATAGACCAACTGTTTCATCAGCATTGTCGATAGGGGTGGACTAGAAGAACTTATCACAACCATCAGCATTATCTTCGTTTACAATGGCTGTGAGTTCGGCTGTCTGATGTTCGGTTACACCTGTGACCTTATACACCTGATTTGGTGTTGTCCTTACCTTTTGGTAAACAACAGCCTTTTCTTCAAGGTTCGGGGACTTTTGTTGGGACAAGCGAGCAAACTCCACAGAATTTTTTGAGATAAGACTTTTGTGGTTTTCGGGTTCGCTCTTGACAAACTCAGAACAGTCAACTTCATCCTCTACAGAAATTTCACTCATATCATCATCCTCATTAAGCTCATATGCATTTTCAACATTAATTTTATTTTCTGAGCTCAAATTGGCATTCAATGAGTCAAACTTTTGTATGGTTTCGGTCCTTAGATTCAGTTTGTCATTTTCATCCAAAAGGTTTTTCAGCATGTCCTTATGGTCCTTGGACTTTATGAAAGATTCGATTTTGTCTAGGCCATACATATAAGTCGGATTAACATCCTCAGACGAAACCACACTTTCACAATTGTATGCTTCAGCGTCGATTTTATCCTCCTTAAACTCAAGGAAGGGAAAAATCATACGATGAATTTTCTGCCCTATTTCACAGTTTAAATGAAGTTAAGTGATATTATTGTAAAGATGCTTAGCAATCAAACAAAAAACATTTCGCTGTTTTAAAAGTTTTAAATTGTCTCTTTGCAAATAAATGTTTTCATCCTTGTTTTTGATTAACTCCAACTCCTTCAGTTAGATCCACATCCTCCATTCCTCACTCTTCAAAGACACCCTACTTATTTGGTCGGTTAGGTTAGAATTGGTGACTCGAGTTTGAGTTAAACTGCTATCTAGATGACAGATTCTTGAATTAACATTTTTTAATTCTTTTTCGTATGAGCATTGTGGGACTTTAAATGAAACAAAAACGGATTGTACCTTCTTGATCAGTTCATCAAGCTTGTTGAACTGCACGCTGAGCGGTTTTGCTGTAAAGCACATGTCCTCTTGCTCCTTCGTGTCTTCATTCCTACCATCTGTGTTGTATCCCCTCATCTGAGATACATCAGACACCATCAAGGATTTTCCACCGCTATCCTTATCTTTCGCCACATAATCCTTTCCATGAGAAGGCTTCCTTACTTCATCATCTTCGGGGTCGGATGACCAGACCTCCACTCCTCCGAACTCATCATTCACTACCAAACCCTGCACAATTAAAGCATTCATAGAAGGGTTAGCAGTAGATTTCTTCTTCCTAATCTCATCCAGCTTTTTCAACAACAAAGCTTTTTCATCTTTCTCCTCATCCTTTTCTGCCATTTTCTTGAGGACACAATCTTGTGCATAGTGGTTCTTTCCTCCATAGTAATAGCAGCTCACTCCCGAATCTCCTTCAGCTTTCGGTTCCTTCTTTAATTCTTCTACCTTCATTTCGTCTTTGACCTTTTCAGAACTATAACTTCCCTTCCAATTTCGGTTCTTATTGGTGGGAAATCTTTTCTTGATGAACCTCTTGGGGTTTGATACCATCATAGCATAGTCTTCAGAAGTAAGGTCATAGTCCTCCAAATTGAGGTCTTCATCTTCCATAACCGCTTTACTTTTGGATAGGAGGGCCTATGAACCCAGGCTTGAAACTACATTTTTCTCCTGTAGTACGATCTTTTCTTGAGATTTCAGAATGCCTACCAGTTTCGCCAGAGAATAAGATTTGAATTGCTCATGTGCTTTAACTGTGGACACTACAGCTCTCTACTTAGATCTGAGGCCATTCAAAAACGTAACCTTCTGCTCAATTAGCTTCCTTTCAATGTCATGTTTAATCATCTTGCTAAGAAGATGATTGAAGCGATCGAACGTTTGAGTCACGGTTTCTTCGGCTCCCTGCTTGAATTCACCAAACTCGGACAAGAGTAAGGTTTGAATGGAGTGTTCAAGATCTTCGTCCGTAGAATACAATTCTCGTAGCCTGTCCCATACTTCTTTGGCAGTTGTACATGAACTCACCAGCCTGAAAGTGTCAGATTGAAGAGAGAATCTGATTAATCTCAATGCTTTAATATTGCACTGAAATTTATCTTTTTCGTCTTGGGCAATATCTTTTACATCTTTCAAAAGATCATTATACTCCTTTTGAGTTTTAACGATCCTTGAAGTTGCAGAATCAGCGAAGGGTCCAGATACGATTGCTTCCCAGATGAGGTATCCATTATCCTCAGATCCTATAACATAATCTTCAAAGTGATGTGCCCATACTTCATAATCATGGGTGTAAAGGATAGGAATCTTTGTTGTAGACCCAATACTATTTGAGATGTTGATAGGGTTTGATTGAGAATCGTCCATGCTTGATCGTTTAACCTGTTTGAAACATCAGACTTGTAATATGTAATATTAGGGCAAAACGAATAAGTAATGAGATACGTCAATTATGGAGTGACGGCTCAATAAATATTAGTTAATGCAGAATAAACCCTAATAGCTTCTTTCATAGAAGAGATGTGTATGAATTACACAGCCTCCCGCTTTGATACCAATTGATGTGATTTAAAAACTCTTTGATCGATTAGATCTTTGCAACAGGTAGATAATGAAAGTAAAACAATGAAACAATACTCAAGAATGGATTTGAATGAGTCAAATGATTAGAACGTTCAATCCTCAGCAGAGCTCGATTAAGAACTTCCGTTGTAGAGGATTCTAGGGTTACAAAAGAGATCTTCTTAATTACACGTAAAAACCAACGATCTATCAGTTTTCAAAAAGATGCATGCAAGCATCTATTAATACACAAACCCTAGTAAAGCAAGATTTGGGTTTTCCATTTGTAAAATATTTGTCGGAACATTCCTTTGAATGCCCCTAACTTTCCCCCTGATTGGCGGTAGTAGCACCATTTCCCGAACCACCAATGCCATTTGTGACATTGCAGCTGCCACGATTGTAGTTACGGTAGCTTGGAACATGGTGGGGTTAAACTGTGGAGGTGGTGGTGTAGATGGTGGCGGAGGTGGTGGCACGTTGTGGGAAGGCCAAGAATTTTTCCTCGGTGGCATAATTTTACCACAAATTTGAAAAGTTAGTAAGCCTTTAATATTAGTGATAATTCGGTTATTATTGAACTAAATTTGGTTTTCTTATGATACGACTTTTAATGTATTTTTAATCAACTCATGTTCTAAATTCATATGTTTTGAGCTCATGAATTTACTAGTAGTGTCTTAGTGAAATTTTGTAACTTGATCCATGCCAGGTCCTTCTACAACTGCTTACTGTAAGCTTGTTACGTATAATTAATATCGAATAGATCGTTGAATCTAATGGATCTGCCCTAAGCCCACAACCAAACAACGAACAGGACCTAAAGTGGAACCACCATTTCTAAACCGATAGAATCTTCATTATATACAACTTTATTGCCTACACCAAGTAGTTGTAGACTCACCATAAGCAATGACATATACTGTTTATGAATTTAGTGATAACACTCCCAATGAAATATAATATGCATGCCAATTTCATTGATATGATTTTAGTACATAGAGTTTGGAAAATTTTGACCTTGATACAGGTCTACATCACATCAATGCTAGGAAAATTTTGACAGCATTACGCCCCTCTGATTAGTGTACCACTTAATCGCACGACTAAGAATACACACAGAGAAGAGTAGCACCAACGCATACTCATAAACCTAGTCTATAAAGATTTGTGAGTAGTGTGAACCCTACAAATGGAGACTCGTCCCTTGTGGTCCATGAAACGAAGTAGAGGCGCCTTCTAGATCTGCTAAGTGACGCTCAGCCGTGGTCACTCTCTCTTTGAGAGCCATGTACCTTTCCTGATACTCCCTTACCTCCGCTCTTGTGGTGGAAAGGTCCTCAATAAGTCGTTCAATAGAATAGTGGTCTCTTTCTAGGTTTCAAGTGCGCACGTTGGCGACTTCCACAACAATACTCAGCTCCCGAACTCAATTTGTTGTTTCCCTATTCTGATCTCCAAGGTTCGTGATTTGCAAGATCACAACCGGGAGGGCCTTGTCAGCCGATCCTCCATTTTTGAGTCCATACTAACCTCATTGATTTCCAAATGGCGATCATTGTCGCTAATCACGGCTCCACCTCTCGATTTCTGATGCCCAAAGGGGCTCAGGTCCGTTGTAGCCAAAACGGTTCGCTGGAACCCTGGCTATGTATGGACGGTTGATGATCTCCGGCTCCTCCTCTGACTCCTCTTTATCTTCTTCTTCCTCAAGTTCTTCTTCTTCAAATTCTTCTTCTTCGGGTTCTTCCTCTTTGACTTCTTCAGGGTCTTCATTAGGATCTTCCTCTGGTTGTTCTTCTGTCCAACCACCGTTTCCCTGGTTCTGAAAGTAGGGGTCTCTGGGTAAGTGGAATCCTTCCATGATGCTTGTGTGAGAATAGGGTGTAAGAGGCACATAATGAATCTAGAAATATTGTGCTATAGTAACATACAATACTCCTATAGTATTTTAAACTTTTTGTTTGATTCTTAATGTAATTCTTGTATGGGTTTTGGTAGGTTGATAGACTTGTTGCCCACTACAACTACCCCTTGGCATATGCTAGTCACTTCTTGGACGAATATAGTTGATCAGGCTATATTCCTCCCAGACTTGATTACATGTCCCAACGCATAATTATAGTGTACAACTCATCCATTTTTACTTTTCGTGTTTTTCCTCGATGTGACACTATACCATCATGCATGCATGTACCTATACTTTTCATAAAAATAATGTTTTATTTTTTTAAAAGTATACTTGTATTAAAAAAAGGATTTGTCAGAGAATCTTAGTCCCATTGTTTTTATAGTTTGTATATCTTATATGGTTTGATATACTTAGTTCACTATAAACAATGCTCTGGTACCAATTTGTCACACCCCCAAACCAAGGATGGTGGAAACATCCGGGGTGGAGGACTTGATGTACAATATCACAACAACGAGTATAATAGTGCTCAAAGTAAGTACAACCTTCATAAATATAATTAAGAAAGTTACATGGTTTTATAAGAGTACATGTTTCAAAATCTATTACAATATAATGATAAAATGTTTTGTCTAACACTGAAACGTTCCATCCTCGAAAGCTGGTAGTCACCTGTTCTTATTGATTACCTGAGAATACAATTATATTTTGAACAAGTGTCAACAATTAAGTTGGTGAGTGCATAAGCTTTTATATATAGAGTTGAAAACCTTTCTTTATATAGAGTTGAAAACCTTTCTTTGTAAATGTAGTTTATGTACAAGAAAAATCCAATATTTTCCTTATAAAATGAGTTGCAGTCTTAAGACCCAAAGACCAAAATATAGAAGTATTTTACCATACTTGTAATAGTGTAAGCAGTTTTATAAAAATAAAACCCTTTTGAATATATAGTGTTGGAATAGTGTCTAAGCCCGTAACTATATTTGGTATGTACTTGACCCGGTTGTGCATGGTCCTTTTGGGTTGCCTTCTCCAAAGCAACTTGACAAGGTAATTTAAGGAGAAAGAGAGAGTATTATGATTTATTAATATATTATAAGAGTAATATATTAAAGGATAAATCATATTTATTTAATTAGTATTGGTCATAAATTAATTAAGAATTAATTTAGTGGTCAAAAGAGATTAATTGAATAAAGGGGTATAAACTGTCAAATGTATGATAGTTGAGTTTTTGGTTAAGGAAACCTAATGGGCTTAAGGGGGAACGAAATTATGATGGGTAACCATCATATTTTCGTCCAAGGGCCTTATTCCAGAAGGTTCCATGGGCTGCTTGGTGGCTAAGCTGTCCATTATGGTTTAGATTGAAACCCTAGTAACCTGTAAGTATAAATATGACCCCTATGGCTTTGAATTACCACTTGATTCTAAGAGTACCCTAGGCCGATTTCTAGCCTCTCTCTCCCTTTCTCATATTGCCTTCTTGCTTGTGGGGTTTGTGAACCATTAGAGGAGTTGCATTTGTGACTCTAGGCTCAAAAGAAGAAGAAAGAGAAGATCTAAGCCAACTGCTGAAGAGGTAAACATCTAGATCTGATTCTATATGTTAATTTTGTTGTCAATATGCTAGATTAGGGTTTGTAAGTCTTGGAATCAAAGCATGTTCAATAGTGAAACCTAGATCCAAGCATTAGGGTTTGTATGAGCACATAGGAATGTTTCTTATGCATAAAACCCATCAGTGGTATCAGAGCCTCGAATGGTTTCAGTTGAATGTGATGCTTAACTGCTTTATTTGCTGAAAATCGATTTTTTGGTCCCTACCCGACTCAACTCGGCGAGTCAGTATCTGGACTCGGCGAGTTGACCCCTAATCGGCGAGTCCAGGTCTGACTCGGCGAGTCAGTTCGTCAGAATTAGGGATTTTCGGGTTTTGGCTGATGTTTTGACTTGGACTTGATGCTTAATTTGTTTTATGAAGTTAAAATCCGAATTTTATCTTAATTAAGTGTTTATCCTTGCCAAAATAATAGATAATTTCAAATCTTTTAATATTAGTTGTTTATGTGATAAATATAGATTATTTAAAATTATTTGGTAATTATCTAATGACTAAAATTGAGATTAGGTCAAATATAGATAATTATGAAATTAATTGATTAATTTGAATTATTTGTTATTTGATCCCTTATGTTTTGAAAAGTTCAATACTTGCCCTCAAGTTTTGAAATTTGAATTTATGATTAAAAGTTTAATTTTGAGTAATTTAAATTTCAAACCCTTAGAATTTTACAAGTTTAAAATTCAACCCTATACTATTATATATTATTACAAGTTTAGTTAATATATATATATGTATAACTTAAAATGCTAGTCTTACCGTTAGTAGGCCTCATTCACGAAGCCGGTCTATAAGGTGGGTATAAGGTTGCTGCCTATAAAATGACGCTTAATGGGTGTACACTCACACCTACCGCTTGCTTGACTGGTGGAGGGTCGTTAGCCGAACAGGTAGGATAGGGCAACCTTCTCCTCATTAAAAGTATAATGTTAATTATAAAGTAACTACATGTTTACAAATTCCCATTCCTAGTTACTTTAGGGTAAAATGTGAAAATGATGCTAATCCATGGAATTACACTTCGTACCCTTGTCAAACGTTGATGGAGCGCGTGTGGTTAACCGGCACATCAATTTGGGGATGACATTAGTAGCAAAGGGTGACTCGATGTTTGTCATAGATCAATGGAGCGTGTGTGGTTTACCGGCACATTGATTGGGTGATAAAGACATTGAGTACACCACGTTGATTCGCATGGTTATTCACAAATTTGTTTGCGATCCTCGGCATCCCAGTCGCAAATTTGAAATGCATATCGAGATTTAAACATGCCATTGAAAAGTTCAATGAATCTCAAAGATCTAGGACTTTTCAATACATCTAAAACCTAAATTGCTTTTTCGTTTTTCATGGAGAAAATTAGTGAATCATCATTCACTTACCTTAAAATTATTTACTTTTAGAGTATGGCATCCCTTTCTAAGTTGTAAATAATGTTGTTGGATCCTAGCCCTAATTTCTCATTTGGGTGTTTAATTAGGGATTCATTTCTAATCAAACTTTGTACTTTTCTATTTCAGATGTCTGCAAACAACAACAACAACAACGCTTCTGGGTCATTCTCGTTGATGAACTTGTGTCAGAAAGTAACATTTGATGGTTCGAACTTCAACGAGTGGATGAGGTATATTCGCATGATCACATGCTACGAGGACAAGGAATATGTCCTCGATGAAAAGCTTGAGAAGATCATCCCAGATGTTGCTACTCCCGAGGAATTGGCCGCCTTTGAGGCCCACGAGCGTGATGCCACGAAAGTTCACTGCATCATGCTGGCCACCATGAACCTCGAACTCCAAAAGTCCTATGAGGACATGTATCCATATGAAATGCATCAGGATTTGCTGGACAGGTATCACCAGAGCGCGAGGCAAGAGCGCTATGAGATCATTACTAACATGATCACCGCTAAGATGGGGAGTGGAGAATCCCTAACCTCTCATTTGCAGAACATGTAGAGGTATGTTGATCGTCTTCTCAAACTTAATGTTAAGTTTGACGAGGATTTGGTTATCGACATAATCCTCCACTCCTTGCCCTCCTGCTACAATCATTTTAGGATGACCTACCATATGTACAAAGAGGAGGTCTCCTTGAGCAAGCTCCAAGGACTCTTGAGGACTGCTGAGAGCAACCTTAAAGACAAATCCATTGCACCGTCCCCTGCTGTGGCCGCTCCTATGATGGAGATAGGTCAAGGAAAGGGTAAAAAGAGGAAGGCTCCATGTAAGAGCAACCATAAGGGGAAACCCCACGATGGTATATCCTCAAGTGAGACCAAAGCTGGCCCTGCTAAACCCTCTTCCGATCCAAAAGAAACAGAGTGCTTTTATTGCCACCAAAAGGGCCACTGGAAGCGAAGCTGCCCGCAATATCTGCAGGACATAAGAGATGGGAAGATCAAGCCCACATTTGTAGGTATGTATTCTATTAAATCTAATAACTCATCATTTGCTACTTCATGGGTTCTTGATACAGGGTGTGGTTACCACATTTGTTTTGATATGCAGGGCCTAAAAAGAAGTAGGGAGATGGAACATGGGAAGATGAACCTGATTATGGGAAACAGAAGATCGTCGCCTGTGACCAAAGTCGGTGTTTATTCTTTTGTGTTGAGTAATGGGTTAGGAATAGATTTAGAAAATTGATGTTATTCACAAGATATGGCAAGAAACATTATTTCTTTTCACGGGTTGTTTAGACAAGGTTTCAGATATTCTTTTGATAATAGTAATGGTTCTATTAACGTTTATTTGAATGGTGTCTTTTATTTCAATGCATTACCTTGTAATGGGATTTATGAATCTGTGATGATTGTTGATAATTTTGGAAATAATGTTTTGAATATTGATTCGTCTACTAGTCTAGAAAAAGCATGCTTGTGGCATTGTCGCCTTGGCCATGTCAACAAGAAATGCATAGCCAACTCCAAAAGGATGGAGTGTTGGAGTCATTCGACCTTAGGGACAATGATACATGTGAGTCTTGTTTACTTGGGAAGATGACCAAGTCACCCTTTACTGGCACTTGTGAAAGGGGTGAGGGTTTATTGGATCTCATACACACCGATGTATGTGGGCCTTTTAGATCCACCACAAGGGATGCTTGTCGCTTCTACGTGACTTTTACAGATGATTATAGCAGATATGGATATATCTACTTGATCAAGCAAAAGTCGGAAACCTTTGAAATGGTCAAAGAGTTTAAGAATGAAGTGGAGAATCAGTTGGGCAGGAAAATCAAGATGCTTCGGTCAGACCGAGGAGGAGCGTACCTAAGTCTTGAGTTTCACGACTATCCAAAAGAATGCGGAATCGTTTCGCAATTGACGCCTCCAAGGACGCCACAATTGAATGGTGTGGCTGAGAGACGTAATCGAACCTTGTTGGACATGGTTCGTTCTAGGATGAGTCGGACTTCGTTACCAATAGCTTTCAGGGGGTATGCCTTAGAGACTGCCACCCACATACTTAACTTAGTTCCCACCAAGAAGGTTTCCAAGACTCCTCACGAGATGTGCACAGGGAAGGCTCCCTCGTTGGCACATATCAAGGTTTGGGGTTGCGAGGCTTTCGTAAGACGAGAGACTCACGACAAACTAGAACCTCGTAGTGAGAAGTGTTATTTCATCGGCTATCCGTAGAAGTCTTTTGGCTACCTTTTCTATAGACCGAGTGACAATGTTGTCTTCGTTGCTAGAAGAGGAGTTTTCCGAGAAAGGGAATTGATAGGCCAAGAAGACAGTGGGAGGCAAATTGAACTTGAAGAAATTCAAGACCAAAGCGATGAAGGAACCTCTAACACTAGCACTCAACTTGAGGAGGAAACTCCTGTTGAACCTGTTGACGAGTCCTTACCTCTTCGATGTTCCACTAGGGCTAGTGTTCCACCCCAGTTTTATGGTTTTCATATTACTACTGAAGGGGATACATTTATTAGTGATAGTACACTAGTAAATTTGGATGAACCTAGCAGCTATAAGGAAGCCATGGCAGGCCTGCAGTCTGCAAAATGGAAAGAGGCTATGGACAGCGAGATTCAGTCCATGTACGACAACCAAGTTTGGAATTTGGTTGATAATGTACCGGGTCGTAAGACAGTCGGGTGCAAGTGGATCTTCAAGAAGAAGACGGACATGGATGGGAAAGTGCATACTTATAAAGCGCGATTGGTTGCGAAGGGCTTTACTCAAACTCCCGGAGTTGACTATGATGAGACCTTCTCACCAGTTGCGAAGATAAAGTCTATTAGGGTGATGCTTGCTATAGCTGCGTTTCATGATTATGAAATATGGCAGATGGACGTGAAAACCGCTTTCCTTAATGGAAAGATGGCTGAGGATGTCTACATGAATCAGCCAAAGGGTTTTGTCGATGCGAAGCATCCAAATAGAGTATGCAAGCTTGAGAAATCCATTTATGGATTGAAACAAGCATCTCGCAGATGGAATCTTTGTTTTGACGAGAAGGTTAAAGAGTTTGGATTTCTGCGAAGCGAAGATGAATCTTGTGTGTATGTCAAAGCCAGTGGGAGTATAGTAAGCTTCCTCATATTGTATGTCGACGACATACTACTCATAGGAAACGATGTCCCAACCTTGCAGGATGTCAAGTCCTGGCTTGGGAAATGTTTCGCTATGAAGGGCCTCAGAGAGGCTGCTTATATTCTGGGAATAAGAATATTAAGAAACAGGGAAAAGAGACTGATAGGACTCAGTCAGGATACATACTTGGAAAAGGTACTAAAGCGTTTTAGTATGGAAAATTCCAAGAAAGGGGAATTGCCAATCCAAAGCAATACCAAGCTGAGTAAGACTCAGAGCCCGAGTACAGAGACAGAGATAGCCGATATGAGCCGAGTACCTTACGCTTCCGCAGTAGGCTCTATCATGTACGCTATGACCTGCACTCGCCCTGATGTGGCCTTCGCTTTGAGCATGGTCAGCAGATATCAAGGGAATCCTGGTAGAGCTCATTGGATTGCAGTTAAGAATATTCTTAAGTACCTTCGGAGGACCAAGGAATGGTTTCTAGTCCTCGGTGGGAGTGATGACTTAAGGGTACGAGGGTAGAGTGACGCTAGTTTTCAGACGGATCGGGATAACTTCCGATCGCAGTCAGGCTGGGTCTTTACCCTAAATGGAGGAGCAGTGACTTGGAAAAGTTCCAAGCAAGAGACCGTAGCTGATTCAACGTGCAAATC
Organism: Lactuca saligna; assembly: GCF_052625555.1. Classification (NCBI taxonomy): domain Eukaryota; kingdom Viridiplantae; phylum Streptophyta; class Magnoliopsida; order Asterales; family Asteraceae; genus Lactuca; species Lactuca saligna. Next base: position 149,876,037 of record NC_136419.1, on the reverse strand, counting down.
AGAATATATTGCGGCAAGCGAAGCGTCAAAGGAGGCTATATGGTTGAAAAACTTCATTGGAGACCTTGGAGTTGTGCCATCCATAAAGGAGCCGATGGAAATTTTCTGTGATAATGAAGGAGCGGTTGCCTTGACCAAGGAACCGAGAGATCATGCCAGATCTCGACATATTGACAGAAAATATCATTTCATCAGAAATCAGGTAGAAGAGGGACTCCTCGTTGTGAAGAGGGTATCATCAGAGGAGAACCCAGCAGATCCCCTTACGAAGGGACTGAGTAGGGTCAAACACTTGCAGCATGCTAGGAGCATTGGGCTGAAGGATGATATAAGTTTGGATTAGATAGGAAATGTGTAATAGATAGTTTGTACTTGACATTCGATGAATAAATAAATTGTGTTATTTATGAGTAAAGCTACTATCTTATGTTAGTTATTTATCTATTGTTTCCATTTTGCATGTTTTGACTTCCTGAATGATATGATTATTCAAAAAGGTCCACAGTCGGTCATATTTTGGAAGTAGATATGAATGAAGACTGTCATGAATTGGTTGTAGATTGTCTAAAGGGTTTTAGACATTGCAAAGGTTTGCTACAAAGTTCATGGGTGCTTATGAATATGATTTGAGCATTGGATTAAACCCGAGTTTGCTGTATCACTTCGTGGTGTTTTATCTTAAGTGATCGCAAAGTGATAACATCATATAGTCTTAAAACTTAGAGATATGGTTGTTGTTTGTTGATTGGTTATACATTGATAATGTGTAAACGCATCAGTAACTTGATGTTATAAAACACATTATTGTGTGTGATCCATTAGTAAATAATAGATGCATATGAGTCGAAGTTGATATGTTCCTTTTATTCTATGAGAATAAAAGTGATATATTGGCCACTTGATGATTTGGTTTGACTTATGTGCCAGGCCCGGTCAGAATGAAGTTGATGTGTTCAACTAAATTCTATGTCAAACAAATCGGAAATCAAGGAATTTTTTGTTGTTGGACAATAAGCATTGTCAGCATGATATCCAGAACAGAGGATTATACGATCCCTTATCTAAAGGACAAGTTGATCAGAGTTGACAGCGAAGTATAAGAGCTACGATTGCTAATCGGATTTTGAAGTCATATGTGAGATATAGTTACTATACTTATCCAAGTGGGAGACTGTTGGAATAGTGTCTAAGCCCGTAACTATATTTGGTATGTACTTGACCCGGTTGTGCATGGTCCTTTTGGGTTGCCTTCTCCAAAGCAACTTGACAAGGTAATTTAAGGAGAAAGAGAGAGAGTATTATGATTTATTAATATATTATAAGAGTAATATATTAAAGGAGAAATCATATTTATTTAATTAGTATTGGTCATAAATTAATTAAGAATTAATTTAGTGGTCAAAAGAGATTAATTGAATAAAGGGGTATAAACTGTCAAATGTATGATAGTTGAGTTTTTGGTTAAGGAAACCTAATGGGCTTAAGGGGGAACGAAATTATGATGGGTAACCATCATATTTTCTTCCAAGGGCCTTATTCCAGAAGGTTCCATGGGCTGCTTGGTGGCTAAGCTGTCCATTAGGGTTTAGATTGAAACCCTAGTAACCTGTAAGTATAAATATGACCCCTAGGGCTTTGAATTCGGCTACCACTTGATTCTAAGAGTACCCTAGGCCGATTTCTAGCCTCTGTCTCCCTCTCTCATATTGCCTTCTTGCTTGTGGGGTTTGTGAACCATTAGAGGAGTTGCATTTGTGACTCTAGGCTCAAAAGAAGAAGAAAGAGAAGATCTAAGCCAACTCTTGAAGAGGTAAACATCTAGATCTGATTCTATATGTTAATTTTGTTGTCAATATGCTAGATTAGGGTTTGTAAGTCTTGGAATCAAAGCATGTTCAATAGTGAAACCTAGATCCAAGCATTAGGGTTTGTATGAGCACATAAGAATGTTTCTTATGCATAAAACCCATCATATAGATCCTCATAAACTATGTGTGTCGATATTTCCCTATGTGAGTTATTATAACCATATTGTTTGACATAGTAACCTGTTACGACGTTCTTCAGGCGTCGGAATGTTATGACATTTGTCAACCCAAACTTGCCGGTCTAGATGTTGCATGCAACTTAGGTGTGGGTTTTCAATCCCAATACAAATATATACAAGTATCACACTCTCCCTAAAAGAGACTCTGGTTATAACAAGATTTTAACCAGTGCTCTAAGAGTACAATGAAGTAGTGCCTTACAACCGGATTTAACGAGTTTACGTGTAGTGTAACTGAAAAATCCTTTTTGGTAGTATGAATATAAACTTCCTTAGTAAGTTCATAGAGTTGATGTAACATAAACTATATCTATTATAGCTTATCTTGAATGTACGTAGTAAATGAAAAACCCTTTTGTAGTCAGAATTGAACCCTTTTCATAGTGAATAGTAATTTAACAAATCATAAACTATAGTTATTATAGTTCATCTTGTATTTTTGTAATGACTAAGAACCCTTATGATGAATGAGTATTTCTGTTATCTAAGTGTAACTTAACAGAAAACACAAGTAAGTATGTAGTCATCATTAATAAACACTTTGCTCAACACATTACAAAGTGTTAGTAAACTTGTAAACTGTTTGTAACTAGTTTTACTTTTTCTGTCACTATTTTTGTAAAAATCATAGAAAAATCATAATGAGTCAAAATCTAAATCTATAAACTCCAAAGATCAGAAAATCTGTCTAGTATACTCACAATTTTTATTAAGATTTTTAATGATTCTTAACTAGTGTCAAAATGACCATTTTCACTGATTGGTCCGAAATCTTTGCTGTAGTGATACACAGTTTTGTAAAAATCACCATAAATTGTAGAAAAATCATATGAACATGTGCAAGTAGAACATGTGCAAGTAGTCATGTGAAAGGTATAAACCTGAAATATTTTCATATTGAATAGTTTTGAAAGTTATGGGGTTTAAGATGGTCAAAACAGTTCGTGATTAAGCCTTAACTTTTCTATTGAAAACTTGTATTATCCCCCATAAAACTAGATAAAAACATGAAAAGAAGAAGGTATGAACTCACCTTTAGTGATTTCCTTAGATGGATGGTTAAAGAAAATGGGTTTTCCAAGTCAAGAGCACTTGGAGAATGTTTAAGGATTTGAAGGTCCTAAAAAAATGACGATATTTTTGTAAGAATCCATGATTTTAGTGAAGGAATGTAGAAGATTTAAGATTAATAATGAAGATCTTACCAAGAGTGCGGGAAGAACACATGACTTCCTGGATTTTTGAGTTCCAGAGAGAAAGAAAAGGAAGCGAGAGTGTGTTTGATTTTTGGATAAAGTAAAAGAGACTTTTGGGAAATGGATAGAATATAGAGTTTTATGTTGATTTGATGATAGAAATCTGGTGGAGTGTTGGGTAGTTCATAAAAGGACAATGATTTGACTAGGTAAGGTGTGAATAGTAACATAAAGTGGATATGGGGATTCCTTGGTGTGATAACTTCTAGGAAAAGTCAAAAACCCCATAGATAATATATTGTACAAAAGATATGACCTATATTAAGAATTTCCCCAAAATAGAAATAAAATATGAATTTATGGGGTCTTATATGTCAAAATATAAGTTTGGCTAAAAATCCCCATCAAAATCATCAAAAACAGGATTAAAATAAGAAAGTGGTCGAAAACCGGGAAGGTTATGCGAACCTGCAAAGGTAAGAGGTTCAGTGCGAGAGGGGAAAAGTTTTATGCGAGAGGCTGCTTGGTGCGAGAGGGGCTCATGCGAATGGGAGGTTCCGATGTGAATCATGTTGAGTACTTGTGAACGAGCCCGAGAAGGATGCGAAGGAGGTCGGATCCGAAAGATGTTCACTGCGAGATTGTTGGTTTCGCTGCGAGGGATGCCGGATGTGAAATCTCCCGATTGGTAGCGAACCTCCTCCTGACTACGAAAGTGGCTGAGGCTTGCAAGGACCTGCGAGAGTTCGCAAGTGAATAGTGACCTGCGAATCTCCAAGCTCCTTTTTGACTTCCTTCTTCCGTTTTAAGTTATTTTTGGCCTAGGGAAGGTTTGGGATGGTACGAATGATCATATAAATGTTGTAAATTGTGATTTTCACTATCAAAAGTTTAGAGAGAGATCAGGAGAGATTTAGAGAGAGATATAGGAGAGATTGAGATAGAGTGGGAGAGATTGAGAGAAACTTTATGTGTAGCTTTCGATTGTGTTCGACCCCGTAATGAAATGTTCGTAAACCCCATTATTCCTCGCTATGAGTGTTTTACACCCCTGAAGGGTATGTAATAGTGCTTTATAGGGTGGTTACATAGTCACCCCGGTTAGGGTTTAGAGTTTCTGAACATGTGAAACTTCCGAGTGATACTTTGTATTATGATAGAAAGTTGTACATAAGAAAGCATAGAATATATCCTATCATACAAACACTAAATGATTGTATCAGTTTGACTTGTTGACTTCTGTTGACTTTGACTTGACTAGAATTTGATGGTTGTCACACCGTTAGTAGAACTCATTCACGAAGCCGGTCTGTAAGGGGTGTATAAGGTTACTGCCTATAAAATGGCAGTTTAATGGGTGTCCACTCTCACCCACCGCTTCCTTTACTGGTGGAGGGTCGTTAGCCGAACGGGTAGGATAGGACTATAATTCGCATTAAAAATATAATGAAAATAATCAAGTAACCGAACCTTTTTATTAAATCCCCAATCTTAGTTACTTTTGGAAAATGTGAAATTGATGCTAATCCATGAAATTACACTTTGAACCTTACCAAGTCGTTAGTGGAGCGTGTGTGGTTAACCAGGACACTAACATGGACTAGTAAGGGTGGCAAAGGTTAGCTTGATGTTTATTATAAGATCATTGGAGCGTGTGTGGTTAACCGACACATTGATTAGGTGATAAATTCGAGAGTACCAAGTTGATTTGCATGGTTTTCACACCTTGTTTGTGATCATCAGTATCCCAGTCACAAACCTGTAGGACATATCGAGATTTAAACATACCATTAAATTATTCAATGAATCTCAAAGGATCTAGGAGTTTCAATCCAATTAAAATCTAATTTATATTTCGTTTTTCATGTTGGAAATTGGTAAATCATCATTTACCTACCTTCAAATATTTTGCAAGTTGGATTGTAACATCCCTCTTCCAATTTGTAAAATGTTGTTTTGGGTCCTAGCTTTAATATTTCATTTGGGTGTTATATTAAGGACTCTTTATCTAATCTAAACTTTTACTTTTTTTTTTTTCAGATGTCTTCCAACACTGCTTCTGGCTCAAACCCTACAGGCTCCTTCTCTCTCATGAACCTTTGTGGGAGAGTCATCTTTGATGGTTCCAACTTCAATGTTTGGATTAGGAACAATAGAATGGTCACTCGCTATGAGGAAAAGGAATATGTCCTCGAAAAGGAGCTAAAGGAAATTGATGAGTCTTCTGCTACTCCTAAGGAAATTTCTGTATTGGGAACATGAGAAGGATGCCACATAGGTAGCTTGTATCATGCTTGCCACAATGTCGGCTGAACTCCAAAAGTACTATGAGGAATTCTACCCTTTTGAGATGCACCAGGACCTGATGGAAAGATACCATCAGATTGCTCATCAAGATAGGTATGAAATAATCTCTTCCATGATAACAACAAGAATGAAGGATGGTGAACCCATCACTGGCCACTTGCAGAAAATGCAAAGGTTTGTGGACCGTCTGCTAAACTTAAATGTGAACTTTCCTGAGGAGCTGGTGATAGATTTCATTTTACACTCCTTACCTCCATGTTATGATCAGTTCCTCATGACTTATCATATGAACAAGGAGGAAGTCGCACTTAGCATGCTTCAAGGGCTTTTGAGGACCACTGAAAATGGTCTCAAAGGTAAAAATGTTATTTCTAATTCTACCGCAACTTCCCCTGTTCTGGCAATAGGACAAGGGAAAGGGAAGAAGAGGAAGGCTCCCTCAAAGAGCCGCAAGGGAAAGTCTCTTGATGGATCCTCTTCAAGTGGGATCAAGGCTAGTTCTGCTGCTCCCATTTCCATTCCTAAGGAACCAGAGTGTTTCTACTGCCATAACAAGGGGAAGGTTAAACCTACACATGCAGGTATTTATACTATTCTATATAAAAACTCATCACGTTCTAACTCTTAGGTGCTTGACATAGGTTGTGGATTTCACATTTGTTCTGATGTGCAGGGCCTAAAAAGAAGTAATGATGTGGAGCATGGGAATATAAACTTGATAATGGGGAATACGAAGGTTTTACCTGTCACCAAGATTAAAGTTTATTCTTTATTGCTTAGTAGTGGGTTAGGAATAGATTTGAATAATTGTTGCTACTCATCTGATATGGTGAGAAATATTATTTCCTTTCAAGGTTTGTACAAACAAGGTTTCACGTTTTCATTTGATAATGAAATTGGTGCAAAAAATGCTTATTATAATGATATTTTTTATTTTAAGGAATTACCTAGTAATGGTGTATATGAAACTGTGAATGTTGTAGACAACATAGGAAATGATGTGTTGCATATTGATTCTTCCAATAAATTGGATAAAGCATGCTTGTGGCATTGTTGTCTTGGACATGTCAGCAACAAGTGCATACGCCAACTCCAGAAGGGTGGAGTTTTGGAGTCATTTGACTTAAGGTCGGATGACACTTGTGAATCTTGCTTGCTTGGAAAGATGACTAAATCACCCTTCACTAGTACTTGTGACAGGGGTGAGGGTTTTTTGTATCTCATACACACCGATGTGTGTGGGTCCTTCAGAACCGCCATAAGGGATGCTAACCGCTTCTATGTGACTTTTACTGATGATTACAGTAGATATGATTATATCTACATAATCAAGCATAAGTTAGAAACCTTTGAGAAATTCAAAGAGTTTAAACAAGAAGTGGAGAATTAGCTGAGCAGAAAGATAAAGATGCTCTGATCCAATCAGGGTGGTGAGTATCTTAGTATAAAGTTCTTAGACTATCTTAAGGAGTGTGGAATTGTTTCACAGTTGACGCCACCTAGGACACCACAGCTTAATGGTGTGTCTGAGAGGTGCAAACAAACCTTGTTGGACTTGGTACGTTCCATGATGAGTCGCGCTTCATTATTAATCTCATTATGGGGGTATGCCTTAGAGACTTTTGCCCATATCCTTAATTTAGTCCCTACCAAGAAGGTTGCCAAAACACCTCACGAGATGTGGTTGGGAAGGCTCCCACATTAGACCACATCAAGGTTTGGGGTTGTGTGGCTTTCGTGAGGCCCGTGACTCACGACAAGCTCGAACCTCGGAGTAAGCGGTGTATTTTCATCGAGTACCCACGAAAATCCTTTGGTTATCTCATATACAGACTGAGTGACAATGTTGTCTTCGTTGCGAGGAGAGGAGTCTTTCGTGAGAGAGATCTCATAAGCCAAGGAGACAATGGGAGGCAAAATAACCTTGAGGAACTTTAAGATTCAAGCGGTGAAGGAACCTCAAACACTACCGATCAACCTGAGGAGGAAACTCCTATTGAGCTAATTGACAAGTTTGTACCTCTACGGCGTTCCGGTAGAGTTAGTGTTCCACCTGTGTTATCTAGTTTTCATATAACATCTGAGGATAATACATTTATCATTGATAGCACACTGATAAATTTGGATAAACCAAACACTTACAAGGAAGCCATGGCAGGCCCCGAGTCTGCTAAATGGAAAGAAGCTATGGACAACAAGATTTAGTCCATGTATGACAATCAAGTTTGGAACTCGGTTGATAATGTACCGGTTCATAAGATAGTCGTATGCAAATGGATCTTCAACACGACTAGCTGCGAAGGGCTTTACTATAACTCTGGGAGTTAATTATGATGAAACCTTCTCACCAGTAGCGAATATTAAGTCTATATGGGTTATGCTAGCCATAGTTGCATTTCATTATTATGAAATACGGCAGATGGATGTCAAAACCACTTTCCTTAATGGGAAATTGGCTGAAGATGTCTACATGATTCAGCCAGATGGTTTTGTTAATGCAGAGCACCCTAATAAAGTTTGTAAGCTTGAGAAATCCATTTATGGATTGAAACAAGCATCTCGTAGATGGAATCTTTGTTTTGATAAGAAAGTCAAGGAGTTTGGCTTTTTGAGAAGTGAGGATGAGTCTTGTGTATACGTCAAGGCTAGTGGGAGCATAGTTAGCTTTCTGGTATTGTATGTGGATGACATACTACTCATAGGAAATGACATCCCAACCTTGTAGGAGGTTAAGTCCCGGCTTGGGAAGTGTTTTGCTATAAAGGACCTCAGAGAAGCTGCCTATATTCTTAGGATAATGATATTGAGAGACGGGAGTAAAAGACTAATTGGACTTAGTCAAAGTACCTACTTGGATAAGGTGATGAAAAGATTCAGCATGCAGGATTCCAAGAAAGGTGATGTACAGATGCAAAGCAATGCTAAACTGAGTAAACCTTAGAGTCCGAGTACATAGGTTGAGATAGCTGAGATGAGTCGAATACCATATGCTTCCGCTGTTGGCTCGATCATGTATGCTATGACTTGTATTCACCCTGATGTGTCCTTTGCTTTGAGCATGGTCAGGAGATATCAAGGGAATCCTGGCAAGGCTCACTGGACTGCGGTAAAGAACATTTTCATGTACCTCCGGAGGACTAGGGACTAGGTCCTTACCCTCGGTAGCAGTGATGACTTGAGAGTGGTAGGGTATAGTAACGCTAGCTTTCAGACTGATAGGGATAATTTCCGCACTCAGTCGGGTTGGGTCTTTACCTTGAATGGAGGAGCAATAACTTGGAAAATCTCCAAGCAGGAGATAGTATAGTACATAGCAGTAAGCGAGGCAACTAAGGAGGCAGTATGGTTGAAGAACTTCATTGGAGACCTTGGAGATATACCAACTATAAAGGATCTTATGGAGATTTTCTATGACAGCAAGATTGCAGTTACCTTAGCCAAGGAACCAGGGGTTCATGGTAGATCCAGGCACGTCGATAGAAAATACCACTTCATTAGACATCGAATAGAAGAAGGAATTCTCATGGCAAAGAGGGTAACATCAGATAAGAACCCAACAGATCCCCTTACGAAGGGACTAAGTAGGGTTAAGCATTTACAACATGCGAAGCTGTAACACCCCCAAACCCAAACGACGGAAACGTTTGGTGGTGGAGGACGTCATGTACAATATCACAATAATTGCATCATAGTAATCAAAGTACACACAACCATTACATTGAAATATAGATATTTACATTTTTTTGTTACATAGCTTATATACATCAAAAGTATAACAAAATATAAAAGACATGACTTTATACGCTCCGTCTTCTAAAAAGCCTGTTGAAGTACCTTGAAGGGTTTTGAGCATTCTAACACTCCTATGGTGTACATGCAACCCTAGATACCTTAGATCTGTGTTTTCTCTATTATACATGCAAATTTAATTTTCCAAGGTTGTCAACATAACTAGCATGTAATGGGGTACTTGTAATATAAAAACTTGGTAAAATAACATGCCTTTTTCCTTGTGGTTGATTGCTTGGAGTTATGAGAGCCTAGTAGTAATAAAGTGGATGCATCAAGTGGAATCACAAATCACTAAAACACCTTGGAAGACTTGAGAGAATAGAAAGCACTACTAGAAATCGGCCCACTCTTGATCACTTACACACTAGTACCATTTCATGTGCCAAATACCTCTTTATATAGTATGGAGGATTACGAGTACATTCATGTACACCCTAATACCCATGACTTATCATTTCTAGAGGATCCATGGCTTAAAAACCCAATGGACTATCCATGTAAGCTTATCCCATCCTAAATGAACTCGGCCCATTCTATATATATATATATATATATATATATATATATATATATATATAAATAAGAGTCCATATTTAATTAGTTCTTTTTGATCACTAAATTAATTCTAAATTAATTCTTGATCAGTACTAATTAAATAATATGATTTCATATTAATATATTATAACTAATAATATATTAATAAATCATAAATACACTACTCTCAAAAGATTATCCATGTAAATTTTTTCGGTGAAGTGCAAACCAAATGGACCATGCTACGTCGGGTCAAGTACGTACCAAATATAGTTATGGACTTAGACACCTTATCCAAAAGTCTACTACTTGGATAAGTCTGATAATCATAGTTGCAAGTATGACTTCAGGAATCGACCAGCAATCGTAGCTCATAAAACTCTGTTGAACTATGAAATGTTAGATAAGTGATCATATAATCCTCTGTTCTACATATCAGCCGAACAAATACATGGAATGAAGTCGTACTTATTGTCTAACAGTTTGTTTCTCAATTTCTGATTTGTTTGACATAGAACTAAAGTGAACACATCAATTTGCTTCTGACCGGGCCTGACACATAGGTTAAAACAAAATCATCGAGGGCCTAGATATCGCTTTTAATCCTCTAAGGACTAAAAGGAACATATAAACTTCGAATCATATGCTTGTTCTACTATTCATTGAATCATACACAAAGGAACATTTTATAACATCAAGTTACTAATGCGTTTTCATACAATCAATGCACAACCAACTCATTTGCAACAACTCATATCTCTAGGTTTGAAGACTTATATGATATTACCATCTCACGATCACTCGAGATAAATTCCATGAAGTGATACAAGTGAGCATGGGTTTAAGCTAATACTCAGAACTTGTGAGCACTCATGAATGTTGTAGCAACTTTTTCTACATCTAACAACTTAGACATCTATAAGCCTAATTCATGACAGTCTTCATTCATACCTACTTCCTACATATGATTGACTATAGAAAATTTGAATAAAGTAATTATTCTAGAAGTCAAAACATACAAAATTGAAACAATAGTAAACAATTGACACAAGATAGCAACACCTTACTTTTAAATATACAACAATTTTTGTTTAATCATCAAATGTCAATTACATTTTACAAGTTTCAGAGCTATCTAATCAGTAAAACTAATATCGTCCTTCATCCCGATGCACCTCGCATGCTGCAAATGCCTAACCCTAGTTAGTCCCTTCGTGATGGGATCTGATGAGTTCTCTTCTGACAATATCCTCTTTACCACGAGGAGTCCTTCTTCTATCCTATGTCTTACGAAGTGATATTTTATGTCAACGTGTCTAGATCTGCCATGATCTCTCAGTTCCTTAGCTAAGGCAACTGCACTTTTGCTGTCACAGAATATCTCCATAGGCTCCTTTATAGCTAGTATAACTCCAAGGTCTCCAATGAAGTTCTTCATCCATATCGCCTCCTTTGCCGCTTCATTCGTTGCTATGTACTCTGATTCAGACGTCAAATCAGCTACCGTCTCTTGCTTGGATCTTTTCCAAGTAATCGATCCTCTATTCATGGTAAAGACCTAGCTCGATTAAGAGAAGAAATTATCCCTATCAGTCTGGAAGCTAGCATCACTATATCCCAGTACTCTCAAGTTATCACTCCCATTAAGGGTAAGAATCCAATCCTTAGTCCTTCGCAGGTACTTCAGAATGTTCTTTACCGCAGTCCAGTGAGCCTTGTCAGGGTTCCCCTGATATCTGCTGACCATGCTCAAAGCAAAGGCCACATCAAGGCGGGTACAAGTCATAGTATACATAATCAAGCCAACAACAGAAGCATATGGTAATCAACTCATCTCAGCTATCTGAACCTCTGTACTCGGGCTCTGAGCCTTGCTTAGTTTGGCATTATGTTGGATCGGTAAGTCACCTTTCTTTGAATTATGCATGTTAAACATTTTCAACACTTTTTCCACATAGGTGCTTTTAGTAAGTCCAATTAGGCTTTTACTCCTTTCTCTCAATATCCTTATCCTTAGGATATAGGCAGCTTCTCCAAGGTCCTTCATAGCGAAACACTTCCCAATCCAGCACTTAACTTCCTACAAGGTTGGGATGTCATTTTCTATGAGTAGTATGTCATCCACAAATAGTAACAAAAAGCAAAATATACTCCCACTAGCTCTGACGTATACATAGGACTCATCTTTGCTTCTTGAAAAGACAAACTCTTGGACTTTCTCATCAAAACAAAGATTCCAACTGCGAGATGCTTCTTTCAATCCATCAATGGGTTTCTAAATCTTGCACACTCTATCATGGTACTCTGCACTGACAAAACCTTCTGGCTGACTCATTTAAACATCCTCAACCAACTTTCCGTTAAGGAAAATAGTTTTGACCTCCATTTTCCATATTGCATAATCATGAAATGTAGAAATGGCTAGCCTAACCCTAATAGACATAATCTTTGCTACCGGTGAAAAGGATTCATCATAATCAACTCCTTGAGTTTGAGTGAAGCCCTTGGCAACTAGTCATGCCTTATAAGTGTGCACTTTCCCATCCATGTTGGTCATCTTCTTGAAGATCCACTTACACCCGACCATCTTACGACCGGGTACATTGTCAACCAAGTTCCAAACTTGATTGTCATACATGAACAGAATCTCACTGTCCATAGCCTCTTTCCATTTAGCAGGCCCAGGGCTTGTCATGGCTTTCCTATAGTTGTTAGGTTCATCCAAATTTACCAGTGTACTATCACTGATAAATGTATGACCTTCCACAGTAATATGGAAACCATAGTAATGCTCAGGTAGATTCCTAACTCTAGTGGAATGCCTCAGAGGTACAGACTTGTCAGTTGGTTCAATAGGAGTTTCCTCCTCAGGTTGATTGCTAGTGTTTGAGGCTCCTTCACCACTTGACTCTTGAAGCTCTTCAAGGTTAATTTGCCTCCCACTGTTTAGTTGGCTTATAAATTCTCTCTCGCGAAAGACCCCACTCCTTAACACAAAGACCACATTCTCATTGGGTCTGTAGAAGAGGTAACCAAAAGATTTATGTGGGTAACCGATGAAAATACACCGCTCACTACGAGGTTCGAGATTTTCATGAGTCTCATGTCTCATGAAAGCCTCGTAACCCCAAATTTTGATATGGTGTAAATTGGGAACATTCCCAGTCCACATCTCGTGAGGTGTTTTGGAAACATTCTTAGTAGGGACTAAATTAAGGATATGGGCAGCAGTCTCTAAGGTATACCCCCAGAATGACATAGGTAACGAAGCTCGACTCATCACGGAACAAACCATGTCTGACAAGGTTAGATTGCACCTCTCAGCCATACCATTAAGGTGTGGTGTTCTGGGAGGTTTCAATTGTGAAACAATTCCATATTCCTTATGATAGTCAAGGAACTCTAGGCTAAGATACTCACCATTTCGATCGGATCAAAGCATCTTAATGTTCCTATCCAGCTGATTCTCCAATTCCTGTTTAAACTCTTTGAAGTTTTCAAAGGTTTCCGACTTATGCTTGATTAATTAGATAAAACCTTATCTACTATAATCATCAGTAAAAGTTACATAGAAGCAGTTAGCATCCCTTGTGGTGGTTCTGAAGGGTCCACACACATCTGTGTGTATGAGGTCCAACAAACCTTCACCCCTAGCATAAGTACCAGTAAAGGGTGACTTTGTCATTATTCCAAGCAAACAAGACTCGCAACTATCATCCGACTTTAAGTCAAATGACTCCAAGACTCCTGCCTTTTGGAGTTTCCTATGCGCTTCTTGTTGACATGTCCAAGACGACAATGCCACAAGTATGCCTTATCCAAACTAATGGAAGAATTAATATGTAACTCATTATTTCCTAAGTTGTCTACAACCGACACTGTTTCATATACACCATCACAAGGTAATGCTTTAAAATAAAGAACATCATTATAAAAAGCATTATTACCACCACATTCATTATAAAATGAAAAAGTACATCCTTGTTTGTACAAACCATGAAAAGATATAATATTTCTTGCCATTTCAGACGAGTAACAACACTATTTCAAATCTAACATTAACCCACTACTTAGAAACAAAGAATAAACTCCAATCTTGGTAGCAGGTGAAGCTTTCCTATTCCCCATGATCAAGTTTATCTTTTCGTGCTCCACATCCTCACATCTTCTTAGGCCCTGCAAATCAGAACATATATGAATAATGAAACCTATATCAAGAACCCAAGAAGTAGTATGTGGTGAGTTATTAAACAATATAGTGGAAATACCTGCATGGGTAGGTTTGACCTTCCCATCCTTAACATCTTGCAGTTACTTGGGGTAGTTTCATTTCTAGTGCCCCTTATCATGACAATAGAAGCATTCAACTTCCTTTGGCTTGGAAGAAGGAGTGACAGAACCACCTTTGGTTCCACTCGAAGAGGAGCCCTCAAGATACTTTCCCTTGGTACCCTTCGAAGGGTTCTTCCTCTTTTTACCTCTACTTTGCCCGATTTCTAGGATAGGGGCGGTGTTAGGAGTAAGAGTAGTAACAATCGATTTACCTTTGAGACCACTTTTGGCAGTCTTCAAAAGTACTTGATGCTTGCTGAGTGTGACCTCCTCCTTGTTCATGTGACAGGTCATTCAGAATTGATCATAACAAGTAGCAAATGAGTGTAGTATGATGTCAATAGCCAACACTCAGGGAAGTTCACATTTAACTTCAGCAAACGGTCTACAAACCATTGCATTTTCTTCATGTGGATAGTGATGGATTCGCCGTCCTTCATTCGAGTTGTTATCATGGAATAGATGATTTCATACCTCTCTTGACGAGCACTTTGATGGTAGCAGTTAATCAGTCCATGTGCATCTCAAAAGGGTAAAAGTCCTCATAGAACTTCTGGAGTTCAGCTGTCATTGTGGCCAACATGATACATGCCACCTTGGTGGTATCTCTCTCATGTGCCCTAAAGTCAGTGATCTCCTGTGGAGTAGCAGTAGATTCATCAATTTCATTCAGCTCCTCAACGAGGACATATCCCATGTCCTCGTAACGCGTGACCATCTAGATGTTCCTGATGCAATCATTAAAGTTTGAACCATCAAAGATGACTCTCCCACAAAGGTTCATGAGAGAGAAATATCTGATAGGGTTTGAGCTAGAAGCAGCATTGTTGGAAGACATTTGAAAAGAAGAAAGACAAGTTTAGATTAAATATAGAATCCTTAATAAGACACCGAAATGTAATATTAAGGCTAGGACACAACACAATATTTTATAACTTGGAAGAGGGATGACGTAATCCAAGCTATAACATATTTGAAGGTAGGTGAATCACGATTCACCAATTTCCACCATGAAAAACAAAATAAAATATTAGGGTTTATTTAGATTGAAACTCCTAGATCTTTTGAGTTTCATTGAGCTTTTTAATGGCATGTTCATTGGACTTCTCAACCTAACTAGCATGTAATGGCGTACTTGTATTATAAAAACTTGGTAGAATAACATACCTTTTTCCTTCTCGTTGATTTTTTGGATTTATGAAAGCCTAGTGCCAATAATGTGGATGCCTCAAGTGGAATCACAAATCACCAAAACACCTTGGAAGGCTTGAGAGAATAGAAAGCACTTGTAGAAATCGGTCCACTCTTGTTCACTCACACACTAGGGCCATTTCATGTGCCAAAGAGTTCTTTATATAGTATAGAGGATTAGGGTTACAATCATGTAGACCCTAATAGCCATGACTTTTCATTTCCATAGGATCAATGGGTTAAAAACCCCATGGACTATCCATGCAAGCTTAGCCCATCCTAACTGAACTTGGCCCATTCTATATATATATATATATATATATATATATATATATATATATATATATATATATATATATATATATATATATAAGAGTCCATATTTAATTAGTTCCGTTTGATCACTAAATTAATTCTTCATCAATACTAATTAAATAATATGATTTCATATTAATACATTATAACTAATAATATATTAATAAATCATAAATACACTACTCTCAAAAGATTATCCATGTAAATTTTTTCGGTGAAGTGCAAACCAAATGGACCATGCTGGGTCGGGTCGAGTACATACCAAATATAGTTACGGACTTAGACACCGTATCCAACAGTCTCCCACTTGGATAAGTCTGATAACCATAGTTGCAAGTACGACTTCAGGAACCGACCAACAATCATAGCTCATAAAACTCTATTGAACTATGAAATGTTAGATAAGTGAGCATATAGTCCTCTGTTCTAGATATCAGCCGGACAAATACATGTAACGAAGTCGTACTTATTGTCCAGCAGTTTGTTCCCCAATTTACGATTTGTTTGACATAGAACTAAACTGAACACATCAATTTGGTTCTGACCGGGCCTGGCACATAGGTCAAAACAAAATCATCAAGGGGCCTAGTATCGCTTTTAATCCTCCATGGAATAAAAGGAACAAATAAACTTCGACTCATATGCTTATTCTACTACTTGTTGAATCATACACAAATGCACGTTTCATAACATCAAGTTACTGATGCGTTTTCGTATAATCAATGCACAACCAACTCATAGGAAATAACTCATATCTTTAGGTTTGAAGACTTATATGATATTAACGTCTCACGATCACTTGAGATAAATTCCATGAAGTGATACAAGTGAGCGTGGGTTTAATCCAATACTCAAAACTTATGAGCACTCATTAATGTTGTAGCAACTTTTTCTATGTCTAACACCTTAGACATCTACAAGCCCAATTTATGACAGTCTTGATTCATACCTACTTCCAACATATGATTGATTGTAGAGAATTTAAATAAAGTAATGATTCTGGAAGTCAAAACATGCAAAATTGAAACAATAGTAGACAATTGACACAAGATAGCAACACCTTACATATAAATAAACAACAACTTTTATTTAATCATCAAATGTCATTTACATTTTACAAGTTTTAGATCTATCTAATATGTAAAACTAATATCGTCCTTCAGCCCGATGCACCTCACATGCTGCAAATGCCTAACCCTAGTCAGTCCCTTCGTGAAGGGATCTATTGGGTTCTCTTCTGACGATATGCTTATTGTCACGAGGAGTCCTTATTCTATCTTATGTATTATGAAGTGATATTTTTGGTCAATGTGTCTTGATATGCCATGATCTCTCGGTTCCTTGGCTAAGTCAACCGCACTACTAGTGTCACAGAAAATCTCCATAGGCTCCTTTATAGCTGCTACAACTCCATGGTCTCTGATGAAGTTCTTCAACCATATCGCCTCCTTTTCCGCTTCACTCGTTGCTATGTACTCTGATTCACATGTCGAATCAGCTACCGTCTGCTGCTTGGAACTTTTCCAAGTAATCGCTCCTACATTCATGGTAAAGACCCAACCCAACTGAAAGCAGAATTTATCCCTATCAGTCTGGAAGCTAGCATCTGAAAACTATGCAATTGTGATTGTAATTTGAAAAACATCCATTATGCTCACCATGTTATAGAAAGGGATAAAATAACCAAATATTTTATAAAATTGTGGAAATCGTTCAATCGTCTAAATTGCATAAGTTTTAAACATGTGAAATTCATTTGTATGTTTGGATTGCACTCCCCCTAAAAACGTTAAAAATAGTAAAAGCATAGGGGTTTGAACTTACTGTGAGTTGCGTGAAAATGTCGGACAACGAAACTGGAAATGAAGACCCTCGCGTTGATGTACGTGACACTTTACGGGATCCTAATAACAATTAAATACATATATGCATTTTATCAGTGAAACCATTAATTATAGTGTTGGAAAAACACTTCTAGGAATGTTACCATGACTCGATTGAATCGGAAAAAGCGGGTTTTCAACCAAGTTCACGATTTGGGAAGGTTCTCGGTTGTGAAATGTTCTTGACCGTGAACAGCCTCTTGAATGGTTTATGGTCGTGAATAGTGTTCTTGAAGAAAATATGAAGGTTTGAAGGGTTCACGACCATGAACTGGTTTCGGCCTTTGAAGATTCGAAGATTTGAAGTCGTGAACTTTAGAACAAAATCACCGGATTTGATGAAAAAGGCGTTTTAGAGGCTCCACAACAACACCCAAAGGTGATTTTTGATGATTTTTGGAAGAAATAGGGGTATTTTGTGTTTGTGGTTGAGAGGTTAGAGAGAGAATGGGTGAGTTTTCGGCTACAAAAGTGTAAATGAGGGGTAGGAGCACATATTTATAGGTTGGTTTCATTGTTAGTGGTGCGGGCCACCAGCTGTGAATGGGTTTACGGTCGTGATTAGGGGTATTTTTGTGTTTGTGGTTAAGAGGTTAGAGAGAGAATGGGTGAGTTTTCGGCCAGAAAAGTGTAAATGAGGGGTAGGAGCACATATTTATAGGTTGGTTTCATGGTCAGTGGTGCGGGCCACCAGCTGTGAACGGGTTTACGATCGTGATTGGGTTCACGACCGTGAACACCATGCTGGCCGCATTCGCTGGTTTTCTAAGTAACTCGGGTTTTCATGCAATTTTGGTTCCGACTCTTATATAAAATTAAATTATATAACCAAATGATTTTCGAAACCATAAGAATTTGACAGAATTAAATAAAAATTAAAATTTTATTTAACAGAATCGGCTAACGTTAATGGAAAAAGGTTCGGGTTGTCACATCATCCTCCAGATAAAGGGAATTTCATCCCAAAATTCTAACATAGAATATAAATCATTGACTCGGAAAAAGATGAGGGTACTTCTGTTGCATTGAATCTTCTCACTCCCAAGTGAATTCAGGTCCCCACTTAGCATTCCAGCGGACCTTCACTATCGGTATGCGACTTTTCTTTATTCGTTTGACTTCCCGATCCATGATTTCAACTGGTTCTTCTACGAAATTTAGGTTCTCAGTGATCTCGATCTCATCAAGAGGGATCACAAGGATTTCGTCGGATAGACACTTTTTAAGTTTTGACACGTGTAAGACGGGATGAATGTTGCTAAGCTCTTGGGGTAAATGAAGTTTGAATGCGACAGGCCCGATCCTAGTGAGAATCCCGAATGGTCCAATGAATCTCGGATTTAGCTTTCCATGCTTCCCAAAGCGTATCATGCCCTTCCAGGGTGAGACCTTCAACATGACACGGTCACCAACCTGGAACTCCAAGGGTTTTTGCCGTCTGTTGGCGTAGCTCTTTTGCCTATCCCTAGAGGCTTTCAATCGTTCTCTAATTTGTACGTTATTTTCCATGGTTTTGTGAATAATTTTTGGGCCTGTGAGAGTTTTGTCAGGGACTTGACCCTTAGCTAGCTGCGTGACACCCATCTCAGTCCAACATAGAGGAGATCTGCACTTACGGCCATAAAGGGCTTCAAACGGCGCAACCTTGATACTGGTATGATAGTTGTTGTTGTAGGAGAACTCGACTTAGGGAAAATGGGTGTCCGACGACTTACCAAAATCTATAACACATGCTCTCAACATGTCTTCTGATGTCGGTCCTCTCACTCTGTCCATCGGTTTGCGAATGGTAAGTTGTGCTCATATTCAGCTTAGTTCCAAGAGTCTTCTACAGTGACTGCTAAAATCTCAAGGTAATTCTGCTATCCTGATCGGATATAATGGACACAGGCACACCATGCAGACGGACTATCTCTTGAATGTAGATTTGTGTCAGTCACTCCATCTTAAAGTTTTCTTTGATTGGTAGGAAGTGGGAGGATTTAAACAATCGATCGACAATTACCCAGATGGTATCGTACCCACTTGGAGACTTGGGCAACTTAGTGATGAAATCCATAGCAATCCTTTCCTACTTCCACTCAGGTATTTCTGTCTGTTGAAGTAGACCTGAGGGATTTTAATATTCCACCTTCACCTTGGCGCAAGTCAGACACTTTCCCACAAAGGTAGTGATCTCTGCTTTCAAGTTTGGCCACCAATAAAGCTTTTTGAGGTCGAGATACATCTTATCTGAACCTGGGTGAACGGAGTATTGAGTCCTGTGAGCTTTGCTCATGACAATCTCTTTGTAACCGCCGAACTTTGGGGTCCAGATTCGGTCCATGAAATAATAGACTCCATCTCCCTTGATCTCTATGTTCTTTTCCATTCCCCTGAAAGCTTCATCCAACATGTTCTCTAGTTTCAAGGCTTCCAGCTGAGCCTCTCTGAGCTGAGTGGATAGATGAGAATAGATGGTGTCTGCTACCACATTGGTCTTGCCTGAATGATAGCATATTTTACACTCATAATCATTGAGTAGATCCACCAATCATCGTTGCCTTATGTTCAATTCCTTCTGATCGAAAATGTGATGCAGACTCTTATGGTTGGTGAAGACAGTGCACTTGGTTCCGTAGAGATAATGTGTCCATATCTTTAATGCGAAGACCACTGCTCCCAACTCCAGGTCGTGAATTGTATAATTGACTTCGTGTGCTTTCAGTTGTCTCAAGGCATAAGCAACAACTTTTACTCGCTGCATGAGCACATAGCCTAGGCCCTGATTGGATGCATCGCAATAGACAACAAAGTCCTCCATCCCTTCTGGCAGAGATATGATAGACCTTTCTTTTCTCCCCAACAAAAGGGTGCACCTTTCTGAGTTAGGGTGGTGAAAGCCATTTATTTTCTCCCCAACAAAAGGGTGCACCTTTCTGAGTTAGGGTGGTGAAAGGCTTAGTAATCCTGGAGAAATTCTGGATAAACCTCTGTTAGTAGCCAACAAGACCTACAAATTGACGGATTTCTGTGGGCGTCTTCGGTACTGACCAATTCTCAATCGCCTTGATTTTGGAAGGGTCCACGTGAATGCCTTCCTTTCTAACCACGTGACTGAGGAAAGATACCTTTATGATCCAGAATTCACGTTTAGAGAATTTTGCATACAGTTTTTCTGCCCGTAAAGTTTCTAGCACTAGCCTCAAGTGTTGTCTATGATTTTCCTTACTTCGGGAATAGACAAGTATATCATCAATGAATACAATCATGAACTTTTCAAGGAAAGGGCGGTACACCCAATTCATCAGATCCATGAATACCATCGGTGCATTGGTCAAACCAAAGGGCATCTCTACAAGCTCGTAGTGACCATATCGAGTCTGAAATGTTGTTTTGGGAATATCACCCTCATGGACTCGCAACTGATGGTACCCTAATTTTAGGTCTATCTTTGAGAAGCAAATGGCGCCTTGTAGTTGATCGAAGAGGTCGTTGATTCGAGGAAGAGGATAGCGGTTTTTGATGGTGAGATTGTTCAGTTCACGATAATCTATGCACATCCAGAAGGATCTATCCTTCTTTTTCGCAAATAAGACCGGGGCTCCCCAGGGTGAGATGTTTGGTCTAATGAATCCTTTGTTGAGCAATTCATTCAGCTGGTTGGAAAACTCTTACATTTCTGTTGGCGCTAGACGACATGGGGATTCGGCTATAGGAGTGGCTCCGAGGATTAAGTGGATTCTGAACTCGACTTGCCGTTCGGGAGGGATTCCATGAAGATCCTCCGGGAAGATATCAGGAAAGTTGCAGACCTTGTAGATGCTCTCGAGATCCTTAACTTCCTGCTTTTCATTAACGACATGGGATAGGAACTCTTGATAGTCTTTTCAATGATATTTTTGGGCTTTAATGCATCATATGATACGGAGGTCTTTGCTGAGTTTATCACCATAAATGATGAGGGATTCGCCACTAGGTAGATTGAGGCGAATGGCTTTCTCGAAACAGAAAATATCGACTTGATGGAGGCTTAACCAGTCCATGTCAATAATGACATCGAAGGTTTTAATAGAGACCGACATAAGATCGATAGGAAAGAAATAATCATTTAGGGTAAGGGTACAACCTATGAATACGTCGTCAGTGTCTCTTTCTTATCGTTAGCCATCTCGATGGTAAATGTTTCAGTTAGAGGTTGGCATTTATGCTTGAGTAGATGCTTAAATGCATGACTAACAAAACTTCTCTACGTACCAGAATCAAAAAGGATGCATGCATAAGAGTTGTCGAGGAGGAACGTATCCATTACTATGGTGGGATCAGCGACAACTTCTTCTTGGCCCATAGCTAGCACTTTCCCATATTGTCAGCTGTTGCCTTTAGGAAATTCCTCTTGAAGTGTCCAGTCTCACCACAACCATAGCAAGCTTGACCACCTACCACCCCAGGAGCCTGATTGGTTGGTCGGACTTGTGTCTTCCAAAAACGAGTTGTGTGCCCCTTCTTGCCACAGCTGTTGCACAACATTTCACGGCACGAACCTTGATGGTGGAAGTTACACTTGTCACACCTTGGGAGGGTACCAGTATATCTACATCCAGGTGTGTGGGTTGTAGGGGCAGTGGAAAGAGTAGTAGCGGCATAAACTGCCACTATTTGCTGCTTCCTGGAGGGCTCCTGCGAAGACTTGCCCTTGCGCTTATTCTAGAACTTTTTCTTTCCACTGTTATCCTTGGGTGGTTCGTGGGCAGCTGGCTCGGGATCCTGGCAGCCTCCATGATCAGTCAATGTCTGCGCCAACCATTTGGCACTGTCAAATGTCAATGGTCTTGCTGCCAGGAAATTCCCTTGAGTTAGGGGTGTTAATCCCCAAATGTATCTTTCTACTGTCTTGCACTTAAGGGTGACCATTCCCCGGTAGAGAAGAGGAAGATCACTAAATCTCTTAGTGTAAGTAGCAATGCCTGAGCCTTGCATCTTTAAATTCCGGAGCTCCTCCTTCAGCTTCTGCATTTCGCCTCATGGGTAGTACTCAGCGAGCATCAGTTCTTTTAAATACTCCCAACTCATGGTATTACCCACCTGAAGAGTTAGGGATTTCACTTGGCCATTCCACCAAGATAGTGCTCTGTCGGTGAAGGTGCACGCTGCAAACTTCACCTTGCTGGATTTTGGGCAAGCACATATCACAAAGATTGACTTTGTCTTCTCAAACCATCGAGTCAAGGCAATGACACCTCCAGTTCCATCAAAGGACCTCGGATTAGCATTCAAAAAGTATTTGTATGTACATTCCCGTGTGTGACCATGGCTATCACCGAGTTTGGACGTTGGGACAGCACTACCCGCCCTACTTGTACCGCTAGAAATGATCTGAGATGTTGCAGCAACCACAATGGCTTTCACAGATGCTTGGAAGACAATTGGATCGTACTGAGGAGGTGGCAGTGTCAGATCTGCTAGGGGATTGTTGTTGTCTCTGTTGGCTCTCTTCCTCGAAGGCATCTTATTAAAAAGGATAAAAAAGAAGAGGATGGTAAGTCCCCTAGAATTTTGGAAGCAAGTGATAAGACATATCTCAACCTGATAGACAAAGTGTTCTACTAAGCGATATACAAAGAAGGGTTATTAATACAAGTAAATTATCATTAGAAAGGAAATAAGTAGCAATACTTGGAATGAATCTCTAGACTGAGTTCAGCTCTAGCTAAAATACTCCTATAGTATTTTAAAGTAGTATGTTCTATTCTATCGATCTCTTGTTGTATATAGCTTGGTAAGTTTTAGGCTTGTTGCAACACTTCAGTCACTCCCAAACACATGTTGGTCATGTCTCAAATAAATATAGTTGATCAGGCTATATTGATTCCAGACATGATTACATAACTATCCAGGTTTAAGTTTAGTGTCTAACATCCAAATACTTTTGTTTTGTTCTACTTGCGATATTGATTCTAGTATGTATATATACTTGTATACTTCATATAAGATACTTAAATTTTAAAAACTATACATTGAGTTTAGAGCCCTTCGGCCCCTTAGCATTTAGTTGTAAACCATGTAAGGTTCGGTATATTTAGTTCACTATAAACAATAGCTCTAATACCAATCTATCACACCCCCAAACCGAAACAGTGGAAATGTTTGGGGGTGGAGGACGTCATCTACAGTATCACAATAATTGCATCATAGTAATCAAAGTAAACACAGCCATTACATTGAAATATAGATATTTATATATATTTGTTACATAGCTTGTAGACATCAAAAGTATAACAAAATATAAAAGACGTGACTTTATACGCTCCGTCTTCTCAAAATTATGTTGGAGTACCTATCTACTGATTTCCTAAGAATACAAGCGATTTTAGAAAGAGTATCAGCATTAAGCTAGTGAGTTCATAAGAATGTCTTTTTAATGAAAATATATCATTGAATTTGTAAAAATGTTTGTATTCTTCCCAAGAAAATCCAATATTTTCTAACATATATGTTTGTTTTTTTGTTCTGTAGTAATTTATCAAGTATTAATTTGTATGCATGCTTACCACCAGCTGTATTATATATCATTGTTTTGAATGAAAACCCTTTGTATGAAAACGCTGGTTATCACCAGTAATGTATAAAATGTTCTGTTTGAAAACCCTGGTTACCACTAGTATGTATAGTACTTTAATTACTTAAAATAAAACTAATGAAGAATTAAATCCCGTAAACAAAGGTTATTTTATACTATTGTGAGTCATATAACCATGATTTATATGATTGATGACCTCTACGACATTCTTCAAGCATCGGACGGTATGATATTTGTCACCTCAGGCATGCCTGCCTAACTGTAGCTAGCAGTTCAGGTGTGGGATTGTTAGTCCCGAATAGATCTATTCACAAATCTCACGCTCTCCCTCCAGGAGACTCTGGTTACACTAAATGATATGATTTAACCTGTACCCGGAAAGGTACAATTGAGGAGTTGTCTCACAATCTTGTATTAACTAGTTTACGTCTAGTTCCGTATTGTTCTATTGTATTTGAATCCATTTGTGAACTTTGTAAAGTAATAATTATACTTAAATAATTATTTTAGCATGTTTTCTTATCACACCCCAAAACCAATAACGGCGGAATACGTTTCGGGGTGGAGGACATCATGTACAGTATCATCACAATTGTACAATAGTAAATACAAGAAACATACAACCATTTCATTTTCATAGTGAGTTTAAGTACAAGTGTGTTTTGTAATGTTTAACAAACACAAAAAGTAATACAAAAACAAGAGATGGATCTTGGATACTCCACCTTCTCCAAAATGCTGCACCTGTACCTGTCTATCTTTGACCTGAGGATACAAGTTATTTTGAAAACGAATATCAGCATAAAGCTGGTGAGTTCATAAGAGCTTTAGTGTGAGTTTTTGTAATCAAAGCATTAGAACCGATAGTATGAAAAGCTGCAAATTACAGTCATAAGTAGTAGAAAAAACCTAGCAAATCCTATATTTTCCAGAAATACATTATAAGTTAAAACCTTTAAGAAACGTGTAATTTTCATCTTAGAAAACCATTTATTGTAAAAGTATAATAGTGAATCTCCAATAAGTCATGCAATATGGTAGGTTATGCCTAAGGTCAATAATAGTGGTACAAACTTCCTTTAGTGTTAAATACTTGATTACTTCAGGATATTAACTTAACCTTTAGTTAGGTATTTTAGTGCGATTATAGTGTATTTCTTGTATGTTACCAATAGTGTGAGCAATAAAGGACCCCATGACCTTCCCAGTGATGCATAGTGTAGTGAAGTAGTGGCATCCCTGGACCTGTATGGCTCGGACTGAAGTTAACAGTCAGGATGTAATAGCGTCTGCCCTGTATAGATCTATACATATAGCGTCGTCTTCCTGTCGGAAGACTCTGGGCGTAATGCGTAGCGAATAGAGTATCTTGTAGTGAGTTAGTGTGTTATCTCCTGATTAGTGCTTTCTCTTGTATTATAGTGTAGTAGTCTTTTGTATATAACTCGTAGTGTGTTCTCTTAATAGTGTATAGCATCGTATTAGGGTGTATTATAGAGTGTAGAGTAGTAGCTATAGTAAGCAATAGTGGCCTTAACTATACCTATTATAGTTAACTTAGTGTGTATAGTTCTTACCAATTTAGTGGTTTAAGCGTCGGATGAAGTGACAATGTTCTTACCCAACACTAATATACATGATATATAACTAAGAAATCAATGACAGTCGGACGGATAACAACTACCCTAAGCCCACAATCAAATAAGAACAGGAAATAAGGCGAGTTATCGGTCCTAAGTCCTTCAAGCCTTACTTATATAAATATATTAGTGTGGTTACATTTTATAAGAAATTTTATATAAGAAAATCTTGTCCAAAAGGGAACATTTAAAAAGTTGTTTATTTATTTCCTAGGGTCATAACTTAATTCTACAAGACCTTAGATGAGTTTTTGGGACTTTTACCAAGGGTTTTTGGGTGTTTACGGCCTAAGCATAAGCTTGGGCCATAAACTCCTTTTTAGGCTTTAAAATCTTAAGTTTTCATGTCCAAACTCGTCTAGGTATATCCCTTAATTAGTTTACAAGCTTATAGGAAGTAAAAACGGGACATTGGCCAAGTTTTGGGGTGTTTACGGCCTAAGGGGCTTCCTAGGCCGTAAACTCCCTTTAATCCACTAAATCTTATGGTTTTTGACCTTTAAATGCAATGGAATATGTTTAGAATAAGATAGGAAAGAAACCCTTACGTTTGGAAGTTGGAATTCGCGGTTTTGGAGTCGAGTTCAGGTCTAGAGAGAGAAATTAGTGAGAGAGAGTAAATACATGGTAAAAGGGTTTAAAGTGGTGTTCATTTGCTTTATATATGTCTCGGGTGTTGCACCCGGTACACGGCTACCCAATGATAAAGTTTAACAGGGTTAAAACTTTTTACCCGGGTGAAAGGGTTGAAAAGTAATATAACTTTATTTAGTTAAACTGTGTTAACACTTACAAGTTATAATTACTTATGATAATATCAAGAAATATAAATAAATAGATATTTAATTATTGACGACTCCAAATATTACTGGAATTTATATATAACGACGAATTCCATTAGTGAAAACGGGGTTAAGTAACGGAAATAAATTTGGGTTGTCACATCATACCCCCGTTAGGGGAATTTTGTCCCGAATACAGATAAGTATTACAATACTACTAAGCGAAGAGATAGGGATATTTGAGTCTCATTTGATCTTCGCGCTCCCAAGTAAATTCCGGTCCCCGCTTGGCGTTCCACCGAACTTTCACAATTGGGATGCGGCTTTGTTTCGTTCGTTTACTTCCCGATCCATAATCTCCGCAGGCTCTTCCACGAAGTTGAGGCTCTCATTGACCTCGATCTCGTCGAGTGGAATCACGAGAGTCTCGTCGGACAGGCATTTCTTCAAGTTTGAGACGTGGAAGGTAGGATGTATGTTACGTAGTTCGTCGGGTAGGTTGAGTTTGTAAGCTACTGGGCCGATTCTAGCGAGAATCTCAAAAGGCCCTATGTACCTTGGGTTCAGCTTTCCACGCTTTCCGAAGCGTATCGTGCCCTTCCAGGGCGAGACCTTCGAAAGGACTCGGTCTCCCACCTGGAATTCCAAGGGTTTTCTTCGTTTGTCGGTGTAGCTTTTCTGTCGATCCCTAGCGGCTTTTAATCGTTCACGAATCTATACAATCTTCTCGGTCGTTTCTCGAATGATCTCTGGACCAGTGAGAGCGCTTTCAGGAACTCGTCCTTTAGCTAACTGAGTGTCACCCACCTCAGCCCAACACAGAGGGGATCTGCACTTCCGGCCGTATAGGGCTTCGAATGGAGCTGCCTTGATGCTCGTATGATAACTATTGTTGTAGGAAAACTCCACAAGAGGTAAGTGTGTATCCCACGATTTACCGAAGTCGATCACACAAGCTCGCAGCATATCCTCTAGAGTTTGGATCGTCCTCTCACTTTGTCCGTCAGTCTGCGGATGGTAGGCTGTACTCATATCTAGCCTCGTCCCTAGTCCCTTTTGTAGTGATTGCCAAAACCTTGAGGTAAACCTACTATCTCTATCTGAGATAATAGATATAGGAATGCCATGCAGCCGTACTATTTCCTTAATGTATGTTCTTGTGAGTTTCTCCATCTTGTCCGTTTCCTTGATGGGTAGGAAGTGTGCAGACTTGGTCAATCTGTCGACGATGACCCAAATGGTATCCAACCCACCCGCTGTCTTGGGTAGTTTGGTTATAAAGTCCATTGTAATCCGCTCCCACTTCCATTCTGGTATCTCTGGTTGTTGGAGGAGTCCTGATGGCTTTTGATATTCGACCTTGACCTTCGCGCAAGTAAGGCACTTACTCACAAAGGTAGCGATCTCCGCTTTCATATTAGGCCACCAGTATAGCTTTTTGAGATCTAGATACATCTTATCTGAACCTGGGTGGACAGAGTATCGAGTGTTGTGTGTTTCCTTCATGACCAGATCTCTGAAACCTCCATGGCGTGGAGTCCAGATTCGAACCATGAGATAGTATGCTCCGTCACCCTTGACCTCCAAATTCTTATCCATCCCTCGTAGGGATTCTCCTGTCACATTCTCAGGCTTCAAGGCCTCAAGCTGAGCCTCCTTGATCTGTGAGGACAGATGCGAATGGATAGTCATTGTTAACGATTTGGTTCTTCGACCAGAATGTTCTTTCCTACTCAAGGCGTCTGCTACCATGTTGGCTTTTCCCAGGTGACATAAAATTTCACAATCGTAATCATTAAGTAGCTCGACCCATCGGTGTTGTCTCATGTTGAGCTCCTTCTGGTTTAGTATGTGTTGGAGGCTCTTGTGATCAGTGTACACCATGCTCCTCGTCCCATACAAGTAGTGTCTCCAGATTTTTAGTGCGAAGACGACCGCTCCTAAAATCGAGGTCCTGAGTAGTGTAGTCCACCTCATGCGTCTTTAGCTGTCTTGAGGCATAGGCGATAACCTTACCTCGTTGCATCAAGACACAACCGAGCCCCTGATTCGATGCATCGTAGTATACAACAAAATCTTCAACTCCTTCGGGCAGGGATAATACTGGTGCGGTGCATAAGGCTTGTTTCAGGGTCTGGAATGCCTTCTCCTGTTTCTCCTCCCAATTGAATGATACGCCCTTCTGTGTCAACATGGTGAGAGGTTTCGCAATCCAAGAGAAGTTTTGGATGAATCTGCGGTAGTAGCCAGCGAGGCCTAGAAATTGACGAATTTCTGTAGGCGTCTTCGGTGCTGACTAGTTCTCAATGGCTTTAATTTTGGAGGGGTCCACGTGGATTCTGTATTCACTAACCACGTGTCCTAAGAATTCAACTCTTCGGATCTAAAATTCTCACTTAGAGAACTTCTCATATAACTTCTCTGACCGTAGGGTTTCTAGGACTCGTCGTAAATGATCCCTGTGTTCTTGCTCTCTCCGAGAATAGACGAGTATATCATCAATAAAGACGATGACGAACTGATCTAAGTATGGACGACACACCTTATTCATCAAGTCCATGAATACTGCAGGTGCGTTGGTCAGTCCGAAGGGCATCACTATGAACTCGAAGTGCCCGTATCGGGTTCGGAAGGCTGTCTTCGGAACATCTTCCTCAAGTACTTGTAACTGGTGATACCCAGACCTAAGATCAATCTTGGAGAAGTAGCTCGCTCCTTGTAGTTGGTCGAATAGATCGTCGATACGAGGGAGAGGATAGCGATTTTTAACTGTGAGTTTGTTGAGTTCCCTGTAATCGATGCACATACGGAACGATCTGTCCTTCTTCTTCACGAACAAGACTGGAGCTCCCCAAGGTGAGAAGCTTGGTCTTATAAAGCCCTTGTTGAGCAGTTTGTTAAGTTGACCGGATAGTTCCTGCATCTCGGCAGGTGCTAAACGATAGGGTGACTTAGCTACGGGAGTAGCTCCTGGAACTAGGTCGATTCTGAACTCAACCTGACGTTTGGGAGGTAAACCTGGAAGGTCCTCTGGGAAGACATCAGGAAAATCACATACGATGGGGATGTCTTTTGGGTTCTTCGATTTCTGGCTTGTGTCGACGACGTGAGCAAGGAAGGCGCGGTATTCCTTACGTAAGTATTTTTGAGCCTGTATACTGGAGATGATACGAAGACTCGTACCGGGTTTATCCCCATAGACGAATAGAGTTTCGCAATTTGGAAGATTTAAGCGAATGGCTTTGTCAAAACATAAGATATCGGCACGATAAAGGCTCAACCAGTCCATACCAACAATGACATCGAAACTCTTGATTGAGACTGGTATGAGATCGATTGGAAATGAGTGATCATCTAACGTGAGGATACAACCTACGTAGATTTCGTTAGAGCTTTCGGTCTTCCCGTTAGCCATTTCTACGATGAATGTTTCTTTTAGTGGTTGTGGGGATTGTTTGAGTAAGTGTTTAAAGTTTTGGTTTACGAAGCTTCTTTCGGCACCACTATCGAATAAGACACATGCATAAGAGTTGTTGAGAAGAAACGTACCCGTGACTACTGTGGGATCTGCCACTGCTTCATTGTGACCAATAGCGAGTAGTCTTCTGGTTCCCCTAGTATTTGCAGCCTTCAGACAGTTTTTCTTGAAGTGACCAGCTTCACCGCAGTCGTAACACGTCGTGGTCACTCCCAAACCAGGAACTTGCAAAATAGGTTTGGGAGGGGCTTTGCAAAATCGCACCGTATGGCCCTTCCGACCAGAGTTGGAACACTGCAATTCACGGCAGGGGCCGTTATGGTGGTAAGGACACTTTGGACATTTGGGCAGATTCCCACTATAAGGCTTTGGCGGTGCAGGAGCGGCTGGAGTAATGACAGCATGGACCGCCACAATTTGCTGGTCCCTAGATGAGGTTTGAGTCTTCTTGCCCTTCTTCTTATCCCATCGCTTCCTCTTTCTGTCAGATGAATCGGGTAGTGCAGTGGTAGTTGTGGTTGTTGTTGCTGGAGTGGAAGAGATTTCATGATTGATCAGATTCTGGGCTAATTCCTTGGCACTGTCGAAGGTGGTAGGGCGTGAGGCTAGAACATTTCCTCGATACGGGGGCACTAAACCCCAGATGTACCATTCAATCTTCTTGATTTCGGACGGTGTCATATTGGGACACATAGCTGCCAAATCACAGAACCTGGTCGTATACGCTATTATGTCAGTCCCTTTCATCTTGAGGTTCCAAAGCTCCTCCTCAAGTTTCTGAATTTCGCCTCTAGGGCAGTACTCCTTTCTCATGAGATCCTTTAGAGTGTCCCAGCCCAGGGCATTGGATATAACCAAGGAGAGTGCACTGACATGGCCGTTCCACTATGTCAATGCCCTGTTAGTGAGGGTGGCAGTTGCAAACTTGATTTTGCTCTCTTCGGGGCAAGAGCACATCTCAAAGATAGCTTCGGTTCTTTCGAACCATTGGGAAAACGCCATAATTGCTCTGGTACCATCGAAGAAGGTAGGTTTACAGTTCATGAAGTCCTTATAAGTGCATCCCTGCACTCTTTGATGGACTTCACCAAATCTAGAGTTGCGACCGCTCGCATCACCGGAGTTCACTTGAGCCATGGCTGCTGTCACCGCTACAGTCACATCCGTTTGAAACATCACTGGATCGAACTGTGGAGGAGGAGGTGATGGAGGAGAGGTTTCAGTTGCTGGTCTTCCTCTGTTTGAACGCCTTCGTGGAGGCATCTTTCGCTGGGAGACCATAGAAATGATAGCAATAGTAAGAGTCTATTGTGAGGATGAATAGAGTGTTTCATGGATTAAATCACATAATTCAAGATCAGAATGAGAGTCATAGAAATAGAGTATTCAACTGCTAATACAATGGTATAAATGATGTAACACAAGTTCATGAAAATTGACCTAACAGTAGGTCTCACATCAAACCATAGAGAAAATGTTCGTAGTTTAGAGGTCTAGCTAGAGTACTTTTAAGCTAGGAATGTTTACAAACAAGAGATCTACAGAACATCGAGAGGAAAGTCTAGTCCTTTAAACAAAAGAGTGGGGTACTAGACGTCTTCTACTGGCGACGGTTACTTGTTGGGCGAACCCTCAGATCTGCTAGCTGACTCATAACTTCTTAAAGGTGTCGATCATGAATCTTTTGACGTGCTCGGAGTTCCCTAACTTCGGCTTGAGATGCAGCTAGTTGATGCTGCAGAGCCTCGTTGGTCCTCCTTGTCCTGTCCACGGCTTCTTCGAGTTGGCGGATGCGGGCAGTGTTGAGATTCGAGTTGGCATCCACTTCTACAACTCGACCAATGGCTGCTTGAACCTGCTCAACATTCCTGGCGATCCTTCGGACCATGATGGGCAGAACTCGGTCCGCTGATCCTCCTTCGTTTATGTTGTAGAAGCTTCGGTCTCCATTGTAAGGTAGGGGATGGCCCTGCTCCTCGCTCCATCGGTGCAAGGATATGGCCCACATAGGAGTGGGACCCTGAAATATCGGACGGGGGTTGGGGTTCGAAGCTCCGGGAGGTAGGTTATTAACTTCTGGCTCGGAGTCGGAGTTATCCGAAAAGCCTTCTGCTCGGTGGTCATCCAGAGGGATTGGGTGATCGTCGTCCGACTCTTCGCTGAGCCATCCTCCATTGCCCTGGTTTAGGTAGTATGGGTCGCCTGGAAGGTGGAAGCCAGCCATGATATCTATGCGAGAAAAGGGGAAAAGAAGATTAATAGGCACACTAACCTAAATTACTTATAAGATGATCGTCACGAGTTAGACCAATACTTGCATAATCCATACTAGTTACATGTGACCGGGGCAAGATAGTCCGTCGAATAAGTGACCCTAACTCTAAATCCACAACCAAACAAGGAACGGGAAGTAAAGCAAAGATCACAGATTCTAAGTCTATAAAGCCCTAGTCACATGTAACCGGAAAGTATCCATTTAGCAACTATTGCTCCATCAGTAACGACCCTTTTTAGTTCTCATACATGTATGTTTTAGAGGTATAGAATACTCCTATAGTATTCTTATGCTAACATTATTGTGGTAGTGTTGGTAAGTTTTAGACTTGTTGTAACACCACAACCAAGCTTAGGCACATGCTAGTCACTCCTAGGAAAACGTAGTTGATCAGGCTACATCCCCCCAAATGTGACCATATGTCTCTAAGTCCAATTGTGCTATCCAACAATCTTAATACGTTTGTTCTGTTCTAGTGCGAAATTGACTTCTGTATTTTATAGTGGTGTGTGTATATATATACTTAGTTAAATCTTTTAAATGCTTAACAGTATATATTCTTGGGTAGAGTGTTTTAGTCCCGAAGTGTTTATAGTTCGTATATCTTTTATAGGTTGATATACTTGATTCACTATAAACAATGCTCTGATACCAATCTGTCACACCCCAAAACCAATAACGGCGGAATACGTTTCGGGGTGGAGGACGTCATGTACAGTATCATCACAATTGCACAATAGTAAATACAAGAAATATACAACCATTTCATTTTCATAGTGAGTTTAAGTACAAGTGTGTTTTGTAATGTTTAACAAACACCAAAAGTAATACAAAAACAAGAGATGGATCTTGCATGCTCCACCATCTCGAAAATGTTGCACCTGTACCTGTCTATCTTCGACCTGAGGATACAAGTTATTTTGAAAACGAATATCAGCATAAAGCTGGTGAGTT
Organism: Lactuca saligna; assembly: GCF_052625555.1. Lineage (NCBI taxonomy): Eukaryota > Viridiplantae > Streptophyta > Magnoliopsida > Asterales > Asteraceae > Lactuca > Lactuca saligna. The sequence goes on along the minus strand of NC_136419.1, from coordinate 149,842,752 downwards.
CATAAGAGCTTTAGTGTGAGTTTTTGTAATCAAAGCATTAGAACTGATAGTATGAAAAGCTGCAATTTACAGTCATAAGTAGTAGAAAAAACCTAGAAAATCCTATATTTTCCAGAAATACATTATAAGTGAAAACCTTTAGGAAACGTGTAATTTTCATCTTAGAAAACCATTTATTGTAAAAGTATAATAGTGAATCTCCAATAAGTAATGCAATATGGTAGGTTATGCCTGAGGTCAATAATAGTGGTACAAACTTCCTTTAGTGTTAGATACTTGATTACTTCAGGATATTAACTTAACCTTTAGTTAGGCATTTTAGTGCGATTATAGTGTAGTTCTTGTATGTTACCAATAGTGTAAGCAATAGAGGACCCCATGACCTTCTCGGTCATGCATAGTGTAGTGAAGTAGTGGCATCCCTAGACCTGTACGGCTCGGACTGAAGTTAACAGTCGGGATGTAATAGCGTCTGCCCCGTATAGATGTATACATATAGTGTCATCTTCCTGTCAGAAGACTCTGGGCGTAGTGCGTAGCGAATAGAGTATCTTGTAGTGAGTTAGTGTGTTATCTCCTTATTAGTGCTTTCTCTTGTATTATAGTGTAGTAGTCTTTTGTATAACTTGTAGTGTGTTCTCTTAATAGTGTATAGCATCGTATTAGGGTGTATTATAGAGTGTAGAGTAGTAGATATAGTAAGCAATAGTGGCCTTAACTATACCTATTATAGTTAACTTAGTGTGTATAGTTCTTACCAATTTAGTGGTTTAAGTGTCGGATGAAGTGAAAATGTTCGTACCCAACACTAATATACATGATATATAACTAAGAAATCAACGATAGTCGGACGTATAACAACTACCCTAAGCCCACAATCAAACAAGAACAGGAAATAAGGCGAGTTATCGATCCTAAGTCCTTAAAGCCTTACTTATATAAATATATTAGTGTGGTTACATTTTATAAGAAATTTTATTTAAGAAAATCTTGTCCAAAAAGGTAACATTTAAAAAGTTTTTTATTTATTCAAAATAGTTTTGAAAACGTAAAATCCTTTTATAAGGCGTAGTGGTAAATCACATGTGATTTGAACTACGTATAGTGAATCACGTGCGATTTATTTCCATGAACATGTATAATTGACTTGTATCACCCCCCCTAAAACATATAAAAACATTTGAAAGGTTCATTAAAGGGGTATGAACTCACCTGAAAACGAGTAAATCGGGTAAATCGGGTAAATCGGGTGAATGTGTCGGTTGAGCGTTTGGTGCCAAATAAGGACTTGTACACCTTTCAAGACCCTAATATCATATGAAATATGTATTTTACAAGAAGTTAATCATTTTATGCTTTTCATTAACATATTTAGGTATTCTAGCATTGATTCGGGGTCTTAGGGCTTAGAAGGGGGGTTCCCGGGAATGGTACAAGGCCAAGAGGGGTTTACGGGGGAGTCCAAGAGTTTACTCCCTTGGATTTTATGGCCCAAAGGCCACTCCTTGGGATTTTATGGCCGTAAGCCCCCTAGGCTTGGCCGTAAACTCATGTCCTCCTCCAAATGTGCATGTTAAGGCCTTATTTCATTTCCCCCATTTTCTAGTAAGTGCCTAGGACCAATTTGGAGGGTTAAAACCTTCATTTGGTGGTGTTTGAGGGAGTTTACGGTCCTAGCTTGAGCTTGGGCCGTAAACTCCATTTTGTCCATCAAAATGGATTGTTAATTGGTCCAAAACATTCCCTTAAATCTTAGTTAAATTCTAGAAGGGCTTAGGTGGGTTTTTAGGACCTTTTGGCATGGAATTTGGGTAGTTTACGGCCCAAGCATAGCCTTGGCCGTAAACTCCTCTTTTTGGCTCTAAAATGTGTTGCTTAATGGCCTTAAGCATTTCCTAGGGTCATAACTTAATTCTACAAGACCTTAGATGAGTTTTTGGGACTTTTACCAAGGGTTTTTGGGTGTTTACGGCCTAAGCATAAGCTTGGGCCATAAAATCCTTTTTAGGCTTTAAAATCTTAAGTTTTCATGTCCAAACTCGTCTAGGTATATCCCTTAATTAGTTTACAAGCTTATAGGAAGTAAAAACGGGACATTGGCCAAGTTTTGGGGTGTTTACGGCCTAAGGGGCTTCCTAGGCCGTAAACTCCCTTTAATCCACTAAATCTTATGGTTTTTGACCTTTAAATGCAATGGAATATGTTTAGAATAAGATAGGGAAGAAACCCTTACGTTTGGAAGTCGGAATTCGCGGTTTTGGAGTCGAGTTTGGGTCTAGAGAGAGAAAGTAGTGAGAGAGAGTAAATGAGTGGTAAAAGGGTTTAAAGTGGTGTTCATTTGCTTTATATATGTCTCGGGTATTGCAGCCGGTACACGGCTACCCGATGATAAAGTTTAACAAGGTTAAAACTTTTTACCCGGGTGAAGGGGTTGAAAAGTAATATTACTTTATTTAGTTAAACTGGGTTAACACTTACAAGTTATAATTACTTATGATAATATCAAGAAATATAAATAAATCGATATTTATTTATTGACGACTCCAAATATTACTGGAATTTATATATAACGACGAATTCCGTTAGTGAAAACGGGGTTAAGTAACGGAAATAAATTTGGGTTGTCACATTTTTCGTTATCCGAAATATAACATTGAATATCATAAACTAAGTCTGTCATAGTTTATATGTCTGTTAATGTAAAACCGTGTATTGAAATCCCAAACTATACCCATTATAGTTTGCATGAATGTTATGTACTTGGTTCGTGTATTGATTTGAAAACTATGCATTTATGATTGTAATCTGAAAAACATCCCTTATGCTCAACCTGTTACAAAAAGGGATAAAATATCTAAATATTTTATAAAAATGTGGAAATCGTCCGGTCATCTCAATTGCATAGGTTTTAAGCATGTGAAATTCTTTTGTATAAGTTCACAAAATCATTCGTGTTTGGCTTGTATTCCCCCTGAAAACGTTAAAAATAGTAAAAGCATAGGGGTATGAACTCACTGTTAGTTGCATGAAAGTGTTGCATAATGAAACTGGATATGAAGACCCTCGGGTTGATGTACGCGGCACTTAACGAGATCCTAATAACAATTAAATACATATATGCATTTTATTAGCGAAATCATTAATTGTAGTGTTAGAAAAACACTTGCTTTTGGTTTAGGAATGTTACTGGGACTCGATTGAGTTGGAAAAAGCGGGTTTTCAGCCAAGCTCATGACTTGGGAAATTTCTCGACCATGAAATGTTCTCAGCCATGAACAACCTCTTGAATGGTTTACGGCCATGAACGGTGTTCTTGAAGAAAATATGAAGGTTTGAAGGGTTCACGGCTGTGAACTGATTTTGGCATTTGAAGATTTGAAGATTTGAAGGGTTTGCGGGCGTGAACTCAAGAACAACAACACGGATTTGATGAAAAATGCATTTTAGAGGCTCCACAACAACACCCAAAGGTGATTTTTGATGATTTTCGGAAGAAAGAAGGGGTATTTTTGTGTTTGCAGTTCAGAGGTTAGAGAGAGAATGGGTGAGTTTTCGGCCAGAAAAGTGTAAATGAGGGTAGGAGCACATATTTATAGGTTGGTTTCATGGTTAGTGGTGGGGGCCACTAGTCATAAACGGGTTTACGACCGTGACCGGGTTTACGGCCGTGAACACCAGTCAAGCCGGATTCGCCGATTTTCTAAGTAACTCGTGCTTTCTCGCGATTTTGGTTCCAATTCTTATATAAAATTAAACTATATAACTAAATGATTTTCCAAACCATAAGAATTTGACGGAATTAAATAAAAATAAAAAATTTATTTAACGGAATTGGCTAAAGTTAACGGGAAATGGTTCGGGTTGTCACAGAAGTGCATCGGGGTGAAGGATGATATTAGTTTTAATGATTAGATAACTTTCAAAACTTGTAATAGTTGAAATATAATTGAAATTTGATGCTTAAATAAAAGGTGTTTTTTATTTACTAGTATGGTACTCTCTTGTATCAATCATTTACTATTGTTTCATTTTGCATGTTTTGACTTCCAGAATAATTATGTTATGGTATATCATATTATTCAAACTATCAACAGTCGATCATACGTTGGAAGTAGGTATTGAATCAAGACTGTCATGAATTTGGTTTGTAGATTTGTCTGAATGATATTAGACATAGCAAGTTTGCTACAACATTCATGAGTGTTTATAAGGTGTGAGTATTGGATTCAACCCGCGCTCACTTGTATCACTTCATGGAATTTATCTCGAGTGATCGTGAGACGGTAACATCATATAAGTCTTCAAACCTAGATATATAAGTTGTTGACTATGAGTTGGTTGTACATTGATAGTACAAAAACATATCGGTAACTCGATGTTATAAATGTTTTTTTTTAATTCAATGAATAGTTAGTACAAGCATATACTATCAAAGTTTATCTGTTCCTGTTAGTCCTTGGAGGATTAAAAGCGATATCTTGGGCCCCTCGATGATTTTGGTTTGACCTACGTACCAGGTCCGATTAGAATTAAATTGATTTGTTCGATTAAGCTCTATGTCAAACAAATCAGAAATCGGGAAACAAACTGCTGGACAATAAGTACGACATTGTTCTATGTATTTGTCTGGCTGATATCTTGAACAGAGGATTATATGATCATTTATCTAAAATGGAGCATCTTGTTTCAACAGAGACTTTTAAGAGCTACGATTGCTAGTCGTTGTTTTAATTCTTACTTGCAGTTATAGTTATTAGACTTATCCAAATGGGAGACTATTGGATTTAGTGTCTAAGCCCATGACTATAATTGATAGGTACTTGACCCGAGATTAACATGATCCATTTGGGTTGCATGGCACCGGAACAATTTGTGGGATGGACTTTTGAGAAGAGGATATTTATAATTTATTAATATATTATAAGTTCTAATATATTAATATGAAACAATATTTTTTAATTAGTATTGATAGAGAATTAGTTTGGAATTAATTTTGTGATCAAAAGAGATTGATTAAATAAATGGTAATTGATTTGGAAAATCGTTCATTCTTATAAAGTGCGCTTATGATCCATAGTTCTTCATGTCGGGCTAAACCCATGTGGTGACCCATGGATACTCCATGGTGGTTAAAACCCATGGATCATGAGGAATATGGAAAGTCATGAGCAACATGGTGTAACCCTAATGTGCACACTATATAAGAAGCCTCATAGCTCATGAAATGGTACCTAGAATCTTTGTAAGAAGTGCTAACCGATTTCTTTAGTGTATATCTCTTCTCAAGCTTCTTCCAAATTGTTGGTGGTGTTGTGCGAAGCATTTGAGGCATCAAACTTGGGGTGCTAGGCTCTTAAAGGCTTAAGGAATCAAGCTACAACAAAAGGTATGTCATTCTGCTAGATTTTTGTATTACATATACCTCATGGTATGCTAGTTAGGATAGAACCTTCGAAAAATCAAAGTTTACATGTATAATAAAGAAAACATAGATCCAAGGTTTCTAGGGTTGCATGCACACCTTAAGAGTGGTAGAATGCTCAAAACCCTTCAACATTAACAATGGAAACATTGGAAGTTTAGAAAAGATTTCTCTTTCCAAGGGCAAGAGAAAGGGTAAGTCTGAGATTGTCCCATGCACCATTCCCAAATAGTCTATATGTTTCTATTGCCAAGAAAAGGGGCATTGATTACGAAGCTGCCCTGACTACCTAAAAGATTTGAGAAAAGGTAGAATCGAAAAGTTTGACTCTACTTCAGGTAAATCTACTGTCTAACTCTATTAAGTTCCTAATTGTTGATTCTTAATACATGATGTGAAAAGGTTGCATTTTGATGATTTGTAGGATCATTCAAAGGGAAGGAAGCTTAAAGGAAGAGTATGTTGAATCTAATCGTGAATATTGATTTCAATCGCATGATTTGAAGACTAGGTTTTTGAGCTACTACTTAGGAGTTATGATACATTGCTAGGAAATATGTCATAACATAGTTTTCATTTGTAATTGCATTTTAAGGAAAAGTTTTTTCCGCATTTTATAAATAAATAAAATTTTGTTTTATTTTATCGCCTTACAATGGCATTTGTGAAATTAATGTTTGTATGTTTCTATGTTAGCAATATGAATTTGATTCTTTCGTTTGTGGTTATGTCAAAATTTTCCAAATAAGGAAAGATTCTCATTACCCAAGTTTCAATTTGATAGAAACTTGGAATTATATAACTTGTATTATGAATGACAATTTTCATCTTTGGTAAATTAAGACTAATTTATTGTTCACATGTATATGTGAATCAAGTGAAGGACTAGGGATCGGGTATACTGGGTGTGCGCTGATCAAGATCCACCACGAAGAACGATATGACTATTCGTCATGATTTACTAAAGTTTAATAAATATTGTTATGCTTACAAGTTTAAGTATAATTCTGAACATTGGAAAAGTTTCAATGTATGGCAGGACGAATAAGAAGAATCAAATTAGGCATAAGGATAAAAGTTTCTCCAATCTGAAAGGATGGGAGAGTACTTTAGTATCATGTTTTATGATCATCTTAATGATTATGGAAAACCATATCACAATTGATCCTCTAAGGACACCATAGTGCACTTGTATGGCTAAGAAGAGGAATGCTGAATTGTTTAAATGGTTACATCAAGAAGATGAGTCATACTTCGTTCCAAAAACAAGTCTTAGAGTCATACTCCAAGATTATGTGCTGAGTGACATTAAATTAAGAAGGTTTATAACACTCGTCAAATGTAGAGTAATATGTTTCTCACTCTTATACATTTGAAATTGGTAAGTTGTGATGTTTTGGATAAAACAAAGACCAACTAAGGCCAATTGTGTGAAGTGTTAATCTTGATATAAATCCGCACTAACTCTTAAATATTTATTTGTCCAGGAATGGATCATGACAATAGAATCTTATATGTCAAGAGGTCAGTGGGAGTCTTAAAGATCTTGAAAGGTTCAAGAACTAATCAAGAGTAAACATATTGTTAAACACTAGCATATGAATTGAGGTTTGTAACCTATCGTGTTGACATATTCTTGTTTTTGTGCCCATTCCAGTTAAAGTTGGCTATGCATGTGGGTTCTGTGAGTTCTCAGTTGTTTGTGTAACTACTTGGAAGCCATGGCAGGCCCTTGTGCTGCCAGGTGGCAAGAAATTAAGCTTGAACAAGTTCAGTCCATATAAGTTTGGATTTGTCGCTAACCTTGTCTTGTGATTATGGTTTTGACAAATTCACATGGATAGGAACACATACACCATAAAATCTAAGTGTGATAAGGTTTGTCTTTGATTCATGAAAATGATGGTGAGGAAACGCTTTCACTAAGTAGATTTTAAGGAGATAGAATTGTGGTATTTGCATTCTCAAATTCAATTATGATTACGACATCCATCTTCATAATTCAAATTGTGAGGAATGGAAAAAAGTCTAAACATTTCAGAATTATGGCTATAAGCTCTAAAAATTTTTAGAAACACATGTGAGCTATCTAAGGAAAGGTGTATGAGTTTGAGAAGCCTGGATAAATTCTTATCGATACATCTCGTATCAGAAATCTAAACTTTGGTAAAGAAAGTCTAGCTGATTTTTGAGTACATGTCAAAGCTAGTGGGAGCATAAGTATGATGCTGGTAAGATAATAATTATCATGCTAGTGGGAGCATAATTATTACGGAAAGTGTTACAAGTTAGCAATGTTAATTATAGAAAACAAAAGTTTTAATTTGCAAAGATGCAGGGTTTGAAAAGTTGTTTTGCTATAATTAAGGGAGAGGAATCCATACTTCATTTCAAATCTAAAAAACTTAGATTGAGATTTTAATCAATTTATTCATATATATATATATATATATATATATATATATATATATATATATATATATATATATATATATATGAATGTTATGTTGGAACGGTTCAACATAAATAAATTCTATATATGGAAAGATTAATTGCGTTCTCAAAAAATTGGTTATGATTATGGCATCCCTCTTCATAATCAAAATTATGAAAACATGGCAAATAGAAATATATTAGCAAAAGACTGATTAAGTATCATGTCTTTATGCTAGACATTATGAATCGTAATATGCTCCGGGTATTGGATCAATTACATATGCTATAATATTCTCGTGTTCTAAATTTTCCAAATGCCTAGGGCATTAAGAGGGGGAAAAGAATAGAACCGGATTTGACTAAAGTGGTTAAACAATTGTTAAGGACAATCTAAGGCTCACTTAAGATTAGTTGCTTAAGGACAGTTGGTAGTATAAAAATGGATGGACTATATTGGCATATTCTGAAGAGAGGCAACTCTTGTTCAGAAGTGATAGTCAAAATGAGAATATGGAATGTTTCTATATTAGGAGTTGAAGAATAGATGAGAAAGTTAGAAACTTTTATGAAAGAAGGATGATCAAAGGAATGTACATTGAATTTGAGACTTCATTTCCGTTGAATTGTCTTGTAACAATCTCCAGAGGAATATTTTGTAATATTGTTGGTCAAGTCTTTGTGACTTTTGGCACCTAGACATTACAAAAGAATCATTGCATGATAATTTGGAATCTAACACTTTCTAACAGTGACAAGAATTTGGAATTCTTACACTTGCAATAACGATTTGGAATTTTGAAATGAGCATCATTGAAATGTTTTTCAATTAATCTATTTCACAAATTAAGGACCATAGACAAACATAGTGTGCATGCTTGGTGCATGGCATAACTATTGTTTAGAATAACATAGTGTGTATGCTTGGAGCATGGCATAACTATTGTTTTAATTCAAGTTTTAAGTTGATTATTCAAAACATTATACGATGAATAATGTATAATCAATACGGTGATTAAATAAAAGGTGTTTTATTTATATTCATATGTTCTGAGACCATATTGGATTCAATTATTTTTGTGTTTCACTTTGCATGTTTTGACTTCCCAAATAACTAGGTTATTCAAAGCATCCACAGTTAATCATACTTTGGAAGTAGGTATTGAGGCAAGACTGTCATGAATGGGTCTGTAGTTTGTCTAGGACAAAGTGGTTGCAGTGTTCATGAGTACTCCTAGAATAAGATTCGAGTATTAGATTCAACCCACACTCATTTAAATCACTGCATGGATTTTATCAACGAGTGATTATGAGACAATAATATCTAATATTCTTCAAACAGAGACATGTGAGTTGTAGTTGCGAGTCGGTTGCACATTGACATATGTAAACGCACCAGTAACTTAAATGTTATAAAACATATTGTTGTGTGTAATTTGATGAGTAAGTAAAAGCGAGCATTTGGGTCGAAGTTTATCCATTCCTTTTACCCCATGAGGATAAATGTGATATTTGTGGGCCCCTTGATGATTTAGTGATGACACTAAGTCTGAACTAATTCGATTTTTTCAATTAGTCGGTCATCATAAATCAGAAATCGGGAAACAACAGATGGACAGAGAGAATAATTATAATCCATGTCTCAGCCTATATGATATCTAGAATTGAGGAACATATGATCCCTTATCTAATGGACGCGTCATTGACTAGGTCAGAGTTCAACAACGGCATTTAAGAGCTACGATTGCTAGTCGGGTTGGAGTCATGCTTGCAATAATAGTTATTAGACTTATCCAAGTGGGAGACTATCGGATTAGGTGTCTAAGCCTATAACTATTATTGGTATGTACTTGACCCGAGAGTAGCACTGTCCATTTGGGTTGCATGACACTGGAACAATCTAAAGGATGGATAATTGAGAAGAGGTTATTTATGGTTTATTAATATATTATAAGTTCTAATATATTAATATGAAATCATATTATTTAATTAGTATTGATCAGGAATTAATTTGGAATTAATTTTGTGATCAAAAGAGACTAATTAAATATAAGGGGTTGATTTGGTAAATTAATCATTCTTATAAATTAGGCTTATGATCCATAGTTCTTCATGTTGGGCTAAACCCATGTGGTAACCCATGGATACTCCATGGATGTTTTAACCCATGGAGCATGAGGAATATGGAAAGTCATTAGGGTTTACATGGTGTAACCCTAGTTTGACACACCATATAAGAACCCCTCTAGCTCATGAAATTGGTACTTAAGTAAGCACTAAGGAGTGACTCGTGGAAACACAAGAGGGCTAGACAATTTTATGAGTGCAAGTGACCTCCTCTCAAGTTCCTCCATTGTTGATGGTGTTGTGTGATTTCATTTGAGGTGCAACACTTGGGGCACTAAGTTCTTAAAGGTCCAAGGCTTCCAACTACAACAAAAGGTATGTCATCTAACTTGTTTTAGTACCCAAGTATCAAAGTTTTGTATGCTAGCTAGGATAATACATTGGAAAGTTCAAGCTTGCATGTATAATAGAAAAAACATAGATCCAAGGTATTTAGGGTTGCATGCACACCTAAGGAGTGTTAGAATGCTCAAAACTCTTCACTTTTAACTTTGGAAATGGAGCCGTCGGATAGGAAGAAGAGATACAACTAGCAACAATGGTTTTCGTTCATTGACGGAGGTGCGTGATTCAGCGGCGACCATGGGTGGAGATACATATAGAGAATATATAAATATAGGGAAAATACAACTAACTCCTGGGTTCGGTTCAGTGATAAGGGGATATGTGGGGCCAACAATACGAGTTTTAGCAAGTGGATTGGGGGCAAAGATGAATGATTTCAGATTGAAGGTTTCGAGAACAGAAACGATGATGGTGCACCATAAGGAAAAGTTCTCACTGGCCAATTTGATGGTAACCGGTGGAATTGGGGATGTGGAATTAGCCGCTAGACCCAAAATAAGCTGATTGTTAGCCATGAGTGAAAAAGGTATGAGAAAAAAACCTAATCTCTTAATACCATATAAACAATATATTGCTCTTGATACCATATAAACAATATATTGTTTAATGAATGATACTGTGTACATGAGTGAGTTTAAATACAAAGAAAATACAGCTAACTCATAATTATAAGATTGAGACTAGGTGCAATAGAAAGACCAAGTAAGGTATAACAGAAAGACCAAAACTAATTCTATGCACGTATTTGAGAACACGTATGATACATATGAAGACCAAGAACAGTAAGGGAAAGTTCTTTTGAAGAGAGAGAGAGAGAGAGAGAGAGATTTAGTTTTTTTTTATTTTTAATTACTGGTAATACAAAAAATAGAAAATTAAATAATAAGAGACAAAATCATCTTTATAAAAAAATTCAAATTGAATTAAACCAAATTCGCAAAAAAAAAAAAATGAAAGTTTTCAACCACAGGTGTATTTCAAATTTTTTTTTGGTCGAGTTTTTATATACACAGGGACAATTCTGACAATTTTCTTTTCGATAGTCAAAATAAAATAACAAAAAAAAACTATTATGATATTTTTTTTATAGAAAACAATCTCACTAAAAATAAGAATTAAAATAAGTTTTCACATGTCATATTTTAAAGCAAATTGCTGTAAGAATCATTAGAATAAGAATATTCTCCATGGCAATAAATAAGAATTAAATTTTGCCATTGGACCGTGTAGAGCATCGTCATCGGTTACTTAAGTGCTATTCACCTTCCCGAAACATCATCCTTCCGTCTGCAACTCTCCGTCTACGCCTATATCTGCTTATATAACAATTAATTTCAAAATAGTGTGAATTACAGATATCAAACAAGAAAACGACGATGATGGGAGTGAGTATACAGCTTTTACTGGACTTAACTGTTGCTGGAATTTCGCTAATGATTGGATTTGGGATTTTCGCTTTCGTCGCTTCGATTCTCTGTTCTGCGGCGTTTTTTCACAACGCTAAAGCTCACTCTTCATGAACTAGTTCTAATAGGGTATGCCCTTGTCTCCGATCTCCGATTGATTGTGTTCTTGTTTTTGTTTGGAAATTCGGTTGTGCAATTTGGGTTTTTTTTGCCCTAGAAAATTTCAACACACTTTCTCTTTTTGATCTGTTTTGGAGAATTGCCGTTCATGTACTATGTTTTCAATCTGGATTATCTGAATATTACAAATTTTTAAGTTTGGAGAAAATGATATTGATTTTTGATAAGCCATCTTCAGTTCAATCACAATACAATTTTATATATTAAACTCTACACTCCATTAAACTCAATACAATTTAATGGATTACCACATCATTTATATGTGTGAGAGAGAGTGGAGTTCAATAGGGATTGAACTCTCCATTTTATTGAGTATCATTTTATTAATCTACAATGAGATTTTAAGTTTAATGGGATTAAACTTCCCATTCAACTCCCCATTAAACTACATCGAAGATGGCCTAAGTGATTGATAAAGAAACAGTTTGGTACCAGTTAGAATTCATTTTCATTTTTTTTTAAAATAGAATAAAAAGTAAGGTAAATAATGTTTTATCTTCAAATTTATTTTTATTTTTATCTTATTTTTTACTTCAAAAATTATATTCCTAATATATTTTATTCTTCCATTTTAGATATATTAACACCTTTCTATTAATTTGTTTTTAACAAATATATAATTTATATATTTTTTAATTATAATATTAAATAAATAAGATTATATTTATAAAATATGTTATTGTTTTTAAATTTTGTATTTAATTTTTTATATGAATTTGATGAACAAAAACAAACTTTATATTTAAATTTATTAATATATTATAATATATAACAAAATATTATAAGTATTAAATGTTACATTTAAATTATAATTAATATGCAAAAATAAACTAGAAATGTATAAATATATAAACAGAAGGTCTAAAACCGACAACGTAAAGTTCATTATCATTTTGGGAAGAAATGTTCCGAAATGAATAATAATACACCATATTTTGTGTAATACTATTCATATCCCACAAAATGAAGAAATAAATGGGAAAGAATTGAGAAGAATAAAGAAAAAAATAGGGAAAAAATAAAGAATGAGAGTTGTTGGAGATGTTTTTAGAGTTGTTAAATTCTGTATAAAATAATTAGAATACTGGAATAAATATTATTGCTTAGGGAACATAAATTTTATTATTTTATATTCGATAATTAAATAGAACTGTTTATAAATTTGTAGTCATTTTGTCGGTTAATTTTTATAAAATTGAAGAGTTTTTTTTTTTTTTTTTTTTTTTTTTTTGTAATTTTTTAATTTTTCTTATTTTTATTTTAAGAATTACAATAGTATGTAGTTTTAATGATACAATTATTAGTGAGCAAATAGCAGAAAATTTGGAAAAACAAGAAAAAACAACAAAATATATAACATCCCTTCAACCTAAATTCCTGAAAATAAAGTAATTTAAACTTGTTTCTCAACAAGTTGTTAGATTTTTAAAAGTTAAAAAGAAAAACTCGAATCAAATTCGTTAAGGTCCGTTAGGACTATGACAATAAGACGTTAAGGCTTTTATTATATAATTAAATAAAAGTTCATATACTTTGAAAGATTTTTAGAATCTTTTAGTTTTATGCATTTTGTAATTTTATAATTTTTAAAAAGTTACATTTGAATTTGTAGAACATTTATACACAAATAAATATTCAAAGTAATTAAAATACCCTTGTAATATGTAATGACTATTATATCGTTAAACTTGAGTATCATATTTTTAATTTTGAATTTGAATGTTTTGTTACGAGCTCTTTAATTATTCAAATTTAACAAATATTTACAAGATAACTGTTTGATAATATAATCTATGTTTCTACATGAAATTAAAATTCATGTTGCAGGTTCATGGGTGTAGTCTAATAGAAAGCAAATACAACGGAATTTTAATTTTGTATTTTAGTTGTGGTTGGAAGATATGTAACATCTTATATTATGGTTCAATATATAAGTTTGAAGAAATGACTATTTGTTTGATATCTTAATGATCGTATAAAGAGGCTCTAAATCGTTCAGAGCGTTTGGTTGAAACATTTTTAACCTCTTAATCGGCAAGATGCAACAAAATTCCATCTGATTCGGTTAGTGATAAGGAGTTTGGATGAGAAAATTTTCATATGATAGCCTTTCCTTAGAAACACAATATCATCCGCCACATTTTTCTCTCTCCCTCTTCCCATCCATTCTTCTTTCCCGCCTCTCTCCCTTTCTCAGATGACGATTTTTGTTGTGCCAACCTCCGACAGCGCCGCCCGTCTTCGCCTTCGTCGCATCCCTCCTTGCTGCCTCCCCCATTGTTGGTAATTTTCTTACTCCGTTTCTTTATGTTCACATTTTGGTCAACTTTTTCAAGCCATAAAAACTTATTCTGCTTGATTTGTATAAACTATGTTCTTGCTGCTCGAATTTTTTAGGGTTTATGCAAAATCATTTTTTTGCTAGCTTCTTGCTCTGTATTTGAAAATGTGAAAATATATATTCACTTTGTTACTGAAATATGCTATGTTCAAGAAAATTTTTGATTCTTGTTCTACTTTAACTTGTTTATGATGTTTTTGACCTTCAAACTATGGGCACACAATACTAGTGTTCTTGAGTAGAGGATATTGATATTGAGATTAAGAATTTATATGTCAAAGTAATTTATTAGAATTTTAGTTAAAGTTATGGATATTTAGACAATTTTGGATTAACAACTTTGTTGATTTTAAAGCTATGTTGACTTGAAAGGAGTAGTTTGAGCAAACAACAATAGTTCAAAGGGTTAAAATAGTCATTTTCACATTAAGAGGCAGACATTCAGATACCTTACCAAACGTTAATTTATCATTCAAATACAGATTCATACAGAGCATCTACATCATTTAGGTCTCTATATATCATTGAGGTATGAATAATCAAGATGCTGCCTGTAACGTTCAAAAAAATCATGTCAAATTTAAACTTTTTAAAACATTTAGAAACCAATAGTTATTACAATTTTTTTTTTTCAAAACAATTTTATAGCAGAGTATCCTAAAAACATAGTCATAAAATGTGAGGAGCTATACGTTCCCATCTTTGTCTTCTCGCGATCATCTAAGGTACCTAAAACCAAAACTGAAACTTTAAGCCCAAAGCTTAGTGAGTTCCACCCAATATACTGATACACAATAAATAGCACATATACAAATAACAACATGTAATAGGTGCACAACTTTACAGACTAGATTACTCCTGGGCCCACAGTGTGAGTATGGTTTGCCTTCTAGGCCCACAACTCACATTTGGCTTGCCACCGAGCCCATAGTACGAGTTGGGCATGCCCTGCCCGACCCTCAACTTGTATCTGGAATGCTCCTGAGTCCTCAGTATGAGTCTGACATGCCCTACTCAGCCCTCAGTTCATATCAGGAATACTCCATGGTTTGTTGGCTACCACACGAAACAGTACAACCTCAACCCATCCTACATAACATGTCAACATATAACATAACTAATTCACATACAGATAATCAGATAGTAACATAGGTAGTCCTACACGTCTACCAAATTGGCATAGCAACTAGCATGCATAACTAATTCATACTCAACATAATACTAACTACTTGGATATCATATCCAACGGGTCGACATTGGTGCCTTCGACCCTTAGTATAGTGAGGATAACTGTCACACCCCCAAACCAGACAATGGAAACGTCCGGGAGCGGGTGACTTCCATTTGTAATATCATCACATTGTATATAAATGAATCAAATACAACATCATCACCATACATAAAAATACCAACCATCATAGTTTTACATCATTGTATTTGTTTATAACAATACATCCAAAAATGAAGTATGGTGAGAAAAAAATACAACAAAAATCTTCATTCCTTATCGACCAACGTGTTTTAACGTGTTCCTAAGAATATAAGTTATTTTAAAAAGCTTCAACATATAAAAATGTTGGTGAGTTCATAAGCATGTTTGTATGAAAAGTTTTGTAGCAGTTTGTAAACACCAAAAAATCGAATATATTCTGTAAAAGTAATTTGAGAGTTTTGTTTCAAATCTTGTATTAGAGCATGTGTGATTTTTGTTTGATAGTGTATAAAAAGAGTTTCCCAGAAAATTCTATATTCTTTGTATAATGAAAAAATGTGGTCTTAACCCTAAAACCTAAGTGGTGAAAGTTTAAACGTGAATAGTAACTGTATAGTTTATACTATGTATCATGAGTATAGTATGTGCATTCTGTAAATTTATTTGTTTGTTATTCTCTATGTGAGTCGTTATAATCATACTTGATATGACTGATATGCTTGTCATGCCGTTCTTCAGATATCGATTACGGTTAGACATATGTCACCCCAAACTGACCTGTCTAGTTGTAGCGAGCATCTCAGGTGTAGGGTGTCATCCCCGTACAGATTTATATACAAATTCTCGCTCTCCCATCAGGAGACTCTAGTTATAACTACAAGACTTACTATATACACTAGGTAGGTACGAGTGAAGGAGTGTCTCACAAGAGCCTTAACTAAATTTATGCGAATACAGTATCCAATTATTTAACGCTATAAATAATGTTTCGAGTGTGTATTTTGACTGCAACCATTGATGACAACAAATATAATTGTTTTTATCGAAAGTGTCAAAATATTTGATGTTATCGTGGAAAACTTGTCGTTATCCTAAAGTATCATGAAATTTTCGAGTGTACTAGAGTTTTCACTAACGACCCGATTAACATAGAATGTGTCATAAAAGACCCACTTTTATTAAACATCACTATTTTGGCCCAACAGAACCGAAATTTTACAATAAAGGCCAACTTTTATTAAAAATGACCATTTTGGCCTAACAAAACCAAAATTTTAGAATAAAGGCCCACTTTTGTTAAAAATGACATTTTAGGCCCAATAAAACCAAAATTTTACAATAAAGGACCAATTTTGTTAAAATTGACATTTTAGGCCCAATAAATCCGAAATTTACAATAAAGGCCCACTTTTGTAAAAAATGACATTTTAGGCTCAATAAAACTGTGTTTTGTCAAATAAAGCCCATTTTTATGAAAGATGACACTTTTAGCCCATAAAACCATGAGTTGTTAAGTAAGGAACACTTTTATCAAAATTTACACTTTAGGCCCACTAAACCGTGAGTTGTTAAATTAGGCCCATTAAAACCAAAAATGACATCAAAAGCCCATTTTGTTTATCTTTATTGTCAAGTGTGGTCCTTTTGTATACTTTCTTTTGTTTTCTAGTAACTTCTAACATGTTTAATCTTTCCAAACATCATAAAAAGTTACTTCATGTAGATTGCTTACTAATATCACCAAATCTTGGAAGATATTTCGAATTTGTGAGTGTTTATCATATTTTCATGGCATATTCACACAACATAACATTAAAAATATACACATGCATGCATAATACTAAGATTAACCACAAAATAGCTTGTATTCTTCCCCAAAGAGGTAGTAAAACTCGAAAATAAGGGGGTATGAAGTTCACCTTAAGTTTGATTGGTTTTGAAGTGAAAAGAGTAGGAGATTTTTCGACCTTGAATGCTCCTTAGGGAAGTGCTTCGAAACTTAAATGGTTCTAGGAAGCTAGAACACAAAATGAAGTTATGCAAGGAAGAGTTCTTAGTGTAACATGGAATAAAATGCTTGAATGTTATATGACTTACCAAAGATGTGAAGCTTGAAGAAATCTTCTTAAGCATACACTCAAAACTCACGAAAATTTGCAAGAGGGAGTGAGGGAATTTTTCCTTGAGTTAGAGAGGGAATGTAGATGTGTTTGATGTTTGAAATGAGAATGAAGGAGGTGGTGGTGAGGTCTCGGCCAATACTGAAGTAGGGAGGGAGAGATAATTACGTTGTTATATGGGAGGCAACATACATGACCTAAATACATGGAAGACAATGCATGGATGTCTTCCATGTAATTATGAGGTTTCAAACCTAAATCAATCCTTCTTTAATCATTTTTTATATAAGAACCAAGAGTTAGGAGAGGGAAAGAAAGAAAAGAATATTGGGCTTGGATTTAAGTGTAGTTGAGACTACATTGGCCCATTAGGGATTTTTCGGTTCTAAAGGCCCAATATAATAGTTTTTTCCTAATGAATGGTCCATGAAGAGTATTTCCCATTTAAAGATTTTTCGATCCATGTGGGCCCACATACGAGTTTGCGACCCAATAAGGTTAAATAAATAAATTTTCAGCCAATAGAATCAAATTGAGAGGTTATCGGCCCAGTAAGGCCCACGATGGGTCTTATGGCCCAAAATACTACTACTTAATGAATTTAGGTCCAACTAGGGCCCAAATGTGGAGTCTTGGCGCAAAAGAACCAGGTTGAGGGGTTACCGGCCCGTTAGGCCCAATAAGAGAGTCCTAGTCCATGAAGAGGTTTGAATCGGGAAGTTAGGGTTAAAAACCCAAAGTTGAGTGAATGCAACGTATTGAATTAGGTTTAGAGCTTTCATGAGGAGGTTTCGAGTTGAATTGTCATTTTTGAATGAACAACTTGTATCACATCAAAGTTAGGGTAAGAAGATACACCAGGAGTTACTTACACATGGACAAAATTTCCTAGCCTTAAAATGCTAGTTGTGACATCATCCCCCCGTTAGAGGGAATTTCATCCCAAAATTCTTTTAAAAGCTATTCTTAGGAACTAGAGAAAAGGTAAGGGTACTTTTGCATCATTTGATCTTCCCCCCGACTCTTCGACGAACAGAAGATTCTCCTTTAACTCGCTCTCATCTAGGGGAACGAGGATTTCATCTGATAGGCACTTTTTCAGACTTGACATGTGGAATACTGGGTGTACGTTGTTAAGCTCCGGGGGTAGCTGCAGCTTGTAGGCCACCAGGCCGATTCAGGTAAGAATCTCGAATGGTCCGATGTATCGTGGATTTAGTTTTCTTTGCTTCCCAAACTGTATCATCCCCTTCCAGTGAGAGGCTTTATGTAGCATGTGATCACATACTTGAAATTCCAGAGGCTTTCGCCTTTTATCAGCGTAGCTCTTTTCTCGGTCTCACGATGCTTGGAGTTGTGACCTGATTTGAACGATTTTCTCCGTTATTTCCCGAATGATATCGGGTCATGTGAGTGTGTTGTTCCGCGTTTGCTCTCTTGCCAACTGGGTGTCTCCCACCTTAGCCCAACAGAGCGGTGATCTACATTTTCTACCGTACAAGGCCTCGAAAGGAGCGACCTTAATGCTTGTGTAATAATTATTGTTGTACGAGAGTTCGATTAGGGACAAGTGGGTATCCCATGTCTTTCCAAAATCAATTACACAGGCTCAGAGCATATCTGCTAACGTTTCAATGGTTCGCTCGCTTTGACCGTCAGTCTGGGGATGGTAGGCAGTACTCATATCGAGTTGGGTTCTCATTGCTTACTGGAGTGACTACCAAAATCATGAGGTGAATCTACTATCTTGGTCAGAGATGATAGATATCGTCACTCCATGAAGTCTCACCACCTCCTTGATGTAGATCTGAGTTAATCTCTTAATTTTGTATGTTTCTTTTATTGGTAGGAAATGGGCGGATTTAGTCAACCGATCGATAATCACCCAAAATGCATCCAACACGTTAGTTGATTTAGGTAATTTGTTTATAAAATCCATTGTTATTCTTTCCCATTTCCACTTAGGTATTACTTGTTGTTGTAATAATCCCTAGGGCTTATGATATTCTACCTTAACCTTTGTGTAAGTCAGACACTTGCCCACGTAGGTAGCAATTTCCACTTTCATGTTCGGCCACCAGTATTGTCGTTTGATATCCAGGTACATCTTATAAGAACCTGGATGGACGGAGTATCGCATCTTGTGTACCTCATTCATGATCACGTCTCTAAACCCTCCAAATTTTGGAATCCAGATTCGATTCATTAAATAGTATGCCCCATCTTCCATGATTTCAAGATTCTTTTCCATCCCACACAGTGCTTCGTTTGCAGGGTTTTCCGATTTCAAGGTCTCTAATTGAGCTTCTTTGATTTGTGAAGATAGGTGGGTATGGATGGTCATTGTCAATGCTTTTACTCGGCGATCTGAGTATTCTTTTCTTCTCAAGGCATCGACTACCACGTTAGCTTTGCCTGGGTGCTACTTGATCTCATATTCATAATCGTTTAGTAGCTCGACCCATCGTCACTGCCTCATGTTTAGTTCTTTTTTTTATTCAGGATATGCTGGAGACTTTTGTGATCTGTAAATATGGTGCACCTTGTACCGTAAAGGTAGTGCCTCCAAATTTTTAGGGCTAAGACCACAACTTTCAGCTCAAGATCATGGGTGGTATAGTTTACTTCGTGGTCTTCAATTTCCTAGACGCATAAGCTATCACTTTTCCACGTTGCATAAAAACACAACCTAACCCTTGATTTGAAGCCTTGCAATATACTATGAAGTTTTCCGTTCCCTCAGGCAAAGATAATACTGAAGCACTACATAGAGCTCGCTTCAGGGTTTGAAAAGCAGCTTCTTGTTTGTCAGTCCAGTTGAAGGGTACGCCTTTTTTGGGTTAGAGTGGTGAGGGGCTTGTCGATCTTAGAGAAATTATGAATGAACCTTCTATAATAACCAATAAGGCCCAAAAATTCCCTGATCTCCGTTGGCATTTTGGGTTTGCCCAACCCTCAATAGCTTTGATGTTGGAAGTATCTACATGTATCCCTTCTTCGCTGACTACATGTCCCAAGAAACTCATACTGCGAATCCAGAACTCGTATTTGGAGAATTTTGCGTATAACTTCTCTGCCCGTAATGTCTCCAAAACCCGCCATAGATGCTGGCCATGTTCTTCCTTGTTACAAGAGTAAACAAGTATGTCATCAATGAAAACAATAATAAAGTTGTCGAGGAATGGGTGGCAAACTCAGTTCAAGAGGTCCATAAATGTTGTGGGAGCATTCGTTGGACTGAAGGGAATAATAATGAATTCATAGTGGCCATATCGAATTCGGAAAGCATTTTTGGGAATATCTTCTTCCTGGACTCGCAGTTAATGATAACCAAACCTTAGATATATTTTGGAAAAATAACTGGCTCCTTGAAGCTGGTCGAATAGCTCATCAATCCGAGGGAGTAGGTATCGGTTCTTAATATTGAGCTTGTTTAATTCCTGATAATCGATACACATTTTGAAAGATTCGCCCTTCTTTTTCACAAACAAGATTGGAGCTCCGCAGGGTGAGAAGCTTGACCTTATGAATCCTTTGTCCAGAAGCTCGCTTAATTGACTGGACAAATCCTACATTTCGGCGAGAGCTAACGTGTAGGCTGACTTGGCAATTGGTGTTGCTCCAGGTATAAGGTCAATTCGGAACTCGACCTGTCGCTCGGGAGGTATTCCTGGGAGATCTTCCAGAAATACATCGGTAATGTTGCACACCTGTGGAATATCATTGATGTTCTTTTCCTATTTTTTCTTATTCACGACATGAGCAAGAAATGCGTGATTTTTCTTATGCGGGCATTTTTGTGCCTTGATGCATGAAATAAGGCGAAGATTTGCACTAGGTTTATCTCCGTAAATGATTAGTGTTTCATTGGTGGGTAGGTGAAGGCAAACGACCTTCTCGTGGCACATAATATCAACATTGTGGGGGCTTAACCAATCTATGCCGATGATCACATCAAAACTTATAATATTTGCAGGTATCAAGTTGATTTGAAACGAGTGATTATTTAGCGTTAGAGTGCGCCATATGAAAATATCTTTGGTTGTTTCAGTTTTCCCATTACTCGTCTCCACCGTGAACGCTTCGCTTAGCTTTTGGGGTTGTTGATTTAGTAGGTGTTTGACTTTATGACTCACGAAACTCCGTTCAGCCCCACTATCGAATAAAATGGATGCGTAAATGTTGTTGAAGGGAAACATACTAGTGACAACCGTTGGGTTTTTCACCGCCTTCCCCTGTCCCACAGTTAGGACTATGTCTGATCCTCCTGCACCCTGAGTGTTGGTTTTTGGATAGTCGCGCTTAAAATGACCAGTCTCTCCACATCCATAGCAGGTATGATTAGCCCTGACATTGTTGTTGTTAGTCTGTTTGTTTGGTTGATGTTGAGGTCTGCAGTACCGGGCAGTGTGCCCTTTACGGTTACAGTTGGTACACTGCATTTCTCGGCAAGCGTCATTGTGGTGATAGTTACATTTACTAGAATTAGGCAAAGTACCGGCGTATGGCTTTGTAAGATTTGGTATGATTGAGGTTGCAGTGGCTGAGGTTGGTATGGCTTTAGTGGTAGCAGCGTGAACTGCCATTGTTTGCGGTTTCTTGGAAGATCCTGATGTCTATCCTCCTTTCCTTTTATTTCTTGAATTCTTCTTGTTTATTCCTTCCTTCTTGGCTTCTGTCTCCATAGTCTTGGTGCCTTTCTTGTTTCCATGATCATATAGTTTTTGAGCTAGATATTTTGCACTGTCATACGTTTCAGGTGTGGCGGCAATCATGGTTCCTTAATATGGGGGAGTTAACCACCAAATGAAACGTTCAGTTTTCTTGTCTTCCGAGGTTATCATCCCCGACCACAAAAGTGCCAGCTCGCTGAACCTATAGATATAGGCTTCAATATCCAAGTTTTGTACGGTAAGATTCCATAACTCTTGTTCCAGCTTTGGTATTTCCCCAGGAGAACAATATTCAACCAACATCATTTCCTTGAGTTCCTCACATGTCATAGCATTAGCAATTGTAAGTGTTAAGGCCTTAACATGACCATTCCACCATGATAGGGCTTGATCGACAAACGTACAAGCTGCGAACTTCACTTTATTGGGCATTCACATATTTCAAAGATGGACTCTGTTTCTCAATCTAGCGTTTTAGAGTTATCACCCCTCCAGTTCCGTTGAATGTTCTAGGCTTCGCATTTGAAAAGTCTTTATAGGGGCATGTTTTTGCAGGTCCTTGATTGTCTCCATGGTTAGAGCTTCCTATTCCTTGACCATTTCTGCCTCCTTTATTTCCATTGTGGATGTGAGTCAATGCTGCAGTAACTACATCCGATACTGCTGCCTGGAATGCAGCAGAGTTTACCACCGACGGAGGCGGTGGTGGTGGCTGTTTGTTGTTGTTTTTGCGCACGTACCTTCGAGGCATCTACTATCATGTAGCAGAAGGATGATGTGTATATGATAGTTTTTGGTTCCGAGTTCCTTTATTATCTAGCGGTGGTAGTGGTTTGGTTATACTTATAAGTGAAATAATATAATATCAAGAAATAATGAAAATAGAACTCATAGCAGATAACATCACAAATAAAACACAAATTGTTTCATTAACGATAAACTTCGTAATACAATACATGAAAATTTGCCTTTAAAACAGCATGTCGTACATAGAGAAAATGAAATCTGCCAGCAAAGTGACTCTATGAGTGGTGTAGTTACTTAATCATAAAGTCTATCCTACATACAATAGTACATGAAAAGAGAGAGAAAGAGAGAGAGAGAGAGAGAGAGAGAGAGTCGTATCGATAGTGGCTGTGAATAGAAGAGATCCTACTTGTGGCGGGAGGCATCCAGTGGTGTTGATGACGAGGTAGATGCACCCTGACGTCTGGCCAATTGGCTCTTAGTGACACGTAGTCGGGCCTCCAATAATGCTTGTCTCTCCTGGTAGTCCCTAACCACCTCCTGAGTTAGGCTCTCTGCACGCTCCACTGCAATTGTAACGCCCGTAGATCCAGGCTAGTCAATTTAGAGATAATATGGGTCGAAAATGACTTTTCGACAAAAGATTATTTGGAATAAATAATCTTAAACAAGTTTTAGAATACGTCTGAAGGGTTCCGTACATATAAAGAATGCCAAAATCCAAGTTATAACGAAAAAGTTATGGTCCGTTGAAATTTTACGTCAAAACCGGCACGACACTGGGAAACGTAAATAGTGAATTTACGATGGAGGAATTTTTAGCCTTAGTAATGTATACAAAAGTCGTAGAATATTTTAAATTGAGAGCTTCCATAAAAAGAACACCCAAATCTGACTTCGAATGAGGAAGTTATGATTTTTCTAACATTTAGCATAATAGTGATGGGTTTTGGTCATAAGACATCCTATGTGCTCATACAAACCCTAAAGCTTGGATCTAGGTTAATCTATTGTAGATGCTTTGAATCCAATACTATAAACCCTAATTCTAGCATGCAAGTGATCATATTAACATAAGAATGAGTTTATAATGTTACCTTGATTGTTATGTAGCAATAACAATCCACAAATCTCTTTGATTTGACTTTGGAATGCTTAGAGTCACAAGTGTCACTCCTCTAATGGCTTACAAACACCAAGAGCAAATGGAGAAGGTATAAAGAGAGAGGAGAGAGGTAGGAATTCATCCTTAGGACTTCTTGGGAAGGCTTAGACGAATTCATGAGCCTTAGGGGGTTTATATAGGTGTAAAGATTAGGGTTTTAGTCCTTATCCTTATCTAGTTGCTTGCTTACCAAGCAACCCATAAGATAATACTTGAATCCTTATCATAGTCGAATTCTAAGGCATTATCACCTTAAATTCGTCCATCCTATACTTAGGATAATCCTTACCTTATTTTGTAACTATCACATAATTACAATTCAGCCCCTCTAGTTTAATTAATTACACTTGATCACAAAATTAATTCCTAATTAATTATTGACCAATATTAATTAAACAAATATGATTTCTCCTTTAAGATATTATTCTTATAACATATTAATAAATCATAATAACCTTTCTTTCTTTATTTAATTCTCCAATCAAGTTGCTTTGGTGAAGGCAACCCAAAAGGACCATGCACTATCGGGTCAAGTACATACCAAAATAGTTATGGACTTAGACACTAATCCAACAGTCTCCCACGTGGATAAGTGTAATAACTATTCTGCGTATGACTTCAGATCCTGATCTGCAATCGTAGCTTTCCAAAGCCACTGTCAACTCTGATCCTATCAGATACGCGTGTCCTTAGATAAGGGATCATATATTCCTCCATTCTAGATATCGTATGAGACATGATTTCCAATCATTCTCTTTGTACTATTTCTCGATCTCCGATTTATGACGACTGACTACTTGAACAAATCAAATTAGCCCTAGCCCGGCCGAGCATTTACGTTTGTCATCACTAAACCATCGAGGGGCCCAAAGATATCGCTCTTATCCTACCTTGGATAAAAGGAACGGATAAACTTTGATACAATGCTTGCTTGCACTCACTAACAAAATCACACACAACAATATGTTTTATAACACCAAGTTACTAGTGCGTTGACATATAATCAATGTGCAACCGATTAGCAAGATACAACTCACACATCTCGGTTTCAAGAATATAAGATGTTATCGTCTCACCAATCACTCGTGATACAATTCATGGAGTGATCCAAGCAAGCATGGGTTTAATCCAATGCTCAAATTCATATTCGTAAGCACTCATGAACGTTGCAGCAAACATTTGCTTATGTCTAATACTCTTTTAGACAATCCACACACCAATTCACGACAGTCTTCATTCATATCTACTTCCAACATATGAACGACTATGGCCTGTTCGAATAATTTGATTATTCTTAATAAGCTCAATTATTCTGGAAGTCAAAACATGCAAATTCAAACACAAGAATAATACTAATCCCATATGGCCTCAACCCTTTGAGCATAAATAAAACACCTTTTATTTATCACCATATCGATTACTCATTATTTGTCGTTTCGGGTATTCAACTTCTTACTTGAAGTATTACTTTTGTCCCATGCTCCTAGCATGCACACAATGTTTACCTGTGGTTCTTACTTTGTGAAATAGATCACATTGAACACATTTCCAATCATTCTCATTTCACAACTCCAAATCCTTTTTCATAAGTGAAAGAATATCAAATTCTTGCTACTTATAGAATATGCTAGATTCTAACATCCTATGCAATGATTCTTTCGTAATGTCACTGCACCAAAGTCACAAAGACTATTGCCAATGATATTACAAAGTCCTCTATCGGAGATTGTTACAAGACAATTCCTTAGATACGATGTATCTCACTCAAAGTACATTCTTTGAACATCCTTTTGCATAAAAGTTTCTAATCTAGACATAGATTTTCAATATTCAATTCCCAATATGGACACGCTTCCATATGTTCCATATGACAACTCATTTTTTAATAGAATCTTTTCTATTTATAATAATGTCAATATGGTCCATTAATACCATGCTCCAACTACTCACAAGCAACCAATCCTCGTCGTTGAACTTTGGATTGTCCTTTGATAGTTGTTTAATTATTTTAGTCAAAACCGATTCTAGTCCCTTTTCCCTCTAAATGCGCTATACATTTGGAAAATTTTAGAATGGTCAAACATTAAAACATTTGCAATCGATCCTATACTGAAGCGTATGGGACACGACGCATAATGTTTTATTTGCTATGTTCTCAAAATTCAAATTGTGAAGAGGAATGCTATAATCATAATCGAAATTTTAACAACACACTATGTACCTTTGACTAAATTTATTAACATTTCTCAACCTAAGCCTTTAGATTTGAAATGAAGCATAATATTCTCTCCCTTAATTATAGCAAAACAACTTTACAACCTTTACGACTTTGCAATGTATAACTTTTGTTTTCTATAATTAATATTGCCAACTTGCAATACTTTCCTTAATAATCATACAATCATAACATTTATGCTCCCACTATCATGATGATTATTATAAAACATAACACTTATGCTCCCACTAGCTTCGACATGTGTTCATAAACGTCTTAACTTTCAGAAAACAATACCCATTGAATTTCTTAAGTCAATGTTTCTAATACTTGGTACTTTGATAATCCTTTATCAAAGCTCCTTGAACTTATACACCTTTGCCTTAGATAGTTCATATGTGTGTCTAAACATTTAAGACTAATTGCCAAACCTCACAATTCAAATTATGGAAAGGGATACCATAACCATAATCAAATTCGAAAATGCAATTTTACAATCAGTATCTTCTTAAAATCTTTCTTAGTGAAAGCATTTCCTCACAATCATTTTCATGAAGGAGGATATCTTATGACACTTAGATTTAAAGCGGTGTATTTGTTCCTATCCATGTGAATTTGTTAAAACCAGAGTTTACGACAAATTCAAACTCATATGGACCGAACTTTTCTTAATCTTGACTTCTTGCCTTATGGTAGCACAGCTGCCCACCACATCTTCCAAGTAGTTAAGCAGCTCACCTTTTCCTATCAATGTACCTTCCATTGATTAAAGTGCTTTGCCTTTTATGCGTTCAAAATGAGAACTCATAGGACTCACATGCATAATTAACTCAATTGGAACGGCACATAATCAAAATATTGTCAACACGATAGGTTGTAAACCTCAACTCGTGTGCTAGTGATGATCGATAAGGTTTATTTGATTTGTTCTTGAAACCTTTCAAGACCATTAAGACTCCACTGACTCATTGACATATAAGATTCTCTTGTCAATAAACAATTCTTGACAAACAAATATTCAAGAGTTAGTGTAGTTTTTATCAAGATACTTCATAAATTGGTCCTAGTTGGCCTTTGTCTTATCCAAGACATCACAACTTTCCATATTTGATGAATGTTATAAACCTTCTTAATACTTTTCACTCATTGTCACAATCTTAACTTTAAGACTTGTTATTGGAACGAAGTATGATTGACCTTTTGATTTAACCATTTCTTCAATTCTTGATTCCTCTTCTTAAACATACAATTGTACTAAGACTCACTTATATGATCAATTGAGATATGGTTCTTAATCATAAAGACCTATCATAAAGCATAAAAGGTACTCTCCCTTCTTCTTAGAGTGGAGAAACTTTTATCTTTCTGCCTACTTGATTTTTATTCGTTTTGCTTTTGATTTAAACTTTTTCAATCAATTCAGAATTACACTTAATCTTATGAGTATAATCATATTTACTAAACCTTTAGTAAATTATGACGAATATCTTTGTTACTCTAATGGTGGACTTGATCAACACACAACTTTGTGTGCTCGATCTCCTAGTCCTTTCACTTGACACTTTGTCAACGAATTAGTCTAATTTCCAAATATGAAATTTCTCATTCATCATGCAACCAAGTCGCGTGATTCCAAATTTCTGTCCAATTGAAATTTGGGTGATGAGAAACTCTCCCTATTTGGTAAATTCTCGACTTTTTCCATAAGAATCATATCCATTTGTTGAAAAAAAAAAATTCAAACATCAATTTTTCATAACGATTTCATTGCAAGGAAGTAAACAAATAAATAAGTCAAACCAAAATTTATTTTAATTATAAAAGCAGTGGAAAACATTTGTCCTTACAATGCAAAATCCATTGAAAACTATGTATTTTAAAAGGAAAATTTCTAACAACTCTATCATAACTATCTAAGCTCAAAATCTAATCTTCAAGTCCATGCGATCGAGATCCATTCTTTGTGATTAGACTCATCTTGCTCTTTCATCAAGCTTCCTTTCTTTTCACCGATCCTACAAAACATTCAAATGCAATCTTATCACATCATGTATTAAGAATCAACGAATAGGAACTTAATGGAGTTAGATAGTGGATTTTACCTAAAGCGTAGTCATACTTTTGACTCTCCCATCTCTTAGATCTCTTAGGTAAATAGGGCAACTTCATCTCCAATGCCCCTTCTCTTGGCAATAAAAGCAAATTGACTCTTTTGGAACAACACATGGAACTACTTCAGATATCGCCTTTCTCTTATGATCAAAATTTTTGATTATTGCATGTCTTTCATTGCCATTGTCTATATCCATAGAGGTCTTGAAGGCAGATTCACCAATCAACTTTTCTTTTCTATTGCGCCAAACCATTACTGATTCAGCAGCAATAAGCATATAGGTGAGATCCATAAGGGTCACGTCGTGGTTCATCATATAGTACTCTCTTACGAACTCACTATACGAGTTAGGTAGTGACTGAAGAACCCAATCAACAGCCATCTCTTCACCGACAATGGATCCCATTATTCTTAACCTATCAATGTGTGACTTCATCCCTAAGACGTGTGCACACACCGACTTTCCTTCTTTATGTTTACTTGCCAAAAGGGCTTGAGTGATATTGAACCTTTCAATTTTACAATCTTGTGGGTTAGGGAGAATAATTGGAGGAGGAGGAGGAAGTGAAGCATGATTTCTTGTTCCTTGATCCAATCGTGGAATATCATCTTCATGTGGAATGCTTGTTCCACGGGATTTGGGAAGACCATAGTTGTCGAACTTTGACATCTACAAAACGGGAGAAAACAAATTCAAGTTAGTTGATCGATTGAGTCCTTAGTAAATCACCCAAATGAGATACTAAGGCTAGAACCCAACACAATACGCTACAACCTAGAAGAGGGATTCCGTAATCTAGTTGCAGAATATTTGAAGGTAAGTGAATGACGATTCACTAATTTCCACCATGAAAAACGAAAAAGAAATTTAAGTTTTAAATCTATGAAAACTCCTAGATCCTTTGAGATTCATTGAACATTTCAATGACATGTTTAAATCTCGATATGCCCCTCTTGTTTGTGACTGGGATGCCGAGGATCACAAAGCGGGTGTGAATAACCATGCAAACTTACATGGTGCCCTCACATGTTACAATCACCTATTCGATGTGCCGGTAAAGCACACACGCTCCACCGAACTATGACAAACATTGAGTCACCCTTTGCTACCTTTTCTTAGAACCATTTAGTGTGCCGGTAAACCACACACGCTCCACTAACGTCTTCGCAAGGGCACAAAGTGTAATTTCATGGAATTGCATCAATTCAGTTTGCCTAAGTAACTAAGATTGGGAATTTGTAAAACATTTAGTTACTTTGTATTTCATTATACTTATAATGGAAGGTTTCGTCCTATCCTACCCGTTCGGCTAACGACTCTCCACTAGTCAAGAGTGCGGTGGGTAAGAGTGGATACCCATTCAATCGCCATATTATAGGCAATTTCCTTAAACACCCCTTATAGACCAGCTTCGTGAATGAGGCCTACTAATGGTAACACTGACTTTTACTCATACATATATATAATGTTAGACCTTTAATGTTATATATATATATATATATATATATATATATATATATATATATATATATATATATATATATATATATATATATATATATAGTATAGGGTGTATTTTACACTTTTAAAAATACTAGGTGGTCTAATTCAACAATTATACTTTTAATTCAATTAAATTGTAAACCTAAACTTTTATGGATTTATTAAACCTCCTTTAATTATACACCTTAATTAATTAATAAAACCATAAGGGTGTAAATTGAACTTTTCAAAACATTACTAGGGTTTTAGAATTTAACATTCCTAATTAAACTCTTAATCAACTTTTAAATTCCAAAACTTGAGGGCAAGTTTTGAAACATTTCAAAACATTAGGGTTAGAATTTAAATATACATCAAAATTAAACTTTTTAATCAAAATTTAAATACCAAAACTTGAGGTAAGTTTTGAAACCTTTTTCAAAACGTTAGGGTTTTAACTATTTAAATTTCAAAAAAACAAAACTTTTGGGTTCAAATTTAAACTATAAAAGCTAAAGGGGAAAAATTAAAACTTTTTCACAAGATAATTCAAATCTAAATTACAAATAATCAAACTTTATCTAATAAAACAAGTGATTATCTAAATTTTAACAATTATCTTCTATTTAGGTAAGGATAATCACCTAATATTGAAAAAATTCAGATTTTATCACAAAAACATGTTTATGGTAATTATCCAAAGCCAGAACAGGAAGAAAATCGCGAATCTGAGCTGTCAGACCCTTTGACTCGTCGAGTCTGGACTTGGACTCGTCGAGTACAGCTGACTCGGCGAGTTCACCAAGTGACTCGGCGAGTAAAACACTCAGAAGCTCAAAAAATCGATTTTCAGTGCTTATTTGATCAAATATGCATCAATACAATAGAAACCAATCAAGGCTCTGATACCACTGATGGGTTTTGGTCATAAGACATCCTATGTGCTCATACAAACCCTAAAGCTTGGATCTAGGTTTCTCTATTGTACATGCTTTAAATCCAAGACTATATACCCTGATTCTAGCATTCAAGTGATCATATTAACATAAGAATGAGTTTATAATGTTACCTTGATTGTTACGTAGCAATAACAATCCCAAATCTCCTTGATTTGACTTTGGAATGCTTAGAGTCACAAGTGTCACTCCTCTAATGGCTTACAAACACCAAGAGCAAATGGAGAAGGTATAAAGAGAGACGAGAGAGGTAGGAATTCATCCTTAGGACTTCTTGGGAAGGCTTAGATGAATTCATGAGCCTTAGGGGGTTTATATAGGTGTAAAGATTAGGGTTTTAGTCATTATCCTTATCTAGTTGGCTGCTTACCAAGCAACCCATAAGATAATCCTTGAATCCTTATCATAGTCGAATTCTAAGGCATTATCACCTTAAATTCGTCCATCATATACTTAGGATAATCGTTACCTTATTTTGTAACTATCACATAATTACAATTCAGCCCCTCTAGTTTAATTAATTACACTTGATCACAAAATTAATTCCTAATTAATTATTGACCAATATTAATTAAACAAATATGATTTCTCCTTTAAGATATTATTCTTATAACATATTAATAAATCATAATAACCTTTCTCTCTTTACTTATTTCTCCAATCAAGTGGCTTTGGTGAAGACAACCCAAAAGGACCATACACTATCGGGTCAAGTACATACCAAAATAGTTATGGACTTAGACACTAATCCAACAAATAGTGCACAACCCGGAAATTCGAATTTTAGATCGGTCGATTTTCAGCCAAAATAATCTAAACGAGAAATGAATATATTGTTAATAGGAGTTAAACGATAAAAAGACAGTCGAAATCGGAGCTCGTATGCGAAAGATATGGACAAAGCTTAGTCTCTACTCTTCGAGCGCGACGAATTCGATACAATTTTGTAAATCCAAGATAGAATGAGAATTTGCCAACGGTATCAAAATGAAAGTTGTAGTACTCATAAATACCAACATGTGGATATAAATAACATCGAAAACAAAGCTCGTATGCGAAAGATATGGACGAAGCTTAGTCTCTACTTTTCGAGTGCGATGAATTTGAATACAGTTTTGTAAATCTGAGATACAATAAGAATTAGCCGACGGGGTCTAAATTAAAGTTGTAGTACTCGTAAACACCAACGTGTGGAAATAAATAACGTAGAAAACAGAGCTCGTACGCGGAAGATACGGATGAAGCTTTGAGACTACTCTACTATAGAACTCCTATAAATAAAGGGTGAACTCCTCATATTTTATTCACACCATAAGCCTTTCTTTCTCTCTTTAACTTCTATCTAGCCACCCTAAACCCCTCCCAAGTCTAGGGAACCTCCCTAGCACGAGAAGGTAGCCCCGGAGCGCTCGACGGCTTCGACAAGAAAAGCTTTCGGCTCAAAAACGCTGCTCCAGCGAAGCCCAATTTTCCATAAAACCCACTGTAAGTGAGTTACGCCTACGCTATTTTTTAAATAGCTTTTATTTAATTATAGTAATGTTATTAGAAACTTATAATAAGTACTTTGGCTATTAATATGGGTTATACAAGTATTGATTAACGCTTATATAATAGTAATAATAACTAGACTATTAATTAGTGTCGGCGAATAATAGACTAAATTCTAGTGGTAATAATACTAGGTTTTGTCAAAGTAAATTATTTTAAAGTAGACGAAGCACTGTTCGAGTACCGAGTCACCACCTTATCAAGTGAGTGCATGGTCCCTTTCATCTTACGCACAGATATGAAGTATTTAACATAAATTACGTGATATGTGTCCATATTTTCTGAATACTTGTTGTTTATGGTGGGTGAAATATTTTTATACACATTTTAAATTATTTAAACTGTATATGTATTTTATACCTACAAATTATTTCGGGTAAAGCATGGGTAGATGTAATAGTTGCTGTGTGACCAAATAAAATAATGATAGACTTCGATATAGATGTTATTGATGATCCAATCATCTAGCGGAGTATAGATGATAACTACGGACTATTTTAGACAGTTCAATGGAACGCTAGCAGGCTCGCAACCTGTAGGTGTTTATTTGAACTGTGTGCTCACCAGTTGTACTCCACCCCCCACACGGTTGCCTTATTTGACATGAATTGCTGAGGAACCCCTGAATCTTGTGTTATCACCCTGATGAAAGTCCTTAGACTAGGTCCCTTGTGTTAAATGTTTTAGGGACGTAAAGCGAGGATAACGGGAACGGGTAATCGGGTTTGTTTGGTTAGATAAAATTAATAAACTTATTTATTGTGGGTTGAAAATCCTATATACTCACCAGGGTTCCCAACCTAACCCACCCAATTTATTTATATCACAGGTATTGATATGAAGACGCATTACACTAAGAGATTAAGGAGATATAAATCACTAGTTATAATGAATGTATGTTCTGTTTAAGCCGATGTTTATGTATTAACGATCACATCCCAAATGTTTTAAAATGAATAAAAATACTTTTCATCGGAAATGCTTTGATAACGTATTTATCATGTTTTACTGGGAACATATTTAACAACATTTTTATTAAAAGAGGTGCTCTGATTTTTATATAGAATAAAAAAAATCGGTCTATTCTGGCTGTGAATATGGGGATGTCACAGTTGACATCAGAGCATTAGTTTAAGCGAACTAGGAAAAAGGATTTATTTGTAGACCTAAACTTAGAATGCTAAGTGATCATCGTGAGGAGTGTGTCTAATATATTTTAGGAAGTACACTAGAATAGACACAAGCACTAGCTTAATTACGAAAGATGCCTAAAATGCTTTTATGTGCTAAATGATTTGTGAAGCTTTATGCTACTGTTTGATCGGATCTATGGTCTGTTTCCGACCAGATATGGAAATTTCATGTGCTCAGGTTTCTAAACATTTAATTTTGATATTAGAACTGGCATGTAACTTTTGGAGTAATACGGAGGAAACGCGTCTATATCTTTCTCTATCTATATTCTCGTCTCGATACACTGAACGCATGCTTTGGTGTATAGAATGTCATGATAAAGACTCATAGCAGACTGAGCAAATGGAGGAAATGAGAAGGCTTACGATAGTGAATGATACCTATAAAAAGATATTTTAAGAGTAATATCTTGCCTTTAGAATGCGTCTAATAAATAATATATCTAGTACGGGTGAAGTTCACTTTCGATTAGAAGATAGAAAGATTTTTGGTAGAATCCATGAAGTTATCCCATCATCTGACATTTCCACAACCAACCAGGTTGAAACAGAATTGATGGATATGCATGGAAGAAGCCTTAGTAGGGTCTAGAGAAAATTATATGATTGTTTGGACAAATTTGTATGTTTTAAGATTGTTTTTGTGATAATAACTTGGAGAACTGTGAGACAATACTTGAGACGAGTATGAGTAGGTGTGAATGGTAGTAGAGGCCTATACTGCCAGAAGCACAGAACTCACACTTGGATTAAGGAAAGTCACAATGTTACCAAGGAGCTAATAATTATAATTTTATTCAAGTATGTCGTTACCATCATTTCGGTAATGACTAAGAAGATGATTGTTATTCCGAGCCTAATGGTCATACCAAATTGAGTCCGACAACGTTAAGTATGTTATGTGGTTCAGAGAACCAAGTTTGATATAGCATCTGACTTAAGTCAGAAGATTGAAATAAAAGAAGATCAAAGCGATTGGTAGAGGTATCGCGACAGTTGCTTGTAGCTAGAAATGCTACTTTTTAAGATGTGATTAGAACATGAAGAAATGTATAGTTTGTTTTGGAAGACTCTAAGAGACCTGAGTTTAAGCATGGGAACATACGATGATAAGTCATTAGAATATGACACATCGGTCCATTTTAGTAATAAAATAAATTATCTTATGTTTGTTAAGAAGAAGAAGCAGTCTCCAGTAAGGATCGAGATTGTGACTTGAAGGTCATAATTTGGAGTCTAACGTGAGATAGAGAGCAAGTGCAAGATCGATCACCGCCTGCAATCAGGAAGTCTTAGAGTTAGATATTCGTTCGAAAAAACAACAAAGTTAGAAATATTACTTAGGATGAAGAGATAACATATGG
Organism: Lactuca saligna; assembly: GCF_052625555.1. Taxonomy (NCBI): domain Eukaryota; kingdom Viridiplantae; phylum Streptophyta; class Magnoliopsida; order Asterales; family Asteraceae; genus Lactuca; species Lactuca saligna. The sequence continues at coordinate 149,807,705 of NC_136419.1, read as the reverse complement.
AGTCATCATGTGAGCCTGTTTTGTTGATGATTCCGGGACAAAATCAACCTAAGGGGAGATAATTGCAACGCCTGTAGATCCCGACTAGTCAATTTAGATATAATAGGGGTCGAAAACGAATTTTCGACAAAAGATTATTTAGAATATAAAATCTTAACCAAGTTGTAGAATACGTCTCAAGGGTTCCGTACATATAAAGAATGCCGAAATCCAAGTTATAACGAAAAAGTTATGGTTCATCGAAGTTTTAAGTTAAAACCGGCACGACACCGAGAGACGTAAATAGTGAATTTACGATGGAGGACTTTTTAGCCTTAGTAATCTAAAAAAAGTCGTAGAATATTTTAAATTGTGCGTCCATAAAAAGAACACCCAAATCTGACTTCAAATGAGGAAGTTATGATTTTTCTAACATTTCGCATAATAGTGCACAACCCGGAAATTCGAATTTTGGATCGGTCGATTTTCAACCAAAATAATCTAAACGAGAAATGAATATATTCTTAATAGGAGTTAAATGATCAAAAGACAGTCGAAAACGGAGGTCGTATGCTACGAAGCTTAGTCTCTACTCTTCGAGCGCGACGAATTCGATACAATTTTGTAAATCCAAGATAGAATGAGAATTTGCCAACGGTATCAAAATAAAAGTTGTAGTACTCATAAATACCAACATGTGGATATAAATAACGTCGAAAACGAAGCTCGTATGCGAAAGATATGGACGAAGCTTAGTCTCTACTTTTCGAGAGCGATGAATTCGAATACAGTTTTGTAAATCTGAGATACAATAAGAATTAGCCGACGGGGTCTAAATGAAAGTTGTAGTACTCGTAAATACCAACGTGTGGAAATAAATAACGTAGAAAACAGAGCTCGTACGCGGAAGATACGGATGAAGCTTTGAGACTACTCTAGTATAAAACTCCTATAAATAAAGGGTGAACTCCTCATATTTTATTCACACCATAAGCCTTTCTTTCTCTCTTTAACTTCTATCTAGCCACCCTAAACCCCTCCCAAGTCAGGGAACCTCCCTAGCACGAGAAGGAAGCCCCAGAGCGCCCGACGGTTTCGACAAGAAAAGCTTTCGGCTCAAAAACGCTGCTCCAGCGAAGCCCAATTTTCCATAAAACCCACTGTAAGTGAGCTACGCCTACGCTATTTTTTAAATAGCTTTTATTTAATTATAGTAATGTTATTAGAAACTTATAATAAGTACTTTGGCTATTAATATGGGTTATACAAGTATTGATTAACGCTTATATAATAGTAATTATAACTAGACTATTAATTAGTATCGGCGAATAATAGACTAAATTCTAGTGGCAATAATACTAGGTTTTGTCGAAGTAAATTATTTTAAAGTAAACGAAGCACTGTCCGAGTACCGAGTCACCACCTTATCAAGTGAGTGCATGGTCCCTTTCATCTTACGCACAGATATGAAGTATTTAACATAAATTATGTGATATGTGTCCATATTTTCTGAATATTTGTTGTTTATGCTGGGTGAAATATTTTTATACAGGTTTTAAATGATTTAAACTGTATATGTATTTTATACCTACAAATTGTGTTGGGTAAAACATGGGTAGATGTAATAGTTGCTGTGTGACCAAATAAAATAATGAGAGACCTCGATATAGATGTTATTGATGATCCAATCATCTAGCGGAGTATAGATGATGACTACGGACTATTCTAGACAGTTCAGTGGAACGCTAGCAGGCTCGCAACTTGTAGGTGTTTATTTGAACTGTGTGCTCACCAGTTGTACTCCATCCCCCACACGGTTGCCTTATTTGACAAGAATTGCTGAGGAACCCCTGAATCTTGTGTTATCACCCCGATGAAAGTCCTTAGAGTAGGTCCCTTGTGTTAGATGTTTTAGGGACGTAAAGTGAGGATAACGGGAACGGGTAATCGGGTTTGTTTGGTTACATAAAATTAATAAACTTATTTTTTGTGGGTTGAAAATCCTATATACTCACCAGGTTTCCCAACCTGACCCACCCAATTTACTTATATCACAGGTATTGATATGAAGTCGCATTACACTAAGAGATTAAGGAGATATAAATCACTAGTGATAATGAATGTAAGTTCTGTTTAAGCCGATGTTTATGTATTAACGATGACATCCCAAATGTTTTAAAATGAATAAAAATACTTTTATTCGGAAATGCTTTGATAACGTATTCATCATGTTTTACTGGGAACATATTTAACAACATTTTTATTAAAAGAGGTACTCTGATTTTTATAAAGAATAAAAAAAATCGGTCTGTTCTGGCTGTGAATATGGGGATGTCACAGTTGACATCAGAGCATTAGTTTAAGCGAACTAGGAAAAAGGATTTATTTGTAGACCTAAACTTAGAATGCTAAGTGATCATCGTGAGGAGTGTGTCTAATATATTTTAGGAAGTACACTAGAATAGACACAAGCACTAGCTTAATTACGAAAGATGCCTAAAATGCTTTTATGTGCTAAATGATTTGTGAAGCTTTATGCTACTGTTTGATCGGATCTATGGTCTGTTTCCGACCAGATATGGAAATTTCATGTGCTCAGGTTTCTAAACATTTAATTTTGTTATTAGAACTGGCATGTAACTTTTGGAGTAATACGGTGGAATATGCGTCTATATCTTTCTCTACCTATATTCTCATCTCGATACACTGAACACATGCTTTGGTGTATAGAATGTCATGATAAAGAATCATAGCAAACTGAGCAAATGGAGGAAATGAGAAGTCTTAAGATAGTGAATGATACCTATCAGAAGATATTTTCAGAGTAATATCTTGCCCTTAGAATGCGTCTAATAAATAATACATCTAGTACGGGTGAAGTTCACTTTCGATTAGAAGATAGAAAGATTTTTGGTAGAATCCATGAAGTTATCCCATCGTCTGACATTTCCACAACCAACCATGTTGAAACAAAATTGATGATTGAAGATATGCATGGAAGAAGCCTTAGTAGGGTCTAGAGAAAATTATATGATTGTTTGGACAAATTTGTATGTTTTAAGATTGTTTTTGTGATAATAACTTGGAGAACTGTGAGACAATACTTGAGATGAGTATGAGTAGGTGTGAATGGTAGTAGAGGCCTATACTGCCAGAAGCATAAAACTCACAGTTGGATTAAGGAAAGTGACAATGTTATCAAGGAGCTAATAATTATCGTTTTATTCAAGTATGTCGTTACCATCATTTCGGTAATGACTAAGAAGATGATTGTTATTCCGAGCCTAGTGGTCATATCAAATTGAGTCCGACAACGTTAAGTATGTTATGTGGTTCAGAGAACCAAGTTTGATATAGCATCTGACTTAAGCCAAAAGATTGAAATAAAAGAAGATCAAAGCGATCGGTAGAGGTATCGCGACAATTGCTTGTAGCTAGAAATGCTACTTTTTATGATGTGAGTAGAACATGAAGAAATGTATAGTTTATTTTGGAAGACTCTAAGAGACCTGAGTTTAAGCGTGGGAACATACGATGATAAGTCATTAGAATATGACAAATTGGTCCATTTTAGTAATAAAATAAATTATTTTAAGTTTGTTAAGAAGAAGAAGCAGTCTCCAGTAAGGATCGAGATTGTGACTTGAAGGTCATAATTTGGAGTCTAACGTGAGATAGAGAGCAAGTGCAAGATCGATCACCGCCTGCAATCAGGAAGTCTTAGAGTGTGATATTCGTTCGAAGAAACATCAAAGTTACAACTATTACTTAGGATGTAGAGATAACGTATGGAGTCATCATGTGAGCCTATTTTGTTGATGATTCCGGGAAGAAATCAACCTAAGGGGAGATAATTGTAACGCCTGTAGATCCGGGCTAGTCAATTTAGATACAATAGGGGTCGAAAACGAATTTTCGACAAAAGATTATTTAGAAAATATAATATTAACCAAGTTGTAGAATACGTCTCAAGGGTTCCTGTAGATGTATATTGTAAAGGTCGAATAGAGTGTTTTGTATAGTTTCACATTTTATGTTATTTTACTATGTCATTTTTATGCGAAGATAAAATGTATAGACTTAGTATACTTTTTGATGGTTCCCTATAAATAGGGACTTAGGCTAGAAGTTGTAGTACGATGCTTGAACTCACTTCTGCTTAACTCTGTAATCAGACTTTATCAATATAAGATCTGATTAATATTTACTCTCTGTGTTCTTCATCTTAATTCATTCAAATCTATCTTTTCTGTTCTAAATTCTCGATAACAATTCGCTACAATTGGTATTAGAGCAGGATTCAAACTGCTTAGATCTGATTTTCGTATAAGAATCATTTGTTTTTTGAGTTACGAATTTTAATCAAAATTTTCCGCGCATTTTTGATTTTGAAAATCACTTTTGATCTTCAGATTTGAATTGATTCTGCAATTGAATTGTTAAATCAAGTAATCGATTAGTGTTTTGTGATCAATTCGTTTGATAAATTCTGAAATTCATCAAGGTTTCAAGTTTTCAGATATTTTCTGTGTTCATCAATGGCGAACTTCAACATGAATTCAGTGACTTCTTTCTCTCACTTGCTTGGTTCATCAACTAAAATTCCGATGTTAATTCTAGATTACTATGATCAGTGGTCTGATAGAATGGAAGATTACTTAAATGGAATTGATGAAGAACTTTGGAAGTGTATTGATGGAACAGTACTAGCTCCTGCTAATGTTCAACCAATTGGATCGTCTGTTGCGTCTACTGATGTTGAAGAACAACGCAATCGATTGAAGAAAAATGAAAAGAGATGCATGAGAGAACTAAGAGGTACTCTACCTCCTGTGGTTTACAATTACATTCGTAGTTGTAAAACAACTAAAGAGATCTGGAATACTCTAAAAGAAAAATATCAAGGAAGTGAAAAGACGAAGATTAACTCTGTGAAGCAGTGTCTCGTTGAACTGAAAGAATTCAGACAAAAGGATTCAGAAACTTTAGAAAGTTGTTATGATCGTCTGAATGAGCTTATGTTTCGCTGCAACAGGTATGGAGTTACTAGATCTACCATGGAGTTCAATCTCACTTTCATTATGAGTCTTCGCAAAGAATGGCACGGTGTAAGCATGATGATAAAGAATCAATAGTGTTTTGATACAACTACATTGAATGATCTTTACAATCAACTGAAAACACATGAATGTGAGGTCACAAAAATGTATGAAGAATCAAAACAAGCTATTGGTGGTCCTTTGGCTCTTGTTTCAAAAGTAACCGACACTGATGAAAAAGATGGTTCTGATGTAGAAGGATTTTTGATGAACTCTGATGATGAAGCAGTAGCATACTATTCGAACAACAAAGTTAAAAAGTTTTTCAAAAAGCCTTTTAATCCAAAAGGAAAGAATAGTGATGTGAAAAGTGAAGTAACAAGAACTGGAGGTGAAGAGAAGAAGAAAATGGAGAAAACAGATGGAAAACAGAAGAATGCGAATGAAGAGAAAAAGTTAAAGGGTGATTCAGGAATTTATTGCCACTACTGCAATGGTGCGAATCATTTCGCAGCTGATTGTATGTTGCGAAAGAAAGAAGAGAAGAAAGAAAAAGTCAAAGATGAAGTTTATTATTCTGAAAAAGTTGGAGAGTTAAGGGCAAAGAACAAAGGAGTGTCTTTGGTTGCTAAGGGAGAATCGGATGAAGAAGAAAGTGGAACGTATCAGATCTGGTCTTCAGGCTCTGATGATAAAGAAATGAGACATCCAACACATGGAGTTATGTTCGCAAGTTTTGAGGACTACGGAGAGAACATTTCTGGGAAATGTTTTATGTCTAAATCCACAGACAAATCTCCTATGACAACCAAGGTATGTGCAATTCTTGAATCTTTTAATATTCCTTTATCTGCTTATGATGCTGAAATTGTTTCATTTGATGATACTGTGGCTTATTTTGATTCTGTTATTGTGTCTGCTAGTAATGAAACTAAGAAATTAAATGTGCAACTTAGTGAGACAAAGGGAATTAGAAATAAAGAAGATCAGGGTAGAAAAATTAGAATTGCAAATCAAAAACATAGATTGTGATAGGAATAATCTTTCGAATGATGTTAGATTGTTACTAGCACAAAGAAACATCTATTGTAATTCAGCAAAAAGGTTGTATGCAAAATTAACTGCTTTACATCATTCTTCTGATATTAGCAAAGAACAACATAGGAAACTGTCACACCCCAAAACCAAGAATGGCGGAAACGTTCTGGGGCGGAGGACGTCATGTAAAGTATCATAACACAGTAAATGTAAATAAGCAAACAACATCATCCATTGCATTAAATATAAAATTTTAATACAAGCGTGTTCCGTACAGTTTTAGACACCAAAAATATAATGTAAATCAAAATAGTATGATGAGTCTTGAATGCGCTCCATCTTCTCAAAAGCTAGCATCGGTACCTGTTTACTGATGACCTGAGAATACAAGTTATTTTGAAAGAGTTTATCAGCATTAAGCTGGTGAATTCATAAGTATTTTAGTGTCGAGGTTTATTATCAAAACGTTTGAACCTGTCGCAAGTATGAGTTGTAAATGTATTTAAGTGTTTGTAAAAGTTTGAATCTCTCAGAAAAACCTATATTTTCTGTTAAAGTAGCCCTCTACCAAGGCTTAACTGTTTTGTATGCTCGTTTGATGTAAAAGTGTGTAATTTCCCAAGTGTAACTATCATTTAACAAAATATAGTTTGTACATTAAAGTTTAAGTGAGGTTATCACCAAAATGTAATGGGTAAATTATTGTAGTACGGTAGTTTTGTTTTATATGAACTACTGCTGTACTAACTACCTTAAACCGGGTTTATATTAAGGTATCGTGTGATAAATTGCACCATACTATCGACTGGTAACATCGACAACGTATAGTCGAAAAATAAGGTATGACGTTTGGCACCTGCAGACCTGTCAGTCCCACTGTAGCTAGCAGCACGGTGTAGGATAGTCAATCCAATATAGATCTATACGCAAACTCACACTCTCCCTCTAAGAGACTCTGGCTACAACTCGGGTCATGTCAATTAAGACATGCTCCCATACAGTGGATCACAATTGTTAACGTATTCGTGTATATGCAATATAATGTTACTTGTTCTAGTATCGTTGTATATGTTCTCTTAGTAATAAGTATTGACACCTGAATGAACTGACTCGTTGATTTAGAAATTGTAGTAGTATGATCCCGTGTTACCCGGATGGTAACTTACTAATGATGTGCTGAGAAGTATGAATATGGAAGTACTTTTATGTCTATACATGTATATATGATATATAACTAATATTGAAACGACCCTCGGATGGTCACCCGAAATTCCACCAGACCACATCCAAATCAAGGAAAAGGAAATAGGACAGGTGGCTTTCCTAAGCCCTTTAAACATTATTTATACAACTATACATATATGGGCATGCAAATTTATAGGTAGTAAAACAAAGTTTACAATAAAGCATTCGATAAGTAAAAGAGTTTGTAAAACATTTTGAAGTAAAACAGTTTGAACAGTGATAAAATCATTGGTTTCCTAGTTATTAATCACATGTGATTAATGCAATCACATGTGATCGAAGCAATAACTATAAGTGTTTAACTTGTATCCCCCCCATAAAGTATTTAAATCATTTAAAAGCATTTCAAAGGTTGAATAGTGGGGTATGAACTCACTTGGAAGTTTGAAGATAGCGAGATCGAAAACCGGGCAGAGTTTCGTCTCGGGAAACGGATTTTTCTCGGGATTCTCGGGAATCTCGGGAGTAAAATCGACCCTCGGGACTAGAGCAAAAAGACCAGAGCTTCGGGTTTGAACGGGCACGGAAATCGAGGTAAGATCGTGAGAGAAAGAGAGAAAATGAACAAATTTTTCGGAAAGGCTCGCATCCCTTTTATAGGGGTGTTGAACCGCCTCCAAACGCGGGGCGTACGGGCGTACGCAGCGCGTACCCATACGTCATCGCTTACGTATTTCGGATGGAGCGGGTCGGATGGGACGGCGGGTCGGGTAGCTTTGCATAGGGCGACGTGGACGATTCGAGGCCGTGCCCTCGAGTACGCGGGGCGTACGAGGGTACGCGGCGCGTACCTCGGCCCTAGGCTGACTCCTCTTCGGATAATACCGAATTTTGAATAAAAATTATATATAAATTATTTTTCAAGCTTCAAAAATTCATATCTCCTTCATACGAACTCCGTTTTCGACGTTCTTTATATCCCCGCGAAGGTGAGACTACGATCTACAACTTTCGTTTAGATTCCGTTGGCAAATTCCGAAATTATTTTTATTATTTATTTATTAAAATGGCGTGATTAAGGAATTTCTTTAAATATTCATAACTTCTTTATCTGACGTCGGTTTTTGCCAGACTTTTTACCGTTGAAATACTATTGTCGAGACCTTCGTTTTTCGTTTAGGTCATTCCGGCCAAATGTCGCTCGATCTCCGTTTCGAGTTTTTAGCTGTCTGTTGCTAAGCTGAACTTGGAAAAATCATAACTTCAATATACGAAGTCGGATTTGGGCGTTCTTTTTACGTACAATCATGGTTTAATGATATTTAAACATAGAAGGATTTAAATAGAAACTTTTTGGACATTTTATTATCAAAGTTAATTTTATTAGCTCAAAAATGTTTACAATACTTGACCTATTAGGCCATTACAAAGAGTTGAAATATCGGGTTGTCACATCATCCCCCCGTTAGAGGGAATTTCGTCCCGAAATTCAAAGTAAGAGAACACTCGTGGATTAGGGAAACAGATGTGGGTACTTGTGTTGCATCTGAACTTCGCGTTCCCATGTGAATTCAGGTCCCCGCTTAGTGTTCCAGCGAACCTTCACGATGGGTATGCGACTTTGTTTTGTTTTCTTGACCTCTCGGTCCATGATTTCTACTGGTTCTTCCACAAAATTGAGGCTCTCGTTGATCTCGATCTCGTTGAGTGGGATTACGAGAGTCTCGTCGGATAGACACTTTTTCAAGTTAGATACGTGGAATGTAGAATGTACGTTACGAAGTGCGCCTGGTAGATCGAGTTTGTAAGCTACGGGGCCGACTCTTGCAAGAATCTCGAAAGGCCCTATGTACCTCGAATTAAGCTTCCCACGCTTGCCGAAGCGTATCAAGCCCTTCCAGGGTGAGACTTTGAGAAGGACTCGGTCTCCCACCTGAAATTCCAAAGGTTTCCTTCGTTTATCTGCGTAGCTCTTCTGTCGGTCTCTAGAGGCTTTGAATCGTTCACGGATCTGAACGATCTTCTCTGTCGTTTCCCGGATGATTTCCGGACCGGTAAGAGTACTGTCGGAAGCTTTCCCCCTTGCTAGTTGGGTATCACCCACCTCAGGCTAGCACAGAGGGGATCTGCACCTTCGGCCGTAGAGGGCTTCAAATGGAGCAACCTTAATGCTCGTGTGATAACTGTTATTATAGGAAAACTCGACAAGGGGTAAATGAGTATCCCATGCCTTCCCAAAGTCAATCACGCAGGCTCTCAACATATCTTCCAGAGTTTGGATGGTCCTCTCACTCTGTCCGTCGGTCTGTGGATGGTAGGCTGTGCTCATGTCCAGCCTTGTTCCTAGGGAATGTTCTAGTGATTGCCAGAATCTTGAGGTGAACCTACTATCTCTATCGGAGATAATAGATATAGGCACACCATGTAGCCGTACGATTTCCCTAATGTATGTCCTAGTCAGTTTCTCCATCTTGTCGGTTTCTTTGATAGGTAGGAAGTGTGCAGACTTGGTCAATCTATCGACGATGACCCATATGGTATCAAGTCCACCTGCTGCTTGGGCAACTTGGTTATGAAATCCATAGTGATCCGCTCCCACTTCTATTCTGGGATCTCTGGTTGTTGCAATAAACCAGAGGGCTTCTGGTACTTGACCTTAACCTTTGCGCAAGTAAGGCATTTACTCACGAAGGTAGCAATCTCTGCTTTCATATTAGGCCACCAGTATAGCTTTTTAAGATCCAGATACATCTTATCTGAACCTGGGTGGATGGAATACCGAGTGTTGTGCGCCTCGGTCATGACCAAGTCTCGGAAACCACCGTGTTTCGGTGTCCAGATCCGATCCATGAAATATAAGGCTCCATCACCCTTGGCTTCTAAATTCTTGTCCATTCATCTGAGGGATTCACTCGTCACATTTTCAGGTTTCATGGCTTCAAGTTGGGCCGTCTGAATTTGATTAGACAAGTGTGAATGAATGGTTATTGACAATGACTTGATTTTTCGACCAGAATATTCCTTCCGACTTAGGGCGTCTGCTACTACGTTGGCTTTACCCGGATGATAACGAATATCGCATTCGTAGTCACTGAGTAGCTCGACCCACCATCGTTGTCTCATGTTGAGCTCCTTTTGATCGAAAATGTGTTGTAAACTCTTGTGGTCGGTAAAGATAGTGCTTTTCGTTCCATACAAGTAATGTCTCCAGATCTTCAGAGCAACACCACTGCTCCTAGTTCAAGATCGTGGGTCGTGTAGTTAACCTAGTGTGTCTTCAACTGTCTCGAGGCGTAGGCGATGACCTTACCTCGCTGCATCAAAACACACCCGAGCCCTTGGTTCTATGCATCGCAATAGACTACGAAGTCTTCTATCCCTTCGGGAAGGGATAGTATTGGTGTGGTGCACAAGGCTCGTTTGAGCGTTTGGAACGCTCTTTCTTGTTTCTCTTCCCAGTCAAAGGCCACACCTTTCTGGGTCAGGGTTGTAAGAGGTTTCGCTATTCAGGAGAAGTTCTGAATGAATCTGCGGTAGTAGCCAGCAAGACCTAGAAATTGACGAATTTCTATCGGCATCTTAGGTGCTGACCAGTTCTCAATGGCTTTAATTTTGGATGGGTCCACGTGGATTCCCTCTTCGCTTACCACGTGTCCTAAGAATTCGACTCTCCGGATCCAAAATTCACATTTCTTGAACTTCGCATAAAGCTTCTCTTTTCGTAATGTCTCTAGAAGTTGTAACAGGTGATCGCCATGCTCTTTCTTACTTCGGGAGTAGATCAGGATGTCGTCAATGAAAACGATGACGAACTGATCCAAATAAGGTCGGCATACTCTATTCATCAGATCCATGAAGACTGCGGGCGCATTGGTCAATCCGAATGGCATCACCACGAACTCGTAATGTCCGTAACGAGTTCGGAAGGCTGTCTTCGGCACATCCTCCTCTAGCACTCGTAACTGGTGATATCCGGATCTCAGATCAATCTTAGAAAAATAGTTCGCCCCTTGCAGTTGGTCAAATAGATCGTCTATGTGAGGCAGAGGGTAACGATTCTTGACCGTTAGTTTGTTGAGTTCCGTGTAGTCAATACACATACGGAATGATCCGTCTTTCTTCTTAACGAATAAGACCGGTGCTCCCCAAGGTGAGAAGCTTGGTCTTATGAAGCCCTTGCTGAGCAGTTCGTTAAGTTGACCAGAGAGTTCCTGTATCTTAGCTGGTGCTAAACGGTAGGGCGACTTGGCTACTGGGGTAGCTCCTGGGACTAAGTCGATTCTGAACTCGACCTGTCGTTGCGGAGGTAACCCGGGTAGTTCTTCTGGGAAAATGTCGGGGAAGTTGCTCACTATAGGGATGTTCTTTAGTCCTTTCGTTTCGAGGCTCGTGTCGACGACGTGAGCAAGGAATGCATGGTATTCCTTACGCAGATACTTCTGTGCTTGAATACTTGATATGATGCGAAGACTTGCACCGGGTTTGTCGCCATAGACTATAAGAGTTTCGTTAGACGAAAGGTTTAGACGGACTGCTTTCTTGTAGCACATGATGTCAGCGCGGTGAAGGCTTAACCAATCCATGCCAATGATAACGTCGAAACTTTTTATTGAGACTGGTATGAGGTCGATTAGGAATGAATGGTTATGTAGAGTTAGGGTACAACCTAAGTATATGCTACTCGTACTTTCAGTTTTTCCATTAGCCATTTCTACTGTGAATAGTTCTTTGAGTGCGTGCGGTGGTTGATTAAGCATGCGAGTAAATTTATGGTTTACGAAGCTTCGCTCCGCTCCACTATCGAATATAATGCATGCATAGGAGTCATCGAGGAGGAACGTACCAGTCACCACTGTCGGGTCAACAACTGCCTCCCCGTGGCCTATCGCTAGTACCCTCCCTGCTCCGCCAGCATTTTTCGCCTTGGGGCAGTCCCTCTTATAGTGGCCTGTTTCGCCACATCCATAGCAGGTCGGGCTCGCGCCAGAGCCGGGGACTTGGGCGATCGGTCTCACCGGAGATTTACAGAAACGGACTGTGTGTCCTCTCCTGTGGCAGTTAGAGCACTGCATTTCATGGCAGGGGCCATTGTGGTGGTAGTTGCATTAGTTGCACTTGGGCGAACTTCCAGCATACCCACCCACCGGAGTAGTAGTAGCAGTAGCAGGGGTTATTGCGGCATGTATTGCCATAATTTGCTGCTTTTTGGCAGCCTGTTGCTTCTTCTTTTCATCCCAAAATTTCCGCTTAGTATCAGCGGGTTTGGAGGGTTCCGGAATGGCTAGGGTGGTTGTGGTTGCAGGGGTTTTGACTCCATGGTCAATGAGTCGTTTTGCCAATCGTTTGGCACTGTCGAAGGTAGCAGGGTTTGATGCTAGAACATTCCCCTGATACGAAGGCACAAGCCCCCATATGTACCTTTCGATCTTTTTCCCTTCAGTGGGAACCATATTAGGGTAGAGGGCCACCAGTTCGCTGAACCTGGCGGTATAAGCAACAATATTGGTGCCCTTCATGGTCAGGCTCCAAAGCTCCTGCTCTAGTTTTTGGATCTCGCCCCTCGGGTAGTATTCCTCAATCATGAGGTCTTTCATCGTTTCCCAGCCTATGTCGTTGGCTACGACGAGAGTTAGAGATTTAACGTGGCCGTTCCACTACGTCAGGGCCTTTCCTTCAAAGGTGCATGCGGCATATTTCACTTTGCTCGCAGCAGGGCATGAACATATTTCGAAGACCGCTTCAGTCTTCTCGAACCATTGCGAGAGAGCAATGACTCCGTCGGTCCCATGAAAGGACTTCGGCTTGCAGTTGGTGAAATCCTTGTAAGAGCACTCTCTCGAGCGCACAGGGGTTTCAACCGGGATTGATTCCACAGGGGTTCCACCTCTGCTGGCATCAGAAGAGTGATACTGAGCCATGGCAGTTGCCACTGCTACAGCTACGACAGCATTTAGGGCTGCAGTATCGATGACCGGAGGCGGAGGAGGTGGTGGTGCAGGATTATTCCTGGGAGATTTACGAGGAGGCATCTTTCAGCTATAAGTTTATAAAGGTAAGAAAAATGGTAAGAATCATTTTGTAAGCAATGTGAGAGTGATACATGGACTAACTAACCATAGCCCAACAGTTGAATGAGTGTTTGAAATCACAACAAGAAATATTAGTAGGAAAACACAAGTGTATAGATTTTCCCCATAATTTAGATAGATTTCAACAATACTGGTATTACTGATGTAATAAGTTCAAGGAAAAATCGACCTAACAGTAGGTCTTACATCATACCATATAGAAAAGTTTGACAGTTCTTAGATTCCTAATTAGAGTACTGAAAGTTAGGAATATTTTACAGACAAGTGGTACTGAGAGCATAGATGTTAAAGGCTAATCCTTAATCCTAAAGATAATGATGTACTAGACATCATCTAACGGCGATGAATATTCCTCGGGAGAACCCTAAGGTCTCTCATTTGACGGACCACCTCTTGAAGGTGTTGCTCATGAGAACTTTGGCGAGCTCGGAGTTCCATGAGTTCAACTTGAGAGGCAACCAGATGTTGTTGTAGGGTTTCATTGGTTCTCCGGGTCCGTTCCATGTCTTCTTCAAGACGGCGGATGCGGACTGTGTTGACACCTGAGTTGGCATCAATCTCCATGACCCGGTCGATGGCTGCTCTACCCTGCTCGACATTACAAGCTATTCTGCGGATAATGACAGGCAGGGCTCGGTCAGCAGAGCCACCATTGCTGACGTTGTAAAAGCTTCGGTCCCCAAAGTATGGTAAGGGTTGACCCTGTTCATCACTCCAACGATTCAAGTTGTTTGCCGATAAGGGAGTAGGACCTGGAAAAGCTGGTCGAGGGTTGTTGTTCGGGGGTTGACCTACGAGCGGTAGGTTGTTGACTTCAGGCTCAGAGTCTGATCCATCTGAGAAGCCTTCAGCTTGATGATCATCCAACGGAATTTGGTGTTCATTGTCAGACTCTGCTTCGAGCATTCCTATGTCGCCTTCATTTGGAAAGTACGGGTCGTCGTGATGGAATCCAGCCATTTAAATCTACGCGAGAAGAGAGGTATAAAGATATAGTATGTATGTAGTTAATAGCACAAAATACACCTATAGTATTTTAGATTTAAGTTCCACTGATCTTTTTGTGGCATTGTTGGTAAGTTTTTAGACTTGTTAACACATCACAACTATTCTAGGGCATATGCTAATCACTCCTCGGACCAGCATAGTTGATCAGGCTATGCCATTCCCAGGACTGACCATACATCCCCTAGCTTACCTGTGATATTTAACAATCGTAATACTCCTGTTCTTGTCGTTGTGACACTGGTTTTAGTATGAATGCAGACTAGTATACTTAATTAACTATTTTAGTATTTAAAGTATAGACCCTTGGTCAGAGTGTTTTAATCCCAAATGGGTTTATAGTTTAGTATATCTTTTATGGGTTGATATACTTGCTTCACTATAAACAATGCTCTGATACCAATCTATCAAACCCCAAAACCAAGAATGGCGGAAACGTTCTGGGGCGGAGGACGTCATGTAAAGTATCACAACACAGTAAATGTAAATAAGCAAACAACATCATCCATTGCATTAAATATAAAATTTTAATACAAGCGTGTTCCATACAGTTTTAGACACCAAAAATATAATGTAAATCAAAATAGTATGATGAGTCTTGAATGCGCTCCATCTTCTCAAAAGCTAGCATCGGTACCTGTCTACTGATGACCTGAGAATACAAGTTATTTTGAAAGAGTTTATCAGCATTAAGCTGGTGAATTCATAAGTATTTTAGTGTCGAGGTTTATTATCAAAACGTTTGAACATGTCGCAAGTATGAGTTGTAAATGTATGTAAGTGTTTGTAAAAGTTTGAATCTCTCAGAAAAACCTATATTTTCTGTTAAAGTAGCCCTCTACCAAGGCTTAACTGTTTTGTATGCTCGTTTGATGTAAAAGTGTGTAATTTCCCAAGTGTAACTATCATTTAACAAAATATAGTTTGTACATTAAAGTTTAAGTGAGGTTATCACCAAAATGTAATGGGTAAATTATTGTAGTACGGTAGTTTTGTTTTATATGAACTACTGCTGTACTAACTACCTTAAACCGAGTTTATATTAAGGTATCGTGTGATAAATTGCACCATACTATCGACTGGTAACATCGACAACGTATAGTCGAAAAATAAGGTATGACGTTTGGCACCTGCAGACCTGTCGGTCCCACTGTAGCTAGCAGCGCGGTGTAGGATAGTCAATCCAGTATAGATCTATACGCAAACTCACGCTCTCCCTCTAAGAGACTCTGGCTACAACTCGGGTCATGTCAATTAAGACATGCTCCCATACAGTGGATCACAATTGTTAACGTATTCGTGTATATGCAATATAATGTTACTTGTTCTAGTATCGTTGTATATGTGTTCTTAGTAATAAGTATTGACTCCTGAATGAACTGACTCGTTGATCTAGAAATTGTAGTAGTATGATCCCGTGTTACCCCGATGGTAACTTACTAATGATGTGCTGATAAATATGAATATGTAAGTACTTTTATGTCTATACATGTATATATGATATATAACTAATATTGAAACGACCCTCGGATGGTCACCCGAAATTCCACCAGACCACATCCAAATCGAGGAAAAGGAAATAGGACAGGTGGCTTTCCTAAGCCCTTTAAACATTATTTATACAACTATACATATATGGGCATGCAAATTTATAGGTAGTGAAACAAAGTTTACAATAAAGCATTTGATAAGTAAAAGAGTTTGTAAACCATTTTGAAGTAAAACAGTTTGAACAGTGATAAAATCATTGGTTTCCTAGTTATTAATCACATGTGATCGAAGCAATAACTATAAGTGTTTAACTTGTATCCCCCTATAAAGTATTTAAAACATTTAAAAGCATTTCAAAGGTTGAATAGAGGGGTATGAACTCACTTGGAAGTTTGAAGATAGCGAGATCGAAAACCGGGCAGAGTTTCATCTCGGGAAACGGATTTTTCTCGGGATTCTCGGGAATCTCGGGAGTAAAATCAACCCTCGGGACTTGAGCTAAAAAACCAGAGCTTCGGGTTTGAACGGGCACGGAAATCGAGGTAAGATCGTGAGAGAAAGAGAGAAAATGAACAAATTTTTCGGAAAGGTTCGCATCCCTTTTATAGGGGTGCTGAACCGTCTCGGAATGCGGGGCGTACGGGCGTACGCAGCGCGTACCCGTACGTCATCGCTTACGTATTTCGGATGGAGCGGGTCGGATGGGACGGCGGGTCGGGTAGCTTCGCATAGGGCGACGTGGACGATCCGAGGCCGTGCCCTCGAGTACGCGGGGCGTACGAGGGTACGCGGCGCGTTCCTCGGCCCTAGGCTGACTCCTCTTCGGATAATACCGAATTTTGAATAAAAATTATATATAAATTATTTATCAAACTTCAAAAATTCATATCTCCTTCATACGAACTCCGTTTTCGACGTTCTTTATATCCCCGCGAAGGTGAGACTACGATCTATAACTTTCGTTTAGATTCTGTTGGCAAATTCCGAAATTATTTTTATTATTTATTTATTAAAATGACGTGATTAAGGAATTTATTTAAAAATTCATAACTTCTTTATCTGACGTCGGTTTTTGCCAGACTTTTTACCGTTGAAATACTATTGTCGAGACCTTCGATTCTCGTTTAGGTCATTCCGGCCAAATGTCGCTCGATCTCCGTTTCGAGTTTTTAGCTGTCTGTTGCTAAGCTGAACTTGGAAAAATCATAACTTCAATATACGAAGTCGGATTTGGGCATTCTTTTTACGTACGATCATGGTTTAATGATATTTAAACATAGAAGGATTTAAATAGAAACTTTTTGGACATTTTATTATCAAAGTTAATTTTATTAACTCAAAAAATGTTTACAATACTTGACCTATTAGGCCATTACAAAGAGTTGAAATATCGGGTTGTCACAGAAACTTTTACCTTTTCTTGAATATGAGCATGAAAAGTTGATGTTGTTTCTTATGATTACGAAAGTACAATTGCTCAATTTGACAAAATACCGGATGATAGATATTCATATGGTATTGTCAAAATTGATGAATTTCTGAATGCTGATAAGTTAGTTGACATTGTAAATGAAAGTTTGACAAAAAGTGAACAAGTGAAAATCTTAAAGAAAACCGAAAATTCAACTCTTACTTCACAATTCAACTATGCTGATATTGATGAAAATTGTGATAATGTGAGTGAAATCAGTGAAATTGAAGAAGAAGAAGAGATTGATTGGTCTCAATTGTCAATCGTTAATATCACATCTAAGATCAAAGGTAAAGAAATAGTAGTTGATTCAATAGTAGAGGATAAAGTTGATAAATCTTCAACTTCGCAACATTGTAAGTTTGATAATGTGGAAGTTGAAAGCTGGAAATCTGATGATACTAATGAAAATAAAGAAGAAAAGCAAAATTCAACTGAAACACATCAAAGGGTTGTGGTTGATCAAGTGTTTGAAAACACAAAAGAATTTGACAAAGTTTTAAATGAAAAAGTATCACATTATTTGGAAACCAACACAGTGGTATATCTAAATTTTGTATGTACTGATAAAACTATTTTTCCAAATCAAGTTTTTGTCACTACTGGAAATGCTGAGAAAATTCATCCTGAGTTCAATAAAATGGTTGAAAAAGACAATCAAAATTCAACACCTGAAGGTTTCTTCGCAAATCAAAACACAGTAGAAAACAATTTAACTAAAAATTCTTATGTGTTTCAAAAACAAAAATCATTACAAAAATGGGTGGTTAAATGTGAAAAATCAAACAAATCTTTTGAAAAAGTTGAAAAATCAAAGGTTGAAATGAAATTCAATTCTCAAGAATTCAAATTGATGGTTGAAACTTTTTCAACAGAAAATAATGTTTCAAAAAGACAAGCAAGAAAAGCAATATATTGGCAAGTTGTGAATAATGAAAAACAACAAATTTCAAAAACATTGTCAAAATTTCAAGATAAAAACACTAACACAACTTCGAGTTTTCATAAACAAATAAATTCTGTTGATAAGGTTGAAAACATGGTTTTTAAGTTCCAAAAAGTTGTTTCATTCTACTAATGATGGACCCAATAAGTCTTGGGTTCCTAAATTCTTTCATTAAATGCAGGTGTTATGTGACGAGCAATATGATCCAAAATGGTATATTGATAGTGGTTGCTCTCGTCATATGACTGGAAGAAAGGAAAACTTGCGAGATTACCGAAGCTTGGAGAATGCTGGAGTTGTCAAATTTGGAAATAATCATAAGTGTCAAGTGAAAGGATATGGGAAAGTCACAAATGGAAACATCACAGTAAACAGAGTTGCTTATGTTGAAGGACTTCAACACAATTTGATTAGTGTATCACAACTTGTTGTGGGTACTGGAAATCAAGTACTGTTTAATGAAGAAGGAAGTATCATCTCAAATGCAAAGACAAATGAAATACTTTTGAAATCCAAACGATATGGTGATATGTTTACTTTAGACATCAAACCAATTGTGGGAAAACCAGCTGTGTGTTTACTATCAAAAGCATCCAATGATATCAGCTGGCTTTGGCATCGAAGATTATCACATTTGAACTTTCGAAATATAAATAAACTTGTAACTGAAGATTTAGTTCGAGGTTTACCAATATTAAAATTTGACAATGATTCTTTATGTGCAGCTTGCGAACAAGGAAAACAACATCGAAAAGGTCATCCGATTGTCATAGATTCAAAGATAGTAGATCCATTGGAACTTCTTCACATTGATCTATGTGGACCATCAACTGTGGCAACAATAAATAAAAAGCAGTATATTTTAGTTGTTGTACATGATTTCTCTAGATTCACATGGGTATTTTTTCTCAGGTTGAAATCTGAAGTTGCTCAGACGATGATTGATTTTATCAAAAAGATTGAAATTAGTTTGAAAAAGAATGTACGAAAAATTAAAAGTGATAATGGTTCAGAGTTTAAAAATCAAACTCTTGACAATTTTCTTACAAACAAAGGTATTTCGCATAATTTCTCATCACCATATACTCCACAGCAAAATGGTGTAGTTGAAAGAAGAAATAGATCTCTATGCGAAGCAGCCAGAACCATGCTCACATATGCGAATCTACCTCAATATCTTTGGGCCGAAGCTGTATCCACAACATGTTTTACTCAGAATAGATCATTCATTCACAGAAGATTCAATGTTACTCCATATGAAATAATCAATAATCGGAAACCTAATGTAAAATTCTTTCATGTTTTTGGTTGCAGGTGTTTTATTATGAATCTCAAAGATAATTTGTCAAAGTTTCAAGCAAAAGATGATGAAGGCATTTTCTTAGGATATTCACAGAATTCAGTTGCATACATAGTGCTTAATAAACGAACAAGAAAAATTGAAGAAACTTTCAATTTAACATTTGACGATTACTATCTTAAACAGATTGATAGTAAATTCGATCAGAAACCAATACTTGTGGATTCAAAAACTCAAATTGATAATTCTGAAATTAATGATTTTGATTATGACTTAATTTTTGGAATTCCTGACAGGGCAATTGATGTAGAAGATAATGCTCTTGATAATCAAACATTAGAATCTTCAAAACATACTGATGAATCAACAACAACTTCAACGACGATAACTTGTGAAAGCATACCAAATGCTCATATGGAGGAGGAACACACAGGTGTTCATGAAGATTTTATACCAACTTTTGAGGGGGAGCATTCACAAAATCAACAAGAACATCAAGTTGAGGGGGAGCATACACAAAATCAACAAGAACATCAAGTTGAGGGGGAGCATACACAAAATCAACAAGAATATCAAGTTGAGGGGGAGCATACACAAAATCAACAAGAATATCAAGTTGAGGGGGAGCATTCGCAAAATCAAAATGCACATAATTCTGAGGGGAAGTATCCAAATGTAGATCATGTTGAGAGAGGACTTCATGAAACAGAGACAAATAGTCATGATAACAATGCAGACTTTCATACATTTAATGATAATTTTTCTGTTGCAGGATCTGAAAATGAAGATATGCATGAAGATGCACTATTAGACTATGATCCAAATTATCCACCACTTGCGAAATGGACAAGAAATCATCCACAACAACAGGTAATTGGCAATTTACAAGAAGGTGTGTTGACTAGAGCTCAAATTCGTGTGGAAAATGAGATACTAAACACTAACCAAGAACTTTGTATGTTTAATGTCTTTATTTCGAAAATAGAGCCAAAAACAGTCAAGAATGCTATGGAACACTCCGATTGGGTTGTTGCTATGCAATCTGAATTGGCTGAATTTGAACGAAACAAGGTTTGGAGATTAGTTTCAAAACCTTCTGATGTTTCGATTGTTGGATTAAAATGGATTTTTAAAAACAAAACCGACAAAGATGGCAATATTATTCGAAATAAAGCAAGACTAGTGGTTAAAGGATATTCGCAACAAGAAGGCATTGATTATGAAGAAACATTCGCACCTGTTGCAAGACTTGAAGCAGTTCGCATATTCTTAGCTTATGCAGCTCATAAAGATTTTGATGTTTATCAAATGGATGTTAAATGTGCATTCTTAAATGGAAAACTCGAAGAAACAATGTATGTTGAACAACCACTAGGTTTTGTAAACACTGAACATCCTGATCATGTTTATATTTTAGATAAAGTTGTATATGGGTTAAAACAAGCACCAAGGGCCTGGTACGCAACACTTACAAATATCTTGAAACAATCTAAATTTAAACAAGGATCAGTCGACCCCACATTATTTCGCAAGAAAGTTTGGTGTCATCTAATGCTTGTTCAAATTTATGTTGATGATATTATCTTTGGTTCAACTGATCCAGCATTGTCACTTGAATATGAAAATTTAATGAAAAGTCAGTTTGAAATGAGCATGATGGGAAAAATTAATAATTTTCTTGGTTTAAACATAAAACAGAACAGGCAAGGAATTTTCATTAATCAAGAAAAATATACAAAGAACTTGCTTGAAAAGTTTGGAATGATTAATAACACGAAGCTCAAAGTCCCTATGGCAGTAGGAACACGACTAACTCCTTCGTTAGACACTCCTGCTGTTGATCTAACAGTGTATCATAGCATGATAGGGTCTTTGTTGTACTTAACTGCGAGTAGACCTGATATTATGTTTTCGGTGTGTTGTTGTGCTAGATATCAAGCAAATCCAAGAGAACCACATTTGACGGCAGTGAAAAATATCTTTCGATATTTAAAGGGAACTGTTTCATTAGGCCTTTGGTCACCTGCGAAAACAGGATTTTTCATTCAAGCTTTTTCAGATTCTGATTTAGGAGGATGTACATTAGATCGAAAAAGTACGACTGGTGGATGTCAATTATTGGATGGAAAGTTGGTGAGCTGGCAATCAAAGAAACAAACTTGTGTGGCTATCTCAACTGCTGAAGCAGAATACATCTCTGCGGCTGCTTGTACTTCGCAAATCATATGGATTCAGAGTCAACATCGTGATTATGCAATCAACATGAAAAAGATTCCTTTGTATTGTGATTCACAAAGTGCAATTCGCATTTGTCATAATCCAGTACAACATTCAAAGACAAAATGCATTGCTCTTCGATATCATTTTATCAAAGATCATGTGGAAGATGGGAATATTGAAATTCATTTTGTCAAAACAACTGAAAAAGTTGCTGATATCTATACAAAACCTCTTGATGAAAAATCATTTGTTCGAATTTTAGCAGGTTTGGGGATGCTTAATGCGAATTCAATTTCATCTACACAAGAATAAATGTTTTGTTTAGAAGATGCGTTCACATTGTTCAAAAGTTACTGTTCATTCAGAGGCTTCGCATGGCTTCACAT
Source organism: Lactuca saligna (assembly GCF_052625555.1). NCBI lineage: Eukaryota > Viridiplantae > Streptophyta > Magnoliopsida > Asterales > Asteraceae > Lactuca > Lactuca saligna. The sequence continues at coordinate 149,785,556 of NC_136419.1, read as the reverse complement.
CCATATCAATTCGCATCTGTGGGTATATCAACTTAGGAAAGTTTTAGATGTTGCTTTCATATCTTTTGAAAAATCAAAAAGACAAAAAGATTTTCATTTTTTTTGAAAAATTAAAAATACAAAAAGATTTTCATTTTTTTTTTGTAATTTTCTTTTGAAAAATCAAAAATCCAAAAAGATTTTATTTTTCTTTATTTTTTCAATTGTGTGCTAAGACGTTATTGCAGGGCTAGAATGCGAAGTGGTCATACATTGTGTTTCTATGGGAAGGTATCAATTCTTTTTAGAACTAGTTAGATGTCCCTAGAAGCATGCTGATGTATGTAGACCAAAAGCCTCGACATGACTCTATGTGTGCAAAGAAAGCCTTGATGACATTATCATATGATAATTTCTACCCATAAAGGCTTATATTCGCATAAGTCACAAATGAGCTACCTTACTCTTCTCAAATGAGTTAAGAGCTTTCTGTTTTGTCCATTATAACAGAGGTACACTTCGATTCTTATCCAATCTTTTTAAACCAAACAATTCTTTCAATCCAAATTTTTTTTTGAAAAGATTTGTCCTTGAGGTTTTTGATCAAACCAATCAAAACTTAGACGAATCACAAATCTGTGTTAATGACCTATCATCGTGAGTCCGTGATGACAGTGAAAACCAAAAATCATATACCTTAAGGAATTGACGGAGAACTTTGTTCTAGATTTTTACGAAACTTTTGTTTCTGTATCAAAATTTCGAAACTTCAAATCATATTCAATTCGCATGTGTGGTCTTGATCAAATATTCCGAACCCAGAATGTTTGGTTACCCAACAAGATCCAGAACAAATTTTTCATTTGAATATGATTTCAGTGTAAGTTTCATTTGCAAATTCTTGTCATGATAAATATTTTTCCAAAACCAACTTGTCACTGACTACACTGGTCAAACAAGTAATTTCATTTACATTTTCTCCCCTTATGTTAAGGTTGATATGTAATGAAATTTCAAACAAATCCAAAATGACTTTTAAAAAGAAGCCATTCGATACTTTTCTATAAGTATTCGATTGTAATTCACGGGACACTATACAAACAGTTGATTATCTCTCTTGATAATTAATGAAGTAACCTTTGCCTGGGGTTTTACTGAATTCATGTCAATTTGAATTATTGACATCACAACATTCCAAATATCTATGTTTCTTATCTTATTTCGTTTGGCTCAATGCACACACGAAATCCTTGAGGTTATGAGTACAACCAACTCAGGCTGATGATTTTGCAAGTCTGGCATATGAATTTACTTTAAATCCCAAAAGTAAATGAGCCTTGCTTCCATGCGAAGGGTTTTAACGGTTATTGTTCTATAACGGATACTTGACAGGTTGTATACTCAAAATCGTTGGTATTTTCTCAGGTTTTCAAGGAGATGTGATAGTTACTTTTTGGAATGTTGTTACCTTTTGCAGTCATGATCCGACTTTCAAGGTGCAACCTCGGATAACATTAAATGTATCCCGCTTCAATTTCAAATCAATTTTGAGCAACCTATAAAAGGGGGTTCAAGAACACTGGTTACAGTTACGCAAACAAGAACTCTTACAAACACTTTCAAGATTCAATCTTCATCCCAACTTCAACTTTCTTTTTCCAAAACCTAACAATGGCAGCCACTACTTCCAACACCGATGAGGTTCTTTCTCAGTCTTTGATGAAGATTCAAAGCACAAACTACCAAGCTGATCCCAAAGTTTCTGCTTATCCTGAAGGGTTTAAGATGCTGATTGTTGCCCTAAAACGTTCTGCTTTGGCAACTGCAATGTTCAGTTCATCTCCGGTTCCAATGGTCTGGTTATCACGTACTGCTTCCACGGCTTCATATAATCACACAGCCGATGTGATTACTTTTAATCTCATTAACAACAAAAGAGTTAAACTATCGAAGAACTTGTTTGTGGAAATTCTACAAATTCCAAACAATCCTCCCTTCATCAAACCTGTTAACTCCCAGGTTATTCATATGTTTAATGAAATGGGGCATCAATCGGAGTTAACAAAAATCAGTGATTTCAAAAAATCAGGGTTGCCGTGTATGTGGAATTTTCTTTTTGGAATTTTTCTCCGGTGTCTTACAGGCAGAGTCGTTGGGTTGGATAGAGGAAGAATGGAAGTATATGCCATGGTGATGGGCATATACTATGACATTAGTGTTGATTATGCAAAACAGTTATGGAAGGAATTTGTCAAGAGTTTAGAACACACAACTCCGGAGAAGGGAATTTCGTGTGCAAGATATTGGAGTTTGATTCTTGAACATGTGTATGAGAAAGAAGAGATTCCGATGTTGACAAAGGATGAAGTTGCTGAATTTTCTTTTTATCAATTTCCCAAAGCTGTAGAAGATGATGAAGCAATTTTCACCCATGTAGCTCGTATTCCAGACGCAATGCTTCGCAAGGTCTCTCCCACCCACAAAATTTTGGTGAGATATTTGCGAACTGTTGATACAGATGAGCCAACTGGAGTTTTATTAGCTGTTGCAACTCCATCTAAAACAAAGAAGGCTGGTAAGAAACTTGCGAAGGGTTCGTCTTCCTCAGTACCAACTGAAGTCATTTCAACTGAGGAACCTTCCAAGAAGTCGAAGAAGGAGCTCTTACCTTCCAAATCTGGGGTACTAAAACAGATTCGCAAAGCGGAAGTGAGTAGTAAAGGTGTTACTATGCGCAATATTCCGGCCCCAGTATCTCCCACGAAGAAGCGACAACGAGCGGAAGACGTTGCGAAAAACATGCAACGCACCATGGTCAAGAAAATGAAGATGGTGATTCGTAATGAATTATCTCTTCTTTTTCTCACTTCGCAAATTTCTACTTCTTTTTCTCAAACCACACCACTTGAAATAGTTCTTACCAAATAAGTTACTGAGGAGGTTCCTATTTCTGATATGGTTGTCAACGTATCTGATACGGGGGCACCTATCCTGAGTGATGCACCATCTGTTCAAACAACCTTACCCATTGCTTTACCTGTTACCACTTTGTCTACCACTTCAAATATTTTTGACCATGCTCTACAAAACCCTTTCACCACACTATTTCCTTCGCAATCACCAGAAAATCCTCAACCTTCGCAAACTACGCAACCAATGTCTGATCCAGAAATCGAAGGAGGTGCTTTTTGGGGGATACTTGACGATATTCCTTTTGATTCTAATGAAGAAGATGTTAAAAAGGTTCGCGAAGACTTCAACTTCAAAATTCAGGAGTTGAAGTCTGAACTTTCGAAGGATCTTCATGATGTCCACAACAAACAAGATGCAGTTCAACAACAAATTGTGGATATTTCTGCTCAGCTTCAAAAGCTACATAATCTTCCTGGTCTTGCAGATCACAAAGCCGAAATCATGATGAAATTTGATCAGCTCATCCAGTTGGTCACTGATCTCAAAACAGCTCTTTCGCATTATTCATCATCTCAAATTCTTACTCCAGAATTCTTGTCTCTAAAGATTAATACTTTATAATAAGCTATTCACAAAGCCCTTACTCCACTCACCAGTTTTACTTCTTTACTTCCAAAGGGTGCTCCGCCTGTTTCCACAGGGGTGCAAGGGGGAGAAGAAAGACGAAGCAAAGAAGAGGATGCGAAAACTGTGGGAAAAGTGATATCAACACAGCTTGTTGCTACTCTTCCAATTCCTTCTAAGCCGATTTCTGCAACAACAATCACCACAAGAACAATTACTAAGGGTATTGTTATTGGAAGACATGAAGGTGGTTCAAGCTCAAAACCCCAACATGATGTTGTAGGAAGACGGAAAGGAATTTTATATGAAAAATCAAAAGAAGAGTTGAAAGCAGAGGCTGAGGCTGAGATGGAGAAGATGAGGCAAGTCCAGAGCATTATGAGGCAACGGGCAAGTGATCCTCCCTCCATGAACAAAGGATATCCCGCAAAACTTTACTCTTACAAAACCATAGAGTCAAAGGTTGTTTGTAGGGAAATGTATGAGTTCGAGAAAAAGCCGAAAAGAAGTTATGATATTGCGAACTCGGATCACTGCCAGTTGGACTTCCCAATAAATGAAATGCTATTCATCAATGCACAATACAAGATCAGTGAGAAATTTGATAATCCGAATGATTTCACTCAAATGAAAATCAGATTTCATGCTGTCTTGGGGAAGAATCCTGATGAAGTCTGGTCATTGCTGAAGATCAAGAAGGTTGTGATGATAAAGAAAGATGTTATGTTTGAAGAGATGTTACATAATTTCAGATACTTTGTTATCAGAGCTGACAACAAACAATATGACTTCACAGTTGCTGACTTTCCTTTGATGAATTGCAATGATTTGATTCAAGTAGCACTGATTTTGAAGCATATGGAAGAAAACAATCTCAAAGGCTCTGATACAGATGTGTTCAAAGCTGGCTTCGCACATGTGAAGACTTTCATAGACAATTACTTCGATTGTCTAGCCCTTACTGATGATGAATTAGCACATGTTGTGGGAAGGGAAGTGAAAGTTCCATGGGAGGAGACTTGGACACAATCTGCCTTGTCAAAGTATGTTGTTGGAGAAATTTGTCTCAAACCATTTGGTATGGTGTTTTCAGGAAGAGACACAAAAGGTAATCCAAAGAAATTTTTGTTCCAGGTCTCAGAGATTGAAAGATATAATTCTTCGCAATATACGCACTTCATTGTACGTATGAACAATTGCAAGAAAACTAATGAAGGAGACAAGAAGGATTTGAAGAAGGTGATCTCCTGGTATGGAGAGGTGCGAAAGACAATTCACTCTGCAATTCAAAAGCATATGAATTGAATTGTATCGACTGTTTACAAAGGGGGAGAATGTAGATGTATATTGTAAAAGTCGAATAGAGTGTTTTGTATAGTTTCACATTTTATGTTATTTTACTAAGTCATTTTTATGCGAAGATAAAATGTATAGACTTAGTATACTTTTTGATGGTTCCCTATAAATAGGGACTTAGGCTAGAAGTTGTAGTACGATGCTTGAACTCACTTCTACTTAACTCTGTAATCAGACTTTATCAATATAAGATCTGATTAATATTTACTCTCTGTGTTCTTCATCTTAATTCATTCAAATCTATCTTTTCTGTTCTAAATTCTCGATAACAATTCGCCACAGTTCCGTACATATAAAGAATACCGAAATCCAAGTTATAACGAAGAAGTTATGGTCCGTCGAAGTTTTAAGTCAAAACCGGCATGACACCGAGAGACATAAATAGTGAATTTACGATGGAGGACTTTTTAGCCTTAGTAATCTAAAAAAAAAGTCGTAGAATATTTTAAATTGAGAGCGTCCATAAAAAGAACACCAAAATATGACTTCGAATGAGGAAGTTATGATTTTTCTAACATTTAGCGTAATAGTGCACGACCCGGAAATTCGAATTTTAGATCGGTCGATTTTCAACCAAAATAATCTAAACGAGAAATGAATATATTCTTAATATGAGTTAAATGATAAAAAGACAGTCAAAAACGAAGCTCGTATGCGAAAGATATGGACGAAGCATAGTCTTTACTCTTCCAGCGCGACGAATTCGATACAATTTTGTAATTACAAGATAGCATGAGAATTTGCCAACGGTATCAAAATGAAAGTTGCAGTACTCATAAATACCAATACGTGGATATAAATAACGTAAAAAACGGAGCCTGTATGCGAATGAGATGGACGAAGGTTAGTCTCTAGTTTTCGAGCGCGGCGAATTCCAATACAGTTTTGTAAATCTGAAATACAATAAGAATTAGCCGACGGGGTCTAAATGAAAGTTGTAGTACTCGTAAATACCAACACATGGGCATATATAATGTAGAAAACGGAGCTCGTATGCGGAAGATACAGACGAAGCTTTGAGACTACTTTACTATAAAACTCCTATAGATAAAGGGTGAACTCCTCATATTTTCTTCTCACCATTAGTCTTTCTTTCTCTCTTTAACTTCTATTTAGGCTCCTTAAACCCCTCCCAAGCCTAGGGAACCTCCCTTGCACGAGAAGGAAGCCCCAGAGCGCCCGGCGGCTCCGACAAGAAAAAGATTTCGGCTCAGAAACGCTGCTCCAGCGAAGCCCTGTTTTCCATAAAACCCGTTGCAAGTGAGCTACGCCTAGGCTATTTTTTAAATAGCTTTTATTTAATTATAGTAACATTATTAGGAACTTATAACAAGTACTTTGGCTATTACTATGGGTTATACAAGTATTGATTAACGCTTATATAATAGTAATAATAACTAGACTATTAATTAGTGTCGGCGAATAATAGACTAAATTCTAGTGGAAATAATAGTAGGTTTTGTTGAAGGAAATTATTTTAAAGTAAACGACGCACTGCCCGAGTACCGAGTCACCACCTTATGAAGTGAGAGCATGGGCCCTTTCATCTTACACATAGATATGAAGCATTTAATATAAATTACGTGCTATGTGTCCTTATTTTCTGAATACTTGTCGTTTATGGTGGGTGAAATATTTTTATACACATTTTAAATTATTTGAACTGTATATGTATTTTATACCTACAAATTATGTTGGGTAAAACATGGGTAGATGTAATAGTTGCTGTGTGATCAAATAAAATAATGAGAGACCTCGATATATATGTTATTGATGATCCAATCATCTAGCGGAGTATAGATGACGACTACGGACTATTCTAGATAGTCTAGTGGAACGCTAGCAGGCTCGAAACCTGTACGCGTTTATTTGAACTGTGTGCCAACCAGCTGTACTCTATCCCCCACATGGTTGCCTTATTTGAAATGAATTGCTGAGGAACCCCTGAATCTTGTGTTATCACCCCGTTGAATGTCCGTTGACTAGGTCCCTTGTGTTAGATGTTTTAGTGACGTAAAGTGTGGATAACGGGAATGGGTAATCAGGTCTGTTTGGTTAGATAAAGTTTATAAACTTATTTACTCTGGGTTGAAAACCCTATATACTCACCAGGTTTCCTAGCCTGACCCACTCAATTTAGTTATATCACAGGTGTTGATATGAAGTGGCATTACACTAAGCGATTAAGGAGATATAAATCACTAGTGATAATGAATGTAAGTTTTGTTTAAGTCGATGTTTATGTATTAACGATAACATCCAAAAAAATTTAAAATGAATAAAAATACTTTTGTTCGAAAATGCTTTGATAACGTATTTATCATGTTTTATTGGGAACATATTCAACAACATTTTTACTAAACGAGGTACTATGATTTTTATAAAGAATAAAAAAAAATCGGTCTGTTCTGGCTGTGAATATGGGGATGTCATAGTTGACATCAGATCATTAGTTTAAGTGAACTAGGAAAAAGGATTCATTGCTAGACCTAAACTTAGAATGGTAAGTGATCATCGTGAGGAGTGTGTCTAATATATTTTAGGAAGTACACTAGAACAGACACAAGTACTAGCTTAATTAGGAAAGATGCCTAAAATGCTTTTATGTGCTAAATGATTTGTGAAGCTTTATGCTATTGTTTGATCGGATCTATGGTCTGTTTCCGACTAGATCTGGAAATTTCATGTGCTCAGGTTTCTAAACATTTAATTATGATATTAGAACTGGCATGTAACTTTTGGAGTAATACGGAGGAATACGCGTCTATATCTTTCTCTATCTATATTCTCGTCTCGATACACTGAACGCGTGCTTTGGTGTATAGAATGTCATGATAAGGACTCATAGTAGACTGAGCAAATGGAGGAAATGAGAAGGCTTATGATAGTGAATGATACATATCAGAAGATATTTTAAAAGTAATATATTGCCTTTAGAATGCGTCTAATAAATAATACATCTAGTACGGGGGAAGTTTACTTTCGACTAGAAGAAAGAAAGATTTTTGGTAGAATCCATGAAGTTATCCCATCGTCTGACATTTCCACAACCAACCAGGTTTAAACAGAATTGATGATTGGAGATATGCATGGAAGAAGTCTTAGTAGGGTGTAGAGAAAAGTATATGATTGTTTGAACACATTTTTATGTTTTAAGATTGTTTTTGTGATAATAACTTGGAGAACTGTGAGACAATACTTGAGACGAGTATGAGTAGGTGTGAATGGTAGTAGAGGCCTATACTGCCAGAAGCACATAACTCACACTTGGATTAAGGAAAGTCACAATGTTACCAAGGAGCTAATAATTATTGTTTTATTCAAGTATGTCGTTACCATCATTTCGGTAATGACTAAGAAGATGAATTTTCTTCCGAGCCTAGTGGTCATATCAAATTGAGTCCGACAACGTTAAGTATCTTATGTGGTTCGGAGAACCAAGTTTGATATAGCATCTGACTTAAGCCAGAAGATTGAAATAAAAGAAGATCAAAGCGATTGGTAGAGGTATCGCGACCGTTGCTTGTAGCTAGAAATGCTACTTTTAAGATGTGATTAGAACATGAAGAAATGTATAGTCTGTTTTGGAAGACTCTTAGAGACCTGAGTTTAAGCGTGGGAACATATGATGATAAGTCATTACAATATGACACATCGGTCCATTTTAGTAATAAAATAAATTATCTTAAGTTTGTTAGGAAGAAGAAGCAATCTCCAGTAAGGATCAAGATTGTGACTTGAAGGTCATAATTTAGGGTCTAACGTGAGATAGAGAGCAAGTGCAAGATAGATCTCCGCCTGCAATCAGGAAGTCTTAGAGTTAGATATTCATTCGAAGAAACATCAACGTTACAATTATTACTTATGATGAAGAGATAACGTATGGATTCATCATGTGAGCCTGTTTTGTTGATGATTCCGGGACGAAATCAACCTAAGGGGAGATAATTGTAACGCCCGTAGATCCGGGCTAGTCAATTTAGATATAATAGGGGTCGAAAACGAATTTTCAACAAAAGATTATTTGGAATATATAATCTTAACCAAGTTGTAGAATACATCTCAAGGGTTCCGTACATATAAAGAATGCCGAAATCTAAGTTATAACGAAGAAGTTATGGTCCGTCGAAGTTTTAAGTCAAAACCGGCACGATACCGAGAGACGTAAATAGTGAATTTACGATGGAGGACTTTTTAGCCTTAGTAATCTAAAAAAAAATCGTAGCATATTTTAAATTGAGAGCGTCCATAAAAAGAACACCCAAATCTGACTTCGAATGAGGAAGTTATGATTTTTCTAACATTTAGCATAATGGTGCACAACCCGGAAATTCGAATTTAGATCGGTCGATTTTCAACCAACATAATCTTAACGAGAAATGAATATATTGTTAATAGGAGTTAAACGATAAAAAGACAGTCGAAAACGGAGCTCGTATGCGAAAGATATGGAGAAAACTTAGTCTATACTCTTCGAGCGCAACGAATTTAATACAATTTTGTAAATCCAAGATAGAATGAGAATTTGCCAACGGTATCTAAATGAAAGTTGTAGTACTCATAAATACCAACACGCGGATATAAATAACGTCGAAAACGAAGGTTGTATGCGAAAGATATGGAGAAAGCTTAGTCTCTACTTTTCGAGCGCGGCGAATTCGGATACAGTCTTGTAAATCTGAGATACAATAAGAATAGCCGACGGGGTCTGAATGAAAGTTGTAGTATAACGTAGAAACCGGAGCTCGTACGCGGAAGATACAGACGAAGCTTTGAGACTACTTTACTATAAAACTCCTATAAATAAAGGGGGAACTCCTCATATTTTCTTCACACCATAAGCCTTTCTTTCTCTGTTTAACTTCTATCTAGCCTCCCTAAACCCCTCCCAAGTCTAGGGAACCTCCCTATCACGAGAAGGAAGTCCCAGAGTGCCAGATGGCTCCGACAAGAAAAGCTTTCGGCTCAAAAACGCTGCTCTAGCGAAACCCGGTTTTCCATAAAACCCGTTGTAAGTGAGCTACGCCTACGCTATTTTTTAAATAGCTTTTATTTAATTATAATAACGTCATTAGGAACTTATAGTAAGTACTTTGGCTATTATTATGGGTTATATAAGTATTGATTAACACTTACATAATAGTAATAATAGCTAGACTATTAATTAGTGTCAGCGAATAAGACTAAATTCTAGTGGCAATAATACTAGGTTTCGTCGAAAGAAATTATTTTAAAGTAAACGAAGCACTATTCGACTACCGAGTCACCACCTTATCAAGTGAGTGCATGGTCCCTTTCATCTTACACATAGATATAAAGTATTTAATATAAATTATGTGCTAAGTGTCTATATTTTCTGAATACTTGTTTATGCTGTATGAAATATTTTTATACACGTTTTAAATCATTTAAACTGTATATGTGTTTTATACCTACAAATTGTGTTGGGTAAAACATGGGTAGATGTAATAGTTGATGTGTGACCAAATAAAATAGTGAGAGACCTCGATATAGATGTTATTGATGATTCAATCATCTAGCGGAGTATAGATGACGACCACGAACTATTCTATAGAGTTTAGTGGAACGCTAACAGGCTCGAAACCTGTAGGTGTTTATTTGAAATGTGTGCTCACCAGCTGTACTCTATCCCCCACATGGCTGCCTTATTTGACATGAATTGCTGAGGAACCCCTGAATCTTGTGTTATCACCCCGTTGAAAGTCCTTAGACTAGGTCCCTTGTGTTAGATGTTTTAGTGACGTAAATTGTGGATAACGGGAATGGGTAATCAGCTTTGTTTGGTTAGATAAAGTTAATAAACTTATTTACTGTGGGTTGAAAACCCTATATACTCACCAGGTTTCGCAACCTGACCCACTCAGTTTATTTATATTATAGCTATTGATATGAAGTCACATTACACTGAGAGATTAAGGAGATATAAATAACTACTGATAATGAATGTAAGTTCTGTTTATGCCTATGTTTTTTTATTAACGATGACATCCCAAATGTTTTAAAATGAATAAAAATACTTTTCTTCAGAAATGCTTTGATAACGTATTTATCATGTTTTACTGGGAACAAATTCAGCAATATTTTTATTAAAAGAGGTACTCTGATTTTTATAAAGCATAAACGAAATCAGTATTTTTTGGCTGTGAAAATGAGGATGTTACAGTTGGCATCGGATCATTAGTTTAAGCGAACTAGGAATAAATATTTATTTGTAGAGTTAAACTTAGAATGCTTAGTGATCTTCGTGAGGAGTGCGTCTAATATATTTTAGGAAGCACACCTGAATAGACACAAGCCCTAGCTTAATTAGGAAAGATGCCTAAAATGCTTTTATGTGCTAAATGATTTGTGATGCTTAATGCTATTGTTTGATCGGATCTATGGTATTTTGCTGACCAAATCTGGAAATCCTATGTGCTCAGGTTTCTAAACGTTTAATTATGATACTAGAACTGGCATGTAACTTTTGGAGTAATATGGAGGAATACACGTCTATATCTTTCTCTATCTATATTCTCGTCTCAATACACCGAACACATGCTTGTCATGATAAGGACTCATAGCAGACTGAGCAAATGGAGGAAATGAGAAGGCTTACAATAGTGAATGATACCTATAAGAAGATATTTTAAGAGTGATATCTTACCTTTACAATGCGTCTAATAAATAATACATCTACTACGGGGGAAGTTCATTTTCGATTAAAATAAATAAAGATTTTTGGTAGAATACATGAAGTTATCCCATTGTCTGACATTTCCACAACCAACCAGGTTGAAACAGAATTGATGATTTAAGATATGCATGGAAGAAGTCTTAGTAGAGTCTAGAGAAAATTATATGATTGTTTGGACACATTTGTATGTTTTAAGATTGTTTTTGTGTTAATAACTTGGAGAATTACGAGACAATACTTGAGACGAGTATGAGTAGGTGTGAATGGTAGTAGAGGCCTATACTACCGGAAGCACAGAACTCACACTTGGATTAGGGAAAGTCACAATGTTACCATGGAGCTATTAGTTATCATTTTATTCAAGTATATCGTTACCATCGTTTCGATAATGATTAAGAAGATGATTGTTATTCCGAGCCTAGTGGTCATATCAAATTTAGTCCGACTATGTTAGGTAGGTTATGTGGTTCAGAGAACCAAGTTTGATGTAGTGCCTGACTTAAGCCGAAAGATTGAAATAAAAGAAGATCAAAGCGATCCGTAGAGGTATCGCGATAGTTGTTTGTAGCTAGAAATGCTACTATTTACGATGTGATTAGAACATGAAGAAATGTATAGTCTGTTTTGGAAGACTCAAAGAGACCTGAGTTTAAGCGTGGGAACATACGATGATAAGTTATTAGAATATGACACATCGGTCCATTTTTCTAATAAAATAAATTATCTTAAGTTTGTTAAGAAGAAGAAGCAGTCTCCAGTAAGGATCGAGATTGTGACTTGAAGGTCATAATTTGGAGTCTAACGTGAGATAGAGAGCAACTGCAAGATCGATCACTGCCTGCAATCAGAAAGTCTTAGAGTTAGATATTAGTTCGAAGAAACATCAAAGTTACAACTATTACTTAGGATGATGAGATAACGTATGGAGTCATCATGTGAGCTTGTTTTTTTTTTATTCCGGGACGAAATCATCCTAAGGGGGAGATAATTGTAACGCCCGTATATCCGGGTAGTCAATTTAGAGATAATAGGGGTCGAAAATGAATTTTCAACAAAAGATTATTTTGAATATATAATCTTAACCAAGTTGTAAAATACGTCTCAAGGGTTCCGTACATATAAAGAATGCCAAAATCCAAGTTATAATGAAGAAGTTATGGTCCGTCGAAGTTTTAAGTCAAAACCGGCACGACACCGAGAGATGTAAATAATGAATTTACGATGGAGGACTTTTTAGCCTTAGTAATCTAAAAAAAAAAGTCGTAGAATATTTTAAATTGAGAGCGTCCATAAAAAGAACACCCAAATCTGACTTCGAATGAAGAAGTAATGATTTTTCTAACATTTAGTATAATAGTGCACAACCTGGAAACTCGAATTTTAGATCGGTCGATTTTCAACCAAAATAATCTAAACGAGAAATGAATATATTGTTAATAGGAATTAAATGATAAAAAGACAGTCGAAAACGGAGCTCGTATGCGAAAGATATGGAGAAAACTTAGTCTATACTCTTCGAGCGCAACGAATTTAATACAATTTTGTAAATCCAAGATAGAATGAGAATTTGCCAACGGTATCTAAATGAAAGTTGTAGTACTCATAAATACCAACACGTGGATATAAATATATGGACGAAGGTTAGTCTCTACTTTTCGAGCGCGGCGAATTCGAATACAGTCTTGTAAATCAGAGATACAATAAGAATTAGCTGACGGGGTCTAAATGAAAGTTGTAGTACTCATAAATACCAACGCATGGGCATAAATAACGTAGAAAATGGAGCTAGTACGCAGAAGATACAGACGAAGCTTTGAGACTACTTTACTATAAAACTCCTATAAATAAAGGGTGAACTCCTCACATTTTCTTCACACCATAAGCCTTTCTTTCTCTGTTTAACTTCTATCTAGCCTCCCTAAACCCCTCCCAAGTCTAGGAAACCTCCCTAGCACGAGAAGGAAGCCCCGGAGCACCCGACGACTCCGACAAGAAAAGCTTTCAACTTAGAGACCTGAGTTTAAGCGTGGGAACATACGATGATAAGTCATTTGAAGTAATATGTTTAGTAAAACTGTTAAACCTGTAGTAAATCCATTTGTATACTAGTTATAAATCCCATATGATTGATTTATTAACAACAAGTATCCCAAAATATTGATGTTTTTCATGCCAAAATAATCGTATGTTTGTAGTTCCAAAGATGGACACATATACATACAGTATAAGCAGAGTGTTTGATATATATATATATATATATATATATATATATATATATATATATATAATATATATATATATATATATATATATATATATATATATATATATATATATATAACAACACTTTTCATTTCAAAAGTTATGATGTTATCGTGATATATTTTTCATACGAAAGTTTCCCTATAATTGTTATAAATCACATATGATTCTGTTGATAAAAAGTGTATAATGAACTTTATTATAACACACGACAATAATCGAGTATTTAACTTGTATTCCCCCCTTAAAAGCATATAAAAGTATTTATAAAACATTTTTAAAGTGTAGTTTATAGGGGTATGAACTCACTTGATTGATTGAAGAAAGCGTGACGAAAACCGAGCAGAACTTCTACTCGAGAAAGCGGATCTCTCGAGATTCTCGGGAAATCTCGGGAGTCTCGAGAGTGTAAAACTTTCTTCCCACCTTGGATATGAAAACTGGGCCTTTGGGATGACTCCGAGGGTTGAAACGCAGAGCTTCGACGCGAGAAAGGAAGGAAATTAGCAAATAATGCCAGCACCCTCGGTACGCGGTACGCGGGGCGTACGAGACGTCACGGATGACCGCATCCTCGGTCGAAGCATCGGGGCGGCGTGGATGAACCGGAGCCTAGAATCCGAGTACACTGGGCATACGACGTTACGCTGGGCGTACGAGGGATCAGACCGCTGACTCGTTCTCGGATAATATCGGGTTTTAATTAAATTTATATTTTAATTAATTAGCAAACTTCAAAAATTCATGTATTTCTCATACAAACTCCGTTTTTGACGTTCTTTATATCCACGCGAAGGTGAGACTATGATCTACAACTTTCGTTTAGACTCCGTCGACTAGTTTTAGTTTTATTTTTAATATTATATTTTTAATAGGCCGGGATAGGAAAAGTCCGTTAAAATTCCATAACTTCTTCATCCGACGTCCGTTTTCTTCAGACTTTTTACCGTTGCACTAGTATTGTTGAGCCGTTGGATTCTCATTTAGATTGTGTCGGCCAAAAGTCCCTCGATCTCTATTTCGAGTTTTTAGCTGTCTACTGTTATATTTGTCACTTAGAAAAATCACAACTTCCTCATACGAAGTCAGATTTGGATGTTCTTTTTATGCACGTTTACGGTTTGATGATATCTAAAACTTTCATTTAGATACTTAAGGCCAAAAACTATTGTATTGAAACTTCGCGTTTTACGTTTATCAGTATTGTCGGTTTTGCCGAGAATCTTCGGTTGGTCATAACTTCTTCGTTATAACTCGGATTTTTGGGTTCTTTATATGTATGAAAACCTTGATACGATTCCTACTACTTTATTTAACCCAAATAAGGTTTTAGGAAAGTTAAATTTTGACATAAATTTGACTTGCGTTCCATCATTACCTCGAAATATCGGGTTGTCACATTATCCCCTCGTTAGAGGAAATTTCGTCCCGAAATTAGAGTTTAAACATAATTGATAAACATGCTACGTATAGAAGTTTTATTTGCTACTCGTGTTTCTTAAGTGAACTCGGTTCCTCAATTGGCATTCCAGCGAACCCTTCATTATCGGTACACGACTTTGCTTCTTTCGTTTGACTTTACTGGCATGATAACTCTTCTTGGTCGAACGTATGTTGAATGTTTTTATGGACTGTGATAAGATTACATCTTGTACCTTACAAGTATTGTCTCTAGATCTTCAAAGCAATTATCCCTGCCCCTGACTCAAGATCATGTGTTGTATAGTTAACTTTCTGCGTTTTAAACTGTCTTGAGGTATAGGCAATGACCTTTCCTCTTGTATAAGAACAAAACCAATTCATACTGACTATGAAGTCAGAACCTGGTGGTTGATTAGATGTCGTGAAGATCCAAAATAAGGTATGGTTACTCATGAATTAAGGGAAAAGGATAGGTACTTTTGTTCTATTTGTCTTCCTTGTCCCAATCGACCGAAAGGTCATGCGTTGGGCTGCTTCTAAGTTTATTTGCATGGCAGCACGATCACTCGTAGTCTTGGGCAGTCTCCGTCCTGAAGTTCATAGTAGAACCCATACCAGGTTCATCAATCACAGTCTTGGGTATACGAGTCGTATATAAATAAGCTTGAAACTGTGGGTCTTTGGATTGAACTTGACGTACTACATGAGTGGTACTTCAGGGCGGTTTGCTGAGTTTTTCATCGGAAAGGATGAGAAACATGAGGTGCTCTATACACGAGTACTTTGGTGTTCTGGAATGACGGCTTCGCTGGAAAGACGATTTCGGAGAAAGAGGTGTACGTATGAAGCTGTTTTTGTGAGGATCAAATTGAATCAAGTCGTATGATAATGTCGGAATCATAAGGAAACTTAAAGACATTAGATTTGAACATAAGATGTTTACAGACAAAACACAACCGTGCAACTTTTAAAGGAGTTACAGTACTTTAGTTTTACTATAAGGCTATTGTTGCGAACAAGGTATACTACAAAAGGCAAGTATATGCAGCACGAGGGTCCCCTTTACTGACGGGATCTCACAAAAGATACGACTCGAGTTGCACTAGTTTTAAACATGTTTTAAAAAGACATACATAATACTGACGATTGAAAGTGAACCTATACTATAGTAGGGTCCTTCGTTGCCTCTTTCCATTCTGAGGTCAAACTCCTCCGGATTCGCCATCGTCCTTCTCTGTTGGACAGTCCCTCTTGAAGTGTCCCATTACGCTACATAGATGGCATATTCGAGAGATTTCGACATTGTTATTTGAAGTAATGTGTTGGGTCCAAGTCCGGAAGCAATTTGCAGTATGTCCGTTCTTGTTGCATTTAAAGCAGTGTAACGGACGACAACCACCCAGATGATCGAAGCTGCACTTATTGCATTTCGGTAGGTTTCCGGCATACTGCCGAGCTGGTGTAGGCACAATTGGGATACCAAAAGAGATGGTAGTAGGAGGTACAGATGTCGTGGCTGAGAAGGTTGCCACATGTTGTTGTCTTTTGCTCTCCCCTTGTGGTGATTTTCCTTTAGCTTTAGCCCAGGACTTTTGTTTAATATTCTTGGGCTTGGGATTCGGGGTGTTGTGGTAGTTTGTTGCTCGTTGAGGTATTTGATTGTTACTTGGATTGGAATTATTGTTAACAATCCCCCTAACATCCGCGTTGTTAGCGTTAAGGTGGGTCAGAACAGCTGACACGGTAGCCGAGACTGCAGCTTGAAAGGTAGCTGCCTCAATCTGAAGAGTTGGTGTTTGGTTGATGGGTTGATCGTTTTCCTTTGGCAACATGATTCTGTTACATGGAAAGAAAATGAATTTGTGAGTGAGAATGGTTGAACCTGGATGTACTTCGATCGCTTAAGTAAAGAGTAGAAGTATGTTCTTGAAGTTTTGACCTACATCTCTATGATGTAGTCCTAGTACATATTAGAAGTATGTTCATGATAGTGTCACTTACATCTCTATGTTGCAGTCCTAGTTTAGAGTAGATGTATGTTTGTAGAATGGTCTTTAGACGTTTTTCGTTCAAGCTGAGGTATTATAGGTTGGTGGATAATATGATCCAACCTTTAAAAGAGGCATGAAAATGATTTTGGAGTTAAATTACCATAGTCCAATAAATTGACTAGATGGGGTTTCAGATAGACTCCAACGGTAGTAACATGAAGGTATTTGAAAAAAGAGTAACACGGAATTTAGTCGACTTTCTATATCATTGATGTTTAAGATGTAATGGGTTTGGGGGAATTGACCTTGTTGTAGGTCATACATCATATCCGGAGTAGAAAAGTATTTGACAGCATAAAGACTTAACTAAAAGTACTTATAGTACAAGGTAGTCACATAAAAAGTACTACACAAAACATAGACAGGAACACGGTTCTTTAAAACAAAGAAGGAAGTAAGGTACCTCCTACTAGCGACGGTCACCCCTATGGTGAACCCTTAGTTTGGTTTGTTGATGTTTCATACCAAGCAGGTATCTCTCGTACACCCTCTGGCGTACTTGGAGCTCTATGACTTCGGCTCGGGTTTTAGCTAGTGCTTGCAGCAGGGTCTCATGGTTTCTCTCAGATCTCTTACTGGTGATCAAGGTGATTGGTGTGAATGGTATGCATTCTTGCATTGGCATTAACCTCTTTGATACGTTGAAAAGTCGTCCTGCCCTGAATTTTGTTTCGGGAGACTCTACGGATTATGATTTGTAGAACTCTATCTGCTGAGATTGCTTCACTTGAGTGGTAGAAGCTTCGGTATCTATTAAACGGAATAGGTTGATCTAGCTCTTCGCTCCATGTTTCCAAGCCTTCTACCCAAGGAGGCGTTGGGCCATGAAGAGCTGGACGAGGGTTAGGCTTTGAATTGGGAGCTACTAGGGGTAGGTTCTCATCCTCGGGTTTGGAGTTATCATCACCCGAAAGGTCTTCAGCATGCTGATCATTCAAAAGGGAGGGGATGATCATTCTCTGGTTCTTCTCTGAACCATCCAACACTGCCTTCGTTCGGGAAGTACGGGTTGTCGTCGGGATGGAGTCCAGCCATGTTATCTACACTAGAATTTGGGTAAAGAAATAATTATTAGACGAACTATCTAGATAAATATTAGATAATCTTCGTTAGTTACATCATTATTTGTAAAGTTCATACCAGTTATATGTAATCAAAACAAGATAGACATTCGAATAAGTGAACTCAACTCCAAATTCACAAGGAACTGGGGTAAAGCAGAATTTCACAGATTCTAAGTCTATGACATCCTAGTTACATATAACCTTAGTATATCCACTTAGCAACTATTAACTTAGTAATGAAGATCCTTTTTAGTTCTCAAGTAAGTAATTATGGTAACACAAAATACTCCTATAGTATTTTAGACTTAGGTTCTGTTATAATGTTCTCATTGTGGTAGTGTTGGTAAGTTTTTAGAATTGTTGCCACATCACAACCATTCTTGGGCATATGCTAATCACTCCTCGGACCAGCATAGTTGATCAGGCTATGCCATTCCCAGGACTGACCATACATCCCCAAGCTTGCTTGTGATATTCAACAATCGTAATACTTTTGTTTTTGTCATTGTGACACTGATTTTAGTATGAATGCAGGCACGTATACTTAATTAAATATTTTAATATTTAAAAGTGTAAACTCTAAGTCAGATTATTTTTAATCCCATTGTATTTATAGTTAGTATATCTTTTATGGGTTGATATACTCAATTCCTTATAAACAATGCTCTGATACCAATCTGTCACACCCCAAAACTGAGAACGGCGGAAACGTTCTGGGGCGGAGGACGTCATGTAATGTATCACAACAATGTAAAGTAGTAAACAAGCAACAACATCATCCCTTGCATTAATAGTATAAGTTTCAAGTACATGTGTGTTCTTTCATAATATACAACAATAAAATGAATAATAAGAAAATAAGACGAGTCTGGATTGCTCCATCTTCACAAAACCTGGTCGTCGTACCTGTCTATTTGCGACCTGAGAATACAAGTTATTTTGAAAGAGAGTATCAGCCAAAAAGCTGGTGAATTCATAAGTATTAATGTGTTTTTGATTTGTAAAACTTGTAATGAAAGACTTGATATTGTTCTGAAAGAAAGTTCGTATAAGTGTTGAAATGCTTTTAAGTAATCGAAACCGTTTGGTAAAACCTAGAAATCCCTATGATTCCTATTAGTATAGATGAAATCTTCTACGAAGACCTAGTTGTTTTGAAAGTAATATTCTACCAAGACCCGACTGTTTGACAATTATTATTAATATAAGAAATTGTATCCTTTGGTACTAGGATACTCAAATACGATTCACCTCATTGGTTATGTGGATGAGTCACAAGATAATGGTAATAATATAACTAACTTATGTATTATCCCTTTATACTAGGATAACTAACTTACGTATTATCCCTTTATACTAGGATAACTAACAGTGTTAACTTTGGACATCCGTAGATGTACATTTACCTCTGTTGCTAACAGCTGGGTGTAGGAATAGTTAATCCCTTAAAGTATACCTGTAATGGTATCAACCGAAGACATCCGTGGATGTGCATTTACCTCTGTAGCTAATAGAGATTCTAGGAATGGTTAATCCCGTAAAGTATCCTTTGGTACTAGGATATAAAGTCCAATCTATCTCATCGATGATGTGATTGTATCACAAGGTAAAGATAGAAACGAGAATTATATAACAGTATCTAGACATATAATATGTAATAGTAATTTGCCATATAATATCTATGTAAAAGTATTCATGTGTAAGTATTCATGTAAAAGTATTCATGTAACAGTATTCATGTAAACGTACTCATGTAAGCGTATCTATCTAAGAGTATTCATGTATAAGTATTCATGTAAAAGTATTCATGTAAAAGTATTCATGTAAGCGTACTCATGTAAGCGTATCTATGTAAGAGTATCTATGTTAGAGTATCCCTATAAATATATCCCTGTAAGAGAAATCTCTGTAAGAGTATCCCTTCATATAACATGTAATCTAGACTCATGAATGAACTGACTCTGGCGTAATTTCTTGTAATAGGGATAATGTTTTGTATCCCCTAAACTATTCCTATAATAGTTTACTAGAATGTAATTGATAAGTGTCCAAGTAGATTTATACACCCTTGCTACCCAAGAGCGTCAGAACAGAATAAACTGATGGAACATTTATGACTATATATGTACACATGATATATAACTAATATTTAAACGACCTTTGGACGGGTACCCGATATCCCACCAGACGACATCCAAATCGAGGAAAAGGAAATAGGGTGGATAGTCTTCCTAAGTCTTTTAAACATTTCTTATATAACTATACATATAGAGGCATGCAATTTATAATATAAAAGCATAAATGAAGTTTTGAAAAACCGTTGAAAAGTCTAATAAAGAATTTGTGACTTGATGTCAGTTTATAAAACGATTGAAAGTATTTTGTTTGATAATACAGTTTAAATACATGGAAAACCACTGTTTGAAAACACCTTTGTAACCGGGTTTCAAAGGAAGCTTATAGTGTGTAAGATAGTTTGATAAAGAGCTTTAATCATGTAAAAACGTTTAAGAAAGTCATTTGAAGTAATATGTTTAGTAAAACTGCTAAACTTATAGTAAATCCATTTGTATACTAGTTATAAATCCGATATGATTGATTTATTGACAACAAGTATCCCAAAATATTGATGTTTTTCGTGCCAAAATAATCGTATGTTTGTAGTACCAAAGATGGACACATATACATACAGTATAAGCAGAGTGTTTGATATATATATATATATATATATATATATATATATATATATATATATATATATATATATATATATATATATATATATATATATATATATAACAACACTTTTCATTTCAAAAGTTATGATGTTATCGTGATATATTTTTCATACGAAAGTTTCCCTGTAATTGTTATAAATCACATATGATTCCGTTGATAAAAAGCGTATAATGAACTTTATTATATAACACACGACAATAATCGAGTATTTAACTTGTATTCCCCCCCTTAAAAGCATATAAAAGTATTTACAAAACATTTAAAAGTGTAGTTTATAGGGGTATGAACTCACTTGATTGATTGAAGAAAGCATGACGAAAACCGAGCAGAACTTCTACTCGAGAAAGCGGATCTCTCGAGATTCGCGGGAAATCTCAGGAGTCTCGGGAGTGTAAAACTTTCTTCCCACCTTGGATATGAAAACCGGGCCTTTGGGATGACTCAGAGGGTTGAAACGCAGAGCTTCGGCACGAGAAAGGAAGGAAATTAGCAAATAATGCCGGCACCCTCGCACCCTTTATATAGGGGCTGGAGGATCTCGGTACGCGGGGCATACTCTTGTACACAGGGCGTACGAGATGTCACAGATGACCGCATCCTCGGTCGAAGCATCGGGTCGATGTGGAAAAACCGGAGCCTAGAATCCGAGTACGCTGGGCGTACGAGGCATCGGACCGCTGACTCGTTCTTCGGGTAATACCAGGTTTTAATTAAATTTATATTTTAATTAATTAGCAAACTTCAAAAATTCATATCTTTCTCATACGAACTCCGTTTTCGACATTCTTTATATCCATGGGAAGGTGACACTAGGATCTACAACTTTCGTTTAGACTCTGTCGGCTAGTTTTGAATTTATTTTTAATATTATATTTTTAATAGGCCGGGACAGGAAAAGTCTGTTAAAATTCCATAACTTTTTCATCCGACGTCCGTTTTCGTCAGACTTTTTACCGTTGCGCTAGTATTGTTGAGCCCTTCGATTCTCATTTAGATTGTGTCGGCAAAAAGTCTCTCGATCTCTATTTCGAATTTTTAGCTGTCTACTGTTATATTTGTAACTTAGAAAAATCACAACTTCCTCATACGAAGTCAGATTTGGACGTTCTTTTTATGCACGTTTACGGTTTGATGATATCTAAAACTTTCATTTAGATACTTAAGGCCAAAAAGTATTGTATTGAAACTACGCGTTTTACGTTTATCAGGATTGCCGGTTTTGTTGAGAATCTTCGGTTGGTCATATCTTCTTCGTTATAACTCGGATTTTTGGGTTCTTTATATGTATGAAAACCTTGATAGGATTTCTACTACTTTATTTAACCCAAATAAGGTTTTAGGAAAGTTAACTTTTGACATAAATTTGACTTGCGTTCCATCATATTGCCTCGATATATCGGGTTGTCACAGTAGGTGTTTATTTGAACTGTTTGCTCACTAGCAGTACTCCATCCCCCACATGGTTTCCTTATTTGACATGAATTGCTGAGGAACCCCTGAATCATGTGTTCTCACCCCGATGAAAGTCCTTAGACTAGGTCCCTTGTGTTAGATGTTTTAGGGACGTAAAGTGAGGATAATGGGAAAGTGTAATCGGGTTTGTTTTGGTTAGATAAAGATAATAAACTTATTTAATGTGGGTTGAAAACCCTATATACTCACTAGGTTTCCCAACCTGACCCACTCAGTTTATTTATATCACAGGTGTTGATATGAAGTCGCATTACACTAAGAGATTAAGGAGATATAAATCACTAGTGATAATGAATGTAAGTTCTGTTTAAGCCGATGTTTATGTATTAACGATGACATCCCAAATGTTTTAAAATGAATAAAAATACTTTTCTTCGGAAATGCTTTGATAACGTATTTATCATGTTTTACTAGGAAAATGGATTCATTTGTAGACCTAAACTTAGAATTCTAAGTGATCATCGTGAGGAGTGTGTCTAATATATTTTAGGAAGTACACTAGAATAGACACAAGCACTAGCTTAATTACGAAAGATGCCTAAAATGATTTTATGTGCTAAATGATTTGTGAAGCTTTATGCTATTGTTTGGTCGGATCTATGGTCTGTTTCCGACTAGGTCTGGAAATTTCATGTGCTCAGGTTTCTAAACATTTAATTATGATATTAGAACTGGCGTGTAACCTTTGGAGTAATACGGAGGAATACACGTCTATATCTTTCTATATCTATATTCTCGTCTCGATACACCGAACGCATGCTTTGGTGTATAGAATGTCATGATAAGGACTCATAGCAGACTGAGCAAATGGAGGAAATGAGAAGGCTTACGATAGTGAATGATACCTATCAGAAGATATTTTAAGAGTAATATCATGCCCTTAGAATGCGTCTAGTAAATAACACATCTAGTATGGGGGAAGTTCACTTTCGATTAGAAGAAATAAAGATTTTTGGTAGGATCCATGAAGTTATCCCATCGTCTGACATTTCCACAACCAACCAGGTTGAAACAGAATTGATGATTGAAGATATGCATGGAAGAAGTCTTAGTAGAGTCTAGAGAAAATTATATGATTGTTTGGACACATTTGTATGTTTTAAGATTGTTTTTGTGATAATAAGTTGGTGAACTGTGAGACAATACTTGAGACGAGTATGAGTTGGAGTGAATGGTAGTAGAGGCCCACATTGTCGGAAGCACAGATCTCACACTTGGATTAGGGAAAGTCACAATGTTACCATGGAGCTAGTAATTATCATTTTATTAAAGTATGTCGTTACCATCATTTCGGTAATGACTAAGAAGATGATTGTTATTCCAAACCTAGTGATCATATCAAATTGAGTCTGACAATGTTAAGTATGTTATGTGGTTCAGAGAACCAAGTTTGATGTAGCATCTGACTTAAGCCTGAAGATTGAAATAAAAGAAGATCAAAGCGATCGGTAGAGGTATCACGACAGTTGCTTGTAGCTAGAAATGCTACTTTTTAAGATGTGATTAGAACATGAAGAAATGTATCGTCTGTTTTGGAAGACTCTAAGAGACCTGAGTTTAAGTGTGGGAACATATGATGATAAGTCATTAGAATATGACACATCGATCCATTTTAGTAATCAAATAAATTATCTTAAATTTGTTAAGAAGAAGAAGCAGTCTCCAGTAAGGATCGAGATTGTGACTTGAAGGTCATAATTTGGAGTCTAACGTGAGATAGAGAGCAAGTGCAAGATCGATCACTGCCTGCAATCAGGAAGTCTTAGAGTTAGATATTAGTTCGAAGAAACATCAAAGTTACAATTATTACTTAGGATGAAGAGATAACGTATGGAGTCATCATGTGAGCCTATTTTTTTTTCGGGACGAAATCATCCTAAGCGGGAGATAATTGTAACGCCCGTAGATCCAGGTAGTCAATTTTGAGATAATAGGGGTCGAAAATGAATTTTTGACAAAAGATTATTTAGAATATATAATCTTAACCAAGTTGTAGAATACGTCTCAAGGGTTCCGTACATATAATGAATTCCGAAATCCAAGTTATAACGAAGAAGTTATGGTCTATCGAAGTTTTAAGTCAAAGCCGACACGACACTGGGAAACGTAAATAGTGAATTTATGATGGAGGACTTTTTAGCCTTAGTAATCTAAAGAAAAGTCATAGAATATTTTAAATTGAGAGCGTCCATAAAAAGAACACCCAAATCTGACTTCGAATGGGAAGTTATGATTTTTCTAACATTTAGCATAATAGTGAACAACCTGGAAATTCGAATTTTAGATCGGTCGATTTTCAACCAACATAATCTAAACAAGAAATGAATATATTGTTAATAGGAGTTAAACGATAAAAAGACAGTCGAAAACGGAGCTCGTATGCGAAAGATATGGACAAAGCTTAGTCTCTACTCTTCGAGCGCAACGAATTTGATACAATATTGTAAATCCATGATAGAATGAGAATTTGCCAATGGTATCAAAATGAAAGTTGTAGTACTCATAAATACTAACACGCGGATATAAATAACGTCGAGAACGAAGCTCGTATGTGAAAGATATGGAGAAAACGTCGTCTCTACTTTTCGAACGGGGCGAATTCGGATACAGTTTTGTAAATCTGAGATACAATAAGAATTAACCGACGGGGTCTAAATGAAATTTGTAGTATAACATTGAAACCGGAGCTCGTACGTGGAATATGCGGACGAAGCTTTGAGACTACTTTACTATAAAACTCCTATAAATAAAGGGTGAACTCCTCATATTTTTTTCACACCATAAGCCTTTCTTTCTCTCTTTAACTTCTATGTAGCTTCCCTAAACCCTTCCCAAGTCTAGGGAACCTCCCTAGCACGAGAAGGAAGCCCCGAAGCGCCCGACGGCTCCGACAAGAAAATCTTTCGGCTCAAAAACGCTGCTCCAGCGAAACCAGGTTTTCCATAAAACCCGCTGTAAGTGAGCTACGCCTACGCTATTTTTTAAATAGCTTTTATTTAATCATAGTAACGTTATTAGGAACTTATAATAAGTACTTTGGCTATTATTATGGGTTATATAAGTGTTGATTAACACTTATATAATAGTAATAATAGCTAGACTATTAACTAGTGTCAGCGAATAATAGACTAAATTCTAGTGGCAATAATACTAGGTTTCATCGAAAGAAATTATTTTAAAGTAAACGAAGCACTATCTGACTACCGAGTCACCACCTTATCAAGTGAGTGCATGGTCCCTTTCATCTTACACATAGATATGAAGTATTTAATATAAATTATGTGCTAAGTGTCTATATTTTCTGAATACTTGTTGTTTATGCTGTATGAAATATTTTTATACACGTTTTAAGTCATTTAAACTGTATATGTGTTTTATACCTACAAATTGTGTTGGGTAAAACATGGGTAGATGTAATAGTTGTTGTGTGACCAAATAAAATAGTGAGAGACCTCGATATAGATGTTATTGATGATTCAATCATCTAGCGGAGTATAGTTGACGACCACGAACTATTCTATAGAGTTTAGTGGAACGCTAGCAGGCTCGCAACCTGTAGGTGTTTATTTGAACTTTTTTCTCACTAGAAGTACTCTATCCCCACATGGTTTCCTTATTTGACATGAATTGCTGAGGAACCCCCGAAACATGTGTTCTAACCCCGATGAAAGTCCTTAGACTAGGTCCCTTGTGTTAGATGTTTTAGGCACGTAAAGTGAGGATAACGGGAACGGGTAATCGGGTTTGTTTTGTTTGATAAAGTTAATAAACTTATTTATTATGGGTTGAAAACCCTTTATACTCACTAGGTTTCCCAACCTGACCCACTCTGTTTATTTATATTATAGTTGTTGATATTAAGTCACATTACACTGAGAGATTAAGGAGATATAAATCACTAGTGATAATGAATGACAGTTCTGTTTATGCCTATGTTTTTGTATTAACGATGACATCCCAAATGTTTTAAAATGAATAAATATACTTTTCTTCGGAAATGCTTTGATAACGTATTTATCATGTTTTACTGGGAACAAATTCAGCAACATTTTTATTAAAAGAGGTACTCTGATTTTTATAAAGCATAAACGAAATCAGTATTTTCTGGCTGTGAAAATGGGGATGTCGCAGTTGGCATCAGAGTATTAGTTTAAGCGGACTAGGAATAAGCATTTATTTGTAGACTTAAACTTAGAATGCTAAGTGATCATCGTGAGGAGCGTGTGTCTAATATATTTTAGGAAGCACACCTGAATAGCCACAAGCACTAGCTTAATTAGGAAAGATGCCTAAAATGCGTTTATGTGCTAAATGATTTGTGATGCTTAATGCTATTGTTTGATCGGATCTATGGTCTGTTGCCAACCAAATCTGGAAATCCTATGTGCTCAGGTTTCTAAACGTTTAATTATGATACTAGAACTGGCATGTAACTTTTAGAGTAATATAGAGGAATACACGTCTATATCTTTCTCTATCTATATTCTCGTCTCGATACATCGCACACATGCTTTGGTGTATAGAATGTCATGATAAGGACTCATAGCAGACTGAGCAAATGGAGGAAACAAGAAGGCTTACAATAGTGAATGATACCTATCAGAAGATATTTTAAGAGAGATATCTTACCTTTCGAATGCGTCTAATAAATAATACATCTAGTATAGGGGAAGTTCATTTTTGATTAGAAGAAATAATGATTTTTGGTAGAACCCATGAAGTTAACCCATCGTCTGACATTTCCACAACCAACCCGGTTGAAACAGAATTGATGATTTAAGATATGCATGGAAGAAGACTTAGTAGAGTCTAGAGAAAATTATATGATTGTTTGGACACATTTGTATGTTTTAAGATAGTTTTTGTGTTAATAACTTGGAGAATTGCGAGACAATACTTGAGACGAGTATGAGTAGGTGTGAATGGTAGTAGAGGCCTATACTGCCAGAAACACAGAACTCGCACTTGGATTAGGGAAAGTCACAATGTTACCATGGAGCTAGTAATTATCGTTTTATTCAAGTATGTCGTTACCATCATTTCGGTAATGACTAAGAAGATGATTGTTATTCCGAGCCTAGTGGTCATATCAAATTGAGTCCGACTACATTAAGTAGGTTATGTGGTTCAGAGAACCAAGTTTGATGTAGCGCCTGACTTAAGCCTGAAGATTGAAATAAAAGAAGATCAAAGCGATCGGTAGAGGTATCGCAATAGTTGCTTATAGCTAGAAATGCTACTTTTTAAGTTGTGAATAGAACATGAAGAAATGTATAGTCTGTTCTGGAAGACTCTAAGAGACCTGAGTTTAAGCGTAGGAACATACGATGATAAGTCATTAGAATATGACACATCGGTCCATAGGCCTTTCTTTAGTAATAAAATAAATTATCTTAAGTTTGTTGAGAAGAAGAAGCAGTCTCCAGTAAGGATCGAGATTGTGACTTGAAGGTCATAATTTGGAGTCTAACGTGAGATAGAGAGCAAGTGCAAGATCGAGCACCGCCTGCAATCAGGAAGTCTTAGAGTTAGATATTCGTTCGAAGAAACATCAAAGTTAGAATTATTATTATGATGAAGACATAACGTATGGAGTCATCATTTGAGCCTGTTTGTTGATGATTCCGAGACGAAATCATCCTAAGTGGGGAGATAATTGTAACGCTCGTAGATCCGGGCTAGTCAATTTAGAGATAATAGGCATTGAAAACGAATTATCGATAAAAGATTATTTAGAATATATAATCTTAACCAAGTTGTAGAATACATCTCAAGGGTTCCGTACATATAAAGAATGTCGAAAACCAAGTTAAAACAAAGAAGTTATGGTCCGTCGAAGTTTTATGTCAAAACCGGCACGACACCGGGAGACGTTATAGTGAATTTACGATGGAGGACTTTTTAGCCTTAGTAATCTAAATAAAAGTTGTAGAATATTTTAAATTGAGAGCGTCCATAAAACGAACACCCAAATCTGACGTCGAATGAGGAAGTTATGATTTTTCTAACATTTAGCATAATAGTGCACAACTCGGAAATTCGAATTTTAGATCGGTCGATTTTCAGCCAAAATAATCTAAACGAGAAATGAATATATTGTTAATAGGAGTTAAACAATAAAAAGACAGTCAAAAACGGAGCTTGTATGCGAAAGAGATGGACGAAGCATAGTCTTTACTCTTCGAGCGCAACGAATTCGATACAATTTTGTAAATCCAAGATAGAATGAGAATTTGCCAACGGTATCAAAATGAAACTTGTAGTACTCATAAATACCAACACCTGGATATAAATAACGTCAAAAACGAAGCTTGTATGCGAAAAATATGGGAGAAGCTTAGTCTCTACTTTTTGAGCGCGGCGAATTCGAATTCATTTTTCTAAATCTGAGATACAATACGAATTACCCGATGGGGTCTAAATGCAAGTTGTAGTACTCATAAATACCAACGCATGGGCATAAATAACATAGAAACTGGAGCTCGTACGCGGAAGATACAGACGAAGCTTTGAGACTGCTTTACTATAAAACTCCTATAAATAAAGGGTGAACTCCTCATATTTTCTTCACACCATAGGCCTTTCTTTCCCTCTTTAACTTCTATCTAGCCTCCCTAAACCCCTCCGAAGTCTAGGGAACCTCCCTAGCACGAGAAGGAAGCCCAGGAGCGCCCGACGGCTGCGACAAGAAAAGCTTTCGGCTCAAAAACGTTGCTCCAGCGAAACCCGGTTTTCCATAAAACCCGCTGTAAGTGAGCTATACCTACGCTATTTTTTAAATAGCTTTTATTTAATTATAGTAACGTTATTAGGAACTTATAATAAGTACTTTGGATATTATTATAGGTTATATAAGTATTGATTAACACTTATATAATAGTAATAATAGCTAGACTATTAATTAGTGTCAGCGAATAATAGACTAAATTCTAGTGCAAATAATACTAGGTTTCGTCGAAAGAAATTATTTTAAAGTAAACAAAGCACTATTCGACTACCGAGTCACCATCTTATCAAGTGAGTGCATGGTCCCTTTCATCTTACACATAGATATGAAGTATTTAATATAAATTATGTGCTACGTGTCTATATTTTCTGAATACTTGTTGTTTATGCTGGATGAAATATTTTTATACACGTTTTAAATGATTTAAACTGTATATGTATTTTATACCTGCAAATTGTAGTGGGTAAAACATGGGTAGATGTAATAGGTTGTGTGTGACCAAATAAAATAATGAGAGACCTCGATATAGATGTTATTGATGATTCAATCATCTAGCGGAGTATAGATGACGACCAAAAACTATTCTATAGAGTCTGGTGGAACGCTAGCAGGGTCAGAACCTGTAGGTGTTTATTTGAACTTTTTGCTCACTAGCAGTACTCCATCCCCACATGGTTTCTTTATTTGACATGAATTGCTGAGGAACCCCTGAAACATGTGTTCTCACCCCGATGAAAGTCGTTAGACTAGGTCCCTTGTGTTAGATGTTTTAGGAACGTAAAGTGAGGATAACGGGAACGGGTAATTGGGTTTGTTTGGTATGATAAAGTTAATAAACTTATTTACTGTGGGTTGAAAACCCTATATACTGACCAGGTTTCCCAACCTGACCCACTCAGTTTATTTATATTATAGCTGTTGATATTAAGTCACATTACATTGAGAGATTAAGGAGATATAAATAACTAGTGATAATGAATGTAAGTTCTGTTTATGCCTATGTTTTTGTATTAACGATGACATCCCAAATGTTTTAAAATGAATAAATATACTTTTCTTCGGAAATGCTTTGATAACATATTTATCATGTTTTACTGGGAACAAATTCAACAACATTTTTATTAAAAGAGGTACTCTGATTTTTATAAAGCATAAAAAAATCAGTATTTTCTGGAAGTGAAAATGGAGATGTCACAGTTGGCATTAGAGTATTACTTTAAGCGAACTAGGAATAAAGATTTATTTGTAGACTTAAACTTAGAATGCAAAGTGATCATCGTGAGGAGTGTGTCTAATATATTTTAGGAAGCACACCTGAATAGACACAAGCACTAGCTTAATTAGGAAAGATGCCTAAAATGCTTTTATGTGCTAAATGATTTGTGATGCTTAATGTAATTGTTTGATCGGATCTATGGTCTGTTGTCGACCAAATCTGAAAATCCTATGTGCCCAGGTTTCTAAACGTTTAATTATGATACTAGAACTGGCATGTAACTTTTGGAGTAATATGGAGGAATACACGTCTATATCTTTCTCTATCTATATTCTCGTCTCGATACACCGCACACATGCTTTGGTGTATAGAATGTCATGATAAGGACTCATAGCAGACCGAGCAAATGGAGGAAATAAGAAGGCTTACAATAGTGAATGATACCTATCAGAAGATATTTTAAGAGTGATATCTTACCTTTACAATGCATCTAATAAATAATACATCTACTACGGGGGCAGTTCATTTTCGATTAGAAGAAATAAAGATTTTTGGTAGAATCCATGAAGTTATCCCATCGTCTGACATTTCCACAACCAACCAGGTTGAAACAAAATTGATGATTTAAGATATGCATGGAAGAAGTGTTAGTAGAGTCTAGAGAAAATTATATAATTGTTTGGACACATGTGTAAGTTTTAAGATTGTTTTTGTGTTAATAACTTGGACAATTATGAGACCATACTTGAGACAAGTATGAGTAGGTGTGAATGGTAGTAGAGGCCTATACTGTCGGAAGCACAAAAGTCACACTTGGATTAGGGAAAGTCACAATGTTACCATGGAGCTAGTAATTATCGTTTTATTTAAGTATGTCGTTACCATCGTTTCGATAATGATTAAGAAGATGATTGTTATTCTGAGCCTGGTGGTCATATCAAATTGAGTCCGACTACGTTAAGTAGGTTATGTGGTTCAGAGAACCAAGTTTGATGTAGCATCTGACTTAAGCCAGAAGATTGAAATAAAAGAAGATCAAAGCGATCGGTAGAGGTATCGCGATAGTTGCTTGTAGCTAGAAATGCTACTTTTTAAGATGCGATTAGAACATGAAGAAATGTATAGTCTGTTCTGTAAGACTCTAAGAGACCTGAGTTTAAGCGTGGGAAAATACGATGATAAGTCGTTAGAATATGACACATCGGTCCATTTTATTAATAAAATAAATTATCTTAAGTTTGTTAAGAAGAAGAAGACGCAGTCTCCAGTAAGGATCGAGATTGTGACTTGAAGGTCATAATTTGGAGTCTAACGTGGGATAGAGAGCAAGTGCAAGATCGAGCTCCGCCTGCAATCAGGAAGTCTTAGAGTTAGATATTCATTAGAAGAAACATCAAAGTTACAATTATTATTATGATGAAGAGATAACGTATGGAGTCATCATGTGAGCCTATTTTGTTGATAATTCCGAGACGAAATCATCCTAAGGGGGAGATAATTGTAACGCCCGTAGATCCAGGCTAGTCAATTTAGAGATAATAGGCATCAAAAACGAAATATCGATAAAAGACTATTTAGAATATATAATCTTAACCAAGTTGTAGAATACGTGTCAAGGGTTTCGTACATATAAAGAATGCCGAAATCCAAGTTATAAAGAAGAAGTTATGGTCCGTCGAAGTTTTATGTCAAAACCGACACGACACCGGGAGACGTAATAGTGAATTTACGATGGAGGACTTTTTAGCCTTAGTAATCTAAATAAAAGTCGTAGAATATTTTAAATTGAGAGCGTCCATAAAAGGAACACCCAAATCTGACGTCGAATGAGGAAGTTATGTTTTTTCTAACATTTAGCATAATAGTGCACAACTTAGAAATTTGAATTTTAGATCAGTCGATTTTCAGCCAAAATAATCTAAACGAGAAATGAATATATTGTTAATAGGAGTTAAACGATAAAAAGACAGTAAAAAACGGAGCTTGTATGCGAAGGAGATGGACGAAGCATAGTCTTTACTCTTCGAGCGCGACGAATTCGATACAATTTTTTAAATCCAAGATAGAATGAGAATTTGCCAACGGTATCAAAATGAAACTTGTAGTACTCATAAATACCAACACGTGGATATAAATAACATCGAAAACGAAGCTTGTATGCGAAAGATATGGATGAAGCTTAGTCTCTACTTTCTGAGCGCGAAGAATATGAATTCATTTTTGTAAATCAGAGATACAATAAGAATTACCCGATGGGGTCTTGTCACACCCCGCTAAAGCGGAAACGCAAGGTATGACAGCGATAATGGTTTCAATACAATAGATAAAGATACATCACCATAGCAGTATTTAAAAGTTTACAACCCATAGCTTCAAAAGAAACAAAATACAAGTTTTTCAAAATAACATTGTTCAAAATATAGCTTCATAATAGCTTCAACACGATGCAGCATGCTCTATGATGATGAATCTTTACATCCAATTACTAATTACTTCCTGAAAAAGCATGTAAAACGAGCGTCAACTATGAAAATAGTTGGTGAGTATCACAAGTTTATAAAAATCGAGCGTACAATAAGGCTTTTCGTAAATACAAGTACATTGCTTCAATGATAAACAAGTTGATTGCTATTAATGAATACAAGTTTATTGCTATAACGAGAAACGAGTTTGTATGTGTATGAGCAAACAATGAGTCTCAACCAAACCTATGACTGAAGCCCTATCGAGATCTATGCTTATCGTTCCATAGATGAATATGGTATCATGCACTCCAGCGATTCGGGTGAGTGAGGAGTTGTCAATTCCTAATAGCGCTATCCATAACGACCATTGGCTCAAAGAGTTAATGGTTAGAGATAAGGGAAGGGCCTTAGTACGATAAGTTCTCATGTTCCGTGTTGCATAGACATACATAAAGAAACATAGCAATACAATAGCAATAATGTTTGATACAATTCAATTTAAATACAACATGCAAACAATAGTTTTTCTGGACATGCTTTTCCACCCCAAAACATAAAAACCGAAAATAGGGGAGTGCGTGAATACTCACGATGTTTTGTGTAGACACAAGCGGTACTTCGGGATGTACCAACGTCTTACTACCGGGATCCTACGACATCAAACACACGCACTAGTGAGTTTCCATGTCGATATCTAATGCTAATATACTAAACTCTACATATAGGGAAATGCCAATTTATGTTTTAGTATTGGATTTTATATCAATTAGTTACACTTTTTCTGAAGTAATGAAAATCTATATATCGGGCGATTAATTACAACCTTGGAATATAAACTTTCCAAATTTTTAAGTCCTTATTACAACATAAATTCACGAAAATAACATTCGAGGGATAAAAATTCTCAAACTTTTTATTTAACTGTTATTACACAATACTAAGCTGGGAAAATTATAAAAATGGATTTCCAAGCTGTTTAATTATATTTTATGATTTTTGAGCATTTATTTCAATAAAAATTGAAATAAATAGAAAACAGTTTCCAAAATTACCCAAACTTTTTATTTAATGGTTATTATACATAGATAGGTTGGGAAAAATATAAAAGATATTTTTCAGTGGGTATTTCTGTTTTTCCTTGCTTTATTGCTTTAAATAGTCATTAATTAAAGAAATAATATTGAACAGTTAAAATAAATCACCATAAATTTTTGTAACATCATTTACAGTATAAATATCCTGGGAAAAATATCAAAAGTGGTTTTCATAATGTATAAACTGGTTTTGGGTATTTATGTATATTTAAGTGTATTTTAGTGCAATTAACTTTAGAAAATAAGAGAAAAATAGTTTACAGTAGAGAAAAATATTCAAAATTTTTATGTAACCTCCTACTCTATAATATTATATCCTGGTAAATTTTCATGAATTTTGGATAATCAGAACTATTTCTCCCATTTTTAGACCATTATAATTACCAAAAATTGGGAAAAATAGTAAAACATGATGGAAAATCTTGAAATTATTTTCTGGAGTCACCCATCACAGGTAAGGTATGCGAAAATTGTTAGATACAATTTTCACATTTATAAAGTGGTTTTGTAATTTATCATGTCCTAAATAAAAGAAAATTAGAAATCATATGAAACAGTAACAAAAATTCCTAAAATTTGGTGAGGGGTCATTATTCCCCATAAGGATCATCCATGAATTTATTTAGGATTTATTGAGCTCTGGAAGTATTTTATATGATTTATGCCCTTGGTTTTAGCAATAATTCTAATAAATCAAAGAAATAACAAAGCTCTTGAAATTTTCCAGATTATCTCATGCATGCAAAGGCTTTCAAAAGAAAAAATGTAAAAAAATGTATTCAGAAGAGAAATGAGGGTAATGATTCCAAACAATTTAAGAAAAGTTGCATGCAATAATGCATGAAGTGTAAATGTGGCTGAAGTTCATGAATTTGTGTAGCCCATTCAGTGAGATTTTAAGCCACGAAATTTCAACCATAGTTCACTAGATATGTTAAGTTTCTAAGGTATTTTTTCTCAGATTTATGGTTGGGTTTAAGGCCATTGTTTAAGCAAGATAAAAATAGTGATCACAGAAAAAGAGCTGTATGCGCAACCTTATTGTAAAATTTGCTAAAAATCGGATATTTAATATTTTACAGTGAGACCAGTTGGGTTTGAAAGTTAACTCGTGGAACTAACCAATACAAAAAGAATATCTTGATTTGGTTAAGAAATGACTGAGTTATGACTGTTCAAAGTCGAACAAAGTAATCTGGCAGATTGCATGTTTGCTTGTGTGCATTATTAGGGTATTTCAAAAATAACATCATGCATGTCTTTGGTAAGGCCCGATTTCTAACACATGCATGGAATGAATGAGAATCCAAGATGTACTAGAAATGGTTTAAATGCTTTTGTTCATGCATGAACACAAAAGAAATGGAGAAGAACATGAAATATTAGGTTTTGATGTCACATGATCATATGTGCATCTTTTCCACTCCTTGCATGGGTTTGATCCCGGATTTTCACCATCTCTAACACATGCATTGTGTTATGGTGAGAATCTACAAACCACAAGGGGAGAATAAAGATTTCTAGCCATGGAAAGGCATAGAATCCGAAAAGTAGAGAAGACTAAGAAGAAAAAGAGGTTTAACCATGAAACTATGGAAGAAGATGTTGTTGTTTACCTTGGTTTTGACCTTGAGAGAAGTAAGAACACTTCAAGGGCTTCACAATCTTGAAATTTTGCAGAGATATGAGAGGATTTTCGTGAGTTTAGAGAGAGGGAAGAAGAGAGTGAAGTGTGTGAAGAGAGTGAAGTGAGAGAGTGAAGAGGGAAGAGGTGGAGTAAGGGTTTAAGCTTAATGATTGTGTTTTGGGGAAGAGAGAGGGCATGGGGAGAGGTGATGGCCGGTTTTTGCATGCATTTTGGCCTCCTCTCTCCTAAATTTTAAACTTTATAAACTTCCCTCCTATATTTTATATAAAAACATTCATTTTTATAAAATGTTTATTGAGCAATTTGATTTATTTAAAAATCTTGTTTTCAACAAATAATTTATGATTAATACTTGTAATTTATATTTCTAGTTCATTGGTATAATCCATAATTTGATTAATAAAATTTGATATTAGGAAGTTTATAGCCAAATTTTATAAAGTTTTTAAGCTTTATAATTTATAACTTTGGATTTTTGGCTCTTTAGGGTTTTTGGAATATTGTTTGATATTCAACAACATGTTGAAGTATAATTAGAATGTTTTAATTTATTTTTAGAGTTTTATACCCTATTTCAATTATAACAAAGCTTGAAGCTTTATTCTAATTATAGTATTGGCATTTTCTATTGTAGCTAAGCAACTTACTAGAATTGTAAGTATCAAGTATATTAGTCCTAGACCTTAGTTGGATCCTAGTTTATGCAAGATTTTTGACCTAATTTATACTACTAGGTCATGGCATGTTGTGCATGAATGGTTATTATAAAGATGCATGAGTCCAAGAATGACCTGAATTGGCAGTTGTCACAGTATCCCCCACTTAAAAAGAATTTCGTCCCGAAATTCATTCTATGTCATCGCTTGTCATCGCAAGGGAAAAGTTGCGGATACTTTTCCTTTATGAAGTCCTCGCGCTCCCAGGTGTACTCCGGCCCACGTTTTGAGTTCCATCGAACTTTCACAATCGGGATCTTACTCCGCTTAAGTTGTTTTACCTCCCTGTCAAGGATTTCTATCGGTTCCTCAACGAAGCTCAGCTTATCATTGATCTTAATTTCCTCCAGGGGTACTATCAATGTTTGGTCGGCTAGACATTTCTTAAGGTTGGAGACGTGGAATGTGTCGTGAATGGCGCTTAACTCTTGGGGCAATTGGAGTTTATACGCTACTGGACCAATCCTTTCAAGGATTTCAAAGGGTCCAACATATCTCGGGCTTAGTTTTCCTTTCTTACCAAAACGCACAAGCCCTTTCCAAGGCGACACTTTTAAAAGTACCTTGTCTCCTACTTGGAATTCTAATGGTTTTCGACGATTATCTGCATAACTTTTCTGACGATCTCTAGCAGCTTTAAGCTTATCCTTGATGATAGCAATCTTGTCGGATGTTTCCTGGATAAGTTCGACTCTAGTCAACTGTCTGTCTCCGATTTCTGTCCAGCATAAGGGCGAACGACACTTGCGTCCATACAATGCTTCATATGGAGCACATTGGATACTCGTGTGGTAACTGTTATTGTAGGAAAACTCAATTAGGGGTAAATGAGTATCCCAATTTCCTTTGAACTCAATGACACATGCTCGTAGCATGTCTTCCAATGTTTGTATTGTTCTCTCTGTTTTCCCATCTGTCTGAGGGTGGTAAGCTGTGCTCAAGTCTATCTTGGTTCCTAGTGCCCTCTGTAACATCCACCAAAATCGAGATGTAAAATGACTATCTCTTTCATAAATGATAGATAAGGGTACACCATGCAGAGAAACAATTTTGTCGATGTAGATTTGGGCCAATTTTTCCATCTTGAAATCTTCTCGAATGGGGAGAAAGTGTGCAGATTTCGTCAGTCGATCCACTATGACCCAAATTGAGTCATGACCTTTAGCAGTTCTAAGAAGTTTGGTAACAAAGTCCATAGATATTTGCTCCCATTTCCATTGGGGAATTTCAAGTTGTTAACCCTTGGAATCCAGACCCTGTCTTTAAAATAACGAACTCCATCAGGTTTGGTTTCAAATCTTTCTTCCAAACCATGTAAAGTTTCTCCTGGAAGATTTTCCTTGCATAACGCTTTCTCCTGGGCATTAATGATTTGAGATTTCAAGCTTGTCTGAATTACCATTCCCAAAGCTCTCACATGGGAAGGTTTCACTCTTTCTTTCCTACTAAGAGCGTCGGCTACTACATTAGCCTTCCTTGGGTGATATCGTATCTCACAATCATAATCACTAAACAACTCTACCCATCTTCTCTGCCGCATGTTTAACATTTTCTGATCCAGGATATGCTGAAGGCTTTTGTGATCGGTATAAATGGTGCACTTGGTTCCGTACAAATAATGCCTCCATATCTTAAGGGCGAAAACTATTGCTCCTAGTTCTAGATCATGGGTGGTATAATTCTTCTCGTGCGGTTTGAGTTGTCTGGAAGCATATGTAATGACCTTATCTTTTTGCATTAGCACACATCCTAATCCTTGATGAGATGCATCACAATACACCACAAAGTTCTCTAATCCTTCTGGTAAAGCCAGAATTGGTGCATTGCACAGCTTGTTTTTCAGGATTTGAAACGCCTCTTCGTGTTTCTCTTCCCAGAGAAATTTTCTATCCTTTTGGGTCAAAGATGGTAATGGTTGAGCAATCCTAGAGAAATTCTCAATGAAGCGTCTGTAGTACCCAACTAATCCTAGGAATTGTTGTATTTCTGTCGGGGTTTTGGGGGCCTCCCATTTCTTGATTGCCTCTATCTTAGCTGGATCTACATGGATTCCTCTTTCACCGATCACATGACCAAGAAAATGTACTTCCCGAATCCAAAATTCACACTTAGTGAACTTGGCATACAATTTCTGTTCCTTCAACAGCTCCAACACTAGCTTTAGATGTCTATTGTGATCTTCTTTGGTCCGCGAGTAAACAAGTATGTCATCGATAAATACAATTACAAACCTGTCTAGGTATGGTCTACAGACCCTATTCATCAAATCCATGAATACAGTGGATGCGTTCGTTAGTCCAAAAGGCATGACTAAGAACTCATAATGTCCATTACGGGTTCTAAATGCTATTTTGTGAATGTCCTCTTCGTGAATTCTTAGCTGATGATACCCTGACCGAAGGTCGATTTTTGAGAAGTAGGAAGCGCCCTGCAACTGATCGAACAAGTCATCTATTCTAGGGAGGGGATATCGATTCTTGATTGTCAACTTGTTCAATTCTCTGTAATCAATTCACATTCGGAACGAACCATCTTTCTTTTTGACGAATAACACTGGGGCTCCCCAAGGTGAAGAACTTGGTCGAATAAACCCTTTGTCTAGAAGTTCTTGAAGTTTTCCGGATAGTTCTTGAATCTCGGATGGTGCAAGGCGATATGGTGCTTTTGCTACCGGTACCGCTCCGGGAATTAAGTCTATCCGAAATTCGACCTGTCTATAAGGGGGTAGACCGGGCAATTCCTCCGGAAATACTTCGGGATAGTTTTGAACCACTGGAATCTCCTTGAGTTGCTTAGCTTCAGGTTCTCTTTCTAGCACGTGGGCCATGAATGCAATACAATTCTTCTTCAGGTACTTGTGAACCTTCACGCTTGATACTATGTTTAAACTTCTTCCTGGCTTCTCACCGTGTATGATAAGGGTTTCTCCATTAGGGAGAGGCACTCTGATGACTTTCTCATAACAACCAATGTCCGCTCTATTTTTGGATAACCAATCCATCCCTACTATCACATCAAAACTACCTAGCTCTATAGGAATTAGGTCAATGCTAAAGAGTTTATCAGCTAAATTCAAAGTACAACCAGGAATTATATCACTAGCCCTAATTTCATACCCATCAGCAAGTTCAATAGCATAAGCATTCCTCATCTTTACCGATTTCAAGCCAATTAACGGTCTAAATGCTAAAGAAATAAAACTCCTATCTGCTCCCACATCGAATATTACTGATGCAAAATGGTTGTTCAGGAGGAACGTACCTGTTATCACTTCAGGGTTCTGACGAGCTTCTTCTGCACCAATCACAAAGGCTACACCTCTTGGCTGTCCAACTTGATTTCCTTGAAAGTTTTGCCTGGCTTGGCCTTGTCCATTGTTACCAGGTCCATTGTTCAGTTTAGGACATGCTCTACGGAGATGATCATTACCCGCACTCGTAACATGTCCTTTTTCCCTCCTTATTCACCTTAAAATACTTCGAGTAATGGCCTGTTTCCTTACAGTTTTGGCACACCGGGCAAGCTCCCTTGTGATGGAAGTTACACTTATTGCACTTCGGAAGCGGCCCTGAGTACTGCTTTCGCTCCTGCACTTCTTGTCCTTGAGTTTTCACTGGTTCTTGCTCCTGGGCTCTTACCATAAAGTTTCTTGAGACTTTCTGCTTCCTCCCTGACTTGCCTCCATACTTCTTCTCTCCCTGATTTGTTTGCTTCCTCTTGCTACTAGAGCTTTCCTTTGCTGATGCTCCCATCCTTATCACATCATTGGTTAGTCGATTTGCTAGGCTTACTGCACTTTGAATGATAGTTGGGTTTGCTGAGGTAACCATTCCCCGAATCTCTGGTGCCAGACCCCAGATGTAACGATCTATCCGTTTCTCCTCAGGAGTAACCATGTGAGGTACTAGTTTTGCTAGTTCATGAAATCGGACTGTGTACTTCTCTATTTGTGTTCCAACCATAGAATGGTTCCAGAATTCATATTCAAGTTTCTGAAGTTGATCCTTGGGACAATACTCCTCTATCAGCAGCTTCTTTAGGTCTTCCCAAGTTAGCTGATATGCTGCTGTACGGCCTCGGGTTTGCACTAGAGTATTCCACCAGGTTAATGCCCTATCTTGGAATAGGCAAGATGCATACTCAACTTTGTTGCGCTCGAGGCATTTGCTAATATGAAGGACCGACTCCATGCTGTCAATCCATTTCAGTAACCCGACCGCACCTTCCTTTCCATGGAACTCCTTAGGTTTACAGGCCATAAAGGACTTGTAGTTGCATTCTCTTTCATTGTTTCCCCGGTTTCCTCCACTACTTCCTTGGTTAGCATTAAGTCCTGCAGTTACTTGAGTAACAATGTTTGGGATTGCTTGCATGAGTTGTTGTGCTACCATTTGAGCAACATCGGGCGTTTCGTTCTGTGGGCGCCCGCGATTAGGCCTTCCTGACATGGTTCTATGACACAGGAGAAGAAATACGTATAAATACATAAAATAATGTATAATATGTATTTCACTACCATTTTGAAAACCGTAAGTGTTGTCAAATTAATGGGTTGCATTAATACTATGCATATAGATTTGAGAAAGGAAAGAAAAGAAAAATCTCTTTTATTCAACCATTTACCAAATAAATTTTAGGGTTAGACCTCATAGTAAAAGTTTTCAAACATAAAATAAAATTTTTCATTACCATTTGAAATAATCTTAAAACCAAACCAATACGTCAATCCCAAAATAAAGTTTTAAATATTTTTCCCAAAAGACACCCAACATGGGTTTTCATTTCAAAACAAAATAAAACAAAATACTGAAATCAGAACCAAAAGCCAATCGCTATCCCAACAAGAAGCATCAACACCACAATCAGGAACAGCCCGCCAAACACATAATATGCTGTTATCGCATGACCTGCCTCTCGTCTAGCAGCACTAGCAGTGTCAGCAGTCTCCATCGAATGCTGATACAGGATTTCCATTCCTGCCAAGACTTCATCCAAAACTTCTCGATGCCCAGCTATCACAGCGAGACTGTGACGTAGGCCCGCTGCTATCCACTGCAATCTCCGGGACTCCTCCGGGATCATACCTGGCTGTCTGACAGGTATCCCTATGACTTGCTTAGGTGAGGGTGCTCTCGGTCCTGCATCGCTGGGTTCTGCTCCGCTAGGTCCTGCCGTGCCATGTCCTGCTGTACTGGCGGGTATCCTTCCTGGAATGGAAACACTCTTCCTCGCTGTCCTCCGAATGCGAAGTCCATAGAGCGGTGGCTGTGGCAACACCGATGTCGGTGATGCCTTGCGTCGTTGACTCGGGGAGTTGTCATTGCTGATCTCCACCGAGTTCCCAGTATCTTCCGTATCCTCTGATGGGTCTTCTTCTACCGAGGCGGGGGGATTACGT
This sequence comes from Lactuca saligna, assembly GCF_052625555.1. Taxonomy (NCBI): domain Eukaryota; kingdom Viridiplantae; phylum Streptophyta; class Magnoliopsida; order Asterales; family Asteraceae; genus Lactuca; species Lactuca saligna. The sequence goes on along the minus strand of NC_136419.1, from coordinate 149,743,712 downwards.
CGAGGGATAACAGTGACGTAGCCGGATTCATCGGCTGAGGCGGTAGCGCGGGAAGATGACGATGTTGACATAGTGGACTGTGACATAGTTTCAATGAGATATGAAATAAATGACAATGCATGCCTATAATATGCAATGCTTACACACACCAAAATTAACCTTTTGAAATTTTGAAATAAAGTTTTCTCAAATATTTTTGTTGAACATATTCCCATTATAATTAGCTCAAGCTTTGTATAAATCTTTTCTTAATTAAACATAGGTGATCAGGCTATGTTTAATCAAGGTCCAATAATACAACTCCCGACCTAATTATACTAGTAATATGTTTGATGTAATAAGAATTTCTTTGTAAGTTTTAGTTATAGGTTGTGTTTTCTTAAAGAAAAACCGATGTTCTCTATAACTTTAGCTCTGATACCACTTCTGTCACACCCCGCTAAAGCGGAAACGCAAGGTATAACATCGATAACAGTTTCAATGCAAAAGATAAAGATACATCACCATAGCAGTATTTAAAAGTTTACAACCCATAGCTTCAAAAGAAACAAAATACAAGTTTTTCAAAATAACATTGTTTAAAATATAGCTTCATAATAGCTTCAACACGATGCAGCATGCTCTATGATGATGAATCTTTACATCCACTTACTAATTACTTCTTGAAAAAGCATGTAAAACGAGCATCAACTATGAAAATAGTTGGTGAGTATCACAAGTTTATAAAAATCGAGCGTACAATAAGGCTTTTCGTAAATACAAGTACATTGCTTCAATGATAAACAAGTTGATTGCTATTAATGAATACAAGTTTATTGCTATAACGAGAAACGAGTTTGTATGTGTATGAGCAAACAATGAGTCTCAACCAAACCTATGACTGAAGCCCTATCGAGATCTATGCTTATCGTTCCATAGATGAATATGGTATCATGCACTCCAGCGATTCGGGTGAGTGAGGAGTTGTCAATTCCTAATAGCGCTATCCATAACGACCATTGGCTCAAAGAGTTAATGGTTAGAGATAAGGGAAGGGCCTTAGTACGATAAGTTCTCATGTTCCGTGTTGCATAGACATACATAAAGAAACATAGCAATACAATAGCAATAATGTTTGATACAATTCAATTTAAATACAACATGCAAACAGTAGTTTTTCTGGACATGCTTTTCCACCCCAAAACATAAAAACCGAAAATAGGGGAGTGCGTGAATACTCACGATGTTTTGTGTAGACACAAGCGGTACTTCGGGATGTACCAACGTCTTACTACCGGGATCCTACGACATCAAACACACGCACTAGTGAGTTTCCATGTCGATATCTAATGCTAATATACTAAACTCTACATATAGGGAAATGCCAATTTATGTTTTAGTATTGGATTTTATATCAATTAGTTACACTTTTTCTGAAGTAATGAAATTCTATATATCGGGCGATTAATTACAACCTTGGAATATAAACTTTCCAAAATTTCAAGTCCTTATTACAACATAAATTCACGAAAATAACATTCGAGGGATAAAAATTCTCAAACTTTTTATTTAACTGTTATTACACAATACTAAGCTGGGAAAATTATAAAAATGGATTACCAAGCTGTTTAATTATATTTTATGATTTTTGAGCATTTATTTCAATAAAAATTGAAATAAATAGAAAACAGTTTCCAAAATTACCCAAACTTTTTATTTAATGGTTATTATACATAAATAGGTTGGGAAAAATATAAAAGATATTTTTCAGTGGGTATTTCTGTTTTTCCTTGCTTTATTGCTTTAAATAGTCATTAATTAAAGAAATAATATTAAACAGTTAAAATGAATCACTATAAATTTTTGTAACATCATTTACAGTATAAATATCCTGGGATAAATATCAAAAGTGGTTTTCATAATGTATAAACTGGTTTTGGGTATTTATGTATATTTAAGTGTATCTTAGTGCAATTAACTTTAGAAAATAAGAGAAAAATAGTTTACAGTAGAGAAAAATATTCAAAATTTTTATGTAACCTCCTACTCTATAATATTATATCCTGGTAAATTTTCATGAATTTTGGATAATCAGAACTATTTCTCCCATTTTTAGACCATTATAATTACCAAAAATTGGGAAAAATAGTAAAACATGATGGAAAATCTTGAAATTATTTTCTGGAGTCACCCATCACAGGTAAGGTATGCGAAAATTGTTAGATACAATTTTTAGATCTATAAAGTGGTTTTGTAATTTATCATGTCCTAAATAAAAGAAAATTAGAAATCATATGAAACAGTAACAAAAATTGCTGAAATTTGGTGAGGGGTCATTATTCCCCATAAGGATCATCCATGAATTTATTTAGGATTTATTGACCTCTGGAAGTATTTTATATGATTTATGCCCTTGGTTTTAGCAATAATTCTAATAAATCAAAGAAATAACAAAGCTCTTGAAATTTTCCAGATTATCTCATGCATGCAAGGGCTTTCAAAAGAAAAAATGTAAAAAAATGTATTCAGAAGAGAAATGAGGGTAATGATTCCAAACAATTTAAGAAAAGTTGCATGCAATAATGCATGAAGTGTAAATGTGGCTGAAGTTCATGAATTTCTGTAGCCCATTCAGTGAGGTTTTAAGCCACGAAATTTCAACCATAATTCACTAGATATGTTAAGTTTCTAAGGTATTTTTCCTCAGATTTATGGTTGGGTTTAAGGCCATTGTTAAAGCAAGATAAAAATAGTGATCACAGAAAAAGAGCTGTATGCGCAACCTTTTTGTAAAATTTGCTAAAAATCGGATATTTAATGTTTTATAGTGAGACCAGTTGGGTTTGAAAGTTAACTCGTGGAGCTAACCAATACAAAAAGAATATCATGATTTGGTTAATAAATGACTGAGTTATGACTGTTCAAAGTCGAACAAAGTAATCTGGCAGATTGCATGTTTGCTTGTGTGCATTATTAGGGTATTTCAAAAAGAACATCATGCATGTCTTTGGTAAGGCCCGATTTCTAACACATGCATGGAATGAATGAGAATCCAAGATGTACTAGAAATGGTTTAAATGCTTTTGTTCATGCATGAACACAAAAGAAATGGAGAAGAACATGAAATATTAGGTTTTGATGTCACATGATCATATGTGCATCTTTTCCACTCCTTGCATGGGTTTGATCCCGGATTTTCACCATCTCTAACACATGCATTGTGTTATGGTGAGAATCTACAAACCACAAGGGGAGAATAAAGATTTCTAGCCATGGAAAGGCATAGAATCCGAAAAGTAGAGAAGACTAAGAAGAAAAAGAGGTTTAACCATGAAACTATGGAAGAAGATGTTGTTGTTTACCTTGGTTTTGACCTTGAGAGAAGTAAGAACACTTCAAGGGCTTCACAATCTTGAAATTTTGCAGAGATATGAGAGGATTTTCGTGAGTTTAGAGAGAGGGAAGAAGAGAGTGAAGTGTGTGAAGAGAGTGAAGTGAGAGAGTGAAGAGGGAAGAGGTGGAGTAAGGGTTTAAGATTAATGATTGTGTTTTGGGGAAGAGAGAGGGCATGGGGAGAGGTGATGGCCGGTTTTTGCATGCATTTTGGCCTTCTCTCTCCTAAATTTTAAACTTTATAAACTTCCCTCCTATATTTTATATAAAAACATTCATTTTTATAAAATGTTTATTAAGCAATTTGATTTATTTAAAAATCTTGTTTTCAACAAATAATTTATGATTAATACTTGTAATTTATATTTCTAGTTCATTGGTATAATCCATAATTTGATTAATAAAATTTGATATTAGGAAGTTTATAGCCAAATTTTATAAAGTTCTTAAGCTTTATAATTTATAACTTTGGATTTTTGGCTCTTTAGGGTTTTTGGAATATTGTTTGATATTCAACAACATGTTGAAGTATAATTAGAATGTTTTAATTTATTTTTAGAGTTTTATACCCTATTTCAATTATAACAAAGCTTGAAGCTTTATTCTAATTATAGTATTGGCATTTCCTATTGTAGCTAAGCAACTTACTAGAATTGTAAGTATCAAGTATATTAGTCCTAGACCTTAGTTGGATCCTAGTTTATGCAAGATTTTTGACCTAATTTATACTACTAGGTCATGGCATGTTGTGCATGAATGGTTATTATAAAGATGCATGAGTCCAAGAATGACCTGAATTGGCAGTTGTCACAGTATCCCCCACTTAAAAAGAATTTCATCCCGAAATTCATTCTATGTCATCGCTTGTCATCGCAAGGGAAAAGTTCCGGATACTTTTCCTTGATGAAGTCCTCGCGCTCCCAGGTGTACTCCGGCCCACGTTTTGAGTTCCATCGAACTTTCACAATCGGGATCTTACTCCGCTTAAGTTGTTTTACCTCCCTGTCAAGGATTTCTATCGGTTCCTCAACGAAGCTCAGCTTATCATTGATCTTAATTTCCTCCAGGGGTACTATCAATGTTTGGTCGGCTAGACATTTCTTAAGGTTGGAGACGTGGAATGTGTCGTGAATGGCGCTTAACTCTTGGGGCAATTGGAGTTTATATGCTACTGGACCAATCCTTTCAAGGATTTCAAAGGGTCCAACATATCTCGGGCTTAGTTTTCCTTTCTTACCAAAACGCACAAGCCCTTTCCAAGGCGACACTTTTAAAAGTACCTTGTCTCCTACTTGGAATTATAATGGTTTTCGACGATTATCTGCATAACTTTTCTGACGATCTCTAGCAGCTTTAAGCTTATCCTTGATGATAGCAATCTTGTCGGATGTTTCCTGGATAAGTTCGACTCTAGTCAACTGTCTGTCTCCGATTTCTGTCCAGCATAAGGGCGAACGACACTTGCGTCCATACAATGCTTCATATGGAGCACATTGGATACTCGTGTGGTAACTGTTATTGTAGGAAAACTCAATTAGGGGTAAATAAGTATCCCAATTTCCTTTGAACTCAATGACACATGCTCGTAGCATGTCTTCCAATGTTTGTATTGTTCTCTCTGTTTTCCCATCTGTCTGAGGGTGGTAAGCTGTGCTCAAATCTATCTTGGTTCCTAGTGCCCTCTGTAACATCCACCAAAATCGAGATGTAAAATGACTATCTCTATCATAAATGATAGATAAGGGTACACCATGCAGAGAAACAATTTTGTCGATGTAGATTTGGGCCAATTTTTCCATCTTGAAATCTTCTCGAATGGGGAGAAAGTGTGCAGATTTCGTCAGTCGATCCACTATGACCCAAATTGAGTCATGACCTTTAGCAGTTCTAAGAAGTTTGGTAACAAAGTCCATAGATATTTGCTCCCATTTCCATTGGGGAATTTCAAGTTGTTAACCCTTGGAATCCAGACCCTGTCTTTAAAATAACAAACTCCATCAGGTTTGGTTTCAAATCTTTCTTCCAAACCATGTAAAGTTTCTCCTGGAAGATTTTCCTTGCATAACGCTTTCTCCTGGGCATTAATGATTTGAGATTTCAAGCTTGTCTGAATTACCATTCCCAAAGCTCTCACATGGGAAGGTTTCACTCTTTCTTTCCTACTAAGAGCGTCGGCTACTACATTAGCCTTCCTTGGATGATATCGTATCTCACAATCATAATCACTAAACAACTCTACCCATCTTCTCTGCCGCATGTTTAACATTTTCTGATCCAGGATATGCTGAAGGCTTTTGTGATCGGTATAAATGGTGCACTTGGTTCCGTACAAATAATGCCTCCATATCTTAAGGGCGAAAACTATTGCTCCTAGTTCTAGATCATGGGTGGTATAATTCTTCTCGTGCGGTTTGAGTTGTCTGGAAGCATATGTAATGACCTTATCTTTTTGCATTAGCACACATCCTAATCCTTGATGAGACGCATCACAATACACCACAAAGTTCTCTAATCCTTCTGGTAAAGCCAGAATTGGTGCATTGCACAGCTTGTTTTTCAGGATTTGAAACGCCTCTTCGTGTTTCTCTTCCCAGAGAAATTTTCTATCCTTTTGGGTCAAAGATGTTAATGGTTGAGCAATCCTAGAGAAATTCTCAATGAAGCGTCTGTAGTGCCCAGCTAATCCTAGGAATTGTCGTATTTCTGTCAGCGTTTTGGGGGCCTCCCATTTCTTGATTGCCTCTATCTTAGCTGGATCTACATGGATTCCTCTTTCACCGATCACATGACCAAGAAAATGTACTTCCCGAATCCAAAATTCACACTTAGTGAACTTGGCATACAATTTCTGTTCCTTCAACAGCTCCAACACTAGCTTTAGATGTCTATTGTGATCTTCTTTGGTCCGCGAGTAAACAAGTATGTCATCGATAAATACAATTACAAACCTATCTAGGTATGGTCTACAGACCCTATTCATCAAATCCATGAATACAGCGGGTGTGTTCGTTAGTCCAAAAGGCATGACTAAGAACTCATAATGTCCATAACGGGTTCTAAATGCTGTTTTGTGAATGTCCTCTTCGTGAATTCTTGGCTGATGATACCCTGACCGAAGGTCGATTTTTGAGAAGTAGGAAGCGCCCTGCAACTGATCGAACAAGTCATCTATTCTTGGGAGGGGATATCGATTCTTGATTGTCAACTTGTTCAATTCTCTGTAATCAATGCACATTCGGAACGAACCATCTTTCTTTTTGACGAATAACACTGGGGCTCCCCAAGGTGAAGAACTTGGTCGAATAAACCCTTTGTCTAGAAGTTCTTGAAGTTGTCCGGATAGTTCTTGCATCTCGGATGGTGCAAGGCGATATGGTGCTTTTGCTACCGGTGCCGCTCCGGGAATTAAGTCTATCCGAAATTCGACCCGTCTATAAGGGGGTAGACCGGGCAATTCCTCCGGAAATACTTCGGGATAGTTTTGAACCACTGGAATCTCCTTGAGTTGCTTAGCTTCAGGTTCTCTTTCTAGCACGTGGGCCATGAATGCAATACAATTCTTCTTCAGGTACTTGTGAACCTTCACGCTTGATACTATGTTTAAACTTCTTCCTGGCTTCTCACCGTGTATGATAAGGGTTTCTCCATTAGGGAGAGGCACTCTGATGACTTTCTCATAACAACCAATGTCCGCTCTATTTTTGGATAACCAATCCATTCCCACTATCACATCAAAACTACCTAGCTCTATGGGAATTAGGTCAATGCTAAAGAGTTTATCAGCTAAATTCAGAGTACAACCAGGAATTATATCACTAGCCCTAATTTCATACCCATCAGCAAGTTCAATAGCATAAGCATTCCTCATCTTTACCGATTTCAAGCCAATTAACAGTCTAAATGCTAAAGAAACAAAACTCCTATCTGCTCCCGCATCGAATATTACTGATGCAAAATGGTTGTTCAGGAGGAACGTACCTGTTATCACTTCAGGGTTCTGACGAGCTTCTTCTGCACCAATCACAAAGGCTACACCTCTTGGCTGTCCAACTTGATTTCCTTGAAAGTTTTGTCTGGCTTGGCCTTGTCCATTGTTTCTAGGTCCATTGTTCAGTTTAGGACATGCTCTACGGAGATGATCAGTACTCCCCCACTCATAACACGTCCTTTTTCCCTCCTTATTCACCTTACATTACTTCGAGTAATGGCCTGTTTGCTTACAGTTTTGGCACACTGGGCAAGCTCCCTTGTGATGGAAGTTACACTTATTGCACTTCGGAAGCGGCCCTGAGTACTGCTTTCGCTCCTGCACTTCCCGTTCTTGAGTTTTCACTGGTTCTTGCTCCTGGGCTCTTACCATAAAGTTTCTTGAGACTTTCTGCTTCCTCCCTAACTTGTCTCCATAATTCTTCTCTCCCTGATCTGCTGGCTTCCTCTTGCTACTAGAGCTTTCCTTTGTCGATGCTCCCATCCTTATCACATCACAATCAGTAATAGCCCACCAAGCACATAATATGATGTCATCGCATGACCTGCCTCTCGTCTAGCATCACTAGCACTATTAGCAGTCTCCATCGAGCGCTGATACAAGATTTCCATCCCTGTCATCAGTTCGTTCAATACCTCCTGTTTCCTGGCTATTACAGTGAGGCTGTGGCACAGATCCGCTGCCATCAAATGCATCCTCTGGGACTCCTCCGGGGTCATACCTGGCTGCCTGACAGGTATCCCTATGACTCGATGTAGTGGCGGTGCTCTTGGTCCTGCAACGCTGGGTCCTACCTCGCTAGGTCCTTCCGTGCCAAGTCCTGCTGTGCTGGCGGGTATCCTTCCTTGAATGGGAATACTCTTCCTCGTTGTCCTCCGAATGCGAAGTCCATAAAGCGGTGGCTGTGGCAACACCGATGTAGGTGATGCCTCGCATCGTTGACTCGAGGCATTGTCATTGCTGATCTCGACCGAGTTCCTAGTATCTTCTGTATCCTCTGATGGGTCTTCTTTTATCGAGGCGGGGGGATTACGTCTAGGGATAACAGTGACGTAGCCGGATTCATCGGCTGAGGCGGTAGCGCGGGAAGATGACGATGTTGACATAGTGGACTGTGACATAGTTTCAATGAGATATGAAATAAATGACAATGCATGCCTATAATACGCAATGCTTACACACACCAAAATTAACCTTTTGAATTTTTTGAAATAAAGCTTTCTCAAATATCTTTGTTGAGCATATTCCCATTATAATTAACTTAAGCTTTGTATAAATCTTTCCTTAATTAAACATAGGTGATCAGGCTATGTTTAATCAAGGTCCAATAATACAACTCCCGACCTAATTATACTAGTAATATGTTTGATGTAAAAAGAATTTCTTTGTAAGTTTTAGTTATAGGTTGTGTTTTCTTAAAGAAAAACCGATGTTCTCTATAACTTTAGCTCTGATACCACTTCTGTCACACCCCGCTTAAGCGGAAACGCAAGGTATGACAGCGATAACGGTTTCAATGCAAAAGATAAAGATACATCACCATAGCAGTATTTAAAAGTTTACAACCCATAGCTTCAAAAGAAACAAAATACAAGTTTTTCAAAATAACATTGTTTAAAATATAGCTTCATAATAGCTTCAACACGATGCAGCATGCTCTATGATGATGAATCTTTACATCCACTTACTAATTACTTCTTGAAAAAGCATGTAAAACGAGCGTCAACTATGAAAATAGTTGGTGAGTATCACAAGTTTATAAAAATCGAGCGTACAATAAGGCTTTTCGTAAATACAAGTACATTGCTTCAATGATAAACAAGTTGATTGCTATTAATGAATACAAGTTTATTGCTATAACGAGAAACGAGTTTGTATGTGTATGAGCAAACAATGAGTCTCAACCAAACCTATGACTGAAGCCCTATCGAGATCTATGCTTATCGTTCCATAGATGAATATGGTATCATGCACTCCAGCGATTCGGGCGAGTGAGGAGTTGTCAATTCCTAATAGCGCTATCCATAACGACCATTGGCTCAAAGAGTTAATGGTTAGAGATAAGGGAAGGGCCTTAGTACGATAAGTTCTCGTGTTCCGTGTTGCATAGACATACATAAAGAAACATAGCAATACAATAGCAATCATGTTTGATACAATTCAATTTAAATACAACATGCAAACAGTAGTTTTTCTGGACATGCTTTTCCACCCCAAAACATAAAAACCAAAAATAGGGGAGTGCGTGAATACTCACGATGTTTTGTGTAGACACAAGTGGTACTTCGGGATGCACCAACGTCTTACTACCGGGATCCTACGACATCAAACACACGTACTAGTGAGTTTCCATGTCGATATCTAATGCTAATATACTAAACTCTACATATAGGGAAATGCCAATTTATGTTTTAGTATTGGATTTTATATCAATTAGTTACACTTTTTCTGAAGTAATGAAATTCTATATATCGGGCGATTAATTACAACCTTGGAATATAAACTTTCCAAATTTTTAAGTCCTTATTACAACATAAATTCACGAAAATAGCATTCGAGGGATAAAAATTCTCAAACTTTTTATTTAACTGTTATTAGACAATACTAAGCTGGGAAAATTATAAAAATGGATTTGCAAGCTGTTTAATTATATTTTATGATTTTTGAGCATTTATTTCAATAAAAATTGAAATAAATAGAAAACAGTTTCCAAAATTACCCAAACTTTTTATTTAATGGTTATTATACATAAATAGGTTGGGAAAAATATAAAAGATATTTTTCAGTGGGTATTTCTGTTTTTCCTTGCTTTATTCCTTTAAATAGTCATTAATTAAAGAAATAATATTAAACAGTTAAAATAAATCACCATAAATTTTTGTAACATCATTTACAGTATAAATATCCTGGGAAAAATATCAAAAGTGGTTTTCATAATGTATAAACTGGTTTTGGGTATTTATGTATATTTAAGTGTATTTTAGTGCAATTAACTTTAGAAAATAAGAGAAAAATAGTTTACAGTAGAGAAAAATATTCAAAATTTTTATGTAACCTCCTACTCTATAATATTATATCCTGGTAAATTTTCATGAATTTTGGATAATCAGAACTATTTCTCCCATTTTTAGACCATTATAATTACCAAAAATTGGGAAAAATAGTAAAACATGATGGAAAATCTTGAAATTATTTTCTGGAGTCACCCATCCAAGGTAAGGTATACGAAAATTGTTAGATACAATTTTCACATCTATAAAGTGGTTTTGTAATTTATCATGTCCTAAATAAAAGAAAATTAGAAATCATATGAAACAGTAACAAAAATTGCTGAAATTTGGTGAGGGGTCATTATTCCCCATAAGGATCATCCATGAATTTATTTAGGATTTATTGACCTCTGGAAGTATTTTATATGATTTATGCCCTTGGTTTTAGCAATAATTCTAATAAATCAAAGAAATAACAAAAGCTCTTGAAATTTTCAAGATTATCTCATGCATGCAAGGGCTTTCAAAAGAAAAAATGTAAAAAAATGTATTCAGAAGAGAAGTGACGGTAATGATTCCAAACAATTTAAGAAAAGTTGCATGCAATAATGCATGAAGTGTAAATGTGGCTGAAGTTCATGAATTTGTGTAGCCCATTCAGTGAGGTTTTAAGCCACGAAATTTCAACCATAATTCACTAGATATGTTAAGTTTCTAAGGTATTTTTCCTCAGATTTATGGTTGGGTTTAAGGCCATTGTTTAAGCAAGATAAAAATAGTGATCACAGAAAAAGAGCTGTATGCGCAACCTTTTTGTAAAATCTGCTAAACATCGGATATTTAATATTTTACAGTGAGACCAATTGGGTTTGAAAGTTAACTCGTGGAACTAACCAATACAAAAAGAATATCATGATTTGGTTAAGAAATGACTGAGTTATGACTGTTCAAAGTCGAACAAAGTAATCTGGCAGATTGCATGTTTGCTTGTGTGCATTATTAGGGTATTTCAACAAGAACATCATGCATGTCTTTGGTAAGGCCCAATTTCTAACACATGCATGGAATGAATGAGCTTCCAAGATGTACTAGAAATGGTTTAAATGCTTTTGTTCATGCATGAACACAAAAGAAATGGAGAAGAACATGAAATATTAGGTTTTGATGTCACATGATCATATGTGCATCTTTTCCACTCCTTGCATGGGTTTGATCCCGGATTTTCACCATCTCTAACACATGCATTGTGTTATGGTGAGAATCTACAAACCACAAGGGGAGAATAAAGATTCCTAGCCGTGAAAAGGCATAGAATCCGAAAAGTAGAGAAGACTAAGAAGAAAAAGAGGTTTAACCATGAAACTATGGAAGAAGATGTTGTTGTTTACCTTGGTTTTGACCTTGAGAGAAGTAAGAACACTTCAAGGGCTTCATAATCTTGAAATTTTGCAGAGAAATGAGAGGATTTTCGTGAGTTTAGAGAGAGGGAAGAAGAGAGTGAAGTGTGTGAAGAGAGTGAAGTGAGAGAGTGAAGAGGGAAGAGGTGGAGTAAGGGTTTAAGCTTAATGATTGTGTTTTGGGGAAGAGAGAGGGCATGGGGAGAGGTGATGGCCGGTTTTTGCATGCATTTTCGCCTCCTCTCTCCTAAATTTTAAACTTTATAAACTTCCCTCCTATATTTTGTATAAAAACATTGATTTTTATAAAATGTTTATTAAGCAATTTGATTTATTTAAAAATCTTGTTTTCAACAAATAATTTATGATTAATACTTGTAATTTATATTTCTAGTTCATTGGTATAATCCATAATTTGATTAATAAAATTTGATATTAGGAAGTTTATAGCCAAATTGTATAAAGTTTTTAAGCTTTATAATTTATAACTTTGGATTTTTGGCTCTTTAGGGTTTTTGGAATATTGTTTGATATTCAACAACATGTTGAAGTATAATTAGAATGTTTTAATTTATTTTTAGAGTTTTATACCCTATTTCAATTATAACAAAGCTTGAAGCTTTATTCTAATTATAGTATTGGCATTTCCTATTGTAGCTAAGCAACTTACTAGAATTGTAAGTATCAAGTATATTAGTCCTAGACCTTAGTTGGATCCTAGTTTATGCAAGATTTTTGACCTAATTTATACTACTAGGTCATGGCATGTTGTGCATGAATGGTTATTATAAAGATGCATGAGTCCAAAATTGACCTGAATTGGCAGTTGTCGCAGGTCTAAATGAAAGTTGTAGTACTCGTAAATACCAATGCGTGGACATAAATAACGTACAAAATGGAGCTCGTTCACGGAAAATACGGACGAAGCTTCAGAGGCTACTTTACTATAAAACTCCTATAAATAAAGGGTGAACTCCTCATATTTTCTTCACACCATAAGCCTTTCTTTCTCTCTCTAACTTCTCTTTAGCCTCCGTAAACTCCTCCCAAGTCTAGGGGATCTCCCTAGCATGAGAAGGAATCCCGGAGCACCCGACAACTCCGAGAAGAAAAGCTTTCGACTCAGAAACGCTGCTGCAGCGAAACCCGGTTTTCCATAAAACCCGCTGTAAGTGAGCTACGCCTACGCTATTTTTTAAATAGCTTTTATTTAATTATAGTAACGTTATTAGGAACTTATAATAAGTACTCTGGATATTATTATGGGTTATATAAGTATTGATTAACGCTTATATAATAGTAATAATAGCTAGACTATTAATTAGTGTTGACGAATAATAGACTAAATTCTAGTGGCAATAATACTAGGTTTCGTCGAAGGAAATTATTTTAAAGTAAACGAAGCACTATCCGAGTACCGAGTCACCACCTTATCAAGTGAGTGCATGGTCGCTTTCATCTTACGCATAGATATGAAGTATTTAATATAAATTACGTGCTATGTGTCAATATTTTCTGAATACTTGTTGTTTATGCTGGATGAAATATTTTTATACACGTTTTAAATGATTTAAATTGCATATGTATTTTATACCTACAAATTGTGTTGGGTAAAACTTGGGTAGATGTAATAGTTGCTGTGTGACCAAATAAAATAATGAGAGACCTCGATATAGATGTTATTGATGATCGAGTCATCTAGCGGAGTATAGATCACGACCACTGACTATTCTAGACAGTCTAGTGGAACGCTAGCAGGCTCGCAACCTGTAGGTGTTTATTTGAATTGTGTGCTCACTAGCAGTACTCCATCCCGCACATGGTTTCCTTATTTGACATGAATTTCTGAGTAACCCCTGAATCATGTGTTGTCACCCCGATGAAAGTCCTTAGACTAGGTCCCTTGTGTTAGATGTTTTAGGGACGTAAAGTGAGGATAACGGGAACGGGTAATTGGGTTTGTTTGGTTTGATAAAGTTAATAAACTTATTTATTGTGGGTTGAAAACCCTATATAGTCACTAGTTTCCCAACCTGACCCACTCGGTTTATTTATATCATAGCTGTTGATATGAAGTCACATTACACTGAGAGATTAAGGAGATATAGATCACTAGTTAACGATGACATCCCAAATGTTTTAAAATGAATAAAAATACTTTTCTTCGGAAATGATTTGATAACGTATTTATCATGTTTTAATGGGAACAAATTTAGCAAAATTTTTATTAAAAGAGGTACTCTGATTTTTATAAAGAATAAACGAAATCGGTATTTTATGGCTGTGAAAATGGGGATGTCACAGTTGGCATCAGAGCATTAGATTAAGCGAACTAGGAATAAGGATTTATTTGTAGACTTAAACTTAGAATGTTAAGTGATCATCGTGAGGAGTGTGTCTAATATATTTTAGGAAGCACACCTGAATAGACACAAAGTGAGGATAATAGGAACTTATGTGCTCAGGTTTCTAAACGTTTAATTATGATATTAGAACTGGCATGTAACTTTTGGAGTAATATGGAGGAATACACATCTATATCTTTATCTATCTATATTCTCGTCTCGATACACCGAACGCATGCTTTCGTGTATAGAATGTCATGATAAGGACTCATAGCAGACTCAGCAAATGGAGGAAATGAGAAAGCTTACGATAGTGAATGATACCTATCAGAAGATTGATGAGATTTGGAATCAAGTTTGAATGTAATTCTAGTATTAATTGAGTAAAGTATTTAAACGATGAACACGAGAGTAAATAGAATCTTTGTTCAGCTCGTATTATGCCTTTCAGTTTACAGAATACAATGATTAAACTGTAAAACTGTGTGTAAAGTCATCTTTTAGATCACTAGTACATACCCCTATTTATAGGAGAACAAAAGCATAACAAAAATACTAAGGACTAAACGTTAAGTCTTGACTTTATAATGCCTTAATAAAATAACTATATATATGAAGACCCATACATACGAAGACACAAGATTCTTCGTAACAACCAAACTGACTCTTTGACTATTACAACATTTTAGCCCTAACAATCTCCCCCTTTGGAATCAAGGTCGAAGTCTTCAAGTAGTCAGTGCTTGAATGGCATACATTAACACTCTTCGGATCTCCATATACCAAGAGATAACCTTCTTTATCTCTTTCTTATCTCCTTCTCAGTTTTTCTTATAGTGGTTCATACGATCAACTAAGTTCGTATATTGAGAGTGGCTGTATCTCTCCACTTCACAAGTGTGGAACAAAAATCTTTTAGCTCTTCCAGCTTTATCTTTCCCAGCAAAAACTATCCCCAATGGTTTTAAGAAATTTTCACCATCTTCATACTTGTTCAACTCATTTTGCTTCTTTGTTGGTGCCATTGGTGCAGTTATATCGATTCCTTTGAATATAGCAAGTTCCATATCTGTTTGAGCCAAGCACTCAAAGTAATTTTCCAAGTATATTTTTATGTGCTTGCACCCAAGGCTAAATACATCAGGCTCATTATCTTGAAGAAATGAAAACGATTTGTCTTTAAGCATCAAGGCGATATTGATGAGATCATAAGTATTCATCAAAGGAAAGTCTGCCACCGTAAATTCTTGAAGTTTTCCACTTGCTCTTGCAACGATGTATTTCACGTTTTCAAACTTTCGTTCGAAAATGACATCTCTTTTGATGGATATCACCTTTCGTATCTTCTCCAAAAACCAAATCTCTTCCTAAGCCTTTCCCAACACCGCATGAAACCAAATTTTCATCTTCTTTCCCTCTTCTATTTCCAGTGACTTTGTTTTGGGTTTAAACTGTGGCATAACAAACATCATCTCATTGATTGGAAAATCAACTTGACAAAAATCAATGTTTGTCACCACGTAGCTTTTCTTAAGAATCTTCTCAAACGAATACATATGATCAAACATCACCCTGGATTCAATGATTTTGTAATTATATACTTTTTACGGATCACCCTTATCAACTTTCGAACCATCCACAGCCCTTTGTCTCATTATGCTCTATACCTGTCTCATTCTTTCTACTTTAGCTACCACCTCCGCTTTATTTTCTTCTTTGGACTTTTCAATAACAATCCCTTTACCCTGATCCTTTATATTTGACAAATCAACTTTTTCTGAAGAAGATACACCTGTTTGCTTTCCAATTACGACTCCCTTTGAGATTGGTTTTGGAATTGGAACTGTTGAGATCACAGTTGAAGTAACTGGACCAGCAGAAACAACAGTTGCGTTTGCCACCACCTTCGAAGGATATACCTTACCAACTACCTTCGCATCTTCTATGGTGTCTTCATCCCTTCGCAAGTTTTCACTTGTTCCCCAGCCTTTGTTTGTTCTATCTTTTCTCCCCCTTGCACCCATGTGAAAGCAGGTGGGGCATCTGATACAGTTGGTAAAAGGCTAGAAATGTGAATCAGTGGAACAAGATTCTTGTGTAAAATGGCTTCAAAGTGAGAAAACTTCTGGGAAAGAAATTATTGTGAAATTATCGGAGAGACAGACTTCGAAGATAAGTCCTTTAATTCCTTCAACAAGCCCACCAACTCTCCAAAGTTTTGCTCCTCTTTGGCAGAAAGAGTTGTCAGTGTTGGATTCATCTGTTTATAAAGTTTGACACATCTGGTGACTACATCACAGATGATATCAATTTTCTGATTAGCCGAAGCATAATCTTGTTGTACGATTTGAACTTCCTTTGCATATCTTCTCGAAGTTCTCTGATTTCAAGGTTAACATCCTCCCATACCTTTTTGACTTCTTGTACGAAGAGCACATGATGCTCCTTCGTAACCATCTTCAAGTCTTTCAACTCTCGTACAAAATTAGCCCTCTGAGAATTAATTCGATTCTCCATAGAAATATCATGTTGATCAACTTTTTCAAGGACTCTACATTCTGAATCCCTAATTAAACCAGAAGCCTTCGAAATTACTCATCCTCCATCAACTTCATTAAAGATCAACCTCCAAACTTGTAACCCCAACACTACCCACATCTGCTTGTGATTGCAAGATTGAATTTAATTTTGAATCTAGAATCTTGAATTGCTTTATCGTCATCAACATGTGGTCTGGAAAATCTTCTCCGGAATTATCAAAGTGAAGAGCTTCGAACATTCCTCCAAAGTCTTCATTATCAGTTCCAGCATCAGTAGCCATGGTTTCATCAAGCAGTGAAGATGGGTTTGGTGAATCAGTAGATTGAGTAGAAAAACTTGTAGTGAGCGGTTGATTTATAATAGATTGAAAATTTGGAGAATCAGTAGTTGATGTAACCTGGAGTAAAGAGACAACATGACCGTGTTCAACAGTTTTCGAATAAGTAGGCTTCGAAAGAGTAACAGGCGGACTGGTCTTTGGTTCTTCTTGAATTTTGACTTCAGGTGTTTCAGGAACTTGTTCTTCTTCCTCAGTCCTTTGATTATTCTTAATAAAGTTTGCAAGATCCTCAGCCCTTCGCTTTTTCGACGATGGAGAAACAGGGGCTGGAATTTCCCGGACCATAACACCCTAGAATTTTGAATTTCAAGTGGGATGCATTAAATGCTTGTTGACATGGCACCTTGAAATACGGACCTCACTCATAAAAAAGTAACAAACGTAACTGTCAGCACACCTAAAACTCGTATCGTATTCCATACGTCACCAAAAGACAAGACTGTTTTGTTTTCCCCAAGAGAAGTGTAACCGTCTGAACCCTTCGGAAGGAATAGAGGTAATAATCTTTCACTTTTGGGTTAAAAAGTGAAGTCATATGCCAGAGTTTCGAAATCATCAGTCTGAGTTGGTAATAGTCAAACCTCAAGGATTTCGTGTTGCTTTGTTCCAAGCATTTAGATAAGAAACAAATGTAAATTTTTTTTGGAAAATGGTGATGTCAAAAATTTGATTTGACTCAAAAACAATTAAATCTCGGGCAAAGATTTCTTCGAAAATTATCAAGAGAGATAATCAACAGCTTGCTTGGTTTCCCGTGAACTACAATCGAAAACTTGAAGAGAAGTTTCGAAGGGTTTCTTTTATAAGACTAATGGGTGGCTTCAAAAATTTCGTTACATATCAGCCTTAGCATAAGGTGATTAATTGTAACCGAAATTATTTGTGTGACCAGTGTAGTCAGTGACAAATTGGTTTAGAATGATATTCAACGTAACAAGTATTTTCGAAATATACTCACACGGAAATCATATTCATGAAAAAAATATTATGCTGGATCTTGTTGGGAACAAACATCGTAGGTTTCGAATGTTTGATCAAGACCACTCAAAAACAATTTGGAGTATAAAAGGTACTGAAACAAATGTTTCGTTAGTTTTGGAACAAAGTTCCCCGTCAATTCCTTGATTTGTTGGATTTTAGGGTTTCACGTTCATCACAGACTCATGATTTCAGATCATAAACACAGAGTTTTTGTATGTCTAGATTTTGATTGGTTTGATCAAAAACCTCTTGTACATATGTCATTGTGTGTGAATTGTGTAAAGAAGTTTAGGATGAAAAAGATTGGTTACAGATCGAATGTACCTCTGTTATTTGTGGACCAAACAGAAAACTCTTAAATCATATGAGAAGAGTAAGGTAGCTCTGTTGACTAATGCGAATACAAGCCTTTTTGGGAAGAAATTTTCATGAGATAATTTCATCAAGGCTTTCCTTTCTCACACATTGAGTCATATGAGGCTTGAGTCAACATGCAGCAGTATGCTTCTAGGGACATCCTAACTATTCCAAAGTTAATAGAAATCATATCTTAGTTGAAATGTGTGTGAATGCGAAGATTTTGAATGTGAAGCCATGCGAAGATTTGACTTAGAACAATGACCTCTGAATAAGAATATCTTCAAAGAAGAAAACAAAGGAACGCGAAGCATTCGAACAATTGACTTTGAACAGTAGTCTCTGAATATGAACTTCATCAAGGAACAAAACATACGAATGCGAACCATTAGAAGCATTGACCATGAACAATAGCCTCTGAATGCTGAACACTTTATAAGCAAACTGTCCTTCAGTTCACCAAATCATTATGACCCATCACTCTTCGCTTTTGTCATATGAAATTGAATTTCCATCAAGCATTCTCAATCCTTCTAGAATACGAAGAAATGATTTTTCATCCAATGCCTTTGTGAAAATATCTGCCAACTTTTCCGTTGTTTTCACAAAATGAACTTTAATATTTCCTTCTTCCACATGATCTTTTATGAAATGATATCTGAGATCAATGTGCTTAGTCTTTGAATGCTGCACAGGATTATGACAAATTCTTATTGCACTTTGTGAATCACAATATAAAGGAATCTTTTTCATATTTATAGCATAATCATGTAATTAACTTTGAATCCAAATAATTTGTGATGTACACGCAGCTGCAGCAACATATTCAGCCTCGGCTATAGAGATCGAAACACATGTTTGCTTCTTCGATTGCCAATTGACCAATTTTCCATCTAGTAATTGACACCCACCAGTTGTGCTTTTTCGATCAAGACTGCATCCTCCCAAATCCGCATCTGAATAAGCTTGTATAAAGAACCCTGTTTTCGAAGGCTACCACAAACCTAACGAAGTGGTGCCTTTCAAATATCGAAAAATATTCTTCACCGCTGTTAGATGTGGTTCACGTGGATTCGATTGATACCTTGCACAATTACAAACAGAAAACATAATATCAGGTCGACTGGCAGTTAGGTACAATAATGACCCTATCATGCTTCTATATAGAGTGATATCAACATCAGGTTTGTCTAACGAAGGAGTTAACTTAATGCCCGTTGCCATTGGTACTCGTAACCTTGTGCTATTCGTCATTCCAATTTTTTCTAGCAGATTTTTCATATATTTCTCCTGATTAATGAAGATGTCTTCTCTGCTTTGACGAATATTCAAACCCAAAAAATTATTAATTTTGCCCATCATACTCATTTCGAATTTGCTTTTCATCAAGTCTTCGAATTCTTTAGACAAAGCAGGGTTAGTAGAGCCAAAAATTATATCATCAACATAAATTTAAACAAGTATCAGGTGACTCCCAACTTTCTTTCGAAATAAAGTGGGATCAACTGATCCTTGTTTAAATTTAGATTGTTTCAAAAATGATGTTAATGTTGCATACCATGCTCTTGGTGCTTGTTTCAACCCATACACAGCTTTATCTAATATATAAACATGATCAGGATGTTCGTTATTTATAAAACCTGGTGGTTGTTCAACATAAACTGTGTCTTCAAGTTCGCCGTTTAGGAATGCACATTTTACATCCATTTGATAAACGTCGAAATCTTTATTAGCTGCATAAGCCAGAAAAATACGAACAACCTCGAGTCTTGCGACAGGGGCAAATGTTTCTTCATAATCAATTCCTTCTTGTTGAGAATATCCTTTAACAACAAGTCTGGCCTTATTTCGAATAATATTTCCATCTTTGTCGGTTTTGTTTTTAAAAATCCATTTGAGTCCAACAATTGAAACATCAACAGGTTTAGGAATTAATCTTCAAACCTTGTTTCTTTCGAATTCAGATAATTCAGCTTGCATAGCAACAACCCAATCAGAGTGTTCCATTGCAACCTTAACAGTCTTTGGTTCGATTTTGGAAATAAAAACATTAAACATGCATAGCTCTTGGTGAGTATTCAGTACGTCATTTCTTGCATGAAGTTGAGCCCTTGTCAATACCCCCGCTTGTGGATCTCCAAGAATTTGTTCTTTTGGATGATTTCTTGTCCATTTATCCAATGGTGGATAATCAGGATCAAAGTCCAAAGGTGCATCTTCGAACATAGCATCAGTTTCTGATCCATTTATTGAACATGCATCCTCAGCATCATCAAAATGCTCCCCTTCTAGTATTGGATCCTTCTCAAGTATTGGCCCCCCCTCGAGTATTTGCTCCTCTGCGTATATTGGCTCCTCTTCAATTATTGGCTCCTCTTCAATTATTGGCTCCCCCTCAACATCAATATTGATAGACATATTATCTGCTTCGTAAGAATACTCCCCTTCAATAAAAGTGTTTGAATCTAAGTGCTCCCCCTTCACTGGACCATCAGATATTTCATTTGGGTTTAGATTCGAAAGCGAGATTGATTCATCATGAAGCTTCAAATCTTCTGATTGTTGATTATCTGGTGCATTCTCTCTGCATCAATTGCATGATTTGAAATACCAAAAATCGATTCATAATTAGCATCATCCATTTCTATTGGTTCATTCTCATTTGAAGAGTTTTGCAAAATAGGATAATTTGCAAATTGATGATCAGTCTTTTTAATATAATAATCATCAAATGTCAAATTGAATGTTTCTTCCACTTTGCGAGTTCACTTATTTAACACTCAATAAGATACAGAGTTGTGTGAATATCCCAAGAAAAATTCCTTGATTAGATTTTGTTTGAAACTTCGAAAGATTATCCTTAAGATTCATTCTTCGAAAGATTATCCTTAAGATTCATTATGAAGCACCTGCACCCAAAAACATAGAAAAATTTGATATTAGGTTTTCTATTATTGATGATTTCATAAGGAGTAACATTAAACCGTCTATGAATGAATGATCGATTTTGAGTAAAGCAAGCAGTTGAAACAACTTCAGCCCAAAGATATTGAGGTAAAGTCGAATATGCCAACATTGTTCTTGCGGCTCCGCATAATGATCTCTAACGACCAAAAATTTCAACATAATTTAAACTTTTTAAAACAATTCATTTTAATAACATTATTACAAAAAGGTTTTCAACACATTATTTATCAGAATATTCCCAGGTCCATTTTATAAAACATAAACGCGAGGAACGGTACGATCACGCCTTTGCCTTGCCACAGTCTCCTGAAGAACCTAGAAAACATTAAACCACAACTGTAAGCCCGAAAGCTTAGTGAGATACCCCCAAAATACCAACCACATATACACCCTTCCAGGCTACTACCTTCCGATCCAAAACATATTGCCTTCCGGCCCATAACATATTGCCTTCCGGCCCATAGCATAAAAAGCATACATAACATAACAGAACATAGAACAGCCATGCATATCGGATTTACTGTGCGACTGGTCCGCCTTATCGGGCCTTCAGTCCACTGGATCCACCCTCCGAGTCTAGTCATGTCCTTCAAGTCTACAGTGTGGTTGGTCTTCCTGCACCGGGCCTTCAACCCACCTGGTCCACTCTCTGAGTCTACAGTATGACTGGTCCGCCCACATCGGGCCTTCAGTCGGCCTGGTCCACTCTCCGAGCCTCAGCACGTCTGGTCTGCCCTAGTGGGGCCTACAGCCTATCCGAACCGCTCGTTGGGCCTTCGGAACAACTGGTCCGCCTTGGGTATCTTAGCCTACAGCACAAAGTAGGACCTGCCTCAACCCATCTCTAGTCCATGTGCACATAACATAAAATCATATAACAGTCATAGTCAACAAACCGATCAAGCATATCTCATAACACATCATTACCCTAACTAGGTTACCGACCTAACCGGTCACTAGCATAACATTACTCTACATATCGGGAAACTGACCTTAATCAGGTCTCTAGCATATACCATCCTAGCTACCAGGATGCAGACATGTCAAGAAATAACATAACAACCATATCCGAGTCACAATCCAATAAAGGGCCGGCCTTGGTGCCTTAAACCCTGTCGATATAGTGAGGGTAACTCACCTCGAAACTACCGGCTGAAAGGATAAGATCCCGCTCCTCCGAACTCCAACACAAACTCCTCCACTGAACACCAAAACACTCAGCTCAATATATATCCTTAATTACCAAAATACCCCCAGAAGACAACCGGTCAACCTTGGAAAAAGTCAAAGTCAACCCCTGACTGACTCTACTCGCCGAGTCAACCCGATGACTCGCCGAGTCCCCAAGCTCAGAACTTCCCTCAACCCGCGACCTAACTCACCGAGTCACCCGAGACTCGCCGAGTCCAACAACTCTGAGTCCACTCGCACCCAACTCACCGAGTCATCCCTTGACTCACCAATTCTCGACTCAACCAGAAAATATTGGGACTCTTCGACAAGACTCGCCGAGTCCAAGAATAGACTCATTGAGTCTAAGGCTATCATCAACCTACTCGCCGAGTTGTTCATCCAACTCGTCGAGTTCCAGCTCATCTTCAAGCAACTCGTCGAGTCCACCCTTGTGACTCGCCGAGTACAACCGGTCTGAATCCAAACAGAAGTATTCCAGGCCATGCAATTGATCCAAAACATAGATCTAGCCTCCTACAACCCATCCATCACGTAAAGTGGCAAACTTTACGTGAATCCAAAGAGATCTAGGCCTTTTTACTCTAGGGTTTGGGGTTTGGGACAAGATAGCTCCATCAACAACACAAGAACAGGGACTTTAATGCTCTTAAGACCTTCTTCACTCCAGATCTGAGGTAGCAACCTCAGATCTATCCTTCAAACTCAAGATGCCATAAATCTAAGCTTCCCGCACAACCTAACAATGAAGAATCTAGAAGAACACAACCTAAGAACGAGATATTACCTCAAAAGAATGCCCCAACTGCAATAAAACTCGAATCCAAGAAAAGCCCTATGATCCAAGCCTCTTCTCCTTCAAGATTTCTTCAACAAACACCTCCCCAAGCTCGAAATGCACTCAAATCTTTCACAAACACGATTTCTAGGGTTTCTGGACTTCAAGGGGGATCAAAGAGGCTGGGGAGGGGACATAATGTTCTTTAAATAGGGCTCATTCCCCGGATTTAGGGTTTTCACCACTCAGCACCTACTCGCCGAGTCCATCTTTGGACTCGCCAAGTAGGCCACTTGACTCGCAACCAAGTCGCGGCCCTACTTGCCGAGTCCATCCATGGACTCGCCGAGTTGCCCTTCAAAATTTACATTTTTAGTCCTTCAACTCTACTCTTGCTATTCCGGGATGTTACAATTCTCCCCCACTTAAATTAGGCTTCATCCTCGAAGCCTACGACAACTCATCCCCAAAAATACTCCCACAACACGCCACCTAGCCTTAACTGGACCAGGTCCCTGAAGGCATACCAATCGAAACTCAAACTCACTTTCTCCTTCCTTGCGGTGTCCTAACCACCATCTCAAACCAGGCACCGACTTTACCCTCTGATAACCACACAACAACTGAGTACCCCCCACGATGCATCACAGCTCCAAATCACAACCATTACTCGACCCATATGAGCTATAAATAACTATGCACCACCCGATTCCCGATCTGAGTCCAACTCTATGCATTCCATGCTGACAGAAAGACACACTCTTCAGAGCAACTCCCATGAGTTCTCTTCTTGCAATCGAATGCACATGCTAAACTAGCTCTAGCACCCTCGGGTTAGGAAACCCATCACTCTGACGAACCTCAAAACATCCCTCAGGATGAACCACTGATACACAAATCCTTTACCGAAATCAAATTGAGAACCCGAAACTCCATATTTGCATCCCTTACGAGCCTCTTGGCTCTACACTCGCGGAATCCCTTCCACGTCCTCAGTAGACACCCCATCATGATGTCATTCCATACCACCACCGCAATCATGATGCTCAGTGACCACCGTCGGACCACTCCGATCATAACTCTACGCTGCCGCTTTCACTTCCGTGAATTTGCACTCCCCTTCGGAATTACATTCCTCCCTCTTTCCTTACCAAGGAAAACCACTTGACCGCCTCGTCACCATGACAAGAGCCACGGTGCTCATCCAACGCTACACCACCTGTTTATAGCATACCCGCTATCCATGCAACAAACATGCCCTGAATCTGCTTGCAAGGACCATCGAGTCAATGCACCATCTCCAGTAATCAAGGTCAATACCCGGGGCCAGACCTTCTGATGCCAACACATTGCAACATACTCAATTCATTACCTCGCACCAATCTAACGACACCCACAGGATCTTCAGCATGACCGGACCGCCTTACCTGGCCTTCAGCCAACTGGACCACTCTCATAACCTTCAGCAGACCTGGACCACCCTCCAGGGCCTTCAGTCTAGCTGGACCGTTCACCGATCCTTTGGCCTGACTGATACACCTATTGGCCTTCAGTCTATCCGGACCACCCAACTATCAATCAACATTCCGAGTTACCTCTCCGGGAAATCCTCCCATGCATACTGTTCTAGCCCCCCAGGGGTTCCGAACTCTATCTCCATCATACATACTCAAACCCGGCCTGATCCCAGGCCCTGCACAATCAAGCTCTTGGTCTGTATCCCGCCCCGCACGCCTGCCATTTACTCATACCAACCAATGCCCTTGGCTGACCGAGACATTACTGAATTCCATGTAGGTAAACAACTTTTCATACTCGTCGATCCTCTGGAGAACTCTCCAATTCTCCCCCACTTAGGGCACTGACTACCAACCCCTGGTCGCTATCACCGACCTCCCAGGATAACCTTGCACAAAACCCACATTTACACTCAAACTGATTCCCACTAGCACTAGCAACCTTCGCAAAAACACATTTCCACACCGATCATCCCGCTCGAAAGGAACCCAATCTTCAGATATCTAATCCTCAGACTGCAAATGATACCCGACATTCAAACCAATGCCGCATCCACTAATAGCCCTCACAAAAGATAACCAATGAAAACCTGAAATACTAATCCATACCCATGCCAAACCCTCAAGGAACAACATATACCAAAACAAAAATCATCCAACGAGACCAGCAGATAAACGATACTCCACAATAATCATAATAACAAGACAACCAGAAAGAAACATACTCGCCGCTGCATCCGACACTGCTCGAACCTCCTCCGCTGCAAGTTGAAAAGCACGACCCTAAGCCCTTGGGGGCTCCGCTCCACCCTGTCCTCCACCTGTGATCCTCAACGTGGCCAGTGCTAGAGCCTGCATCGGTCCTGCAGCAAGCTGTGGACAGTTGACCTTCAAGTGTCCAACCTGATGACAATGATAACATATCCTCAAATCTCGAGCTGACACTGACTACCGATAATCCCTCGCATAGTGTCCCTCCTTTCCGCACTTGCGGCATGTAGCACCGGACCGACAAACTCCGGCGTGACCCCTCCCACACTTTCCACAAATGTGACTGCCCTGATCTCCCATCCTGGAATCAACTCTTAGACCGTTTTGTCGCCGGCTGCGGCTGAACCGGAGCTTGCCTCAGCTCACGCATCTGCAACTCAATCTCTAACTCACGCCGCCTAGCGGCCTCCTGCAATTCCAACAAGGTCTCGCACCTCTGCGCGGACACAAACAGCCTGATGTCCCTCTTTAGCATACTCAGATATCGGGACATCTGAGCCTGCTCCGAAACGAACTCAGGGCAAAACATCGCCCTCTCAGTAAACATCCTGGTGATTTCCATCACCGACTCCGTATCCTGCTTCAGCTCACGGAACTCCTGAGCCAACCTGTCCCTCTCAACCTGCAGAACATAGCGAGTGTTGAACATCTCATTAACCTGATCCCATGAAATCGCAACCCTCTGCGCATCCAAGTATGACCCGTGGTCAATCTCCACCAATCCTTTGCCCCGAGCCTTAACAGGTTCAGAGCACACCTCACCCTCTGAACAGCAGGGCATGAACACGTGAAGAAACACCCCTCCACGTCTGATAACCATCTCATAGCAACGATCGGATCCTGAACTCCATCGAAGGTGGGAAGCTTCGTATTATCGAAGTCCCGATACTGAAAACCTCTACTAGCTCCTCCCCCTGCCGCTGCTACAGCCGCTAGAGCCGCCGCGGCAGCCGTCTCCGTGAGAGCTGATTAGCGCTCATCAAAATACTCCACCATGGCGGTCTTGATCGACCTAAACAGTTCCGGCAGCTCGGCCCGGAACAATGCAGCAACCTCATCATGCAGGATGTCCCGAATCCTCGTATCCAACTTGTGCGTACTCATCTGACCGATAACCTCAGACGGTATTGACCCGTCTGCAACTCCTTCTCCTGCACCCGATCCTGACCCGGATCCACTCACAGCATGCCTCGAAATCTCCATACTGAAAATAAACCACAAAACCTCATACACTTCCCACTATCCCGGGAACCAACTCTCAACCCAACCCTAGAGGTCATGGTTTCCCTGATACGCGTATGGGTCCTGTGGTTTCAGTAGTAAGGCCCCATACTACCTTCCACACCTACCCATATTTGTATGAAGTACTACCACAACACCCTAGGGACAAATATACATAGCAAGCGCTCGATCCTCACTCTTAGAGGAACACTGGAAATCTCAATAGATAGGCTAGCAGGCATCACAAAAGAAGCAATATTATCATGAAATCCTGAAGATCCCTAGCCTATCACTAGCATGCTGTTCTATCAAGCTCAATAATACAAATATCATGAATGGTAATTTGGGGTTACTTAGTGGCTCCCGCTGATCGTACCTCTGCGTCCTCCTTTTACTTAATTTGAAAACCATTTTAATTTCTCTTTTTTTTAAACCCTCCTCGATTTGAGACTGGAGTCACACGACTGTTCCTCCAGTTCACTCAAACCAAGGCTTTGATACCAACTTGTAACGACCAAAAATTTCAACATAATTTAAACTTTTCAAAACAATTCATTTTAATAACATTATTACAAAAAGGTTTTCAATACATTATTTATCAGAATATTCCCAGGTCCATTTCATAAAACATAAACGCGAGGAACGGTACGATCACGCCTTTGCCTTGCCACAGTCTCCTGAAGAACCTAGAAAACATTAAACCACAACTGTAAGCCCGAAAGCTTAGTGAGATACCCCCAAAATACCAACCACATATACACCCTTCCAGGCTACTACCTTCCGATCCAAAACATATTGCCTTCCGGCCCATAACATATTGCCTTCCGGCCCATAGCATAAAAAGCATACATAACATAACAGAACATAGAACAGCCATGCATATCGGGTTTACTGTGTGACTGGTCCGCCTTAACGGGTCTTCAGTCCACCGAATCCACCCTCCGAGTCTAGTCATGTCCGTCGAGTCTACAGTGTGGTTGGTCCGCCCGCACCGGGCCTTCAACCCACCTGATCCACTCTCTGAGTCTACAGTATGACTGGTCCGCCCACATCGGGCCTTCAGTCGGCCTGGTTCACTCTCCGAGCCTCGACACGTCTGGTCCACCCTCGTGGGGCCTACAACCTATCTGGACCGCTCGTTGGGCCTTCGGAACAACCGGTCTGCCCTGGGTATCTTGGCCTACAGCACAAAGCAGGACCCACCTCAACCCATCTCTAGTCCATGTGCACATAACATATAATCATATAACATTCATAGTCAACAAACCGATCAAGCATATCTCATAACACATCATTACCCTAACCAGGTTACCGACCTAACCGGTCACTAGCATAGCATTACTCTACATATCGGGAAACTGACCTTAATCAGGTCTCTAGCATATGCCATCCTAGCTACCAGGATGCAGACATGTCAAGAAATAACATAACAACCATATCCGAGTCACAATTCAATAAAGGGCTAGCCTTGGTGCCTTAGACCCTGTCGATATAATGAGGGTAACTCACCTCGAAACTACCGGCTGAAAGGATAAGATCCCGCTGCTCCAAACTCCAACACGAACTCCTCCACTGAACACCAAAACACTCAACTCAATATATATCCTAAATTACCAAAATACCCCCGGAAGACAACTGGTCCACCTTGGACAAAGTCAAGGTCAACCCCTGACTGACTCTACTCACCGAGTCAACCCGATGACTCGCCGAGTCCCCAAGCTCAGAACTTCCCTCAACCCGCGACCTAACTCGCCGAGTCACCCCGAGACTCGTTGAGTCCAACAACTCTGAGTCCACTCGCACCCAACTCACCGAGTCATCCCTTGACTCACCAATTCTCGACTCAACCATAAAATATTGGGACTCTTCGACAAGACTCGCCGAGTCCAAGAACAGACTTGCCGAGTCTAAGGCTATCATCAACCTACTCGCCGAGTTGTTCATCCAACTCGTCGAGTTCCAGCTCATCTTCAAGCAACTCGTCGAGTTCACCCTTGTGACTCGCCGAGTACAACCGGTCTGAATCCAAACAGAAGTATTCCAGGCCATGCAATTGATCTAAAACATATATCTAGCCTCCTACAACCCATACATCACGTAAGGTGGAAAACTTTATGTGAATCCAAAGAGATCTAGGCCTTTTTACTCTAGGGTTTGGGGTTTGGGACAAGATAGCTCCATCAACAACACAAGAACAGGGACTTTCATGTTCTTAAGACCTTCTCCACTCCAGATCTGAGGTAGAAACCTCAGATCTATCCTTCAAACTCAAGATGCCACAAATCTAAGCCTCCCACACAACCCAACAATGAAGAATCTAGAAGAACACAATCCAAGAACGAGATATTACCTCAAAAGAATGCCCCAACTGCAATAAAACTCGAATCCAAGCAAGCCCTATGATCCAAGCCTCTTCTCCTTCAAGATTTCTTCAACAAACACCTCCCCAAGCTCCAAATGCACTCAAATCTTTCACAAACATGATTTCTAGGGTTTCTGGACTTCAAGGGGGATCAAAGAGGCTGGGGAGGGGACATACTATTTTTTAAATAGGGCTCATTCCCCGGATTTAGGGTTTTCTCCACTCAGCACTTACTCGCCGAGGCCATGTTTGGACTCGCCGAGTAGGTCACTTGACTCGCGACCAAGTCGCGACCCTACTCGTCGAGTCCATCCATGGACTCGCCGAGTTGCCCTTCAAAATTTACATTTTTAGTCCTTCAACTCTACTCTTGCTATTCCGGGATGTTACATGATCGATTTCTTCGTTCAACTACACCATTTTGTTGCGGTGTGTATGGAGATGAAAAATTATGCGAAATACCTTTCTCCACCAAAACTGAATCTAAAACACGATTTTTGAATTCAGTTCCATGATCACTTTTAATTTTTCGAACTGGTTTCTTCAACGAAATTTCCATTTTCTTGATAAAATCAATCATCATTTGTGAGACCTCGGATTTTAACCTGAGAAAATAAACCCACGTAAATTTTGAAAAATCATCCACAATAACTAGAATGTACCTTTTCTTGTTAAGAGTAACAACTGTTGAAGGACCACATAAATCAATATGCAAAAGTTCTAGGGGTTCAACAATCTTCAAATCTATTGTGATTGGATGACCTTGTTTGTGTTGTTTTCCTACTTCGCAAGCTGCACAAAAATGTCATTATCATATTTAAGAATGGGTAAACCTCTTACTAGATCTTGTACGACAAGTTTGTTGATGTTTCGAAAATTGAGATGTGATAGCCTCCTGTGCCATAACCAGCTTGTATCGGCAGCAACCTTCGAAAGTAGACACACAGCAGGTTTTCCAACAATTGGAATGATGTCCACTGTAAACATATCACCTTTTCGTTTTGACTTGACTAAAACTTCGTTTGTCTCAACATTTGAAATGACATTTCCTTCTTCATTAAAAAGAACTTGACTGCTAGTGCCCACAACAAGTTGTGAAACACTTATCAAGTTATGTTGTAAGCCTTCTACAAATGCAACTCGATTTACAGTGAATTTTCCATTCGTTATCTTTCCATAACCCTTGACTTTGCATTTATGGTTATTTCCAAACTTAACCACTCCACCATTCTCTAAGCCTGGAAAATCATGCAAGTTTTCCATCTTCCCAGTCATGTGACGTGAGCAACCGCTATCAATATACCATTTGTTATCATATTGCTCGTCACAAAGTACCTGCGATTATTGAAAAAATTTAGGTACCCAAGACTTGTTGGGTCCATTTATATTAGGTGTCTTTTTCAATTGTAAAATACAACCATTAACCCAATCACAAACTCTAGTTTTGAGACTGTCAACAAATTTAACATCTTCATTCAAAGGGTCAGATATATGAGTTTTTATTGTTTTCAAATTGTCACTGACTGTACCCTTCACATTTTGAGTTTGTGATATGATAATTTTTGCTTTGGTGACCGGTTTCCAAACTTTAACTGAAGTATTTGATTCCTTGGATGATAAAATGCCATTCATTGAAGGATTTGCATACTTTTCGTATGCCTCATGTATCTGTTCTTTTGAAAATTACTTGATTGATATATTTTTCCTTTTCCTTCCAACCAATGATCAATATGTCTTTTAGTTGTTATACCCTTTGCATTTGAGGCTTTGTCATCTTGTTTCTTCGGAAGATTATAACAATTTGCTCAAATTGGAACATAATCCACTTTTGGTTTTGATAGATATGACTCATGATAGGACGTATTTATTTGTGATTTCGAAATTTGTTTTTCAACCTTTTTCTGAAAACTTTTTCTTGGAATTGTTGTTTTTGTTTGATTATTTGAAAACGAAGCATTTTTCTTTTCAAAAACTTCACTCTTTGATTTTCCTCTAAAAACTTTTTCTTCTTTTGAAAAATTTATTGATTTCTTATTTAATGACTCAATGGTTTGCCAAAAATTTTTTGTTCTTGCTTGTCTTTTTGAAATGTTATTTTCTTTTGAGAATTTTTCAACTTGATCTTTAAACTCCTTTGAATTCAATTTTATTGCGTTGTTAACCTCTTTAATCACTGGTTTAACACCGTCGTTCTTTGGTAACTCATTTTCAGTTCTGTTAGCTATCTTCTTTTGAACTTTCGACTTTTCAATCCATATTCGTTTTGGTTTTTGATGTTGAAATCTATATGAATTCTTTGTTAGATTGTTTTCAACCGTGCTTTGATTTGAAAAAAAAAACCTTCATCAGAAGTTTTCTTATTGTCCTCCTCTACCAACTTTTTGAATTCAGACTTTATATTTTCAACATTGCCTGTTGTTACGAAGACTTGGTTTGGGAACACATTATCATCAGTGCATTTGAAGATAGGATAAACCATAGTATTTGATTCAAGATAATGAGCACCTTTTTCACTAAGAATTTTCTCAAACTCTTGTGAATCCATATAAACCTGATCAACAACCACTTGAGGAATCTCAACTTCTTTCAAACTTTCATTTGTCTTCGTTTTTTTGTTTTCTTCCTCATTATCACTATCATCTGTTTGACTATCATGTATTTCCACAAAATCCATATCACAAAATTTTAAAGTTGAGAGTTGATCAGTGTTAATTTTTACCAATAATTCTTCACATTTTTCTTTCCCTTTAAAAGAAGTTGCAACATTTATTACAGACAACTGAGAACAATCTACATCCTCTAAATCACTAATTTCACTAATATTATCAGAATTATCTTCAATATCACCAAAAGTAGATTGAGAATTAGATGTAGAATTCTCAATCTTTTTCAAAATTCGAATTTGTTTTGATTTAGTTAAGGTCTCATTCACAATTTTTACTAAATCATCAGCATCAAGATAATCTTCGACTTTTGCAATTCCATATCTATACCTATCATCTGGAACTTTGTTAAAATCAGCTATTTCTTTTTCACAATCATATGAAATACTATCTACCTTAGCTCTGTCATAAGCTAAAACTGGTAGCAACTTTCTATGTTGTTCCTTACTAATCTCACTAGAATGATGCAATTCAGTTAATTTTCCATAGAGTCTTTTTGCAGAATTACAAAAAATATTACGCTGTGCTAATAACAAATTTATCTCTTTAGTTAAACTCTCCTTATCTGCCATAATATTTGAAACTTGCAATTCTAGATAATCAATCCTAGTGACTTTTGAATCTAACTTCTTTCTTGTCTCTAGTAGTTGATCATTTAACTTTTTCGCTTCATTGCTAGCAGACACAATAAGTGAATCAAAGTAAGTAACAGTTTCATCAAAAGATACTAATTCAGAATTATATGCAGAAACTGGAATATTAAAAGATTCAAGAATGTTACTTACCTTCGTTATCATAGGCGACCTGTCAGTAGACTTTGATACGAAGCACTGCCCATGCACTTCGTAAGTCTGCTCTTCATCTGAATCCTCTTCAACCTTTGCAAACATGGCTCCATGTGATGGATTCTTCATCTCTTCATCGTCAGAGCCTGAAGACCATATTTGATATGTACCATCTGATTCATTTTCTCCATGAGCCACCAGAGACAGATTTTTTGCTTTTGACTTCACTTCCTCCAACTTCTCAGTATAATAAGCTTCATCCTTTGTTTTATTTTTCTTTTCTTCCTTCTTTCTTCACAAAAAATCTAATGCCAAGTGATTAGCACCATTGCAATCGTGGCAATTAATACCAGCGTCACCCTTTAACTTCTTTTCCATTTTCTCCACTTCGCTCTTCGAATCCTTCTTTTCTTCCTTCACCTTTTCATCCATTCTACTTTTGTTCTCGTAATTTCCCTTCGAATCTGATGACTTGTTCTTTGTATTAAAAGGTTTCTTAAAAAATTTCTCTACTCGATTGTTTGAGTAAAATGCAACAGCCTCATCATCAGAATTCATCAGAAAACCTTCTTCTTCATCAGACTTCGATTTTTCAGTTTCTTTTTCTGAAACCTTCGAAATTAGTGCCAATGGACCACTAAGACTTGCCATAGCTTCCTCAGCTATTTCATTAACCTCATTTTCATGAGATTTCAATTGATTGTATAAGTCATTTAAAGTCGAAGTGTCAAAACTCTGTTGATTTTTCACCATCATACTTACACTTCTCCATTCCTTTCGAAGTCCCATTACAAATATCAAGTTGAACTCCATTGATGACCTTGTGATACCATAACGATTACAACGGTAGATTAACTCGTTAAACTGATCATAGTACACTTCAATGGATTTAGACTCTTTCTGTTTGAAATCCTTGAGTTCCACTAAACATTGTTTCACAGAAGTGATCTTCGTCTTTTCACTGCCTTGAAATTTTTCTTTGAGATTGTTCCAGATTTCTTTAGCTATTGTGCAAGTCCTGACATAATTGTACACAACATGAGGCAAAGCACCTCTTAATTCCCTCATGCACCTCTTCTCCAGCTGTTTCAAACGATTAGATTGATTATCAACCTTCGAACTGCTTGAAGATGCACCGATTGGATGAACTGTTGCAGGTGGATTGATTTCTCCTGAAATGCAATTCCATAGTTCCTCATCGAATCCGTTCAAGTAGTCTTGCATACGATCTGCCCACTGATCGTGATATTCTGGAATTAGCATCGGAATCTTTGTGGATGATCCAAGCAAATGAGAAAATGATGACATGGAGTTAAGATTGAATGACGCCATTGTTGTACGGAACAAAGACTCAAGAATATTATGAAAACTTGGAGAATTTGAAATCAGATTGTATATTTCAGATTAGAATCACACTACAAACAAACGATTCCCAAAAAATTTCGCATAATCAAATCCTAGACCTAGATCAAGAAGTATTTTCCACACACAAAAAGAACGGAAACTTTTTGAATCCAACAGTAGACTCAAAAACCTTTTTGAACGTATGAAAAACAGATCACAGAAAGGATTCCTACTCTGATACTAATTGATGAGATTTGGAATCAAGTTTGAATGTAATTCTAGTATTAACTGAGTAAAGTATTTAAACGATGAACACGAGAGTAAATAGAATCTTTGTTCAGCTCGTATTATGCCTTTCAGTTTACAGAATACAATGACTAAACTGTAAAACTGTGTGTAAAGTCATCTTTTAGATCACTAGTACATACCCCTATTTATAGGAGACCAAAAGCATAACAAAAATACTAAGGACTAAACATTAAGTCTTGACTTTATAATGCCTTAGTAAAATAACTATATATACGAAGACCCATATATACGAAGACACAAGATTCTTCGTAACAACCAAACTGACTCTTCGACTATTACAACATTTTAGCCCTAACAAAGATACTTTAAGAGTGTTATATTACCTTTAGAATGCGTCTAATAAATAATACATCTAGTACGGGGGAAGTTCACTTTCGATTAGAAGAAATAAATATTTTTGGTAGAATCCATGAAGTTATCCCATCGTTTGACATTTCCACAACCAACCGGGTTGAAACAGAATTGATGATTTAAGATATGCATGGAAGAAGTGTTAGTAGAGTCCAGAGAAAATTATATGATTGTTTGGACACATTTGTATGTTTTAAGATTGTTTTTGTGATAATAACTTGGAGAATTGCAAGACAATACTTGAGACGAGTATGAGTAAGTGTGAATGGTAGTAGAGGCCTATACTACCGGAAGCACATAAGTCACACTTGGATTAGGGAAAGTCACAATGTTACCATGGAGCTAATAATTATCGGTTTATTCAAGTATGTCGTTACCATCGTTTCGGTAATGACTAAGAAGATGATTGTTATTCCGAGCCTAGTGGTCATATCAAATTGAGTCCGACTACGTTAAGTAGGTTATGTGGTTTAGAGAACCAAGTTTGATGTAGCATCTGACTTAAGCATGAAGATTGAAATAAAAGAAGATCAAAGCGATCGGTATAGGTATCGCGATAGTTGCTTGTAGCTAGAAATGCTACTTTTTAAGATGTGATTAGAACATGAAGAAATGTATAGTCTGTTCTGGAAGACTCAAAGAGACCTGAGTTTAAGCGTGGGAACATACGATGATAAGTCATTAGAATATGACACATCAGTCAATCTTAGTAATAAAATAAATTATCTTAAGTTTGTTAAGAAGAAGAATCAGTCTCCAGTAAGGATTGAGATTGTGACTTGAAGGTCATAATTTGGAGTCTAACGTGAGATAAAGAGCAAGTGCAAGATCGAGCACCGCCTGCAATCAGGAAGTCTTAGAGTTAGATATTCGTTCGAAGAAACATCAAAGTTACAATTATTACTTAGGATGAAGAGATAACGTATGGAGTCATCATGTGAGCCTATTTTGTTGATGATTCCGGGACGAAATCGTCCTATGGGGGAGATAATTGTAACGCCCGTAGATCCGGGTTAGTTAATTTAGAGATAATAGGGGTCGAAAACAAATTTCAGACAAAAGATTATTTAGAATATATAATCTTAACCAACTTGTAGAATATGTCTCAAGGGTTCTGTACATATAAAGAACGCCATAATCCAAGTTATAACGAAAAAGTTATGGTCCGTCGAAGTTTTATATCAAAACCGGCATGACACTGGGAGACGTAAATAGTGAATTTATGATGGAGTACTTTTTAGCCTTAGTAATGTAAACAAAAGTCGTAGAATATTTTAAATTGAGAGCATCCATAAAAAGAACACCCAAATCTGACTTCAAATGAGGAAGTTATGATTTTTCTAACATTTAGCATAATAGTGCACAACCCGGAAATTCGAATTTCAGATCGGTCGATTTTCAGCCAAAATAATGTAAAAGAGAAATGAATATATTGTTAATAGGAGTTAAACGATAAAAAGACAGTCGAAAATGGAGCTCGTATGCAAAAGAGATGGACGAAGCATAGTCTTTACTCTTCGAGCGCGACGAATTCGATACAATTTTGTAAATCCAAGATAGAATGAGAATTTCCCAATGGTATAAAAATGAAAGTTGTAGTACTCATAAATACCAACATGTGGATATAAATAACGTCGAAAACGAAGCTTGTATGTGAAAGATATGTACGAAGATTAGTCTCTACTTTTCGAGCGCGGCGAATTCGAATACAGTTTTGTAAATCTGAGATACAATAAGAATTACCCGACGAGGTCTAAATGAAAGTTGTAGTACTCGTAAATACCAAAGCGTGGACATAAATAACGTACAAAACGGAGCTCGTACGTGGAAGATACGGATGAAGCTTTGAGACTACTTTACTATAAAACTCCTATAAATAAAGGGTGAACTCCTCATATTTTCTTCACACCATAAGCCTTTGGTTCTCTCTCTAACTTCTCTCTAGCCTCCCTAAACCCCTCCCACTCCCTATCATGAGAAGGAATCCCCGGAGCACCCGACAGCTCCGAGAAGAAAAGCTTTCGGCTCTGAAACGCTGCTCCAGCGAAACCCGGTTTTCCATAAAACCCGTTGTTAGTGAGCTACGCCTACACTATTTTTTAAATAGCTTTTATTTAATTATAGTTACGTTATTAGGAACTTATAATAAGTACTTTGGTTATTATTATGGGTTATATAAGTATTTATTAACGCTTATATAACAGTAATAATAGCTATACTATTAATTACCGTCGGCGAATAATAGACTAAATTCTAGTGGCAATAATACTAGGTTTCGTCGAAGGAAATTATTTTAATGTAAACGAAGCACTGTCCGAGTACCGAGTCACCACCTTCTGAAGTGAGTGCAAGGTCCCTTTCATCTTACACATAAATATGAAGTATTTAATATAAATTACGTGCTATGTGTCTATATTTTCTAAATACTTGTTGTTTATGTTGGATGAAATATTTTTATACACGTTTTAAATGATTTAAACTGTATATGTATTTTATATCTACAAATTGTGTTGGGTAAAACATGGGTAGATGTAATAGTTGCTGTGTGACAAAATAAAATAATGAGATACCTCAATATAGATGTTATTGAGGATCCAGTCATCTAGCAGAGTATAGATGACGACCACAGACTATTCCATACAGTCTAGTGGAACGCTATGTAGTTGTTTATTTGAACTGTGTGCTCACCAACAGTTCTCTATCCCACACATGGTTGCCTTATTTTACATGACTTGTTGTGGAACCCCGAAGCATGTGTTG
Source organism: Lactuca saligna (assembly GCF_052625555.1). NCBI lineage: Eukaryota > Viridiplantae > Streptophyta > Magnoliopsida > Asterales > Asteraceae > Lactuca > Lactuca saligna. The sequence goes on along the minus strand of NC_136419.1, from coordinate 149,706,382 downwards.
TCACCCCGATGGAAGTCCTTAGACTATATCCCTTGTGTTAGATGTTTTAGGGACGTAAAGTGAGGATAACGGGACGGGTAATCGGGGTTTTTGATGGGTTTTGAGCATTCTAACACTTCCTAATTGTACATGCAACCCTAATAACCTTGGATCTATGTTTGTCTAATTATCATGCAAAGTTGAATTCCAAGGTTATATTCCTATCTAGCATACATGGGGAACAATTTTATCTTAAAGTATAGATAGAATAACTTACCTTGTTGTTGTTTGTGTTCCTTGAAACCTTGTGAGCCTAGCACCCCAAGTGTGATGCCTCAAATGCTTCACACAACACCAAATGCTCTTGGAAGAACTTATGAGAGAACACACACTTCTCAAAAATCGGCCAAGCCCTCTTGTTTCTTAGTGTAACCGATTTTAGGTGGACAACATGTTACTTATATAGTGTTGACACATCTAGGGTTAAACCCTAATGTGTCATGACTCTTCATTTCCATGACCCATGGGTTTGTAACTCCCATGGAGCATCCTATGAGTGGAACCCAACTTGATAATCCATGGAGCCTCTTAGCTCACTATACAAGATATGGATGATTTACATAATGAACCCATATATTTAATTAGTTATCTTTTGATCACATAATTAATTCTAAATTAATTCTTGATCAAACTAATCAAATAATATTATTAATATATTAGAACTTATAATATATTAATAATCTCCAAGTGTTATTTCTCTCATTTAGTCTATACAATTGCACGGTGCCATGCAACCCAAATGGACCATGCCGGGTCGGGTCAAGTACATACCAGAAACCGATCGGCAATCGTAGCTCTTTACAAGGTTTCTCGGAACTGAGAAGATGATAGTACGCCATTTAAGATAAGTGATCATATAATCCTCTGTTCTAGATATCAGTCGGACAAATACACGGAACAATGTCTTACTTATTGTCCAACAGTTTGTTTCCCGATTTCCGATTTGTTTGACAAAGAACTTCATTGAACACATCAATTTAGTTCTGACCGGGCCCGGTACATAGGTCAAAACAAAATGATCGAGGGACCCAGATATCAGCTTCTAATCCAAGAAGGAACAGATAAACTTCGACTCATATGTTTGTTCTACCACTCATTGAATTATACACAAGAGCGCGATTTATAACATCGAGTTACCAATGCGTTTTTCGTACAATCAATGCATAACCAACTTGTAAGTAACAAATCATATCTCTAGGTTTGAAGACTTATACGATATTACCATCTCACGATCACTCGAGATAGAATTCCATGAAGTGATTCCAGTGAGCGTGGGTTGAGTCCAATGCTCAGAACTTTTGAGCACTCATGATTGCTGTAGCCTTGTCCAAGACCTCTACAACCAAACATGACAGTCTTGATTCATATCTACTTCTGACATATGACCGACTGTGGAGGTTTGAATAATATGTTATACCAAACAAAAATTATTCTGGAAGTCAAAGCATGCAAAAGAAATATAGTAAATGATCGACAAGAGATAGCAACACTTTACTCATAAATAAAACACTTTTATTCATCATCAGATGTCAATTACACTTTACAAATTTCGAGGTTATCTAACTACTAAATTTATTATCATCCTTCAGCCCTATGCTTCGAGCATGCTGGAGATGCTTAACCCGAGTCAGTCCCTTCGTGAGGGGATCTACCGGATTCTCATCTGATAATACCCTCTTTGCCACGAGGAGTCCTTCTTCGATCCGATGTCTGATGAAATGGTATTTTCTGTCGATGTGTCTGGATCTCCCGTGATCCCTTGGTTCCTTGGCTAAGGCAACAGCACTTTCACTATCACAGAAAATTTCCATTGGCTCTTTAATAGCTGGTACAACTCCAAGGTCTCCAATGAAGTTCCTCAGCCATAACGCCTCCTTTGCCGCCTCGCTAGCTGCAATATACTCTGATTCACAAGTAGAATCTGCCCAGCCCGACTGAGAGCGGAAATTATCCCTGTCAGTCTGGAAGCTAGCATCACTATACCCTACAACTCTCAAGTCATCACTCCCACCGAGGGTAAGGACCCAGTCCTTAGTCCTTCGTAGGTACTTGAGAATATTCTTTACCGGAGTCCAGTGTGCCTTGCCAGGGTTCCCCTGAAACCTGCTAACCATGCTCAGGGCAAAAGCTACATCAGGTCGAGTACACGTCATAGCATACATGATCGATCCTACAGCCGAAGCATAAGGTACTCGACTCATTTGTGCTATCTCAGCCTCAGTGCTAGGGCTTTGTGTCTTACTCAGTTTGGCGTTACTCTGGATGGGCAACTCTCCTTTCTTGGAGTCTTGCATTCTGAATCTCTTCAGCACCTTATCCAAGTAGGTACTTTGACTAAGTCCAATTAGTCTTTTACTCCGATCTCTCAAGATCCTTATCCCTAAAATATAGGCAGCTTCACCAAGATCCTTTATAGCGAAACACTTTCCAAGCCAGGACTTTACTTCCTGCAGGGTTGGAATGTCGTTTCCTATGAGTAGTATGTCATCCACATACAATACCAAGAAGCTAACTATACTCCCACTAGCCTTGACATACACACAAGATTCATCTTCACTCCTAGAAAAGCCAAATTCCTTGACCTTTTCATCAAAGCAGAGATTCCATCTGCGAGGTGCTTGCTTTAACCCATAAATGGATTTCTCAAGCTTACACACTTTATTGGGGTACTTGTTGCTGACAAAACCCTCTGGCTGACTCATGTAAACATCTTCAGCCAACTTTCCATTAAGGAAAGCGGTTTTGACATCCATTTGCCAAATTTCATAGTCATGAAATGCGGCTATGGCTAACAGAACCCGAATAGACTTAATCTTGGCTACCGGAGAAAAGGTCTCATCATAATCCACTCCAGGAATCTGAGAGAAGCCCTTTGCAACCAGTCTAGGCTTATAAGTGTGTACTTTACCATCCATGTCGGTCTTCTTCTTGAAGACCCATTTGCACCCTACAGTCTTTCGACCTGGTACATTCTCAACCAAGTTCCAAACTTGATTGTCATACATGGATTGTATCTCGCTATCCATAGCCTCTTTCCATTTAGCAGACTCGGGGCCTGCCATGGCTTCCTCGTAGCTGTTAGGGTCATCTTGACTTACTAGTGTTCCATCACTAATAAGTGTCTCACCTTCTGCAGTAATATGGAATCCATAGTAATGCTCAGGTGCACTCCTACTCTCGTGGAACGCCTCAGAGGTACAGATTCGTCAATTGGCTCAACAGGAGTTTCCTCCTCAACTTGAGGGCTAGAGTTTGAAGTTCCTTCACCACTTGACTCTTGAATTTCTTCAAGATCAATTTGCCTCCCACTGTCTCCTTGGCTTATAAACTCTCTTTCTTGAAAGACTCCTCTTCTTGCTACAAAGACCACATTGTCACTAGGTCTGTAGAAGAGGTAACCAAAGGATTGTTGTGGGTAGCCGATGAAAATACACCTCTCGCTTCGAGGTTCGAGCTTATCATGAGTCTCGCGTCTCACGAAAGCCTCGCAACCCCAAATCTTGATGTGGTCTAGTTTAGGTACTTTACCAGTCCACATCTCGTGAGGAGTTTTGGCAACTTTCTTTGTAGGGACTAGATTAAGGATATGGGCGGCAGTCTCTAAGGCATACCCCCAGAATGAGATTGGTAGCGAAGCTCGACTCATCATGGAACGAACCATGTCCAACAAGGTTCGATTACGCCTCTTAGCCACACCATTCAACTGCGGTGTCCCGGGAGGTGTCAATTGCGAGACAATCCCACATTCCCTTAGATAGTCGAGGAACTCTGAACTAAGATACTCACCACCCCGATCGGATTGAAGCATCTTAATATTCCTGCCCAATTGATTCTCGACTTCCTGTTTAAATTCCTTAAACTTCTCGAAAGTCTCTGACTTATGCTTGATTAAGTAGACATATCCATATCTACTGTAATCATCAGTAAAAGTCAAATAATAACGATTAGCATCCCTTGTGGCATGTTTGAATGGTCCACACACATCCGTGTGTATAAGGTCCAACAAACCTTCACCCCTTTCACACGAGCCTGTGAAGGGTGACTTTGTCATTTTTCCAAGTAAGCATGATTCGCAACTATCATTTGACTTTAGGTCAAACGACTCCAAGACTCCATCCTTTTGGAGTTGGCCTATGCGTTTCTTGCTTATATGTCCAAGACGACAATGCCATAATGATGCTTTATCCAAGTTATTATTAGTAGTAGAATCAATACACAAAACATCATTTCCTAAGTTATCCACAACAGACACAGCTTCATACACACCATCACAAGGTAATGCTTTAAAATAAAGAACATTATTAAAGAAAACATCAATACAACCAACTTCATTATTAAACGAAAAGGTAAACCCTTGTTTGTACAAAGCATGAAAGGAAATAATATTTCTTGCCATTCCTGGCGAGTAACAACACTTATTCAAATCTAAACTAAACCCACTACTTAGCGATAAAGTATAAACTCTAATCTTGGTGACAGGTGAAGCTTTCCTGTTCCCCATGATCAAGTTTATTCTTCCTTGCTCCACATCCTCACTTCTTCTTAGTCCCTGCAAGTCACAACAAATATGAATAACACAACCGGTATCAAGGACCCAAGATTTCGAATGGGGTGAGTTATTAGAAATGATAGTGTAAATACCTGCATGGTTGGGTTTGACTTTCCCATCCTTCACATCCTGCTGGTACTTTGGGCAGTTCCGCTTCCAATTAGCTTTTTCATGGCAATAGAAGCATTCAGCCTCTTTTGGGTCAGAAGAAAGAGTAATGAAACTTTTCTTGGTTCCACTTGAAGAAGAGCCATCAAGGGTCCGAGCCTTGGTACCCTTCGAAGATCTCTTTCTCTTCCTCCCTCGACTTTTCCCGATTGCCAAAACCGGAGTTGAGTTTGGAGTAGGAGTGATAGCAACCGACTTCCCCTTAAGACCTGTTTCTGCAGTCTTGAGAAGTCCCTGAAGTTTGCTGAGAGTGACCTCTTCCTTATTCATGTGATATGTCATGCGGAATTGATCATAGCACGATGGTAGGGAGCGTAAAATTATATCTATTGCTAGCTCCTCAGGGAGGTTCACATTAAGTTTCAGCAATCGATCCACATACCTTTGCATTTTCTGCATGTGGCTCGTGACGGAATCCCCATCCTTCATCATGGTTGTTATCATGGAGCAGATGATTTCGTACCTCTCTTGTCGTGCACTTTGATGGTATCTTTCCATCAAATCTTGGTGCATTTCATAAGGGTAGAAATCCTCATAGGACTTTTGGAGTTCTGCTGTCATTGTGGCCATCATGATGCATGCTACTTTCGTAGCATCCCTTTCATGTGCCTGAAAGTCAGCGATCTCCTGAGGAGTTGCAGTGGTCTCATCAATCTCCTTAAGCTCCTTGTCAAGGACATATTCTTTGTCCTCGCAGCGGGTAATCATCCTGATGTTTCTGATCCATTCATTGAAGTTGGATCCATCAAAGGTGACTTTCCCACACAAACTCATAAGAGTAAAGGAGCCATTAGGATTCGAGCCAGAAGCATTATTTGAAGACATCTGAAAGAGGAGAACAAGTTTAGTATAGATTTAAGAGAGTCCTTAATAAAACACCCAAATGTAATATTAAGGCTAGGATCCAATCACAATATAATATAACTTAGAAGAGGTATGCCGTAATCTAAGCTATACCATATTTGAAAGGTAGGTGAATGACGATTCACCAATTTCCACCACGAAAACCGAAATATTAGATATTAGGTTTTTATTGGCTTTTAGAAATTCCTAGATTCTTTGAGATTCAATGAACTTTTCAAAGGCATGTTTCAATCTCGAGAGTGCCCTCCAAGTTTTGTGACTGGGATACCGAGGATCACAAAACGAGGTGTGAAGTAACCATGCAAATCACTTGGTACCCTTAAAGTTTATCACTCAATCGATGTGCCGGTAAACCACACACGCTCCACCGATACTATAATAAACCTTAAGTCACCCTTTACCTACCTTGTTAAGTCCAAGTTAGTGTGCCGGTTAACCACACACGCTCCACCAACGACTTAGACAAAGTGTAAAGTGTAATTTCATGGATTAGCACCTTATTCACATTTTCCTAAAGTAACTAAGATTGGGAATTTAATAAAACATTTAGTTACTTTATAATATTCATCATACTTTGAATGAGAGTTTATAAGTCCTTGTCTTACCCGTTCGGCTAACGACCCTCCACCAGTCAAGCAAGCGGTGGGTGAGAGTAGACACCCATTAAGTCACCATTTTATAGGCAACAACCTTATACCCACCTTATAGACCGGCTTCGTGAATGAGGCGTACTAGCGGTAAGATGACTTTATTCTTATACATACATATATATATATATATATATATATATATATATATATATATATATATATATATATAATTATTAAATCATCATAATATAAGTATAAGGGTTGAATTTTAACTTTTAAAATTCTAGGGGTTGGAACTTAAAGTTTTAACTTAACTTTTCTTGTTCCAAAACTTGAGGGCAAGTTTTGTAACTTTCAAAACTTTTCATTTCTTGTAACTTATGAGTTTAATAGAGTAATAAAATGAAGACTCTTCATTTTTCTAACTCTTGTGTTTGTTTTAATGGTTTTAATTCAAGTGTGACTCTTGGTTTTCCATAACTTGAGGACAAGTTATGGACTCCATTAAAACACATTATGATCAAGAATTAATCTACCACATAGGTTACAAATAATTCCTATGATCATCTAAAACATCATAAGAACAAGAACATGAATATGAACACAATCAAAAATGACATTTAAAACTTTGTAATTTTGATAACTAGTTGTTGTGAATGAATTAGAAAGAACATTACACCATCAAAACAAGTTTTCAAGTACCAAAACAGTTTAGGGTAATGTTTCTAGTCCATTTCCAGCAACTAAAATCGAAATTCTGCAATCAGTCGATCCTACTCGCCGAGTGCATGAATTTACTCGCCGAGTTGGTTGAAGATACACGTGAACTCGCCGAGTCCCCCCTATAGACTCGACGAGTCCACTCGTAGACAGCAAGATTTTCGACTTTTTTTTCAACTTTTAGGCACAAATAAAAAGCAAACAAGCCTAGGCTTTGATACCACTGATGGGTTTTGAGCATTCTAACACTTCCTAAGTGTACATGCAACCCTAATAACCTTGGATCTATGTTTGTCTAATTATCATGCAAAGTTGAATTCCAAGGTTATATTCCTATCTAGCATACATGGGGAACAATTTTATCTTAAAGTATAGATAGAATAACTTACCTTGTTGTTGTTTGTGTTCCTTGAAACCTTGTGAGCCTAGCACCCCAAGTGTGATGCCTCAAATGCTTCACACAACACCAAATGCTCTTGGAAGAACTTATAAGAGAACACACACTTCTCAAAAATCGTCCAAGCCCTCTTGTTTCTTAGTGTAACCGATTTTAGGTGGAGAACATGTTACTTATATAGTGTTGACACATCTAGGGTTAAACCCTAATGTGTCATGACTCTTCATTTCCATGACCCATGGGTTTGTAACTCCCATGGAGCATCCATGGAGCATCCTATGGGTGGAACCCAACTTGATAATCCATGGAGCCTCTTAGCCCACTATACAAGATATGGATGATTTACATAATCAACCCATATATTTAATTAGTTATCTTTTGATCACATAATTAATTCTAAATTAATTCTTGATCAAACTAATCAAATAATATTATTAATATATTAGAACTTATAATATATTAATAATCTCCAAGTGTTATTTCTCTCATTTAGTCTATCCAATTGCACGGTGCCATGCAACCCAAATGGACCATGCTGGGTCGGGTCAAGTACATACCAGAAATAGTTATGGACTTAGACACCTTATCCAATAGTTTTTTGGTTTGATAAAGTTAATAAACTTATTTATTGTGGGTTGAAAACCCGTGTACTCACCAGGTTTCCCAACCCGACCCACTCAGTTTATTTATATCACAAGTGTTGATATGAAGTCACATTACACTAAGAGATTAAGGAGATATAAATCACTAGTGATAATGAATGTATGTTCTGTTTATGCTTATGTTTCTGTATTAATGATGACATCCCAAATGTTTTCAAATGAATCAAAATAATTTTCTTCAGAAATGCTTTGATAACGTATTTATCATCTTTTACCTTGAACAAATTCAACAATATTTTTATTAAAAAAGGTACTCTGTTTTTATAAAGCATAAATAAAATCGGTCTTTTCTGGCCGTGAAAGTGGGGAGGTCACAGCAATCCTCATTGCAACAATCTGGCCAGCGGTCTCCTGTACCTGCTCACCTATATCTCGTGTCCTCCTGACCGTCACCGGTAGGGATCGATCCACAAGTCCGCCGTGACTAAGGTCGTAATAATCCTAGTTCATGCCGAATGGGGGATGCATCCCCTTCCGTATGCTCCATCTCCATATCTCATTTGCCCATGGGGGCGTAGAGCCGTTAGGATCCATCCTATGTGGGGGCACCCTAGCTATGTATGGCGGCTTGATAACCTCAGACTCCGCATCTGAGTCATCCGAGTCACTCTCGTCGAGCTCCTACTCATCAACATCTATTACTGGTTTTACATGTCCCTTTTCAGGTTCCTTAGACAACCCCTACTTCTCTAATACCTTTACAATATTATTACTCCAAACATGCTACATGCATATTCATTATATGATTTATAGAAGTCTAGATACAAACCAACTATTAAGGTTTTTACAAAGTTTTATATATTACATAACTTCCTAGGAATTTATACACTAAATACAAAAGTTATAAATATTATCTCTTCTACATCTTCCAAAAGTATATGACTACTGGATGTTTATCACCTGCAATAGTTCAACATTGAGAGGGATAAGCGAGTGACCCATAGTGAGTTCAATAAAAGTTATAATATAACGCTATGCCATATATATATATATATATATATATATATATATATATATATATATATATATATATATGACAAAAACAAAGAGGGACAAAGAACAGCGAAGGCATATGTGTATCATATGTCAGGCTTTCCAAATCAACCAATAATTTGATTCCAAGATTTACAATTAATGAGACACCACAATTTCAACTTGATATACATCAATAAAACTTCAGCCCAAGTGGCACAGAAAATACAATTTCGGATTATCATTTTGCTAGAATATACAGGCTTTCAACCCTACATATACCTATGCCAATACCAGAAGTTATATGAGTCATGCTCTACATGGCCAAAAGCACAAAGCTAATACCATAAGTGATACGAGACATGCTCTACTTGGCCGAAGGCATAAATCCGATACCGGAATAATACAGGACATGCTCTACATGGCCAAAGTCTCAAAGCTAATACCAGAAGTTGTACGACTCATGCTGTACATGATCAATGGTATAAAACCAGAATAACACAGAAAAGCACATTGAAGATATAACATATAACATATAATTCTCCCTATATTGAACTCACAGTGAAATATCCGAATGATAAAATGATAATTTGGGAAGCACTTCGTGTCTAAAAATGACTTTCTTTGACGAAACCGGGGATTTTTTATTGAAAATTGGGTCCTGCGCGGGCAAAGTTTCAAGCTAAAAAATATTATTTTCTCGTGTCTTAGGTACGTTAGAACTTTCTTCGGGTGTCGGGGATGTTTCCTAGGCTTCGGGGGGGGGGGGGGGGGGGGTATTAGGGTAACTTGAGAGAGGAAAGGGGGTGTAAAAGTGTTAATTTTGTAAACTTAAGTTTGTGCCTAAAACTTCAGAAACTCAAATCTTTTGCACACGAGCTCCTTTTTTGACGTTTAGACTCCGTCAACTATTTTTGACTTTATTTTTAATATTATATTTTTAACATGCCGGAATAGGAAAAGTCCGTTAAAAATTCATAACTTCTTCATTCAGCGTCCGTTTCCGGTTGTCTTTTTACCCTTGAAATACTATTGACGAGATCTTCGATTCTCGTTTAAGTTGTATCAGTTAAAAATCGCTCAATCTATAATTCGAATTTTGAGTTGTACACTCCTATGCCGAATATTAGAAAAATCATAACTTCGTCATACGAAGTCAGATTCGGACGTTCTTTTTATGAGAGTTATCAGTTTAATGAATACTACGGCTTTCATTTATTTCACTAAGTCTAAAAATTAGTTTATCAAAAACTCACTCTTTATGTCATACGACGTCGTACCGGTTCTGTAGCGAAATTTCAACAAATCATAATTTTTTCGTTATAACTCGGATTTCGATGAGGTTTTCGCCTACACGTTTCTAACGAGATAATTTATAACTTTCTATTTTACATGTTCGTTAATTTCAGTAATTGACTTTTTTATCGGAGTCTCATAAGACTTCCCATCACTTTCTGGATGATTCTAAACATTGTTTTATTTCAGTTCTCGTAAAAACTATCTTGTTAGAACGCAACGCTCAAAATCGTATATTATATAGTAACATTTACTTTTAAGCTATTAAGCTTACAAAACATGATAATTATACATGGTCATTAACGTGTATGTTATAGTTCCTCTTCTGGTTCTGGCTATAGCCATCCTCCGTTTCCCTGGTTGGGGAAGTAAGGATCTCCGAGAAGGTAAAATCCAGCCATAGAGTCTGCAGAAAATTATATAAATACAAGAAAATAGATAGCATGCTAAAATACTCCTATAGTATTTTAATTGTTTGTGTTTGGTTCCTTAAAACTTTTTGGATTTAGAGTTGGTAAGTTTCTAGATTCATTGCCCACCACGATCACTCGCAAGCACACGTTGGTCATATTTTGAAAAAATATAGTTGACCAGGCTATATTTATCCCCAATACAATTACATAACTACCCTGGTCTAACCACGATGTTCAATTCCTCTATAAACTAGTATGGTTTCTTTTTGTGACAATACACTAATATGCACACATAGGTTTGTATTTTATTTTGTTCAGAGTATTTTAGTCCCAATGTATTTATAGTTTCATATCTTGTATTATTAGATATGTCAGTGCACTACAAACATTGCTCTGATACCAATCTGTCACACCCCCAAACCAGAGGGCGAAAACGTCCGGGGGCGGATGACTTCATTTTGTAATATCATCACGTTGTATATAAATGAATCAAATACAACATCATCACCATACATAAAATATACCAACCATCATAGTTTTACATCATTGTATTTGTTTATAACAATACATCCAAAACATCAAGTACGGTGAGAAAAAAATACAACAAAAATCTTCATTCCTTATCGACCAACCTATTTTAACGTTTTCTTGAGAATACAAGTCATTTTGAAACGCGTCAACATATAAAAATGTTGGTGAGTTCATAAGCATGTTTGTATGAAAAGTTTTGTAGCAGTTTGTAAACACCAGAAAATCTGATATTTTCTATAAAAGTAATTTGAGTTTTTTTTGTTTCAAATCTTGTATTAGAGCATGTGTGATTTTTGTTTGATAATGTATAAGGAGCGTTTCCTAGAAAATACTATATTTTCTGTATAATGAAAAACTGTGGTCTTAACCCTAAAACCTGAGTGGTGAAAGTTTAAACGTGAATAGTAACTGTATAGTTCGTACATTGTATCATAAGTATAGTATGTGCATTCCGTAAATTTATTTGTTTGTTATTCTCTATGTGATTCGCTATAACCATACTTGATATGACTAATATGCCTGTAATGACGTTCTTCAGGCCTTGGTTACAGTAAGACATTTGTCACCCTAGACTGACATGTCTAGCTGTAGCGAGCAACTCAGGTGTGGGGTGTCATCACCATATAGATTTATATATGAATTCTCGTTCTCTCTCAAGGACACTCTGGTTATAACTACATGACTTACTATGTACACTAGGTAGGTACGAGTGAAAGAGAGTCTCACAAGAGCCTTAACTAAATTTATGCGAATATAGTATCCAATTATTTAACGCTATAAATAATGTTTCGAGTGTGTATTTTGACTGCAACCATTGACGATAAAAAAATATAATTATTTTTATCGAAATGTCAAAATATTTCATTTTATCGTGGAAAACTTATCGTTACCCCAAAGTATCGTGAAAATTTCGAGTGCACTAGATTTTTCACTAACGGTCCAATTAACATAGAATGTGTCATAAAAGGCCCGCTTTTATTAAAAATGACTATTTTCGCCCAACAACACCAAAATTTTACAATAAAGGCCCACTTTTATTAAAAATGACCATTTTGGCCCATCAAAACTGAAATTTTACAATAAAGGCGTACTTTTGTTAAAAAATGACATTTTAGGCCCAATGAAACCAAAATTTTACAATAAAGGCTCACTTTTGTTAAAAATGACATTTTAGGCCCAATAAAACCGAAAACAAAGGCCCATTTTTGTTAAAAATGACATTTTAGGCCCATAAAATTGTGTTTTGTCAAATAAAGCCTATTTTTATGAAAGATGACACTTTTGGCCCATAAAACCATGAGTTGTCATGTAAGGCCCACTTTTTATCAAAATTTACACTTTAGGCCCACTAAACCATGGGTTGTGAAATAAGGCCCATTTTTATGGAAAAATAACACTTTCGGCCCACTGTGAGTTGTCAACTTAGGCCCATTAAAACCAAAAATGACATCAAAATCCCATTTTGTTTATCTTTATTGTCAAGTGTGGTCCTTTTGTATACTTTCTTTAGTTTTCTAGTAACTTCTAACTTGTTTAATCTTTCAAAACATCATAAAAAGTTACTTCAAGTAGATTGCTTACTAATATCACCAAATCTTGGAAGCTATTCGAATTTGTGAGTGTTTATCATATTTTCATGGCATATTCACACAACATAACATTAAAAATGTACACAAGCATGCATAATACTAAGATTAACCACAAAACTAGCTTGTATTCTTCCCCAAAGAGGTAGTAAAACTCGAAAACAAGGGGGTATGAAACTCACCTTGAGTTTGATCGGTTTTGAAGTGAAAAGAGTAGGAGATGTTTCGGCCTTGAATGCTCCTTAGGGAAGAGCTTCGAAACCTAAATGGTTCTAGGAAGCTAGAACACGAAATGAAGATATGTAAGGAAGAGTTCTTAGTGTAACATGGAATAAAGTTCTTGAATGTTATATGAATTACCAAAGATGTGAAGCTTGAAGAAATCTTCTTAAGCATACACTCAAAAATCACAAAAATTTGCAAGAGGGAGTGAGCGAATTTTGTTGGGTTTTGAGCATTCTAACACTCCTAAGTGTACATGTAACCCTAAATACCTTGGATCTATGTTTTCTCTATTATACATGCAAATATAAACTTTCCAAGGTATTATCCTAATCTAGCATACAAAACAATGACTATAGCAAGATAGAATACATACCTCTTTGATGTAGAAAGTCTTCATGAAGCTTGAGTGCCTAGTGCCTAAGGTGTGACACCTCAAATGGTTCACACAACACCAAATACACTTGGAATAACTTGAGAGAATTCTACACTACATGAAATCCGCTAGCCCTTCTTTGTACACACATTAGTGGCCGATTTTGGTGAATAATATGATGCTTATATAGTGTGTTACAATTAGGGTTACACCATGTAAGCCCTAATTGTCATGAGCTTTCATTTCCATGACCCATGAGTTATGTAACCTCCATGGAGCATCCATGGAGTATCCTATGGGTTTAATCCAACTTGATTATCCATGGAGCTTTGGCCTACTATATAAGTTATGGATGATTTGCACAATCAACCCATATTTTTAATTAGTCTTCTTTTCATCACTTAATTAATCCTAGATTTATTCTTGATCAATACTAATTAAATAATATTATTATTCTTATTATTAATATACTAGAACTTATAATATATTAATAACCATAAGTGTCTTATTTCTCTCATTTTAGTCTATCCAAGTGCATGATGCCATGCAACCCAAATGGACCATGCTGGGTTGGGTCAAGTCCTACCAATTATAGTTATGGACTTAGACATTAATCCAACAGTCTAACTTGGATAAGTCTAAAACTATTATTTCATATGACTTGAAGAACCGACTGGCAATTGTAGCTCTCAAAAGCTTCCGTCGAACTCTAACCTTGTAGATGAACTCTGACCTTTGTCAATGACTTGTCCATAAGATAAGGGATCATATATTCCTCCATTCTAGATATCATATGGACTGAGACATGGATTATAATCATTCTCTCTGTCCATTTGTTGTTTCCCGATTTCCGATTTATGACGACTGACTAATTGAACAAATCAAAACAGTGCTGGCCCGGCCGAGCACTTCCATTTGTCATCATCAAATCATCGAGGGGCCCACAAATATCGATTTTATCCTGAAGGTAAAAGGAATGGATAAACTTCGACTCATATGGCTTGTTCTACTACTTGTTGAATCATACACAAAGACACGTTTTATAACATCGAGTTACCAACGCGTTTTCGTGCAATCAATGTACTATCAATTCATAGTAACAACTCATATCTCTAGGTTTGAAGAATATAAGATATTATCGTCTCATGATCAGTCGTGATAAAATCCATGAAGTGATTCCAATGAGCGTGGGTTGAATCCAATACTCAGAACTTATGAGCACTCATGAGTGTTGTAGCCCTTTGTCCAACACCGTAGACCTCTACAAGCGAACCCATGACAGTCTTAACTCATATCTACTTCCAACATATGACCGACTGTGGATGGTTTGAATAACTTAGTCATTCCGGAAGAATAACCTAGTTATTATGGAAGTCAAAACATGAAAAATGAAACACAAGAATAATTGAATCGAATATGGTATCAAAACCTATGAACATAAATAAAACTCCTTTTATTTATCACCATATGATTACACAATATTCATTGTATATTGTTTCGGCTATCAACTTTATTCTTGAATTTAAAACAATAGTTGTCCCATGCTCCAAGCATGTACACTATGTTTTTCTAAACACTAGTCATACCATACACCAAGTATGCATACTATGTTTATCTATGATCTTTACTTTGTGAACTAGATCAATTGAACATAACTTCAATGATTCTCTTTTCACACTCCAAAATCCCTACCGCAAATGCAAGAATTCCAAATTCAATCCATTTACCGAAATCTATTAGATTCTAAACTTATATGCATCTATCCTCTTTTAATGATTATGCACAAATTCACAAAGACTTGGCAACAATCATTACAGAGTATTCCAAAGGAGATCAACTCCTTGGAAACATCCTTCTTGCATTAAGTTTCCTTAATCTTACACAGATTGAAATTTCTAACTTTGAAACATTTCCAAATTCCATTTTGACTATCACTTCTAAACAAGAGTTGCCTCCTTACAGATTATGTCAATATGGTCCTTCCAGAATTATTACTATACTTCCAACTTTCCTTGATCAACCAGTCTTTGGTAAACCTTAGATTGTCCTTGACAATTTCTTAATCATTTTAGTCATATCCAGTTCTAGACCTTTTCCCTTCTTAATGCCCAGTCATTTGGAAAATTTTAGAAAGGATCAATATAGCACATGTAATCGATCCTATATCCGAAGCATATGGGACACGATTCATGATGTCTAACATAAATACTAAACCAGTCTTTTGCTATACCATTTCCGTTTTTATTTGTCAAGTTCTCATAATTCAGATTACGAAAAGGGATGCCGTAATCATAATCAAATTTTAGAACGCAAATAATGGACCCATATACATAATTTCCTTACGTTGAGCCATTCCAACATGAAATTCATATATATATATATATATATATATATATATATATATATATCCTTGACTAAATGATTAAAACCTCACGATCTAAGCTTATATATTTGAGGTGAAGTAGCATTTCCTCTCCCTTAATTATAGCAAAACAACTTTTTCTCAATTGAAACCTTTTGTTTTCTATAATTAACATTGCTAAATTGCAATACTTCATCATAATTATCATGCTCCTACTAACATGATGATTATTAGCATAAAACTTATGCTCCCACTAGCATTGACATGTACTCAGAAATCAGCTGGACTTCTAGAAATCAATACTTTATTGACTTTCTTACCAAAGTTCAAATTTTTGATACTAGATTGTTTTGATAGAACATTATCAAAATCATACACCTTCCCTTAGATAGCACACTTTTGTGTCTAAACAATTATGAAGAGGGATGTCGTAATCATAATGGTTAGACCTTTTAGTGTGCTGGTAAACCACACACGCTCCACTAACGACTTGACAATGCAAATATCACAATTGCTATCTAACTAAAATCTACTTAGCGAAAGTGTTTCCTCACCATCATTTTCTTGAATCGGAGAGAAACCTTATGACACTTAGATTTAATGGTGTATGTGTTCTTATCCATGTGAATTGTCAAAACCATAGTCACAAGACAAGGATAATGACAAATCCAAACTCATATGGACTGAACTCAATCTTAATTTCTTGCCATCTGGTAGCTCAAGGGCCTGCCATTGCTTCCAATTTTTTGTGCAGCCAATTGAGAACTCTAAGAACTCATATACAAAGCGAACTTTAATTGGAATGGGCATAGAATATGTCAACATGATAGGTTATAAACCTCAAGTCGTGTGCTAGTGAAGAACTTCAGGATTTATTCTTGGTTAGTTCTTGAGACTTTCAAGACTTTTAAGACTCCCACTGTCCTGTTGACATATAAGAATCTCTTGTCAAATATTCAAGAGATAGTGTAGATTCTATTCAAGACAAACACTTCTCACTATTGGCCTTAGTTGGTCTTTGTTTTATCCAAAACGTCATAACTTACCAATTTCAAATGTACAAGAGTAGGATACTTTTACTCTTACATTTGACAAGTGTTTTAAACCTTCTTTAAGACATGTCACTCAACTTACAATTTTAGAGTATAACTCTAAGAGTTGTTTTTGGAACGAAGTATGACTCATCTTCTTGATTTAACCATTTCAACAATTCAAGATTCCTCTTCTTAGTAATAAGAATGCACTAAGATTCCTTTAGAGAAATAATTGTGCTATGGTTTCTTAATCATTAGGATGATCACAAAAATGTTACTAAAGTACTCTCCCATCTTTTTAGATTTGAGAAACTTTTATCTTTCTGCCTAAGTTGATTCATCTTATTCGCTCTGCCTTACATTGGAACCTTTTCCAATGTCTCAGAGTTACACTTAAGCTTGTAAGTATAATCATATTTATTGAGCTTTAGTAAACTATGACGAATAGTCTCATCGATTATTTGTGGTGGACTTAACCAGTACACAAGAATGTGTACTCGATCCCTTAGTCCTTTACTTGACTAACACATCCATGTGAACAAGTAGTTAGTCTTAATCTTTCCAATGCTTGAAAGTTCTCATCCATCATGCTATACAACTTGCATGATTCCAAGTTTTGGTCCAATTGAAACTTGGGTGATGAGAATCTATCCTTATTTGGTAAATTTAGACATTACCACAAATGAAAGAGTTAATTTCATATTTCCAATCTTGCTATTAATGGAATCTTATAAGCAACAAAATTTTCACAGATGTTATTGTAAGGATATTTTAAAATAAATAAAATCAGAATTTTTTCCTTTTATTTTAAAAACTTTGCGGAAGAACTTATCCTTACAATCCATATGAAAACTTGTTGTTATCTATTCCTAAGCAATATCTCATAACTCCTAAGAAGTAGCTCAAGAATCCAATCTTCAAACTATGCGATAGAAATACATCTACGCGATCTGATTCAGCATATTCTTTCTTTAAGTTTCTTTACTTTCCTTTGATTCTTAAAAAATCAACATGTGACCTAGTCACATCATGTATCAAGAATCTCAGAATAGAAACTTAGCAGAGTTAGATAGCGGACTTTACCTGAAGTAGAGTCAAAATTATTGACTTTAACATCCTTAGGTAAATTTGGCAGCTTCGCAATTAATGCCCCTTCCTTTGGCAATGGAGCCTTGATAATGAGACTATCTCAGACTTAGCCTCCCTCTTTACCATTTGGTCAACCGAGTTGACTATGTCCGATCCCTTTCCATTGGGAAGACAGAGCTTTACTGGATCTTGAATGTCATCATTGTCAATGTCCATAAAGTTTTTGCAAGTTGATCTTAGCAAATGGATAAGATCATTAAGGGTCTCATCTTAGTCTTTTTCATAGGAGTCCCAAAGGAACTCACTATGTTACTTAGAAAATGATTGAGCCACTAACTTTCTCAAGAATTTGACACCCAACTCTCCCAGCTTGTCAATATGTGACTACATCTCCAAGATATGACCGCACATAGACCTTTACTTTCCGATTGGGCTTGAGTAACCTTAAACTTTTCAAGAACTTGTGGGTTATGGAGAATAATTGGAGGAGGTGAAAGAAGTATGATTTCCATGGGACATCATCTTCATTTAGGAAAGCTTGTCTCAAGAGATTTGGGAAGATCATAAATGTGTAAACTAGATATCTTTTGGGAGATATTCAAGATAGTTGATCTTAAGTCCTTAATATGACACCCAATATGAAATATTAAGGCTAGGACCCAACAAACTATTTTATAACTTAGAAGAGGGATGCCGTAATCCAAGCTATAAAATATTTGAAGGTAGGTGAATGACGATTTACCAATTTCCACCAAGATAAACGAAATGTATTATTAGGTTTTAATTGGATTTGAAACTCCTAGATCTTTGAGATTCACTGAACTGTTCAATGACATGTTTTAATCTCGAGTGTGCCCTTCAGGTTTTGTGACTGTGATGCCAAGGATTACAAAACATGGTGTGAAGTAACCATGCAAATTACTTAGTACCCTTAAGTGTTTACCCCTCAATCGATGTGTCAGTTAACCACACACGCTCCATCGATACTATGATAAACATTAAGTTACCCTTTGCCTACCTTGTTAAATACGAGCTAGTGTGCCGGTTAACCACACACATTTCATGGGTATTTATAAAAGGTTTAGTTACTTAGTATTTATCATTAATACTTTTAATGAAGGGAGAATTCTAGTCCTTGTCCTACCTGTTCGGCTAACGACCCTCCACCGGTCAAGGAAGCGGTGGATGAGAGTGGACACCCATTAAACTGCCATTTTATAGGCAGTAACCTTATACCCCCCTTATAGACCGGCTTCGTGAATGATGCCTACTAACGGTAAGACTGACTTTACTCTTATACATACATATATATATATATATCTATATATATATATATATATATATAAATATTATTAACTTATAATATTATAAAGTATACCTGTTGAATTTTAACTTTTCAAATTCTAAGGGCTAACTTGGAATTAAAGTATTCATAAGTGAACACTTTTCAAATTCCAAAACTTGAGGGCAAGTTTTGAAATTATTCAAAATTAATTAATTCCATAACTTATGTGTTTAAAATAGTTTTAATCCAAAAACTCTTCAAGTTCCATAACTTGAGGATAAGTTATGGAGGACTTTAAACTAATAAAAGAATGTTCATTTTCTTTAATTTATAACTTATGGAACTAATTAAGGTTACATTTTTTGTATTAATTATTTTATGAAGAGACTCTTGAACCTGCATAACTTGAGAACAAGTTATGGAGTCATAAAACAATTTAATGAGGAAAAAGACTCTTCATTTTGTAACCTATGACAACTTTTATGAGTTTTTAGATTCATAAATGTGACTTTTAAGTTACATAAACACATTTTATGAACTTGTTTTAGATTAATTTGGATTAAAACCAACTATCACATAATTTTTTCATTAATCTAAATTCACTCATAAAACAAGGTAACACAAAAAACTTTTGGTGATCCATAACTTATTCTTAAGTTATGGAATTCTTTAAAACATTAGCACCAAATTTTGTAACTCCATAAAAACTTTGAATCAATTTTTTTTAAACCTTTTCATATCCGTAACTTATGGAGGTTTCAAAAAATAAAACTCTTTAGATCAAACTTTTAAAACTAATAAAATAATCATATCATTTTATCTTTTACTAAATTTGACCTAATTCAACTCATATAGCAAATTATTCAAATTTTACAAATAATTAGTTTTTCACAAGAACATGTAATTATCTTAAAATTTGACAAACTTCATGTTTTTGTTTCCTTTTTTTTCAACTTTGGAAATAAAATATTTCCATCAATATAACAGAAAACAACCTGGCTCTGATACCACTGTTGGGTTTTGAGCATTCTAACACCCCTAAGTGTACATGCTTATATAGTGTGTAACAATTAGGGTTACACCATGTAAGCCCTAATTGTCATGACCTTTCATTTCCATGAACCATGAGTTATGTAACCTCCATGGAGCATCCATTGAGTATCCTATGGGTTTAACCCAACTTGATTATCCATGGAGCTTTGGCCCACTATATAAGTTATGGATGATTTGCACAATCAACCTATATTTTTAATTAGTCGTCTTTTGATCAATTAATTAATCCTAGATTAATTCTTGATCAATACTAATTAAATAATCTTATTATTATTATTATTATTATTATTATTATTATACTAGAACTTATAATACATTAATAACCATAAGTGTCTTATTTCTGTCATTTTAGTCTATCCAAGTGCATGATGCCATGCAACCCAAATGGACCATGCCGGGTCGGGTCAAGTCTTACCAATTATAGTTATGGACTTAGACATTAATCCAACAAATTTTTCCTTGAGTTAGAGAAGGAATGTAGATGTGTTTGATGTTTGAAATGAGAATGAGGGAGGTGGTTGTGAGGTCTCGGCCGATATTAAAGCTGAAAGAGGGAGAGAGACTTGTGTTATTATATGGGAGACAACATACATGACCTAGATACATGGAAGACAATGCATGGATGTCTTTCATGTAATTATGAGGTGTCAAACCCAAATTAATCCTTCTTTAATCGTTTTTATATAAGAACCAAGAATTAGGAGAAGGAAAGAAAGAAAAGAATATTGGGCTTGGATTTAAGTGTAGTTAAGACTACATTGGCCCATTAGGAATATTTCGGTTCTAAAGGCCCAACATAATGGTTTTTGTCCTAATGAACGGTCCATGAAGAGTATTGGCCCATTTAAATATTTTTCGGTCCATGTGGGCCCACATACGGGTTTGCGGCCCAATAAGGTTAAATAAATAAGTTTTCGGCCCATAGAATCAAATTGAGAGGTTATCGGCATAATAAGGCCCACGAAGGGTCTTATGGACCAATATACTATTGCTTAATGAATTTAGGTCCAACTAGGGCCCAAATGTGGAGTCTTGGCCCAAAAGAACCAGGTTGAGGGGTTACCGGCCTGTTAGGCCCAATAAGAGAGTCCTAGTCCATGAAGACGTTTGAACCAGGAGGTTAGGGTTAAAAACCCAAAGTTGAGTGAATGCAGCGTATTGAATTAGGTTTAGAGCTTTCATGAGGAAGTTTTGAGTTGAATTGTCATTTTTTAATGAACAACTTGTATCACATCAAAGTTAGGGTTACAAGATACACCAGGAGTTATTTACACATGGACATAATTTCCTAGCCCTAAAATGCTAGTTGTGACATCATCCTCCGGTTAGAGGGAATTTCTTCCCGAAATTCTTTTGAAAGCTACTCTTAGGAACTAGAGAAAAGGTGAGCGTACTTTTGCATCTTTTGATCTTCGCATTCCCATGTGAATTCCGGTCCGTGCTTAGCGCTCCATCGCACCTTCACAATCGTAATGTGGCTTTGTTTTTTACGCTTTAGCTCTCTGTCCATGATTTCAACCGGCTCTTCGACGAACAAAAGATTCTCGTTCGCCTCAATCTTATCCAGGGGAACAACGAGGGTTTCATTTGATAGGCACTTTTTCAAATTTGACACGTGGAATACTGGGTGTACGTTGTTAAACTTCGGGGGTAGCTGCAGCTTGTAGGCCACCGGGCCGATTCGGGCAAGAATCGTCGAGTTGTGTCCTCTAACTCATCGAGTTGGTCACTTAAGACACGCGGCCAAATCCGTTCCTACTCGACGACTTAGGACATCCAACTCGTCGAGTCGACCTTTCAAAATGGAAATATAAGACTGTAAAGTTTATACTTGATAGTCAGGGTGTTACACTACCAAACAACCCCTTAGTGTCCTCAAAGTTTTATATAATGGATTGATGTTGGAAATTTAATGTTCCAAAATAATCAATCCAAACAAGAAATGATGAAATGTGTTCGATCTATTTGAGTAATACTTTTTTGTCTAACTAATAGAACACGTCTTAAAAAAACCGGACCTCTATAAGACCGATGAGTACTAGGTGGTGTAGGTCAGTGGTCTAGAGTTAGTCCCAAATTTCATGAAGCTTGTGGCCCTTAAATAGCCTCAGGCCGGGATCTTATGATAAAAAATTAGGGCCGATCTTAACCGTTTGTTGTCTCATTTTTACCTCCAAAACCTATTGTATAGATACATCATACTTCTTAATCAATTTTCCACCCTAAACTATGTATTTCTTGAAATCAGTCATTCTTATATCAAATCCTACTACACTGATTTGGATTAATTTTGTGCAATTAAGACAAAACTATAAATTTTGCGTAAATAGCACAAAAAACACTAAGTTTATATCAAAATTTTAATTTGACACTGTTTTTTTTTTCTCATTTGATACCGTGTTTTCTAATTATTTATAATTCTGGCCAACCGGTCAATCCAGTTACCTACTAACATAACATGATGACATGTCAGTTTTGATGATGTGGCATGCTAACATGACATGATGAAGTGTCAAAATTGTATTTTTTTCCACAAAGGACATTAAGTTTTCACTTTTTTCGATTTTGACATTAAGTTTAATTTTTTATTTCAATTTTGACACTTTGTTTTTTTGGTTCCAAATCGAACATCATTTTTTTCAATTTTGTTCAATGTTGATTTTTTTCATTTGGAACTGTATAAATAGTTTTTTTTAATACATTTTAAGCAATATAATTACATTTTTTTCATATACAAACCATATGTTCGTATAAATACAAGATTTTTTTTTTACATTCAAACTACAATTTTATATATAAATATGTATTAGTTATATAAAATTGTATTATACATTAAATACACAATTTTAAAATGAGTTTAGAGGTTTGGAGACATGTAGTCGATCAAGGCTCAAATGTCAGATTTGCAACCTGTTAATTTTTTATATCTTATTCGAAACTTATGGTTAGTTTAATTCTCATGATATAACTACTATATATTTATGCATAATATTATGCTTTGAACGTTATAAAATAAAAAAACACTTGTATTTATATATAAATATGGTTTGTAAATGAAAAAAATGAATTTATATAGTTTAAAATGTAATAATAAAATATATTTATACAGTTTCAAATGGAAAATAATCAACATTGAACAAAATTAGAAAAAAATGAAATTCAGTTTGAAAAAAAAAAAAACTGTCAAAATTGAAAAAAGAAAATTAAACTTAGTATCAAAATCAAAACAAGTCAAAAATTAGTCTCTTTTTTGGGAAAAAAATTCAATTTTGACACGTCATCATGCCACATCATCTAAAACTCCAACGTCATCATGCAATGTTAGCAGGTAATCGGATTGACTGGTGTAACATTTGGTTTTTGAGGTCTATTTTATTTTAATTAAAAATTGAATTAAGGATTCGCCAAGACATAAGGAAGGACCGCCACAGCGTGGAAGGCATTTTTGGTCGCGAGTCTCTTTTGATTCGCCAGAACGTGACAAATAAAGGCCATAATGTGGGCCGCCGCTAACGTATTAAACCATAATTTTTTGGATATTTAAAGGAAAGTGGGAGGCTAGGGTTGTTCATTCTCATCCTCCATCACTCTCAAACCCTAGAAACCCTAAACCTAATCCTATTTGGTGCTCTTGTACTGATTTTAGTAAACTTGTGGTGGTTTTAAAAGAAGAAGAAGAAGAAGAAGAAGAATTAGTGGCTTGGTTCAGTAAGTGATCCTTTCCTCCATTTGTGTGTATCTTTTGGACTCCTTGTAAGTCATTAAGCTTCAATGTTTTTGTGTTCTTCTTCATAGATCTAGGTTTTGGAGCGTATTTTGGTTGTTTTGGATTGGTTTGAGTGGTTATAATAGATAAAGCTTGCAACTTTATGGTTTCTCTATGCCCCTTAAATGTTATATCTTATAGATATGGATTTTTGATGTAAGTTATCAACCATACATGGATTTTGGGTGATATTGTTCCCCTTTTTGACTTAGTTTGAAGAAGGATATGCATGGGTCATGTATGTCCATAAAGTTTGGATTTTATGGACCATTAGGGGTCTTAGGAGAATTCTGGAGAAATTGGCCATTTTTAGCCTTATGGAACCTAGGTTTGAGATTTCATACTTTTTGGTGGAATTAATGGATAAAGTTGGAAACTTTATCCTTTGAGACCGTATTCTAGACTAGATATGAGCTTTGGAGCTGAAGGAAGAAGCGTAACCCATTAAGATGTTTTAAGACACTACCCACAACATGACCCTAGGTTCCACGGCATGGCGACTGGGGGAACTCGTGTCTGTTTTGTCATTTGAGGGCCATGATGTGGCGAGTCAACTTTTACCTTTAACTTTAACCAGTGACTTTTGACTTGCGGTTACTTTTCATCCAACACCTAGTTTTGGAAGTTAAGCTAAGGGTGTAACTTGTATGGATATATAGGTGGTATATAGCATTTGTTTTCACAACAATAGGAATTGTAGCATTTAATCATCATTTGATAGGTGAGTCTCGTCATTTTACTTGTGGGTCGAACGCATCAATTTCGGCCCACTGAATTATGTTTGTAGAATGATAGTTGTCTTTGTGACACTTGTTGATATGCTTGTATTTGTTTGTTGTCTTTGTGACTCTTGCTAGTGTTATTGTATGAAAAGTTGTATGGGTGAAATAGAACTAGTATTGAATGAAAGATACCGAAAGAGTTAGACTTAGGGTGAAATAAACCCAACTTAGCTTCTGACTGTTATGTGTGTTTCCGTATGGGGTATGTTGGAGAAATTCACTAAGCTTTGTGATTACAGTTTTATGGTTGTAGGTACTTCCAGTTCGAAAGGGAAGGGTTGGACATGATCGCAATGCATTCACCAATATTGCACATTTTATGACTTGATTTGTACTCTGATGACTATTTTATACATTATTACATCTTGATGGGTTTTAAAATGAATGAATGATGGTTTTGATAGTTTTAAAAATAAAATTTCTACCTAGTAATTTTTGGGATGTTACAAGTTGGTATCAGAGCATTGGTTCGAGGGATTCAGGCATACTCTTCGGTGTCACTGAACTCAAACTAAGGAATTAGTAATGTTTTTGAAAGAAAATGAGTATTCTAAATAGATTTTTATAAAAAATGGGTGTGATGCGTGCAATAAACCGAGCTCAAATAAGTATTTCCCAAAATATCCATATATGTGTTCTGTTTATTATTATTATTGTATGATTATATGAGAATTGCATGCAAGATTAGGGGAAAGGATCTGCTTAGGATTTCCATTATAGAATGATAGGAGAGATGCATGTTGGGTTATGAGCAAAACATCAATCCTATGGTGTACATGCAAACCCTAAAGCTTTGGATCTAGGTTTTTCTAATTGTACATACAATAATGATCCAAAGCTTGTAAACCCTATAACTAGCATACCAAAATCGAAAAATACATCTAATAAACAAGTTAGAATGTTACCTTTGATTGTAGTTTGATAAGCTTGAACCTTTGAAAACCTAGCACCTCAAATGTGATGCCTCTAATAGATCACACACACCAATAGCTATTGGAGAATCTTACAGAGAGAGGAAGGAGGCTCAAAAGTCGGCTGGCTATCCTTCTTAGAGTTCAGTGGCCCATTTTGGCTATCCCAAGGGTTCCTTATATAACTGAGCAGTTAGGGTTTTAGTCAAAACTCTAATCCAGTTGCTTAGTCCTTAAGCAGCCCAAAGGATCCTTCCAGAAGGCCCCTTGGATGATATCTATGTGGACTCCCACATAGAATTCATCCATTGCTTCCTTATGCATCCTAAGCCCAACTTTGTAATATCTTATAACTACAATATCAATTCCCTTGATTTATTTAATCTATTTTTACCACAAAATTAATTCTAAATTAATTCTTGACCAATATTAATTAAACAATATGCTTTCTCTTTTAATATATTATTCATATAATATATTAATAAACCGTATTCATCCTCTTTCTCCATTATTCTTCCAGTCAAGTTGCTTTGGTGAAGACAACCCAAAAGGACCATGCTACTATCGGGACAAGTACATACCAAATATAGTTATGGGCTTAGACACCTAATACAACAGTCTTCCACTTGGATAAGTCTAATAACTATAAGTGCAAGTACGACTTTAAAATCCAATTAGAAATCGTAGCTCTAAAAAGCCGCTGTCGAACTCTAACACGTCCTTTAGATAAGGGATAGTATAGTCTTCCGTTCTCAGGATATCATGTGGATAATTACATGGAACATATTCATACTAATTGTCTAGCAATTTGTTTCTCGATGTCTGATCTGGATGACATAGAACTTAATTGAACATAATAATTCATTGTTGACCGGGCCCGACACATAAGTCAAACGAAATCATCTAGGGCCCAAGATATCTCTTTTAGCCTCCTAGGATAAAAGGAACAGATAAACTTCGACTTATATGCTTGTACTATTTACTCATCAAATTATAGAAGCAATACGTTTTATAATTTCAAGTTACTGATGCGTTTACGCATTATCAATGCACTACCAACTTGTAAACAACAACTAATATATCTAGTTTAAAGGCTATATGTTATTATCGTCTCACAATCACTCGTGAATAAATTCCATGAAGTGATTCATGTGAGCGCGAGTTTAATCCAATAATCAAATCTTATTTCAGTAGTAATCATAAACGTTGCAACAAACTTTTGCTATGTCTAAACGCTTAGACAATCTACAAGTCAATTCATGACAATCTTCTTTCATATATAATTCCAACGTATGATCGACTGTGGACAGTTTAAATAATTTTATTATTTAGGAAGTCAAAACATGCAAAGTGAAACAATAGTAAATAATTAACATTAGAGATTAACATTACTTATAAATAGTACTCCTTTATTTAATCATCAAATGTTAATTAAAATTTATCTATTACAAGTTTCTAAAAGCTATATAATCACTAAAACTACAAATGTCCTTCTGCGTAATGCTCCTAGCATGCTGCAAGTGCTTAAACCTACTCATTCCCTTCGTATGGGGATCTGTTGGGTTCTCTTCTGACGATACCCTATTTACTACGAGGGCTCCCTCTTCTACCCAATGTCTAATGAAATGATATTTTCCATTGATATGCATGCATCTTCCATGATCCCTCAGTTCATTGGTTAAGGAAACCGCACATTCGTTATCACATAAAATATCCATAGGCTCCGATGAAGTTCTTTAGCCATATTGCCTCCTTTGACGTTTTGATTGTTGCTATGTACTATGATTCGCACGTTGAATCAACTACGGTCTTTAGCATGGAACTTTTCCAATTTATTTCTCCTCCATTCAGGGTAAGAACCAGCCCGATTGAGATCAGAAATTATATCGGTCGGTCTGAAAATTAGTGTCATTATACCCTCGCACTCTCAAGTCATTACCCCAACTAAGGATCATTCCTTAGCCCTTCGTAGGTACTTGAGAATGTTCTTTACTGCGGTCTAATGTGCTCTACCAGGGTTCCCTTGATATCTATTGACCATGCTCTAAATGAAGGCCACATTAGGGCGAGTAGACATTATAGCATACATAATCGAGACGGTTCTTGGCTCATCTCTGCTATTTCAGCTTCGGTACTCGGGCTTTGTGTCTTACTCAACTTGGTATTGCTTTGGATTGGTAACTCCCTTTTCTCGGAATTCTCCATGCTAAATGTTTTAACACTTTACTTAAGTAAGTAATTTGACTAAGTCCTATTAGTATTTTACTCCTATTTCTCAATATCCTTATCCCAAGAATATAAGCAGCTTCTCCGAGGTCCTTCATAGCGAAGCACTTCCCAAGCGAGGACTTAACCTCCTACAAGGTTGGGATGTCTTTTTCCTATGAGAAGTATGTTATCTAAGTACAATACGAGAAAGCTAACTATACTACCACTGGCTTTGACATATACACATGATTCATCTTCTCTTCTCGAAAAGCCGAACTCTTCGACCTTCTCATCGAAACAAAGATTCCATCTACGAGATGCTTGTTTCAATATGTGACAACCGTCAAATTCTGGTCAATTCAAAGTCAAATAAAGTCAACGAGTCAAACCGGTCAGCTCAACTAACCTTGTGTATTAGGGTTAGTGTTATGTTCGTATTGTATAACTTGCTATGTTAATGGGAAAACATCACAGGAGAAAAGTTTGTGTTAAAAATTTCCTAAGCCTTCGTACTAATCAAGAACTAAACTGTGTTCGCATTTGGAATGAAAAATTTTGTGAATCGCATTTGATTAATTAGGTTAAAATGCGAAGGTGATTAATGCGAAGTTGGATTTAGCTTTGCTATAAGTTTCAATCGATTTTGAAATTGAGTATTGTTCGCATTTGTATGAGTGTAGTCGATGAATCGATAAAGCAAGAACATATGAGTTTTTGATTCGCAATTGGATTGATGATTGAGGGATGATTCGTGAAGAAAAACGCGAAGTCAAGGACTATGAAATTGTTGTTTGCAAGAATTTAAAAACTCGATTGTGGAGTTGTTGATGCTCATTTTGCGAAAGTAAAACAATCGAGTGTTCGCATCTATGAATCAATTTGAAGTCAATTGGGTTAATATTCTCATATGGGTTCAACATATGAAAATTTTGATTTCGCAAGTTTAGAGTTCAAGAACTAAACTGTGTTCGCATCTGGAATGAAAAATTTTGTGAATCGCATTTGATTAATTAGGTTAAAATGCGAAGGTGATTAATGCGAAGGGATGCGAAGGGTGTAAGAATGAAGATGCGAAGTATTTCACAGTAGAATGCGAATTGGGGAAGAAAACAGAAGATTTCAAATATTGTCCCTGGAGTTTCGCATTTTTGGAAATAAATACTCAACTTCGCAAATGGGGGTCATAAAATGATGAAATTGCAGAATTTTTAAAGAGATACACACACATAGACAACCACACATATATTTAGAAAATTAAACTAAAAATGGGATATAGACAATTATAAGACATTGTTCTTGACTTTTGAGTCCAAAGACGTATGATCCGAACTTTAATTGTGAAATCGTCCTTGATTGAGTCAATTTCCTTTATAGGAGTAATATATTCCATTGTGCCTTGCAAGTTAAAAAAAAAAAAAAAAAAAAAAAAAAAAAAAAAAAAAAAAAAAAAATTCAAGTCACAAGCAACCACCCCACACCCACTCTATGACCAGCCATACCTCCCCACCTTACCTATGTCACTTCAATGTTCCCTTACACTCAAATTTCACTCACTCCCACGTTTTTGAGCTGGAACAATCAACCACACTCCTCATTTTCTCTCATTTCTCTCATTCCACTAAGTAACAAACATCACTTTTTCTCTCAAACTCTTCTACACAAATTTTCGAGATCCAAGGCTGGATTCAAGTGTTCTTCCACACTTAGTAAGTAAAAATTCATCCTCCCTATTATTATTTCACTTCATTCTACTCAAATCTTTGGTTGCTTACACAAACTCCCTAACTATGATGTTAGATTCTCGAAAACCTTCAAGGCATCTCCAAGTGTTCTTGAATTAAACACTTCCATTCTTCAACAATCATCTACTGAAATCACTCAAGGTGAGTTCATACCCCTACGTTTTCATGTTTTCTCAAGTTTTCAGGGGGAGAATACAAGTTAAAACACTAAGAACATAACTAAATTTTCTCTAACAGCCTTCATCAGAAAAGTTCAACTCCATTCACGGACTGTTTTGGGCATCTTAAATATTTTTTTTTCTAAACTGTACAAGGTGCAAATAGTTCAAGTTTTTAGCTTTAAAATGGCTACTTGTACATCTCCATACGATTTTTCTACAATTTATGGCGATTTTTACAAAACTGCCTATCACTTCAAACAACAATCCGGACCAGTCTGTGACTATGGACTTTTTCACCCAAGTTAGAAGTCATTATAAATTGTGATAAAAATTATGAGCAAACTAGACACATTTTGTGAACTCTCAGAATTTACGGATCTAGTTTTCGACTTTGTATGATTTTTCTATGATTTTTCCGAAACAGGGCAGAATTGCTAAATTTTACCAACAGCATGTAAATATCATAACACTTTGTATTATGTTGAGCAAAGTGTATAATCATAAGTTTTAATGTTTGAATGTGTTTCCTAGTTAGTTTATCATTATGAACTGAAACTAAGACATTCATACTAAATATTATCCATTCATTTTGGAACACGTATTATTTAACTATAAAAAGTATAGTTTGAATATATTTATAACACTAATACATTTCCATAAAAGGGTTCATACATATTATACACATTTTAGATAAACTATAATAGGTATAGTTTATGATACATCACTCTACGCACTCGTACCAGAAGTGTACATTCATATAAGAAAGATTTCTATTCGCACACATTTCACGTAAGTTAATCTATGGTTTGATAAATTCACAACACTAATACATTTCCATAAAAGGATTCATACATATTACATACATTTTAGATAAACTATAATAGATATAGTTTATGATACATCACTCTGCGCACTCGTACAAGAAGGGTACATTCATACAAGAAATATTTATATTCACACACATTTAACGTAAACTTGTTATCCTATATTGTGAGTTTCTCTATTTCTCTTTCTCTCTCTCTCTCTCTCTCTCTCTCTCTCCCCGTACGTCCGAGTGCGGGAATATAATTCCTGGTAGTTATAATCAGAATCTCCTTGAGGGAGAACGTGATACTTGTATATAGATCTATATTGGGATTGACACCCCACACCTTGCTGCTAGCTACAGTTGGACCTGCAGGTCTACGGGTGACAAATGTCATTTTATTTTTCGCGACACTGAGAACGTCGTGGCAGGTTCACATAGTCATAGTATGATTACAACGGCTCACATAGGGAACAATCCATAAGTTTACGGGATTTTATTTTTAAAACCTAAATGAGTTTTATGTCGATTTAAAATTACCTTTTTATCTCTATGAGTACAGATATTACTGTACACTTTTGGTTTTGGTAGTTACGACTACACATCATTTGAAACCACATTTATACTTTTAAGTATGGTCAATACTTGTTATTACTCGGTCCTCTAATTTAGGACTACGTATATATAATGTATTAACAAACCTGAGAACATATAGAAATTTCATTTAGTTCAAACATGTCCATGTCCATTTAAATACATAACATTTTCTATTAATAAGAAAGATTACTTATACATTTTGGTCTTCAGTCATAAGACTACCTTACACAGATTTTAAAGAAAATATAGGATTTTCTGGATACATATTCTGACGCTTTTACAAGGAAAACGATTTACTTTTCTAACGAAATCTCTTATGAACTCACCAACCTTTGTGTTGACACTTTTCAAAACTACTTGTATTCTCAGGAATTCAGTGAAAACAGGAAATCAACAACGTTTTGAGGATGGGACGATAAATCGTCAAACAATTCATTTTGTATTATAATGTAATTGATGTGAATCATGTAAACATGTGCTTTGATGTAACGTTTTCAATTATATTTGTGTTGGTTGTATTTACTTTGAGCACTATTATACTCATTGTTGTGATACTCTACATGAAGTCCTCCACCCCCGGACGTTTCCGCCATCCTTGGTTTAGGGGTGTGACAGATTGGTATCAGAGCATTGTTTATAGTGAACTCAGTATATCAAACCACAAAAGATATACAAACTATAAATGCATTGGGACTAAGTCTCTGATTTAAAGTTTCAAAACAACTATACTTTTAGAAATAAATAGTTTCTTATTAAAGGTATACATGCATACATACATATTAAGGTCAGCACCACTCTAGAATAAAAGAAAAGTAATGATTGTTGAATATCACAGGTAAGCTCGGGGATGTATGGTCAGTCTTGGGAGTGGCATAGCCTGATCAACTATGCTGGTCCGAGGAGTGATTAGCACATGCCCAAGAATAGTTGTGATACGGCAACAAGTCTAAAAACTTACCAACACTACCACAATGAGAACATAAGAATAGAACATGAGTTTAAAATACTATGGGAGTATTTTGTAATATCATAATTTATATGAAAAGTAAATAGATCCTCAATGATAGGTCTATAGTCCCTAGGTGGATACCTTAAGGTTATATATAACTTAGAAATTATAGACTTAGAATTTGTGGTCATTACTTTACTTCCTTTTTCCTTGTTTGGAGGTGGACTTAGAGTGGGATCACTTATTCGAAGGTCTATCGTATCTTGTTATATGTAATTAGTATGCACTATGTCATTATAGAAGTAACTAATAAGGATTTCCCCCTATAAGAAATTGATAATAGAGTTAGACGCATAGTACTTATCTCCTCCCCTCCTATTCTCGCAAATACGGCATAGCAAAATCCTACTTACCGGATGACCCTTACTTTCCTAATCCGAACTCGAGGAATGGTGAACGATTATGAGAAGAATCATAAGCGGGGCCGGAGGTAATCAATCCTCCATGCATAGCAAGGGTTCCGTGAACCGTTTCGACTATAATGAACCTGTGACCCGTTGAGAAATTGTGATCGAGAGTTGAATGTCGACAACAATGACAACAACCACCATGTGGAGACCAACGAGGGTGCTATGACCTCAACCACGGGGGACTGACGGACAGAGCCCTCCCGGCAAAGACCCGGCGGATCGCGATCATCGGGGATCAAAACAGGAAGACTACAATCTGAGTTCAGAAAACTGCGCGCCACTATAAACCCCACCATCTCATGTACCGGTGACTCAGAATTATACTACTATTCCCGAGACCAACTCTCTTTCCAGAACCTTATCACCACTCGTGAAGAGGAAAGAGAGAAAAAGGGGTAGGACACACAGCATTCAAAGAAAGGATGATGGTAGCCAAGCGCTGATTGGCAAAGCTACAAAACTACATCGACCTTGCCTCAGGCATCACAAGGGATGGATCATCGTAAGTAGAGTTCGTACCACTCACCAGACCTGGTAAATTAACTTCATAAGTATGTGCTGGTGCTACTCTATTGTAAGTGAAATCGCGACACAACAAATTAAGTGGTCATTCTAATCGAGAAATCTATCCTCTATCAAAACCCGCCCATGCACGAATGTGAAGTAGACCTGCTTTGAGGTCAAAAAAAAAAAAAAAAAAAAAAAAAAAAAAAAAAAAAAAAAAAATTCACTGAAACCATGATTTCTAGAGTCATATTAACAAGATGGGCTTAGGATGTATCTATCAGACTCGAAGGACTAACTAGCCTTAATTATATAACTAAGCACACATCAGTAGGTCGTGATAAGGACTTAGCTTGGGTCAAGTATAAGGTTTCACTTGAATACCGAACTACTAAAATACATGAGTTTATTATACAAAGAATCTCATTATAATTGTTTTCAGAACACCCTAAACAACCGAACTTTGATTCAGATCGATATGAGATAAACTTAGTTAGAAAACTCGCGACATATAGCCATTCTATAAACTCATTATCGTCTCACCCTTTAAACATTAGTTGAGAAGTTTCTTCTTCATCGACCTATGGGTGCGATCATACCAGCACTAATGCACCGGAATCCCATCAAAATTCCTCAGCCAAGGTGTTCGGACGAACATGATTCTAAGAGGAGTAAAGCTTAACGTCCGTATGAAACCTACTCCTACCTACTGCCATAACTCTATCTCGGGAGCGTTAGCAGAGACACTAAGGATAGTACAGTAATGTGCAAAAATTTATATGCGTAAATATAAATTGTAGAGATGCACTTAAGACAATCATTTCCACTAACGAAGTCGTTTTTCGTCATGAAACAGAGCTATGTCTTCACCAAGAGTCAACAAACCAACTAGCAAGACGCCAACACTTCAGATAGACGCTGCTACATTTCAAGGCTGCAGTCACGGCAGCCGTGGCAGCCGTCATGGGGCATTTCAATACTAACAACATCAACAAGGGTGGAAGCGATACTTACAATACAAATTGTGGTAACAATCAAGGACACCAATGGGTACCTACCAGCAAAAATTCATCAGGCCACGAACCTACGAACAAGAAGAGAAAGTTTTGGGACATGAAAAAGCGCCACAAATCAAAGGGGTACACTAAAAGACAACAGCCTAAGGCCGCCTCCACCATTACAACAACAGTCATGACAAATGCCTCGACACTAGCCTCAGGGTCTGCCACCCAAATGCCTGCCAGACCATATAAGGGATCACTCCCAAAGTGCAACAAATGTGGTTTTCATCACCATGGGGCTTGCCGGGAGATGCACTGTAAAAACTGCAACAGGAAAGGGCATACCGTTCGTTTCTGTAGGGCCTCGGCCCATCACCTCCCTTCAATCAACTGCACCAAGGTAGGCCCAATATGCTACCTATGCGGTGAAACGGGACACTTCAAGAGAGAATGTCCAACTGAGAAGAACGACGAAGGAACAGGAGGAATGTGATGAACACACCAACAGGAGCAGTAAGGGAACCATGTTAGGACTTTTGTAATGTTCCCAACGACAATACGTTTAAGTACTATATGTTTGTAATGAATTTAGTACGCTTACTAAAGTAACCTTCTTTCTAAAAAGTAGCTGAAATATTTTCTCTCTAATACAAATCAAACCAAAGACATTCATATGTGACCTTAGGAGCATTACCTGTAAGTTGTGATGACCTAGTCCATACATCGGGGTTAAATTAAAATCAAAATACTAAAGTCTTGAAATAGATAATTCCATCCTGGCTCCGATTCCATGTCTAGTATTAGGGGTTGAGTGGGGTCACCCACTCGACAAATTTCACGATGTCAATTTTCATACGACAATCATATACCGCTCGATCGTAAGGAGACCTTCCAGGAGTCATGATATCAAGTATCATTACTGGCTATCGAAAACACACCCGCTACCAGTGCTAGACACTGTGGTATGAATCATCTACAATAATCATAACATTAAACAAAACGGAACACACAGAAAAGAAATACATGACACTCTATCACTCTAGTGATCTCTTCCTTCGAATACAACTTATCTCCTGCTATCTAAAAAGATAGTGTTGTCGTATTCCAATTTTGATTGATATTGCCCTCGTCTTCTTGAGTAAACGACTATAAAAAGGGGCTTTTCGCCTAACCCCTGATTATCGAAACTATCGTCTCTCGTAAACACCTAGCACGGACCTTTGGGTCACCTCTCACTGTGGAGCTCCAAAACACGCACCAGAGGAGTGTCATACTTCCCGAAGCCTTATCACTTGTATTTGCAGGAGACCTTCGGGAATGTCACACATGTATCAGACAAGATTCAAGCATAGAAGCTTGGGACAGATATGGTACGAGTCCTGCCATGAGCTTCGGGCTAAGGTTGCCTAGAAGGACGAGTGAATGTCCTACCATTCAAAAAGGCCTAGTCACGTAAACCCAACCCACATACTTCCTACCGAGCTACAAGAGCTGTCAGGTTAAACCTGTCGAACTACTCGACAATGAAATTGAAGAACCAAGTTTCCCACCCTGAAAAGCCCTCGTCTTATTCTTCAAATTAGAGAGACAAATTTACTCACAATTCCATCGATTTCAGAGGCCCCGACAACATCTCTAATAGAAACCCTTACTATCTGCCTCGCATTGACGAATAGGCCGACCAACCTCAAGAAACGAGGTACCCTTCAGGAATTGGGCCTGAGATCTGAATATCACCAGTCACGAGTATGGAAGAAGGATATCCAAGAACAATCCTCCAATTTCGATGAGAACGCTGAAAGTTCGTAGTGATAACCCTCAGATAGGACCAAACCACTCGTTGGAGTCATGAACGTAATAAATATGATGTACCCTTCTTACTAGGATCAACTCATCATCGTCATTACAAATGACTTACTTATCTACCCTCGTAGTAAGAAGGAAACCAAGGAGAGCAGCTACAACAAACCACGGAAGAAATACGATAAGAGAAGTATTACCCAAAGTTCTCCAGATACGAGTTTAAGAATTGAGGAGTTCAATTCCCAAGACACATCGTTACCCAGGGTGGAAATTCATAAGGAACCTTTCAATTGATCAAAACCATAGAGAAACAGTCAGCACCGAAGGCGTTAGCAGAAATACGCCAAGATTCTGGGGTCTTGCTGACCTACTGTCTTAGTTCCTTTGGAACTTCTCGAAAAATACGAAACCCCTCCCAACTTTGACCCTAAAGGGAGCAACCCTTGACAGGAAGAGAAACAAGAAGAAGAAACCTCTAGAACTCCGGTATGACCGACCGAATTCCTCTAGAAACACTCACTCTGGGAAGGCTTTGTACGCTTCGGAAAGCATGGAAAGCCAATACCCCAAATAATTGTGTCTTTCGAGATTCTTGTCAGAATCAGCCCTGTAACTCGCTCCATCAATCTACTCCCGCGAGTTTAGTAAAGTACACTCTACCCAACACGTCCCAAATTTACAAGAAGTACCTATCCGACAAGACTCTTGCAATTCCCCTTGACGAGATCGAGTTCCACAAGAGCCTCACCTTCTCAGAAGAACCATGGTGACCATGGAATGAGGTCAAGCGGATGAAACAACGCCACTTCCCATTAGTGAAAGTTCGCTGGAATATTAACCACGGACCTAGAGTCACATGGGAGCGCATGAGTCAGTCGATTAGGAAGTATCCTCACTTCTCGGCTTGATTATTCATGCCTACCCCCTTGCCTAACTTCAAATTTCGGGACGAAATTCCCTTTAACGGGGGGATGATGTGACAACCGTCAAATTCTGGTCAATTCAAAGTCAAATAAAGTCAACGAGTCAAACCAGTCAGCTCAACTAACCTTGTGTATTAGGGTTAGTGTTATGTTCGTATTGTATAACTTGCTATGTTAATGGGAAAACATCACAGGAGAAAAGTTTGTGTTAAAAATTTCCTAAGCCTTCGTACTAATCAAGAACTAAACTGTGTTCGCATTTGGAATGAAAAATTTTGTGAATCGCATTTGATTAATTAGGTTAAAATGCGAAGGTGATTAATGCGAAGTTGGATTTAGCTTTGCTATAAGTTTCAATCGATTTTGAAATTGAGTATTGTTCGCATTTGTATGAGTGTAGTCGATGAATCGATAAAGCAAGAACATATGAGTTTTTGATTCGCAATTGGATTGATGATTGAGGGATGATTCGTGAAGAAAAACGCGAAGTCAAGGACTATGAAATTGTTGTTTGCAAGAATTTAAAAACTCGATTGTGGAGTTGTTGATGCTCATTTTGCGAAAGTAAAACAATCGAGTGTTCGCATCTATGAATCAATTTGAAGTCAATTGGGTTAATATTCGCATATGGGTTCAACATATGAAAATTTTGATTTCGCAAGTTTAGAGTTCAAGAACTAAACTGTGTTCGCATCTGGAATGAAATGGCTACTTGCACATCTCCATACGATTTTTCTACAATTTATGGCGATTTTTACAAAACTGCCTATCACTTCAAACAACAATCCGGACCAGTCTGTGATTATGGACTTTTTCACCCAAGTTAGAGGTCATTATAAATTGTGATAAAAATTATGAGCAAACTAGACACATTTTGTGAACTCTCAGAATTTACGGATCTAGTTTTCGACTTTGTATGATTTTTCTATGATTTTTCCGAAACAGGGCAGAATTGCTAAATTTTACCAACAGCATGTAAATATCATAACACTTTGTATTATGTTGAGCAAAGTGTATAATCATAAGTTTTAATGTTTGAATGTGTTTCCTAGTTAGTTTATCATTATGAACTGAAACTAAGACATTCATACTAAATATTATCCATTCATTTTGGAACACGTATTATTTAACTATAAAAAGTATAGTTTGAATATATTTATAACACTAATACATTTCCATAAAAGGGTTCATACATATTATACACATTTTAGATAAACTATAATAGGTATAGTTTATGATACATCACTCTACGCACTCGTACCAGAAGTGTACATTCATATAAGAAAGATTTCTATTCGCACACATTTCACGTAAGTTAATCTATGGTTTGATAAATTCACAACACTAATACATTTCCATAAAAGGATTCATACATATTACATACATTTTAGATAAACTATAATAGATATAGTTTATGATACATCACTCTGCGCACTCGTACAAGAAGGGTACATTCATACAAGAAATATTTATATTCACACACATTTAACGTAAACTTGTTATCCTATATTGTGAGTTTCTCTATTTCTCTTTCTCTCTCTCTCTCTCTCTCTCTCTCTCTCCCCGTACGTCCGAGTGCGGGAATATAATTCCTGGTAGTTATAATCAGAATCTCCTTGAGGGAGAACGTGATACTTGTATATAGATCTATATTGGGATTGACACCCCACACCTTGCTGCTAGCTACAGTTGGACCTGCAGGTCTACGGGTGACAAATGTCATTTTATTTTTCGCGACACTGAGAACGTCGTGGCAGGTTCACATAGTCATAGTATGATTACAACGGCTCACATAGGGAACAATCCATAAGTTTACGGGATTTTATTTTTAAAACCTAAATGAGTTTTATGTCGATTTAAAATTACCTTTTTATCTCTATGAGTACAGATATTACTGTACACTTTTGGTTTTGGTAGTTACGACTACACATCATTTGAAACCACATTTATACTTTTAAGTATGGTCAATACTTGTTATTACTCGGTCCTCTAATTTAGGACTACGTATATATAATGTATTAACAAACCTGAGAACATATAGAAATTTCATTTAGTTCAAACATGTCCATGTCCATTTAAATACATAACATTTTCTATTAATAAGAAAGATTACTTATACATTTTGGTCTTCAGTCATAAGACTACCTTACACAGATTTTAAAGAAAATATAGGATTTTCTGGATACATATTCTGACGCTTTTACAAGGAAAACGATTTACTTTTCTAACGAAATCTCTTATGAACTCACCAACCTTTGTGTTGACACTTTTCAAAACTACTTGTATTCTCAGGAATTCAGTGAAAACAGGAAATCAACAACGTTTTGAGGATGGGACGATAAATCGTCAAACAATTCATTTTGTATTATAATGTAATTGATGTGAATCATGTAAACATGTGCTTTGATGTAACGTTTTCAATTATATTTGTGTTGGTTGTATTTACTTTGAGCACTATTATACTCATTGTTGTGATACTCTACATGAAGTCCTCCACCCCCGGACGTTTCCGCCATCCTTGGTTTGGGGGTGTGACACAATATATATAAATGGATTTCTAAAGCTTACACACTTTATTAGGGTGCTCTGCATTAACAAAACCCTCTAGATGAATCATGTAAACGTCTTCAGCCAACTTCCTATTAAGGAAAGCGATTTTGACATTAATCCACCATATTTCATAATCATGAAAAGCAGCTATGGCTAGCATAACCCATATAGAGTTAATCTTCGCTACTGGTGAGAAGGTCTCATCATAGTCAACTTCAGGAGTTTAAGTAAATCCATTCGCAATCAATCACACCTTATCGTGTGTACTTTCCCATCCATGTTGGTCTTCTTCTTAATGATCCATTTGCATCCAACCGTCTTACGACCTGGTACATTGTCAACCAAGTTCCAAACTTGATTGTAATACATGGACCAAATCTCGTTGTCCACAGCCTCTTTCCACTTCGCAGACTTCAGGCCTGCCATGGCTTCCTTGTAGTTGTTAGGTTCATCCAAATTTATTAGTGTACTATCACAAATAAATGTATCACCCTTAGTAGTTATATGGAAACCTTACAATACGGGTGGAACAGTAACTCTACTAGAATGTCTAATAGGTAAGGACTCGTCAATCGATTCAAAAGGAGTTTCCTCCTCGGGTTGAGTGCCAGTGTTAGAGGTGCCTTCATCGCCTAATTCTTCAAGCTCTTCAAGATCAATTTGCCTCCCACTGTCACACCCCGCTAAATCGGAAACGCAAGGTATGACAACGATAACAGTTTCATTGCAAAAGATAAAGATACATCACGATAGCAGTATTTAAAAGTTTACAACCCATAGCTTAAAAGGAAACAAAGTACAAGTTTTTTCCAAAATGACATTGTTCAAAGATAACTTCATAAATAACTTCAACACGATGCAACATGCTCTATGATGATGAATCTTTATATCCACTTACTAATTATTTCCTGAAAAAGCATGTAAAACGAGCGTCAACTATGAAAATAGTTGGTGAGTTCACAAGTTTATAAATCAAGCTTGAATAAGGCTTTTTGTAAATACAAGTACATTGCTTTATTGAGAAACAAAGTTGATTGCTATTAATGAATACAAGTTTATTGCTATAATGAGAAACGAGTTTGTATGTGTATGAGCAAACAATGAGTCTCAACCAAACCTATGACTGAAGCCCTATCGAGATCTATGCTTATCGTTCAATAGATGAATATGGTATCATGCACTCCAGCAATAGGGCGAGTGAGGAGTTGTCAATTCCTAATATCGCTATCCATAATGACCATTGGCTCAAAGAGTTAATGGTTATAGATAAGGGAAGGGCCTTAGTACAATATGTTCTCATGTTCCGTGTTGCATAGACATATATAAAGAAACAAAGCAATACAATAGCAATCATGTTTGATAATAATCAATTTAAATACAACATGCAAACAGTAGTTTTTCTGGACATGCTTTTCCACCCCAAAACATAAAAACTAAAAATAAAGGAGTGCGTAATACTCACAATGATTCGTGTAGGCACAAGTGGTACTTCGGAATGCACCAACGTCTTACTACCGGGATCCTACGACATCAAACACACACTAGTGAGTTTCCATGTCGAAATCTAATGCTAATATACTAAACTCTACATATAGTGAAATGCCAATTTCTGTTCTAGTATTGGATTTTATATAAATTGGTTACACTTTTTCTGAAATGGTGAAATTCTACAAGTCGTGTGATTAATTACCAAAAATTTTTGTAACATCATTTATAGTATAAATAACCTGGGAAAAATACCAAAAGTGGTTTTCATATTGTATAATCCGGTTTTGGGTATTTATGTGTATTTAAGTGTAATTAACTTTAGAAATTAAGAGAAAAATAGTTTACAGTAGATAAAAATCACCAAAGCTTTTATGTAACCTTCTACTGTAAAAACCGATGTTCCGGTAAATTTTCATGACTTTTGGATAATCAGAACTATTTTTCCTATTTTTAGACCATTATAATTACCAAAGATTGGGAAAAATACTAAGGCATGATGAAAAATGTTGACATTATTTTTCTGAGTCACCCATCACAGGTAAGGTATGCAAAAATTGTTAGATACAATTTTCACACTCTGTAAAGTGGTTTTGTGATTTATTATATCGTAACAAAAGAAAATCGGAAATCATACCAAACAGCAATAAAAATTTATGAAATTTAGTGAGGGGTCATTATTCACCATAAGGTCATCCATGAATTTATTCCGGATTTATAGACCTCTGGAAGTATTTTATGTGATTTATACCCTTGGTTTCTAACAATAATTTTAATAAATCAAAGAAATATTAAAGTTTTTGGTATTTTAGATATTATCACATGCATGTGAGGGCTTTCAAAAGGAAAAATGTTCAAAATTTATTCAGAAGGGAAATGGGGGTATTGAACCCAAACAAGTTAAGAAATGTTGCATGCAATGGTGCATGGGATGTAAATGTGGTTAAAGTTCATGAATTTGAGTAGCCCATTCAGTGAGGTTTTAAGCCACGAAATTTCATCCATCATTCACTGGATATGTTAAGTTTCTAAATTATTTTTCCCCAGATTTATGGTTGGGTTGAAGGCCATTGATCATGCAAGGCAAAAGTGGTGATCACAGAAAAAGAGCTGTTTGCGCAACCATTTTGTAAAAATTTCCAAAAATCGGATATTTAATATTTTTAAAGTGAGACCAGTTGGGTTTGAAAGTTAACTCGTGGAACTATCCAATACAAAAAGAATATCATGATTTAGTTAAGTAATGACCGAGTTATGGTCGTTCAAAGTTGAACAAAGTAATTTGGCAGATTGCATGTTTGCTTTGAGTGCATTCTTAGGATACTTTGACAAGAACATCATGCATGCCTTTCTTAAGGTCCGATTTCTAGCACATGCATGGAGTGAATGAGCATCCAAGATGTACTAGAAATGGTTTAAATGCTTTTGATCATGCAAGAACACAAAAGAAATGGAGAGGAAGATGTAATACTCGGTTTTGAAGTCACCTGAACATATGTGCATCTTTTCACTCCTTGCATGGGTTTGATCCCGGATTTTCACCATCTCAAACATATGCATTGTGTTATGGTGAGAATCTACAAACCACAAGGGAAAAACAAGGATTTCTAGCCATGTAAAGGCATAGAATCGGAAAAGAAGAGAAAACTATGAAGAAGAGGAAGTAAAATCTTGAAACTATGATAGAGGATTGTGTTGTTTACGTTGGTTTTGATCTTGAGAAAAGCAAGAACACTTCAAGGACTCCTAAATATCGAAATTATGGCAGAGAAAGGAGGATTTTTGTGAGTTGGAGAGAGAGAGGAAGAGAGTTTGTGTGTTAGGAGGGTGGAGTGTGAGAGAGTGAAAAGAGAAGAGGAAGTGTGAAAGATAAGACTTAATGATTGAGTTTTGGGAAGAGAGAGTATGGGGATAGGGGATATGGCCGGATTTTTGAGGCATTAAAGCCTCCTGTCTCCTCAATTCAAATTTTATAAAAATGCCTTCTTTATTTTTATAAAAATCTAATTTTTATAAAAGTGATTCTTTAAGCAATTTTTGATTTATTTAGAAATCTTGTTTTTAACTAATAAATTATGATTAATTCATGATAATTTATATTTCTATTTTATTGGTATAATCCATAATTTGATTAATAAAAATTTGATATTAGGAAGTTTATAGCCGAATTTTATAAAGTTTTTAAGCTTTATGATTTATAAATTTGGATTTTTGGCTCTTTAGGGTTTTTGGAATATTGTTTGATATTCATCATCATAATGAAGTATAATTAGAATATTTTAATTTATTTTTAGGGTTTTATACCCTTTTTCAATTATAACAAAGCTTGAAGTTTCATTCTAATTATAGCATTGGCATTTCCTATTGTAGTTAAGCAACTTACTAGAATCGTAAGTGTCAAGTATATTAGTCCTAGGTCTTAGTTGGATCCTAGTTTATGCAAGATTTTGACCTAATTTATACTACTAGGCCATGGCATGTTGTGCATGAATGGTTTTTATAAAGATGCATGAGTCCGAGAATGACCAGAATTGGCAGTTGTCACACCTACTGTCGTCTTGGCATTTGAGTTCCTATTCTCGGAAAACCCCTCTCCTTGTAATGAAGACAACATTGTCACTCAGTCTATAGAAGAGATATCCAAAGGATTTCTTTGGATAGCCGACGAAAATACACTGCTAACTATGATGCTCGAGCTTGTCGTGAGTCTCTCGCCATACAAAATCCTCACAACCCCAAACCTTGATATGTGCCAACAAGGGAGCTTTCCCTGTCCACATCTCGTGAGGTGTTTTGGAAACCTTCTTAGTTAGGACTAGATTAAGGATATGGGCGACAATCTCTAAGGCATACCCCTAGAATGAGATAGGCAATGAAGCTCGACTCATCATGGAACGAACCATGTCCAACAAAGTTCCATTGTGCCTCTCAGCCACACCATTCAACTACGGTGTCCTAGGTGGCGTCAATTGTGAAACAATTCCGCATTCCTTGAGGTAGTTGTGGAACTCGATACTAAGATACTCACCACCTCGATCGAATCGCAGCATCTTTATCTTCCTGCCCAACTGATTCTCCACTTCTTGTTAAACTATTTGAACTTTTCAAAGGCTTCTGACTTGTGCTTGATTAAGTATATATACCCATATCTGCTATAATCATCGGTAAACGTCACATAGAAGCGGTTTTCATCCCTCGTGCTGGATCTAAAGGGCCTACATACATCGGTATGTATGAGATCCAATAAAACCTCACCCCTTTCACACGCACCAGTGAAGAGTGAATTGGTTATCCTTCCTAGTAAACAAGACTCGCATGTGTCATCATCCCTAAGGTCGAATGACTCTAACACTCCATCCTTTTGCAGTTGGGCTATGCACTTCTTGTTGACACGTCCAAGACGACAATGCCATAAACATGCTTTATCCAAACCATTGGAAGAATCGATATGCAACACATCATTTCCTAAGTTGTCTACAACCATCACAGTTTCATATATTCCATTACAAGGCAATGCTTCAAAATAGAAAGTACCATTAAAGAAAGCATTAATAAAACCAGTTTCATTATTAAATGAAAATCTAAAACATTGTTTATACAAACCATGAAAAGAAATAATGTTTCATGTCATTTCTGACGGATATCCACAATTATTCAAATCTAAACCTAACCCACTAGTAAGCATCAAAAGAGTAAAATCCAATCTTGGTGACATGCGCTGGTTTCCTATTCCCCATCATCAAATTTATCTTCACATGCTCCACATCCCTACTTCTTCTTAGACCCTACAAATCAGTGCAAA
This sequence comes from Lactuca saligna, assembly GCF_052625555.1. Classification (NCBI taxonomy): domain Eukaryota; kingdom Viridiplantae; phylum Streptophyta; class Magnoliopsida; order Asterales; family Asteraceae; genus Lactuca; species Lactuca saligna. Next base: position 149,661,715 of record NC_136419.1, on the reverse strand, counting down.
TGTAAAAACCACATCCTGTATCGAGGACCCAAGACATAGCATGTGATGAATTATTAGATTGAATAGTGTTGGGATTAAAACCCTAATTGAGATTTGATGAACAAGATGCGGAAAATAAGAACAACACAAATATGAAGATTAGGTCGAATGATCACTCGATTTATTGAATTGTGAGGAACAAATTACACTTAAGAAATAAGAATCTAACTCTAGAAGAAACCTCACAATGTGGCGGCTACATTTTGCCTAACCCTAATTGTCAATAATACATAACTATTTATAGGGAAAAGACAAGTCTTGGGCTTTTAACCTACACTTCATCAAAGGGGCCCATTGCCATCATCCATGGAATGCTTTGAAACCCTACAATCTCCCCCTCAAAGTATGGAATGGATGACAATGCTTTAACTTCCAAAACAAGCATCTAGAAAATAAAAAGATCTTGCAACGAGGAATAGATGAAGCAATCCATGAATATTGATTCTTCAATAGGCTTCAAACACGGGCTCTAGGATATGTAAATCAAGCACTGAAGTAATGTCTTAAAACTTCATTTTCGAATATATTCCCAAAGAATCTTCATGAAAACCAAACCCGCCATAAAAACCCATTTCAGATCAAAGAAACCGAATCACTTCTTGTCTTTGAAGTGCTCCCCCTCCAAGTCACAATGATCTTTAAATAAGCTAATGATATAATCCATGAAAAATATCATGTAACAACCCAAACTTTAAGATTCGTAATGCCACTTGATCGAGAAAATACAAGAAGTCGGAGTTATAACAAGTCCTTAGTAGAGCTCGATAAAGAACTTCCGTTGTAAAGGATACTTCTCTGTAAAAGCTTTAGCAGAGCTCGATGAAGAACTTCCGCTGTAAAAGCTACCTTCATAACTCTACCACAAGCTTTATAAAAAATCTTCAACTTTGAAAAGTCACAAATCCAATTCCGAATGGCCATACCAAATTCTCCCTCGATTTATAATCAAAAACATGATTATAAAGCCTTCAAATGGTCATGAGAATGATCTTGAATGGATAAAAATTTACTAAGCTCCCCCGCGACAAAATGATATACACAATGAAGTATAAAATCCGAAAAACTCGTGAAAAATTTGACGTTATCACGAAAAACGACTTTCCGAATCGCCAAGACTTGATGGAATCTTTATTTTTCTGTTCACAAAAAAATATGTGCGTTAAAGAACTCAAAACTGTTCACCGGCCCCCAAAGATGTAAACTTTTCTGAATAATGGGCTGAAACTATCACTTGCTGAAAGACAGGGGCTGGAATGGTAAATCTGCATCAATATTCCCCTTTATTTGTAACAATTTCTGGGATTGGTCCAAAAATATCAAACTGTGAAAACAACAGGGACCAAAAGTGTCAACTCGCTGGAGTTATAGGGACCAAAAATGTAACACTGTGTCTTCTTCCCAGACGAAAACCAAAGTACCGATTCCAAATATGAAGATTAGGTCGAATGATCACTCGATTTATATGAAGATTAGGTCGAATGATCACTCGATTTATTGAATTGTGAGGAACAAATTACACTTAAGAAATAAGAATCTAACTCTACAAGAAACCTCACAACGTGGTGGCTACATTTTGCCTAACTCTTAACCCTAATTGTGAATAATACATGACTATTTATAGGGAAAAGACAAGTCTTGGGTTTTTAACCTACACTTCATCAAAGGAGCCCATTGTCATCATCCATGGAGTGCTTTGAAACCCTACAAATAGTATAAATACCTGTAAAAGTGGGCTTTATCTTCCCATCCTAGATGTCCTGCAGGTACTTCGAGCAGCTTTTTTCCAATGCCCTTTGTCATGACAATAGAAGCACTCTGCATCATTTGGTTTGGAAGAGGGAGCAGCAGGACCATCTTTGGTTCCACTAGAAGAGGTACCATCACGGGACTTTCCCTTGAGGTTCTTAGAAGGATCCTTCCTCTTCTTTCCTTTTCCTTCCCCAATAGCTAAAATAGGGGCAATAGTAGTAAGAGTAGATGTAATAGATTTTCCTTTTAGACTAGTCTCAGCAGTCGTTAGCAGGCTTTGAAGCTTGCTTAGAGTGACCACCTCCTTGTTCATGTGGTAGGTTATACGAAACTGGTCGTAGCAAGGAGGAAAGGAGTGTAGAATGATCTCAATGCTATCTCCTCATCGAAGTTGACATTCAACTTCAGCAAGTGGTCCACGTACCTTTGCATTTTCTGCAAGTGGGTCGTGATGAACTCTCCATCCTTCTTTTTTGTAGTGATCATCGCAGCAATCATCTCGTACCTCTCTTGCCTAGCACTTTGATGGTACCTTTCCATTAAATCTTGATGCATCTCGAACAGATAATAGTCCTCATAGGACTTTTGGAGTTCAACAATCATTGTTGCGAGCATGATGCAATGAACCTTCATAGCATCTCGCTCATGAGTCTCATAAGCAACAATTTTCTCGGGAGTAGTAGTGTTGGGGTCAATATCCTTCAACTCCCTATTGAGAACATACTCCTTGTCCTCGTAGCAGGTGACCATGTAGATGTTGTGGATCCAATCGTTGAAGTTAGACCCATAAAATATCACCCTCCCACACAAGTTCCCGAGTGAGAATGAGCCAGAAGCGTTGTTGTTTGGAGTAGACATCTGAAAAAGAAAGGAGACAAAGTTTATATTAGATAAGAATCCCAATTTAACACCTAAATGAAAACCTTGGGATAGGACCCAACACAATTATTTACAATTCAGAAGAGGGATGCCGTAATCTAATTGCAAATAATTTGAAGGTAGGTGAATGACGATTTACAAATTTCCACCATGAAAAATGAAAAAGACAATTAAGTTTTAAATGAATTAAAATTCCTAAATTCTTTTGAGATTCATTGAACTTTTCAATGGCATGTTTAAATATCGATATGCCCTTCAAGTTTGTGACTGGGATACCGAGGATCACAAACGAGGTGTGAATAACCATCCAAATGTACTTGGTACTCTCGATGTGATTTACCACCCAATCAATGTGCCGTTTATCCACACACGCACCATTGATTTATGATAAACATCGAGTTACCCTTTTCCACCTTTGCTAATCCTAAATTAGTGTGACGCTTATCCACGCACACTCCACTAACAACTTGGCAAGGTGCAAAGTGTAATTTCATGGAATAACATCATTTTTCACCTTTTTCCTAAAGTAACTAAGATTGGGAATTTATAAAAATATTTAGTTACTTTGTATATCATTATACTTATTAATAAGGAATTGGTTGCCATATCCTACTCATTCAGCTAACGACTCTCCACACTTCAAGGAAGCGGTGGGTGAGAGTGGATACCCATTCAACCACCATTTTATAGGCAGTTTCCTTATACCCCCTTATAGATTGGCTTCGAGAATGAGGCCTACTGTCACACCCCAAAACCAGAACGATGGAAATCTTATGGGGTGGATGACGTCATGTAAAGTATCAAAACATAAGCAGTATAGTAATCAAAGTACAACAACCATTACATTAATAGTAATAGTTTTACATAGGTTACATTTCATACCAACATCAAAGTTATATAAGAAATAAGATAGATGCAGCTCAGTACTAGGTTGTCTCCGCAATTGCTCCCGTGATGTACCTGTCTATCGATGACCTGAGAATACAAGTTATTTTTAAAGCGAGTATCAGCATTTTTATAATGCTGGTGATTTCATAAGTATTTAGTGTCTTTTGTATAACTACACATTTTTATTCAAAATAACTTTATAAACGATAGTAGTTTAGAGTCTACTGTATATTAGTGTCCCTTCCAGAAAATCCTATATTTTCTAAATTAAAGAAGTCTTCCACCAAGACCTGACAGGTTTATGTTTTAAAGTGAAATTTTCCCCAAAATACTATCCTTACCAAAATACAGTATTGACTTTAAAGGAAAAATAGGAAAAACACAGGTAAAAATACTAGGGGAAAATAACATATACTTCAGTAGTAATACTGTTGACTAAAATTAAAACATAGACTCTAGGAGAGTATCGAATAACTAATACGCCTAGCTTAGTCTAAAAAAAGGAATCACAAAATCCAGACAGTATCGAAGGAACGATACAGCTTGCAAAATCTAAAACAAAAGGGTGAATGTGAACTCGAATGTAACCATGCAGATCGATGATAGAGTATCTGATGACCCTCTAGGTCACGCGTAGAGGTAGTGGCATTAGAGGTAATGGCATTATGTCACACATGGGCCTTAACGATGCGGATTGTACCTAGTAATCTTGGTGTGGGAGTCGCAGTCCCGTATAGATCTATAAACATGATGTTTTCTCTCCTTCCCGGAGACTCTCGTTACACGGCGTTGGCGCAATGAAGTGTCGTAGAGGGAAATAGTGTGTCACATTATAAAGCAGAAGAGGGAGAGATAGAGATAGAGATAGAGATAAAGATAGAGATAGAGACAGTGATAGAGTCTCCTAACTATTCCTATAATAGTTACTAGTGTATCTTTTTTATGAACTGGTCGATGGAAACCTTTATGTCTATACATGTATACATGATATATAACTAATGTTTGAACGACCTTTAGACGGATGCCAGATACCCACTAGACCCCATCCCAACAAGGAAAAGGAAATAGGGCGAACTAACCTTCCTAAGTCTTTTAATCATTATTGTGACAACTGCCAATTCAGGTCATTCTTGGACTCATGCATCTTTATAATAACCATTCATGCACAACATGCCATGACCTAGTAGTATAAATTAGGTCAAAAATCTTGCATAAACTAGGATCCAACTAAGGTCTAGGACTAATATACTTACAATTCTAGTAAGTTTCTTAGCTACAATAGGAAATGCCAATACTATAATTAGAATAAAGCTTCAAGCTTTGTTATAATTGAAATAGGGTATAAAACTCTAAAAATAAATTAAAACATTCTAATTATACTTCAACATGTTGTTGAATATCAAACAATATTCCAAAAACCCTAAAGAGCCAAAAATCGAAAGTTATAAATTATAAAGCTTAAAAACTTTATAAAATTTGGCTATAAACTTCCTAATATCAAATTTTATTAATCAAATTATGGATTATACCAATGAACTAGAAATATAAATTACAAGTATTAATCATAAATTATTTGTTGAAAACAAGATTTTTAAATAAATCAAATTGCTTAATAAACATTTTATAAAAATGAATGTTTTTATATAAAATATAGGAGGGAAGTTTATAAAGTTTAAAATTTAGGAGAGAGGAGGCCAAAATGCATGCAAAAACCGGCCATCACCTCTCCCCATGCCCTCTCTCTTCCCCAAAACACAATCATTAAGCTTAAACCCTTACTCCACCTCTTCCCTCTTCACTCTCTCACTGCACTCTCTTCACACACTTCACTCTCTTCTTCCCTCTCTCTAAACTCACGAAAATCCTCTCATTTCTCTGCAAAATTTCGAGATTGTGAAGCCCTTGAAGTGTTCTTACTTCTCTCAAGGTCAAAACCAAGGTAAACAACAACATCTTCTTCCATAGTTTCATGGTTAAACCTCTTTTTCTTCTTAGTCTTCTCTACTTTTCGGATTCTATGCCTTTCCATGGCTAGAAATTTTTGTTCTCCCCTTGTGGTTTGTAGATTCTCACCATAACACAATGCATGTGTTAGAGATGGTGAAAATCCGGGATCAAACCCATGCAAGGAGTGGAAAAGATGCACATATGATCATGTGACATCAAAACCTAATATTTCATGTTCTTCTCCATTTCTTTTGTGTTCATGCATGAACAAAAGCATTTAAACCATTTCTAGTACATCTTGGATGCTCATTCATTCCATGCATGTGTTAGAAATCGGGCCTTACCAAAGACATGCATGATGTTCTTGTTGAAATACCCTAATAATGCACACAAGCAAACATGCAATCTGCCAGATTACTTTGTTCGACTTTGAACAGTCATAACTCAGTCATTTCTTAACCAAATCATGATATTCTTTTTCTATTGGTTAGTTCCACGAGTTAACTTTCAAACCCAACTGGTCTCACTGTAAAATATTAAATATCCGATTTTTAGCAGATTTTACAAAAAGGTTGCGCATACAGCTCTTTTTCTGTGATCACTATTTTTATCTTGCTTAAACAATGGCCTTAAACCCAACCATAAATCTGAGGAAAAATACCTTAGAAACTTAAAATATCTACTGAATTATGGTTGAAATTTCGTGTCTTAAAACCTCACTGAATGGGCTACACAAATTCATGACCTTCAGCCACATTTACACTTCATGCATTATTGCATGCATCTTTTCTTAAATTGTTTGGAATCATTACCCTCATTTCTCTTCTGAATATATTTTTTTACATTTTTCCTTTTGAAAGCCCTTGCATGCATGAGATAATCTGGAAAATTTCAAGAGCTTTTGTTATTTCTTTGATTTATTAGAATTATTGCTAAAACCAAGGGCATAAATCATATAAAAATACTTCCAGAGGTCAATAAATCCTAAATAAATTCATGGATGATCCTTATGGGGAATCATGACCCCTCACCAAATTTCAGCAATTTTTGTTACTGTTTCATATGATTTCTAATTTTCTTTTATTTAGGACATGATAAATTACAAAACCACTTTATAGGATGTGAAAATTGTATCTAACAATTTTCGCATACCTTACCTGTGATGGGTGACTCCAGAAAATAATTTCAAGATTTTACATCATGTTTTACTATTTTTCCCAATTTTTGGTAATTATAATGGTCTAAAAATGGGAGAAATAGTTCTGATTATCCAAAATTCATGAAAATTTATCAGGATATAATATTATAGAGTAGGAGGTTACATAAAAATTTTGAATATTTTTCTCTACTGTAAACTATTTTTTTCTTATTTTCTAAAGTTAATTGCACTAAAATACACTTAAATATACATAAATACCCAAAACCAGTTTATACATTATGAAAACCACTTTTGATATTTTTCCCAGGATATTTATACTGTAAATGATGTTACAAAAATTTATGGTGATTTATTTTAACTGTTTAATATTATTTCTTTAATTAATGACTATTTAAAGGAATAAAGCAAGGAAAAATAGAAATACCCACTGAAAAATATCTTTTATATTTTTCCCAGCCTATTTATGTATAATAACAATTAAATAAAAAGTTTGGGTAATTTTGGAAACTTTTTTCTATTTATTTCAATTTTTATTGAAATAAATGCTCAAAAATCATAAAATATAATTAAGCAGCTTGGAAATCCATTTTTATAATTTTCCCAGCTTAGTATTGTGTAATAACGGTTAAATAAAAAGTTTGAGAATTTTTATCCCTCGAATGCTATTTTCGTGAATTTATGTTGTAATAAGGACTTAAAAATTTGGAAAGTTTATATTCCAAGGTTATAATTAATCGCCCGATATATAGAATTTCATTACTTCAGAAAAAGTGTAACTAATTGATATAAAATCCAATACTAAAACATAAATTGGCATTTCCCTATATGTAGAGTTTAGTATATTAGCATTAGATATCGACATGGAAACTCACTAGTGCTTGTGTTTGATGTCGTAGGATCCCGGTAGTAAGACGTTGGTGCATCCCGAAGTACCGCTTATATCTACACAAAACATCGTGAGTATTCACGCACTCCCCTATTTTCGGTTTTTATGTTTTGGGGTGGAAAAGCATGTCCAGAAAAACTACTGTTTGCATGTTGTATTTAAATTGAATTGTATCAAACATGATTGCTATTGTATTGCTATGTTTCTTTATGTATGTCTATGCAACACGGAACATGAGAACTTATCGTACTAAGGCCCTTCCCTTATCTCTAACCATTAACTCTTTGAGCCAATGGTCGTTATGGATAGTGCTATTAGGAATTGACAACTCCTCACTCGCCCGAATCGCTGGAGTGCATAATACCATATTCATCTATGGAACGATAAGCATAGATCTCGATAGGGCTTCAGTCATAGGTTTGGTTGAGACTCATTGTTTGCTCATACACATACAAACTCGTTTCTCGTTATAGCAATAAACTTGTATTCATTAATAGCAATCAACTTGTTTATCATTGAAGCAATGTACTTGTATTTACGAAAAGCCTTATTGTACACTCGATTTTTATAAACTTGTGATACTCACCAACTATTTTCATAGTTGACGCTCGTTTTACATGCTTTTTCAAGAAGTAATTAGTAAGTGGATGTAAAGATTCATCATCATAGAGCATGCTGCAACGTGTTGAAGCTATTATGAAGCTATATTTTAAACAATGTTATTTTGAAAAACTTGTATTTTGTTTCTTTTGAAGCTATGGGTTGTAAACTTTTAAATACTGCTATGGTGATGTATCTTTATCTTTTGCATTGAAACCGTTATCGTTGTCATACCTTGCGTTTCCGCTTTAGCGGGGTGTGACAGAAGTGGTATCAGAGCTAAAGTTATGGAGAACATCGGTTTTTCTTTAAGAAAACACAACCTATAACTAAAACTTACAAAGAAATTCTTTTTACATCAAACATATTACTAGTATAATTAGGTCGGGAGTTGTATTATTGGACCTTGATTAAACATAGCCTGATCACCTATGTTTAATTAAGAAAAGATTTATACAAAGCTTGAGCTAATTATAATGGGAATATGTTCAACAAAAATATTTGAGAAAACTTTATTTCAAAATTTCAAAAGGTTAATTTTGGTGTGTGTAAGCATTGCATATTATAGGCATGCATTGTCATTTATTTCATATCTCATTGAAACTATGTCACAGTCCACTATGTCAACATCGTCATCTTCCCGCGCTACCGCCTCAGCCGATGAATCCAGCTACGTCACTGTTATCCCTCGACGTAATCCCCCCGCCTCGGTAGAAGAAGACCCATCAGAGGATACGGAAGATACTGGGAACTCGGTGGAGATCAGCAATGACAACTCCCCGAGTCAACGACGCAAGGCATCACCGACATCGGTGTTGCCACAGCCACCGCTCTATGGACTTCGCATTCGGAGGACAGCGAGGAAGACTGTTTCCATTCCAGGAAGGATACCCGCCAGTACAGCAGGACATGGCACGGCAAGACCTAGCGGAGCAGAACCCAGCGATGCAGGACCGAGAGCACCCTCACCTAAGCAAGTCATAGGGATACCTGTCAGACAGCCAGGTATGACCCCGGAGGAGTCCCGGAGATTGCAGTCGATAGCAGCGGGCCTACGTCACAGTCTCGCTGTGATAGCTGGGCATCGAGAAGTTTTGGATGAAGTCTTGGCAGGAATGGAAATCCTGTATCAGCATTCGATGGAGACTGCTGACACTGCTAGTGCTGCTAGACGAGAGGCAGGTCATGCGATGACAGCATATTATGTGTTTGGTGGGCTGTTCCTGATTGTGGTGTTGATGCTTCTTGTTGGGATAGCGATTGGCTTTTGGTTCTGATTTCAGTATTTTGTTTTATTTTGTTTTGAAATGAAAACCCATGTTGGGTGTCTTTTGGGAAAAATATTTAAAACTTTATTTTGGGATTGACGTATTGGTTTGGTTTTAAGATTATTTCAAATGGTAATGAAAAATTTTATTTTATGTTTGAAAACTTTTACTATGAGGTCTAACCCTAAAATTTATTTGGTAAATGGTTGAATAAAAGAGATTTTTCTTTTCTTTCCTTTCTCAAATCTATATGCATAGTATTAATGCAACCCATTAATTTGACAACACTTACGGTTTTCAAAATGGTAGTGAAATACATATTATACATTATTTTATGTATTTATACGTATTTCTTCTCCTGTGTCATAGAACCATGTCAGGAAGGCCTAATCGCGGGCGCCCACAGAACGAAACGCTCGATGTTGCTCAAATGGTAGCACAACAACTCATGCAAGCAATCCCAAACATTGTTACTCAAGTAACTGCAGGACTTAAAGCTAACCAAGGAAGTAGTGGAGGAAACCGGGGAAACAATGAAAGAGAATGCAACTACAAGTCCTTTATGGCCTGTAAACCTAAGGAGTTCCATGGAAAGGAAGGTGCGGTCGGGTTACTGAAATGGATTGACAGCATGGAGTCGGTCCTTCATATTAGCAAATGCCTCGAGCGCAACAAAGTTGAGTATGCATCTTGCCTATTCCAAGATAGGGCATTAACCTGGTGGAATACTCTAGTGCAAACCCGAGGCCGTACAGCAGCATATCAGCTAACTTGGGAAGACCTAAAGAAGCTGCTGATAGAGGAGTATTGTCCCAAGGATGAACTTCAGAAACTTGAATATGAATTCTGCAACCATTCTATGGTTGGAACACAAATAGAGAAGTACACAGTCCGATTTCATGAACTAGCAAAACTAGTACCTCACATGGTTACTCCTGAGGAGAAACGGATAGATCGTTACATCTGGGGTCTGGCACCAGAGATTCGGGGAATGGTTACCTCAGCAAACCCAACTACCATTCAAAGTGCAGTAAGCCTAGCAAATCGACTAACCAATGATGTGATAAGGATGGGAGCATCAGCAAAGGAAAGCTCTAGTAGCAAGAGGAAGCCAACAAATCAGGGAGAGAAGAAGTATGGAGGCAAGTCAGGGAGGAAGCAGAAAGTCTCAAGAAACTTTATGGTAAGAGCCCAGGAGCAAGAACCAGTGAAAACTCAAGGACAAGAAGTGCAGGAGCGAAAGCAGTACTCAGGGCCGCTTCCGAAGTGCAATAAGTGTAACTTCCATCACAAGGGAGCTTGCCCGGTGTGCCAAAACTGTAAGCAAACAGGCCATTACTCGAAGTATTTTAAGGTGAATAAGGAGGGAAAAAGGACATGTTACAAGTGCGAGTAATGATCATCTCCGTAGAGCATGTCCTAAACTGAAGAATGGACCTGGTAACAATGGACAAGGCCAAGCCAGGCAAAACTTTCAAGGAAATCAAGTTGGACAGCCAAGAGGTGTAGCCTTTGTGATTGGTGTAGAAGAAGCTCGTCAGAACCCTGAAGTGATAACAGGTACGTTCCTCCTGAACAACCATTTTGCATCAGTAATATTCGATGCGGGAGCAGATAGGAGTTTTATTTCTTTAGCATTTAGACCGTTAATTGGCTTGAAATCGGTAAAGATGAGGAATGCTTATGCTATTGAACTTGCTGATGGGTATGAAATTAGGGCTAGTGATATAATTCCTGGTTGTACTTTGAATTTAGCTGATAAACTCTTTAGCATTGACCTAATTCCTATAGAGCTAGGTAGTTTTGATGTGATAGTAGGGATGGATTGGTTATCCAAAAATAGAGCGGACATTGGTTGTTATGAGAAAGTCATCAGAGTGCCTCTCCCTAATGGAGAAACCCTTATCATACACGGTGAGAAGCCAGGAAGAAGTTTAAACATAGTATCAAGCGTGAAGGTTCACAAGTACCTGAAGAAGAATTGTATTGCATTCATGGCCCATGTGCTAGAAAGAGAACCTGAAGCTAAGCAACTCAAGGAGATTCCAGTGGTTCAAAACTATCCCAAAGTATTTCCGGAGGAATTGCCCGGTCTACCCCCTTATAGACGGGTCGAATTTCGGATAGACTTAATTCCCGGAGCGGCACCGGTAGCAAAAGCACCATATCGCCTTGCACCATCCGAGATTCAAGAACTATCCGAACAACTTCAAGAACTTCTAGACAAAGGGTTTATTCGACCAAGTTCTTCACCTTGGGGAGCCCCAGTGTTATTCGTCAAAAAGAAAGATGGTTTGTTCCGAATGTGAATTGATTACAGAGAATTGAACAAGTTGACAATCAAGAATCGATATCCCCTCCCTAGAATAGATGACTTGTTCGATCAGTTGCAGGGCGCTTCCTACTTCTCAAAAATCGACCTTCGGTCAGGGTATCATCAGCTAAGAATTCACGAAGAGGACATTCACAAAACAGCATTTAGAACCCCGTAATGGACATTATGAGTTCTTAGTCATGCCTTTTGGACTAACGAACGCAGCCACTGTATTCATGGATTTGATGAATAGGGTCTGTAGACCATACCTAGACAGGTTTGTAATTGTATTTATCGATGACATACTTGTTTACTCGCGGACCAAAGAAGATCACAATAGACATCTAAAGCTAGTGTTGGAGCTGTTGAAGGAACAGAAATTGTATGCCAAGTTCACTAAGTGTGAATTTTGGATTCGGGAAGTACATTTTCTTGGTCATGTGATCGGTGAAAGAGGAATCCATGTAGATCCAGCTAAGATAGAGGCAATCAAGAAATTGGAGGCCCCCAAAACCCCGACAGAAATACAACAATTCCTAGGATTAGCTGGGTACTACAGACGCTTCATTGAGAATTTCTCTAGGATTGCTCAACCATTATCATCTTTGACCCAAAAGGATAGAAAATTTCTCTGGGAAGAGAAACACGAAGAGGCGTTTCAAATCCTGAAAAACAAGCTGTGCAATGCACCAATTCTGGCTTTACCAGAAGGATTAGAGAACTTTGTGGTGTATTGTGATGCGTCTCATCAAGGATTAGGATGTGTGCTAATGCAAAAAGATAAGGTCATTGCATATGCTTCCAGACAACTCAAACCGCACGAGAAGAATTATACCACCCATGATCTAGAACTAGGAGCAATAGTTTTCGCCCTTAAGATATGGAGGCATTATTTGTATGGAACCAAGTGCACCATTTATACCGATCACAAAAGCCTTCAGCATATCCTGGATCAGAAAATGTTAAACATGCGGCAGAGAAGATGGGTAGAGTTGTTTAGTGATTATGATTGTGAGATACGATATCACCCAGGGAAGGCTAACGTAGTAGCCGACGCTCTTAGTAGGAAAGAAAGAGTGAAACCTTCCCATGTGAGAGCTTTGGGAATGGTAATTCAGACAAGCTTGAAATCTCAAATCATTAATGCCCAGGAGAAAGCGTTATGCAAGGAAAATCTTCCAGGCGAAACTTTACATGGTTTGGAAGAAAAATTTGAAACCAAACCTGATGGAGTTCGTTATTTTAAAGACAGGGTCTGGATTCCAAGGGTTAACAACCTGAGAGACATGGTACTAGAGGAGTCTCATCGATCTAAATACTCCATCCACCCTGGAGCAGATAAGATGTACAAGGATCTTAAAGAGTACTATTGGTGGCCTGGAATGAAAAAGGATATTGCCTTGTACGTTGGGAAGTGTTTGACATGCTCAATAGTCAAAGCTGAACATCAGAAACCATCCGGGTTGTTGCAACAACCTGAAATTCCCCAATGGAAATGGGAGCAAATATCTATGGAATTTGTTACTAAACTTCCTAGAACTGCTAAAGGTCATGACTTAATTTGGGTCATAGTGGATCGACTGACGAAATCTGCACACTTTCTCCCCATTCGAGAAGATTTCAAGATGGAAAAATTGGCCCAAATCTACATCGACAAAATTGTTTCTCTGCATGGTGTACCCTTATCTATCATTTCTGATAGAGATAGTCGTTTTACATCTCGATTTTGGTGGATGTTACAGAGGGCACTAGGAACCAAGATAGATTTGAGCACAACTTACCACCCTCAGACAGATGGGCAAACAGAGAGAACAATACAAACATTGGAAGACATGCTACGAGCGTGTGTCATTGAGTTCAAAGGAAATTGGGATACTCATTTACCCCTAATTGAGTTTACCTACAATATCAGTTACCACACGAGTATCCAATGTGCTCCATATGAAGCATTGTATGGACGCAAGTGTCGTTCGCCCTTATGCTGGACAGAAATCGGAGACAGACAGTTGACTAGAGTCGAACTTATCCAGGAAACATCCGACAAGATTGCTATCATCAAGGATAAGCTTAAAGCTACTAGAGATCGTCAGAAAAGTTATGCGGATAATCGTCGAAAACCATTAGAATTCCAAGTAGGAGACAAGGTACTTTTAAAAGTGTCGCCTTGGAAAGGGCTTGTGCGTTTTGGTAAGAAAGGAAAACTAAGCCCGAGATATGTTGGACCCTTTGAAATCCTTGAAAGGATTGGTCCAGTAGCGTATAAACTCCAATTGCCCCAAGAGTTAAGCGCCATTCACGACACATTCCACATCTCCAACCTTAAGAAATGTCTAGCCGACGAAACATTGATAGTACCCCTGGAGGAAATTAAGATCAATGATAAGCTGAGCTTCGTTGAGGAACCGATAGAAATCCTTGACAGGGAGGTAAAACAACTTAAGCGGAGTAAGATCCCGATTGTGAAAGTTCGATGGAACTCAAAACGCGGGCCGGAGTACACCTGGGAGCGCAAGGACTTCATAAAGGAAAAGTATCCGCAACTTTTCCCTTGCGATGACAAGCGATGACATAGAATGAATTTCGGGACGAAATTCTTTTTAAGTGGGGGATACTGTGACAACTGCCAATTCAGGTCATTCTTGGACTCATGCATCTTTATAATAACCATTCATGCACAACATGCCATGACCTAGTAGTATAAATTAGGTCAAAAATCTTGCATAAACTCGGATCCAACTAAGGTCTAGGACTAATATACTTGCAATTCTAGTAAGTTGCTTAGCTACAATAGGAAATGCCAATACTATAATTAGAATAAAGCTTCAAGCTTTGTTATAATTGAAATAGGGTATAAAACTCTAAAAATAAATTAAAACATTCTAATTATACTTCAACATGTTGTTGAATATCAAACAATATTCCAAAAACCCTAAAGAGCCAAAAATCCAAAGTTATAAATTATAAAGCTTAAAAACTTCACTCTCTTCTTCCATCTCTCTAAACTCACGAAAATCCTCTCATTTCTCTGCAAAATTTCGAGATTGTGAAGCCCTTGAAGTGTTCTTACTTCTCTCAAGGTCAAAACCAAGGTAAACAACAACATCTTCTTCCATAGTTTCATGGTTAAACCTCTTTTTCTTCTTAGTCTTCTCTACTTTTCGGATTCTATGCCTTTCCATGGCTAGAAATTTTTATTCTCCCCTTGTTGTTTGTAGATTCTCACCATAACACAATGCATGTGTTAGAGATGGTGAAAATCCGGGATCAAACCCATGCAAGGAGTGGAAAAGATGCACATATGATCATGTGACATCAAAACCTAATATTTCATGTTCTTCTCCATTTCTTTTGTGTTCATGCATGAACAAAAGCATTTAAACCATTTCTAGTACATCTTGGATGCTCATTCATTCCATGCATGTGTTAGAAATCGGGCCTTACCAAAGACATGCATGATGTTCTTGTTGAAATACCCTAATAATGCACACAAGCAAACATGCAATCTGCCAGATTACTTTGTTCGACTTTGAACAGTCATAACTCAGTCATTTCTTAACCAAATCATGATATTCTTTTTCTATTGGTTAGTTCCACGAGTTAACGTTCAAACCCAACTGGTCTCACTGTAAAATATTAAATATCCGATTTTTAGCAGATTTTACAAAATGGTTGCGCATACAGCTCTTTTTCTGTGATCACTATTTTTATCTTGCTTAAACAATGGCCTTAAACCCAACCATAAATCTGAGGAAAAATACCTTAGAAACTTAACATATCTAGTGAATTATGGTTGAAATTACGTGTCTTAAAACCTCACTGAATGGACTACACAAATTCATGAACTTCAGCCACATTTACACTTCATGCATTATTGCATGCAACTTTTCTTAAATTGTTTGGAATCATTACCCTCATTTCTCTTCTGAATACATTTTTTTACATTTTTCCTTTTGAAAGCCCTTACATGCATGAGATAATCTGGAAAATATCAAGAGCTTTTGTTATTTCTTTGATTTATTAGAATTATTGCTAAAACCAAGGGCATAAATCATATAAAAATACTTCCAGAGGGCAATAAATCCTAAATAAATTCATGGATGAGCCCTATGGGGAATCATGACCCCTCACCAAATTTCAGCAATTTTTGTTACTGTTTCATATGATTTCTAATTTTCTTTTATTTAGGAGATGATAAATTACAAAACCACTTTATAGGATGTGAAAATTGTATCTAACAATTTTCGCATACCTTACCTGTGATGGGTGACTCCAGAAAATAATTTCAAGATTTTACATCATGTTTTACTATTTTTCCCAATTTTTGGTAATTATAATGGTCTAAAAATGGGAGAAATAGTTCTGATTATCCAAAATTCATGAAAATTTACCAGGATATAATATTATAGAGTAGGAGGTTACATAAAAATTTTGAATATTTTTCTCTACTGTAAACTATTTTTCTCTTATTTTCTAAAGTTAATTGCACTAAAATACACTTAAATATACATAAATACCCAAAACCAGTTTATACATTATGAAAACCACTTTTGATATTTTTCCCAGGATATTTATACTGTAAATGATGTTACAAAAATTTATGGTGATTTATTTTAACTGTTTAATATTATTTCTTTAATTAATGACTATTTAAAGGAATAAAGCAAGGAAAAATAGAAATACCCACTGAAAAAAATGCTCAAAAATCATAAAATATAATTAAACAGCTTGGAAATCCATTTTTATAATTTTCCCAGCTTAGTATTGTGTAATAACAGTTAAATAAAAAGTTTGAGAATTTTTATCCCTCGAATGCTATTTTCGTGAATTTATGTTGTAATAAGGACTTAAAAATTTGGAAAGTTTATATTCCAAGGTTGTAATTAATCGCCCGATATATAGAATTTCATTACTTCAGAAAAAGTGTAACTAATTGATATAAAATCCAATACTAAAACATAAATTAGCATTTCCCTATATGTAGAGTTTACTATATTAGCATTAGATATCGACATGGAAACTCACTAGTGCGTGTGTTTGATGTCGTAGGATCCCGGTAGTAAGACGTTGGTGCATCCTGAAGTACCGCTTATGTCTACACAAAACATCGTGAGTATTCACGCACTCCCCTATTTTCGGTTTTTATGTTTTGGGGTGGAAAAGCATGTCCAGAAAAACTACTGTTTGCATGTTGTATTTAAATTGAATTGTATCAAACATGATTGCTATTGTATTGCTATGTTTCTTTATGTATGTCTATGCAACACGGAACATGAGAACTTATCGTACTAAGGCCCTTCCCTTATCTCTAACCATTAACTCTTTGAGCCAATGGTTGTTATGGATAGCGCTATTAGGAATTGACAACTCCTCACTCGCCCGAATCGCTGGAGTGCATAATACCATATTCATCTATGGAACGATAAGCATAGATCTCGATAGGGCTTCAGTCATAGGTTTGGTTGAGACTCATTGTTTGCTCATACACATACAAACTCGTTTCTCGTTATAGCAATAAACTTGTATTCATTAATAGCAATCAACTTGTTTATCATTGAAGCAATGTACTTGTATTTACGAAAAGCCTTATTGTACGCTCGATTTTTATAAACTTGTGATACTCACCAACTATTTTCATAGTTGACGCTCGTTTTACATGCTTTTTCAGGAAGTAATTAGTAAGTGGATGTAAAGATTCATCATCATAGAGCATGCTGCATCGTGTTGAAGCTATTATGAAGGTATATTTTGAACAATGTTATTTTGAAAAACTTGTATTTTGTTTCTTTTGAAGCTATGGGTTGTAAACTTTTAAATACTGCTATGGTGATGTATCTTTATCTTTTGCATTGAAACCGTTATCGCTGTCATACCTTGCGTTTCCGCTTTAGCGGGGTGTGACAATTATTTATATAATTATACAGATATAGGCATGCATTTATTGAAATAAATACATAGAAGAAACTTTAGTAAAACCTTTATACTTATGAAATCTACAACTTGATGTCATTATGTAAAACAAGCTTTGAAAAGGGTTTTTATAAAACAATTTTAGTGAAGAAAACCTTCAATAAGTCATTACACTGGATGTCTCTTTAGCAAACACACTTTGGAAAACTTTGGATAGCCTTTAATGATCTAAAAAGAGATATTCATACTTTTACAAGATTCGGAAACGTGATTTCAAAATCTTAATTTGATTAAAACAGTTAACATGCAAAAGTATAGTTTGCTATACAGTTATTAATCACATGGGATTTATCTAATAATTGTACAATTCAACTTGTATTCCCCCCTGTAAAAGCAGTTAAAATCATTTAAAAGGTTAATTCAGGGGTATGAACTCACCTTTGGCTAATGGATCCGATAGAAGTGTCAGTTGAGTGCTCGGTGTCAAGTGAAGACCTGAACACACTTATTGACCTAGTAACATATGATGACATATGTTTACATACAATTAATGATTATAATACTATTTAAACACGTATAAGCATCCTAATGAGCGAAAAACACTTTGGTTGAGTGCTAGGAGGCTATTCGGTTGCAATAGGGGCGTGTATGGTCTAGTTAGGGAGTTTACTCTTCAAGAGTAAACTATTTATGGAGTTTTCGGCCCTAAGACCATATCCCTATGAGTTTACGGCTGTAAACTCATGGGTGGTGGGTTTTTAGATGCTAAAAGGTTTTATATCACTTGTAGGGTTAGGCTAGGTTCACTTTTAGGGCTTAAGAAGGGTTTAAGGCTCCAAATGAACCACTTAAGGGAGTTCACGGCTATAAACTTAGAGTTTACGACCGTAAACTCTTACTTGAATTAAGGTCTTAAATGAAAGGATATAAAGGTCTATGCATTTTTTCAAGTCAAATAGGGAAGTTAGGGCATCATTTGGCTCCATTATGGGAGTTTACAGCCCATGGACCAATCCTTGGGGGGGTTTACATTTGTAAACTCCTAGGTCCTTGGTTTCATTGATGTTTAAAGCCCCTACTTCATTCGTGGTTGATTCTAGACATTTACCCAAGCCTTAGGAGGTGTTTAAGGGCAAATTTAACACCCTAATTGGTGTTTACAGCCCAAGAAGAGGGGTTTACGGTAGAAGAGTGTTCTTGGGCTGTAAACTCTTGTTTACTCTCCATATGATAAGGTTTTGGTGTTCTAAGCTCATATGTGTAAGTCCACAAGTCATATCTAAGCCCTAGGAGTGATTTAGGAGGGTTTTGGGGATTCAAAACCCCATTTATGAGGCCATAAACACATGATTTTGCCACTTTTGGATGTCTTAAACACGAATTTTCATGTTAAATGATCTAAATAACAAGTTAGGGTAGATCACTTACTAGTTTGGGGCTTGAAAGAGGCGTTTTTGGATCGAAAGCAACTTGTAGTGAGAGAGTAGAGAGAGAGAGAGAGTGAAAAGGGTGTAAATGAGGTTCACTCACCCTTATATAGGGTTTAAGTTTGTGGCTCGGTGGAAATCTACCCGATAGTGACGTTGAACAATGCTTTTGGTCGTACCCGATTGAATGGTTGTAAGTCGACGGGGTCATGAATTAGAAACTTTTAAAAAGTGTTTCGAGGGCTTTTCACATGTTTCTACTGTATTTTGAACACTCATGAAGTTATAGTAAAAGTCCCAATTTAACTAACCTAATCCCAAAAGGTTAATGGAACAATGTACTAAAATATGTTTTATTAGCGGAATAAGGGTTTATCGTGACGGAACAAATTTCAGGTTGTCACATCATCCCCCCATTAGAGGGAATTTCATACCGAAATTAGGGTTTAGGCATAGAGGTAGGCATGAAAAATCAGATAGAGAGATGAGGGTGCTGCCTATTCGGTTGGTCTTTGCACTCCCAAGTGAACTCTGGCCTTTGCTTGGTGTTCTAACAAATCTTCACTTACAGGATGCGGATTCCATTTCGTTCACTTGATCGCTCGGCTCGCGATTCCTACAGCTTTCTATACGAAGCTAGGGTTCCCAATGATTTCTATGAAGATGAGTGGGATTTAGAGAATGACGTCGGGAAAACACTTTTCAAGTCTAAGAAGTGGATTGATTTAGGGTGAAACTTATGGGATTTCCGAAAGTAGCCGTGGTGAGGGTTAGACCAACTTTGTAAAGAATCTCGGATGGTCCTAAGCTCTCGGAAAGGTAGAGCTTTTAAGTACATAGAACCTAGCATACTTCTATGGCAAGATCATCACTGGCGCGATCACCATTTTGAAGTTCTGAAAGTTCTCTCTTACTGAGGGTGTCGTCCTTCAGGTTGGCTCTTAGAAGGTTCAGGTTATCCTCGGATTCGTGGTTCCTGCTGATTGGCTCTCGGGGGTTTTTCTGGATCATCGGATGTATTGGATGGCTACGGGTATTTGTTTGATGTAGGGGGGTCTATCTCAGCCTCGTGCGAAATGAATCTACACTCGAGGTGTTTCTAACAGAACTCTCTGGATTGATGAGATAGGGCTTTACCAGACGATTGTTTTCAGGAAGTGTTGAGACTCCTCATCATCGTCTAGTTGGCGCTTTCACAACATGATTCTTATCGGGAAGAATCATGCTCTTACTTGCTTTTCTATTTCACGAATAGTAGAATTTGCTCAGGGCTATCCCAGTTCTTAGAGATTTTATGCAGTGTTGGACTGTCTCGGGAGGTGGTTATGCTATTTTTGTGTGAGATAGTATTCTTGGAACACCTGGTAGTCCAATGAATCTCTAAAACATGCCCTATTCTCTAAGGTGTCGGTTAATTTTAGTTGCAGACGGCGCGTGCTCTTGTATAACCCATCGACCAGCACTTAGACTAAGGTCGAGTCTAAAATCTCTTCGGTATTTGGCTTACGAGGTTTAATGCAACCTACTTTCAGAATTTATTCAAGTATTCTTGGCTGCAGAGTTTATCCTATGGTTCTTGACATTTTAGTATTCACTTCAGAGAATGCAGTCTATCATCTACAGGGCGACGGTGACTTCTTCCACGTGGGCAGGCGGAGTGTCGTAGGCACTACTCGTCAGTAACAGGGTGGACGAAGTGCCTGAGTAGTGTGAGCGTCCTTTGCAACAAATTTCGGATTTGTGGTCATTTTAGTAGTTCAACCCGCAATGGTTTTTTAACTCTAGTTCTTATTCTATGGGATACGATGAAGGGTGTTACTATGAGGTTCTTGGTAGAGCTCATACTTGGCTTAACCACTAATACTTGGTGTATGCAAGCCGCATATAATTTAGGTCGGAAGGATGTTCAGTTGTGCGACTCCACCCCAAAACCACAACCAAACGAGGAACAGGGAGTAGGGAGGAACCACATATCTTAAATCTTTTTGATCTAAATTATATACCACTCTCATGAACATACCCAGTTAATAGTAGTCAATCACATGAGTTCTTTCCTCTTGATCCACAAACCTGATTGTGAAGTGCTAAGGGTCTGTCTAGGGGATCTACGGAGTAGGTTTCGGGTGGTTATCGTCTTCTGGAATACCTGTAGTGTCTTTCACTTCGGGTTCTATCTGTCTAAGAGGGGGTTGGTTAACAATGCGCGGTACCCTACTCAAGGGTATTTCGGATGGTTTTAGATAAGAGAGATGACTGACGGATCGCATTAGGTTTTATTATTAGGTTCGGAAGAACCTTTATTCGCCGAAATGGCTACAGTGAAAGTTCTTTTTACACAACACTTAGGAATTTACACATGGTTGTACTAATTCGAACCATGATTGATAGAGGCGTTGAAGTTGGCATACATCGACATGACATAGAATGTGGGTTAATAGGGCCATGTGTTGAACGGGCACACAAGTTTCTTGGCGTCTCGGGTTTTGTCCCGTATCACTGTCGTGGATACTTGAACCGATAGAGTCGACGTGGAATTATAGAGGGTCCTGAGTGTTTCGGAATAGTGTACCTTTCATGAATGGATTCTCACGAGGCATTTCTATAATCGCCTAGCATACACTAGTCATGTATGATTAAGGTGGGGAGGACTGTTGACTAAGCAACTCTGCCCTAAATCCACAACCAAATGAGGAACAGGAAATGACGCGGTATCACTCACTCAAGGTCTATTCATCTTAATTATACATGGCCTTATCGTATATACCGAGCCATTATAGCTTTACCTTGTGAAATTTTTAGTTTTATAACAGTGTTGTGACTTTTAATAGATTTACAGTATTAGATTTACAACAAGATTAGTGTTGTGAACTAGGTCTATTAAAAAAGCAAGTTCACGCAGTACGAGGGTCCCTATACTAATGGGATCTCGCAAAGGATACAGTTCTGGTCGCACTAGTTCTAAACAGTTTACGAGTCTGATACAACGAGCGCTTAGAATACTTCAACTAGGGTCTGGAGTAGGTTCTCCTGCAGCAGTGATCCTTAGTATCTTCCCTTCTGCGCCAGAGTTTTTTTATTATTGGACAGTCCTTTTTTAGGTGTCCCATCTCGCCGCACTGGTGACATGTCTGGTTCGCACTAGTATTAGTGGTGGGGGTGATGTGCTTAGTTAGAGTTACGTGGACACAGGTGCCCTCCTCATTCCTCCACTTTGAAAATTTCCCTTTAAAGAGGCCGGCTTTAACCCTACTTTTGTGTGTAGGGTTGGTCCCGTTGCCAGGGGCTTGTGAAGTGGGTCGTGCTGGTGCTGTAGGGGCGGGGGTTGCCACTTGCTGCTATTGCATGGCAAGTCCTTGGAGTCATTGATGTTCCTTTTGAGCTCGACCTTTTTGTATCCTCCTATTAGTTTTACAACTTTGCATGTCCATGACTGTAGCCATTTGTTGGCTTCTTGGGTACGACGGTCATAATTTTCCATTCCTTTGTCAGTGATTGCATTGCTAGCATTGAGGTTTGCAAGGACAACTGGCATGGAAACTGTTACTGCGGTTTGGGAAGTGGTAGCATCGATATAAAGGATAGGGGCTTCGTTGTTTGGATAACTATCTCCTGATGACGACATGATTCTGTAACACGAAAGACAAGGGGTTCGTGAGTGACCAAGGTTGGTTCTGGATTATTTGATTCTGACTAAGAGATGAGTTATTATACATGAGAACTCAGCTTATACACATTATGATATAATCAAGACTAGGCGGATAGTAAGATGTGCGATTCAATTTTAGTTTCACATCCCGACGAGGAAAAGAAACTAAGTCAGCCACCTCACATTTTGCTGTCTACCAGGTCTTCGTTATATATAACTTGCGAATGTATGAGCAAGGAAATCATACTAATAACCTGTTGGATAAGGTGTCTAAGTCCATAACTATTTCTGGTATGTACTTGACCCGACCCGGCATGGTCCATTTGGGTTGCATGGCACCATGCAATTGGATAGACTAAATGAGAGAAATAACACTTGGAGATTATTAATATATTATAAGTTCTAATATATTAATAATATTATTTGATTAGTTTGATCAAGAATTAATTTAGAATTAATTAAGTGATCAAAAGATAACTAATTAAATATATGGGTTGATTATGTAAATCATCCATATCTTGTATAGTGGGCTAAGAGGCTCCATGGACTATCAAATTGGGTTCCACCCATAGGATGATCCATGGATGCTCCATGGGAGTTACAATCCCATGGGTCATGGAAATGAAGAGTCATGACACATTAGGGTTTACATGGTGTAACCCTAGATGTGTCAACACTATATAAGAATCATATTCTCCACCAAAATCGGTTACACTAAGGAAACAAGAGGGCTTGACCAATTTTAAGAAGTGTGCATTCTCTTAAAAGTCTTTCCAAGAGCATTTGGTGTTGTGTGAAGCATTTGAGGCATCACACTTGGGGTGCTAGGCTCATAAGGTTTCAAGGAACACAAGCAACTACAAGGTAAGTTATTCTATCTATCATTCAAGTTAAAATTGTTCCCCATGTATGCTAGATAGGAATATAGCCTTGGAATTCAACTTTGCATGATAATTAGACAAACATAGATCCAAGGTTATTAGGGTTGCATGTACACTTAGGAAGTGTTAGAATGCTCAAAACCCATCATAACCTTCTTACTAACCCTTCATAATTGAACTAGAATTTCTAGTAAGGGTTATCTTTGGACCTAGATGTATTTGAATCGTTTACCAATGGTGTATGAGTATGTTCTCGAAGGTTTGACCTACATCCCTATGATGTAGTCCTCGTATCATGGTAGGGGTATGAGTATCGGAAAGCTATAAGATTGGGGGTCGTTCCTACTAAGTTATCTTTATACTGGAGAGATTCACTCTCCGGCTCTGGAAAGATCTAAGGACAGTTCAGAACGTAGACCGCGGGAAGAAAGGCTCATGAAGACTTATAGTTAAACACTCTCAAGCGGGGTTTTGGGATACGATCTAATCATATTACTTGTGACGGGAAAAGACGATTTACCTAACACGTAGTGTGAGTAGTGTCATCACTAACTCGCTAAAGTGTATTATTTTATAGATGTATCAACACGACTATAATGAGGAAAAGACACTTCTCGGGTTCCATGTATTGGCTCCCTCTGTCTACCTCTTTTCCTAGACTGCGACCGATGTTGGTTCTCTTCGGATAGATACCTAGGGTTCTCTTCTCGGGTAGACATATTGAATTTCTACTCCATCTTACTTCCGATTATGACTCTGAGTGTCACCACTTCATGATAGATGTCTGGATATCTCTGAAGTTTAGGCGAATTTCCCACCGATGTCCCTAAAGGGTATAGGAACTTGGTGGTTTCAATAGTCTCGTGCCAGTTCATTTATTTCTGAACTGGAAATATTCTCAATGAACTTCTTCTAGGTTCGGATCAACTCTTCTGTCAAACACTGAAATGGATAAGGTTTTCTACAGGGTTCGTGCGAGAATGGAAATCTCTAAAGAATCCTAAGAGATTATTAACATTTCACTGGGTGATCCATATCGAGTCCTGCTACAATTACTTAGGGTACACAAATTATATATAGCTTAGATCCGATAGGCCTTCGAATATGTGATACTACTCTATATCCACATCCCAACGAGGAAAAGGAAGTAGAGTGAAACCACACATTCTTAGCCTATGGGATCCTTATTATATATAACCTTGGGAGTATACCCTGTGTAATCGTAGATATATCAATAAGGATCTATTTAGCTTTTCACACAAGGTTATCTATGGATCCTAATGGTATTTTAATTTCTTGTTTGACTCTTAATCTTCTGAATATGATTCTAGAATTAATGCGAGTCTTTTAGTACTCCAAAATACTCCCGTAGTATTTTTAAACTTTATGTTTGGCTCTAGCATTCTTAGTTCGTAAGTTTTAGACCTGTTGAAACATCACCATCACTCCCAAGCACACGTTCATCGCATCTCGAATAAATGAAGTTGATCAGGTTATATTTATTCCAGCTTACGATTACATAACTGTTCATGCTTGACGGTAATGCTCTACATCCGAAGACTTTTATTCTTGTTCTTGTGATACTTCGTTTGGGTGTTTAGATTCTGGATGTTCTTATGCTTTCGTAAAATACGGTTATATTTTAAAGTAAAATTCTTGGTCAGAGTGTTTTATCCCAATATTTTTATAGGTTGTATATCTTTTATGAATTGATATACTGAGCTCACTATAAACAATGCTCTGATACCAATCTGTCACACCCCAAAACCGGAACGGCGGAAACGTTCTGGGGTGGATGACGTCATGTCAAGTATCATAACATATGCAGTATAGTAATTAAAGTACAACAACCATTGCATTAATAGTAATAGTTTTACATAGGTTACATTTCTTAGCAACATCAAAGTAATACAAGAAATAATATAGATGCAACTCGGTACTAGGCTGTCTCCGCAATTGCTCCCGGGATGTACTTGTCTATCGATAACTTGAGAATACAAGTTATTTTGAAAGCGAGTATTCGCATTTTTATAATGCTGGTGAGTTCATAGTATTTAGTGTCTTTTGTATAACTACACATTTTTATTCAAAATAACTTTATGAAAGATAGTAGTTTAGAGTCTACTGTATATTAGTGTCCCTTCCAGAAAATCCTATATTTTCTAAATAAAAGAAGTCTTCCACCAAGACCTGACAGCTTTATGTTTTAAAGTGAAATTTTCCCCAAAATACTATCCTTACCAAAATACAGTATTGACTTTAAAGGAAAAATAGGTAAAAATACTAGGGGGAAATTACATATACTTCAGCAGCAATATTGCTGACTAAAATGAAAACATAGACTTCAGGAGAGTATCGAATAACTGATTCTCCTGACTCAGTCTAATAAAAGAAAGCACAAATTCCAGACAATATCGAGGGAATGATACAACTTCCAAAATCTAAAACAAAAGGGTGAATGTGAACTCGAATGTAACCATGCTGATCGAAGATAGAATATCCGATGACCCTCTAGGTCACGCGTAGAGGTAGTGGCATTAGAGGTAGTGGCATTATGTCACCCATGGGCCTTGCCGGCGAGGACTGTAGCTAGTAGTCTGGGTGTGGGAGTGTCAGTCCCGTATAGATCTATACACATGATGTTTGCTCTCCTTCCCGGAGACTCTGGTTACATGGTGTTGGTGCAATGAAGCATCGTAGAGGGAAATAGTGTGTCACATTATAAAGAAGAAGAGGGAGAGATAGAGATAGAGATAGAGATATTGATAGAGATAGAGATAGAGTCTCCTAACTATTCCTATAATAGTTACTAGTGTATCTTGTCTATGAACATGTCGATGGAAATTTTTATGTCTATACATGTATACATGATATATAACTAATATTTAAACGACCTTCGGACGGATGCCCGATACCCACCAGACCACATCCTAACGAGGAAAAGGAAATAGGGCGAACTAACCTTCCTAAGTCTTTTAAAAATTATTTATACAATTATACAAATATAGGCATGAATTTAAGGAAATAAATACATACAAGAAACTTTAGTAAAACCTTTATACTTAAGAAATCTACAACTTGATGTCATTATGTAAAACAAGCTTTGAAAAGGGTTTTTATAAAACAATTTTAGTGAACAAAACCTTTAATAAGTCATTAAACTGGATGTCTCTTTAGCAAACACACTTCGGAAAACTTTGGATAACCTTTAATGATCTAAAAAGAGATATTCATACTTTTACAAGATTCGAAAACGTGATTTGAAAATCTTAATTTGATTAAACAGCTAACATGCAAAAGTCTAGTTTGCTATACAATTATTAATCACAAGCGATTTCTCTAATAACTGTACAGTTCAACTTGTATTCCCCCCCACCCCCTATAAAAGTAGTTAAAATCATTTTAAAGGTTAATTTAGGGGTATGAAGTCACCTTTAGCTAGTGGATCCGATGGAAGTATCTGTTGAGTGCTCGGTGTTAAGTGAAGACATGAACACACTTAATGACCTAGTAACATATGATGACATATGTTTACATACAATTAGTGATTATAATACTATTTAAACATGTATAAGCATCCTAATGAGCGGAAAACACTTTGGTCGAGTGGTAGGAGGCTACTGGGTTGTAATAGGGGTGTGTATGGTCTAGTTTGGGAGTTTACTCTCCAAGAATAAACTATTTATGGAGTTTTCGGACCTAATACCATATCCCCATTAGTTTACGGCTGTAAACTCATGGGTGTTGTGTTTTTGGATGCTAAAATGTCTTATATCCCTTGTAGGGTTAGGCTAGGTTCACTTTTAGGGCTTAACAAGGGTTTAAGGCTCCAAATGAACCTCTTAAGGGAGTTGACGGCTGTAAACGTAGAGTTTACGACCGTAAACTCTCACTTGATAATTCCCTTCATGAGTTAAGGTCTTAAATGAAAGGATATAAAGTTCTACGCATTTTTCCAAGTCAAATGGGGAAGTTAGGGCATCATTTGGCTCCATTATGGGAGTGCGGGTTTACAGCCGTACACTCCTAGTTCCTTGGTTTCATTGATGTTTAAAGCCCCTAATTCATTTGTGATTGATTCTAGACATTTACCCAAGCCTTAGGAGGTGTTTAAGGGCAAATTTAACACCCTAATTGGTGTTCACGGCCCAAGAAGAGGGGTTTACGGTCGAAGAGTGTTCTTGGGCCATAAACTCTTGTTTACTCTCCATATGATAAGGTTTTGGTGTTCTAAGCTCATATGTGTAAGTCCACAAGTCATATCTAAGCCCTAGGAGTGATTTAGGTGGGTTTTAGGGCTTCAAAACCCCATTTATGAGTGTTTGTGGTCGAAGAGTGTTCTTGGTCTGTAAACACATGATTTTGCCACTTTTGGATGTCTTAAACACGAATTTGCATGTTAAATGAGCTAAATAACAAGTTAGGGTAGATCACTTAGTAATTTGGGGCTTGAAAGAGGCGTTTTTGGTTCGAAAGCAAATTGTAGTGAGAGAGAGTAGAGAGAGAGAGAGAGAGAGTGAAAAACGTATAAATGAGGTTCTCTCACCCTTATATAGGGTCTAAATAATTTTGGAAGTTTTATCGGTGTAGTTACCTTTTGGTGGGATATGTTGCTATTTCATCCATTGGGTAAGATTGTGAGGAAGAAGAAATTTTCTAGATCTACGGTTGGTTATGTGTCTCTTGTTGGGGTTGTATATTGTTGTAGTGCCTCAAATATAGTCACTAGGGGTATGTGTAGACAAAGTGTGATTTCATGAGAACACTTGGCTTAGGTTATTGGCATTATTCTTATTTGGTTTATAGCTCTTGAATTGGAGCAAGAGTGAAACCTTCCATCTTATTTTTTGGTCATGTGAGACCATGTATTCGTTTGGTTTTGCATTGGTAGCAGCCTGTGTTGTGAAAGGAATTGTGTGTGATAAAAGTGTATGGTTCATGTTGTGTTCGGTTAATGTTGATAGGGATGTTGATTGGGTTCTTGCAAGTCGGTGGATTGATGGTTGAGCATCTTTAGGCCCCTGTGGTACTAGTCGTAAGTCTACGAGACAGTGATGGAATAGTGGCAAGATCAACATAGTACCTTGAGCTTATCGTTCGAGTGCCTACAGGTTGCCATTATGTATCATGAACTAGTTGTTGTATGACTCATATAGGTGGGACCTGATAGTCAATTGGTTGAGACTCTTGGATCTTAGATTGTTAGTATTATTGGAATGATTGGATGTAAGTGCATTTTTTGGAGTCAGAAGACTTAGTGACCAGTTGATTTGGATCATGTGGATAGTAAAAGGTTGTTGGGAGTATTAAGTTTGCATCAGAAGTGTTTTTTTGAATGTTTTCATTATGAATCCCATTTGCTTGCGGGCTACTTATTAGGAGTCTGGTTACGAGTTTTGGGTATCGGTTTTGAAATCTCGTGTCATAAAGTTCATTGTAGATTCTCAAGGGATTTGTGTAATGCTGGATTTCCTAGAATGAATTTATTTCTAAGATGTCTATGTTTTCTCTTTTGGACATGGCGTCTTGGAACCTCAACATGGCGTGTCGTGATGTCTTTGGTTGCCGAGATTAATGACCCCACACAGTGTGTTGACGTGCCTTAGCACGACGTGTTGGCAACTGGAAAGGAAACCCTAATTTTTAGAGTGTTTCACCTTATTTAAAGGCCTTAAGTCCCCTTGATCGACCTCCCTACTAGCCTCCTTTGTTATCTTAAACACTAAATCGGGTTTTGAGCTTTTTGGTGGTGTTCTTGAAGTTTTGAGTGGATTCTTATGGATTTTTGTTCTCATTTGAAGGAGCTTTGGATTTTGAAGGTGCCTAGCTTGGAAAGAAATTCATATATCCAGAATATCACCACTTGTTGTAGTCTCCTTGAGGTATCAAGTTCCTACCTTTCTTTGTTGTTAATTAGATGTTCTATTATGGGGTTTGTATAAGGAGTTAAGTTGTTTCATGGGCGTTCTTGTTAGATCTGAGCATTTTGTTGCCTCCCTTGGCTAAAAGGTGAAAGCTTTATAAGGATCTAGGTGTCATGCATGCATTAAGTCCTTTATTAAGCCCTTCTTGAGCTTTAGAGCATCTATTTGGCACGCATGAATGTAAAGTTGGCAACTTTACGTGGTTTTCCAGTTCTAAGGTGTCATATCTGCATTTTGGGGCTATGTATTTGAAGATTAAGTGCTTAATGGTTAAGCTTTCACTCTATTAAGCCTAGGGTTTGGGTTTTGGAGCAATTTTGGTGGTTCCTAGGGGTAATGTTCGAAACTTTACCCATCTAGATATAATTTTGGTCGAGATCTGAGCTTTGGAGCTCTTAGATTCGATGAAGGTAGCTTAATGTATCAAGTTGTTGGATTTCAATGAAGACAACATGTTTATTCGTAAACATGACGTGTTGGCTTGGTTTTTCCCGACTTTGTAGTTGATGGAGAAACATGACTTGTTGAAGGACAACACGACGTGTTGGGTCAACACAGACTGTTGACCTTGACTTTTGACTTTTTTCCTTGACCAAGTTTGACCGATAAGGGTGTGTTGAGGCATTTTGTGTTGTATCTAAGGAATAATTTCTATTTAGGGGTTGGGTAGAGCTGATATTCATACTTGGGACCTATTCAACTATTGTTCAGCACTCGAGGTGAGTCTTCTTCACTGGAATTAGCAGGTCGAAGGCACCAATGCTAACCCATGTTTTTTCGATATTAGTATGCTAGTTATCTTCCTGACTCTTGCATGTGTTATGTGTTTATATGTGTATCGGGCTAGGGTCCAATGTTGGACGGGGCCCAATGACCATCTGTACGCTATTTATCTTTTTGATTATTGCATGTGTGTGATTATTTGATATATGTTATATGTATGTTGGGAAGGGCCCGATCTATTATTGAACATGGCTCTACGCCGGGCGGGGTCCGATGCTGGATAAGGTCTAATGCCAGGCAGGGACCGAAGATAGGGTAGGTCCCATTATATGTTATTATATATATTTTATATGGTATTTTTGGGGAAACTCACTAAGCTTTGTACTTACGGTTTTGGTTTATGTTTTAGGTACTTTCGGTTCCACGTGGAAGAGTTCGGGTTGCTTGCATCGCACACACCATATGTATTATGTTTATGGGACATACTCTAATTTTGATGATATTGACATATTTATTCTATTGGGATGTATGAACAATGTTTTGGAAAAACTATTTTTACTTTAATCAAAAATGAAATTTTTGGGTCATAATTTTTGGATGTTACTATTTGTTATGTGGATGTGCACTTCAGCCGATAAGGGATTGGGATGCAACGTGAGATTCTTGGATGGATCATCATTTTTCTCATGGGAGTAGTGGGTTAATGATGACTTGCAAGGAAGTAAAGTTTGCATTTAAGGATTTTGGGCATAACTTCCACATTCAGGATTGGTTGAAATTCACGATCGGTATGTAATGAGTATTCTTTTTCCATGATTTGTTGGTGTTCCTAGTCAGAGACTAAGGATAGGTATGATGAAGGATGATCATCAGTCTTAGAGTATGGTTTTTGGAGTTTAGAATGATGGGTTCCCAGTTTTAGGGGTTTTTTCATGGAATTACTTCTAGTTCCATTTTTTGAGAAGTTCCCGACTTGAGTGGTTATCACTAGGAGTTGGGTCTTAAGCCTAGGGAGAAAATGATAGTTATTGCGGTTGAGTATCTTCAAGTTATTGGGTTGTTTGTTAGAGGCTGTGGGTTTTCGAATGGTCACTCAGGTTTCTTTATAAGATGCCTTGATTTTAAAGTTGTTAGATGAAGCTTATAGAATATACTGGTATTGTTTTTTTACAAATCCTAACTAAGATGGATTTCGAGGATAAATTCAAGTTTAACTGGGGGAGAGTTGTAACATCTGATTTTTGAGGTATTTTTTATTTTAATTAAAAATTTTTATTGGGAGTCACCATGCTATGACATCCGTCAAATTATGGTCAAGTCAAAGTAAAAAAAGTCAACAATTCCAAACCGGTCAACTCAACTAGTACTTGTATGCTAGGACTTACTATATGTTTACTAATGTACAACTCCCTATCGTAATACAAAGTATCACTCAGAAGTTTCAAATGTTCAGAAAACCTAAACTCTAAATTGGGTGAGTGATATAACGACTCGATAAAACACTATTACGTACCCTTCGGGGGGTTTATAACAATAACAAGGCGTAATGGAGGTTAGAATCCTAGCACTACGAGGCCAAACACTAATAAAGGCCGCTGGAAAAGTCTCTCTCAATCTCCCTCTCTCTCTCTATCACATACACACACACTCTCTCTCTCTATCTCTCTCTCTTTCCCAAATCTCTTTTAAAACCTCTTTCAACTTTCCATAAACATTTGTGCTATCCCGACCCTTCAATTATTGGAAATCACTTGAAACCGGAAGAAAATACGAAAAATAGCACCTTAGATGCGAAACGCTCTCATGAAACGAAACCCTCTCATGCGAAACCATTTTGATGCGAATGTCCCTCTCATTGTGAACCTTACCTTCGGACCGAGACCCATGCCTGTGAACGGAGGACCTTCGTTGCCGACACTTCTCGCAGGAACCGACTTCACAGCCTACTCCACGCCTCGCAACCGAAAGCTTTCGCATACGAGCCTCTTGAACTCTACTTTCGCATCCAGTAACCTCTCGCACTGAATCCTCTTGCTACGAACCTCATCGGGTGCGAACCCTCCCCCCTGCGAACCCTCTTGCATCTTCACTTATTTTCCCGTTTTTACCACTTTCACATTTTAGGCCCGTTTTTGATGTTTTTGACACGAGATTTTTTTCCGAAATCCATATTTTTGACATCTTAGACCCTCTAACCTCATATTTTATCCCCAATCTGAAGATTTAATTAATATAAAACATACATTACTTAAGATAATGTCAAGTGTACATAAAGGATCTCTTTGACTTTTCTCATAAAGTTATGACGTCAACCACCCTCATGTCAACTTTTTGTCACAATTCACATCTAGCAAGTCAATTCATTAGGATTCTTCAACACTCTTCCCATCAAATCAACAATTAGAAACAAATCCAAGGGATTTGTTTCACTCCTCATCCAACATTCATCAACTCTCATCACCAAAAGAAAACTTTCATTCTCTCTCTCTTTCTCTCTCTCTCTCTCTCTCTCT
This sequence comes from Lactuca saligna, assembly GCF_052625555.1. Lineage (NCBI taxonomy): Eukaryota > Viridiplantae > Streptophyta > Magnoliopsida > Asterales > Asteraceae > Lactuca > Lactuca saligna. Next base: position 149,628,965 of record NC_136419.1, on the reverse strand, counting down.
CTCTCTCTCTTCTCATACACAATTTTCCTAGGAGATCTCAAGTATTTCCTGCATTTTGGTACGTATTTTCCTTTATCTTCTACACAATCTTCACATATTCATACAAAGATGGATCATTTACACAAATATCTACATATTTGTTCTTACGATCTTCAGATCTTCAAGCATCTTTCATGTGTTCCTGACTTGAAACTCTCCATCTTCAACCTTCCACCACAAGAAATAAAAATAGGTGAGTTCATACCCTGTATTATCATGTTTTCTTCAAGTTTAAAGGGGGGGGGGGGGGGATACAAGTTACAATGCAAAAACACATCCTAAAATCAAACATCAGCTTTTAGCAGAAAAGTTAGGATCTATTCACGAACTGTTTTGACCATCTTAAACTTAATATTTTTCAAAACTGTTCAATATGAAATAGTTAAGGTTTATACCTTTCTAATTATGACTTGCACTCGTTCATACGATTTTGTCTAAAATTTATGACGATTTTTACAAGATTTTCTATCATTTCAAGATTTTATTTCGGACCATTCAGTGATGATGAACATTTTCAAACTAGTTTGAGAGCACTAAAAATCATAATAAAAATTATGAACAAATTAGACTCATTTTCTAAACTCTCAGAGTTTACGAATCTAGTTTTTCACTTATGATGTTTTTTCTATGATTTTTCTAAAAACAATGACAAAAATCATAAAACTAGTTAAATAGTTTACAAGTTCATTAACACTTTATAACATGTTGAGTTTACTTCTATGAAACAGAAATAGTCATTCATAATATGGGTTTTCATTCACTACAAACATATATGATAAACTATAATAGGTATAGTTTATGGTACATTAACAATATGAACATAGTAATGAAAGTTTCATTTACAAAAAAAGATTTTCATTTACACTATAAGTAAATTCATTAAATCAAATTTGTGAGACGTTAATTCATTATACTCTTTAGATTACTGGTTAAAGTCTTGTATTATTACCATACTCACTTGTAAGGAGAGCGTCATACTTGTGTATAGATCTATATTGGGACCAACAATCCCGCACCTAAGCTGCATGCAACAACTAGACTGGCAGATCTGGGGTGACAATTGTCAAAATATTCCAATGCCTGAAGTATGTCGTAACAGGCTTAATATGTTAATTGCATGGTTATAAGAACTCACATAAGGAAACAACGACACATATTTTTTATGGGGATTTAAGAAACACATAAAATGGGTTTTATTATCATCATAAAAGTACATTACACTGTTTCCAAGTACATAGCAACTTTCATTTTGGGAATCATCTTACATTTGAAGGGTTTTTCATTTATTTAAAATTGTATATACTATCATAAGTATGGAAAACTTGCAATTTAGGAGGAATAGTTATCCAGGTGTATACATACATAAGGGTTGCATATAATTACAACTACGTTATACTAATTTTGTAGTACATAGTAAATTACATTTCAAAAAGGACCATTATTGTTAACTCCATGACTACCTAGTGAATATGTTATGGTTATACACAATGAAGACACGATAGTTAGTGGAATGTGTGACTTCTGCCTTACTTCATGTTCCTTATTTGGTTGTGGGCTTAGGGAAAAACCACACATTCGACTGTCTGAGCCATCTAGATTATATAGAACTCATATTCATTAAGTGATTGTTGAAGGAACTGGTATAGGCCACCTTACTTACATTTTATCTACTAAGAAAATATTGGATTTTCTGACGAAACACACTAACTTTTTCAAGGAACAAAGACATATTTTCAAATACAAAAATACTTATGAACTCACCAACATAAATGTTGATACACTTTCAAAACCACTTGTATTTTCAGGGAACCACTAGACAGGTACATGCACAGGTTTCGAGAAGACGGAGTATAATTGCTTCAAGTCTTAGTTTTTGCTATTTACTTTTAAAATAAATCATTTGTAATTCGAATACAATGTAAACACTCTATTATCAATACAATGGTTGTTGTTTCTTTGATTACTATTATTCATTTGTGATGATACTGTACATGAAGTCCTCCGCCCCAAAACATTTTCCGCCGTTCCGGTTTGAGGGTGTGACATATTGGTATTAGAGCATTGTTTATAGTGAACTCAGTATATCAACCCGTAAGAAGATATACAACTATAAATACAATGGGGCCGAAGTGCTTTGACTAAAAGTATACTTTTAGGATATAAGTATTTTATGAGAAGTATGATCACTTATTCGAAGGTCTATTTGATCATGGTTATATATAATCTGTATACACTACGTGATTATAGAAGGACAGGGTAAGGCTCACCGCCATAAAAAAAATGAAATTTTAAATTTTAAATAAGACATGTTCTATTAATGTCATAGATTCTTTGTATACCCCTAATTCTCTTCCAAACGACATATCTAGACATCCCAACCCCACTAGACAGGTACATGCATAGGTTTCGAGAAGACGGAGTATAATCGCTTCAAGTCTTAGTTTTTGCTATTTACTTTTAAAATAAATCATTTGTAATTCGAATACAATGTAAACACTATATTATCAATACAATGGTTGTTGTTTCTTTGATTACTATTATTCATTTGTGATGATACTGTACATGAAGTCCTCCGCCCCAAAACATTTTCCTCCGTTCCGGTTTGAGGGTGTGACATATTGGTATCAGAGCATTGTTTATAGTGAACTCAGTATATCAACCCGTAAGAAGATATACAACTATAAATACAATGGAGCCGAAGTGCTTTGACTAAAAGTATACTTTTAGGATATAAGTATTTTGTGAGAAGTATGATCACTTATTCGAAGGTCTATTTGATCATGGTTATATATAATCTGTATACACTACGTGATTATAGAAGGACGCGGTAAGGCTCACCGCCATAAAAAAATGAAATTTAAAATTTTAAATAAGACATGTTCTATTAATGTCATAGATTCTTTGTATACCCCTAATTCTCTTCCAAACGACATATCTAGACATCCCAACCCCACTTCAACAGCCAACAGTGGAATCGAGGAAAACCCAGAAGGGAGTTCACGAAGAGAATTATGAGAAGGGATCAGACAGAAGGATAGCCACCACGAGACAACAAACATTTGTGGCTGAAACTAGGGAAATCACAACGAAACAGAAAGAAGAAGAGATCAATTGCGAGTCGTACGAGGTGGCAAAGCCCTGTATACATCACATTAATAAACAAACTAATATAACCTAGTGAGTTGGTGACTACACTACTCACACTATATGTTAGGCTTATTGTCTCTTTCGTCACAACTAATAACAGTGAATCAGGTAACGAAATTTCATTTAAGGGTGATTACTATTAAAAATTCATAAGTCTATTATACATAGACCTCTGTTATGAATTATTTTCAAAACACTGTAAAAGTCGGAATATGATACACATAAAACTAAGATAACTTAGTTCAAACAACACCCGACTTATGATCACTACTAAGGACTTGCCACCCTTTCCTCTTATAAAAACCTTATAGTAGAAAAGTGCCTCCCCATAGACCTATAAGAAGTGCCCTCAACAACACGCCAACAAATCCACCACTGTACTTCACATTTGTCTTTCAGGCTGCTATAACCGCCACTGTGATTCAAATCCACACAAATGGTACCGGTGAGTTGGGTAATGTGTTGGATTAGTGTCTAAGGCTGTAACTATATTTGGTAAGTACTTGACCCGATTATGCATGGTCCTTTTGGGTTGGCTTCACCATAGCAACTTGACAAGCTTATTTATATAGAGAGAAGATATATTATTATTAATGTATTATAAGAATAACATGTTAAAGGAATAATAATATTAATTTGATTAATATAAGTCATAAATTAATTAGGAATTAATTTGGTGACTTAAAGAGATTAATTAAAGAAAGGGGTATAAACTGTCAAATGTGTGATAGTTGTATTTTGAGCTAAGAATCCTTATGGATATGGGTTGGACGATTTTAGGGATGTGGATCACCTAGAAATCATCTAAGGCTTATCTTGGAGGGATATTGGATTGCTTTGAGGCTAAGTTATCCAATTAGGGTTTTAGGGTGAAACCCTAGGAGCTCACAGTATAAATAGACGCTTAGGGTTGTGGAAATTGACACCTTTGTTATTGGAGTAACCCTAGGGCCTATTTCTATCTTCCTTACCTCTCTCAAATCATCTTATTGCTAGTTGGTGTTTGTAAGCCATTAGAGGAGTGATAATTATGACTCTAAGCTCCAAGGAGAAGAAGGTTTCAAGCAAGTAATTCAAGGTATGATTCTAGATCTATTTTCATATGTTTTGATTGTTAGTTTACATTAGATCTAGCCATGAAATTCTTGGATATATTGCATGTTCAATTAGAGAAACCCAGATCCAAGCAATTAGGGTTTGCATGTGCACATAGGAAAGTTCTTATGGCTCAAACCTATCAGTGGCATCAGAGCTTTGATTGATTTCTATTGAATTTATGCATTGGTTAATTGCTTGTTACTTGAAAATTTTGATTTTTAGTCATCTACCTGATGAACTCACCAAGTTCCACTATGGACTCGGCGAGTCCAAAGCTTGACTCGGCGTGTTCCAGCATCAGATAGAGGGAGATTCGGGATTTTGTTGCTATTTTTGTCTTGGATTGATACCTAAATCATTTTATTAAGTATAAATCCGAATTTTAACCTAATTTAATGATTATCCTTGACTTCATAATAGATAATATCAAATCTTGTTAATATCAATTATTTATATGATAAATATGGACTATTTAAGATTATTTGGTAATTATCTAATGACTAAAATTGGCTTAGGTCAAATATAGATAATTATGAAATTAATAGTTTAATTTGAATTATTTGTTATCTGATCCCTATTGTTTTGAAAAGTTCAATATTTATCCCGATAGTTTTTGAAATTTGAATTTGCTAATTAATAGTTTAATTTAGAAGAATTTAAATTTCAACCCCTAGAATTTTTACAAGTTTAAAATTCAACCCTATACTATTATATTATTAAGAGCTTAATAAATATATAAGTAAAATTAAAATGCTAGTCTTACCGTTAGTAGGCCTCATTCACGAAGCCGGTCTCTAAGGTGAGTATAAGGTTGCTGCCTATAAAATGGCGCTTAATGGATGTACACTCACACCCACTGCTTGCTTGACTAGTGGAGGGTCGTTAGCTGAACGGGTAGGATAGGGCAACTCTCTCTCCTCATTAATAGGTATAATGAATCTATAAAGTAACTAAACTATTTTATAATTTCCCAATCTTAGCTACTTTAGGAAAAGTGAATTGATGCAATCCCATGAAATTGCACTTTGCACCCTTGCTAAGAAGTTAGTGGAGCGTGTGTGGTTTACCGGCACACTAATTGGTTCTAAGGAAAGGTGATAAATGGTGATTCATTGTTTATCATAGTTGGATGGAGCATGTATGGTTTACTGGCACATCGAATAGGTGATAGTAGCAAGGAAGGCACCATGTAGACTTTCATGGTTATTCACACTCGCTTTGTGATCCTCAGCATCCCAGTTACAAACTAGAGGGGCATATCGAGATTTAAACATGCCATTGAAAAGTTCAATAAATCTTAAAAACTAGGAATTCTCAATAAAACTTAAGGTTAGGTTTTCAAGGTGAAGAATTAGTGAATCGTCATTCACTTACCTCTAAATTATTTGCGTGTTGGATTACGACATCCATTTTCTAATATGTAAATAATGTTGTTGGATCCTAGCCCAAAATTTTCATTTTGGGTGTTTAATTAGGGATCAAATTCTAATCAAACTTTGTCCTTTCTAATTGTAGATGTTGAACGCAAACAATGTTGTTGTTAACTTATTCACGTTAATGAGTCTTTGCCAAAAGGTGACCTTCGATGGTACGAACTTTAACGAATGAATAAGATACATTCGCACCATTGCATGCTACGAGGACAAAGAGTATGTTCTCGACGAAAAACTCGAGAAGTCAACCCAAAAATCGCTACTCCCGAAGAGATGGCTGTCTTTGAGACAAAGGAACGTGATGCAACGAAGGTCCATTGCATCATATAGCCACAATGAACCAAGAATTCAAAAAGTCCTATGAGGACATGTATACCTATGAAATGCATTAAGACTTGATGGAGAGGTACCACCAAAGCACGAGGCAAGAGCGCTACGAGATCATCACCAACATGATCACCGCCAAGATGGGAAGTGGTGAATCGTTAACCGTGCACTTGCAAAAGATGCAAAGATACGTTGATCGTCTTCGCAAGTTAAATGTTAACTTTGGGGAGGATTTAGCCATTGACATTGTTCTTCACTCCTTGCCTTCATGCTACAACCAATTTAGGATGACCTACCACATAAATAAGGAAGAGGTCACCATAAGCAAACTCCAAGGACTCCTAAGGACTGCTGAGAGCAACCTTAAGGATAAGTCTGCTACACGAACTCCCGCACCAATCGGTGCTCCTGTTTTGGCTGTAGGGCAAGGAAGGGGAAAGAAGAGGAAGGCTACGTTAAAGAGCCACCACAAGGGAAAGTCCCAAGATGGTTCCTCTTCTAGTGGGACCAAGGTTGATCCTGCTAAGCCCAACCCTAACCTGAAGGAGGCAGTGTGCCATCACTGCCACAAAATAGGGCATTGGAAGAGAAGCTGCCCGAAATATCTGCAAGCCATCAAGGATGGAAAGATCAAGACATCTTTTGCAGGTATATACACAATTAAATCTAATAATTCATCTCATACTATTTCTTGAGTTCTTGATATAGGATGTGGTTACCACAATTGTTCTGATTTGCAGGGACTAAGAAGAGATAAAGATGTGGAGCGAGGAAGAATAAATGTAATCATGGGAAACAGAAGATCGTCGCCTATCACCAAGATTGGAGTGTATTCTTTAGCGCTTAGTAATGGATTAGGTTTAGATTTAAATAATTGTTGCTACTCACCAGATATGGCATGAAACATCATTTCATTTCTTGGTTTGTTTAGACAAGGATTTAGATATTCGTTTAATAATATGAATGGTTGTATTTATGCTTATCTAAATGGTGTTTTATACTTTGAAGCAATGCCTTGTATGGAATTTATGAAAATGTTATGGTTGTAGATATCCTAGGAAATGATGTGTTGTGTATAGATTCTTCCAATAGTATGGATAAAGCATCTTTGTGGCATTATCGTCTTGGACATGTCAACAAGAAGCGCATAGCCCAACTCCAAAAGGATAGAGTGTTGGAGTCATTCGACCTTAGGGAAGATGACACACGTGAATCTTGTTTACTTGGAAAGATGACCAAGTCACCCTTCTTTGGCACTTGTGAGAGGGGTGAGGGTTTATTGGATCTCATACATACCAATGTATGTGGGCCCTTTAGATCTACCACAAAGGATGGGAACCGCTTCTATGTGACTTTTACCGATGATTATAGTAGATATGGGTATATCTATTTAATCAAGCACAATTCAGAAACGTTTGAAAAGTTCAAAGAATTTAAACATGAAGTGGAGAATCAATTGGGCAGGAAAATCAAGATGCTTCGATCCGATCGAGGAGAGTACCTAAGTCTTGAATTTCACGACTATCTCAAGTAATGCGGAATAGTTTCGCAATTGACGCCACCTAGGACACCGCAGTTGAATGGTGTGACAGAAAGGCGCAATCGAACCTTGTTAGACATGGTCCGTTCTATGATGAGTCGTGCTTCACTACTTATCTCATTTTGGGGGTATGCCTTAGAGACTGGCACCCATATCCTTAACCGAGTCTCTACAAAGAAGGTTACCAAAACACCTCACTAGATGTGGATAGGGAAAGCTCCCTTGTTAGCACACATAAAGGTTTGGGGTTGTGAAGTTTTCGTAAGATGAGAAACTCACGACAAGCTCGAACTTCGTAGTAAGCGATGTATTTTCATCGGCTACCCGTAGAAATCCTTTGGATATCTCTTCTATAGACTAAGTGACAATGTTGTAATCATTGCTAGGAGAGGGGTTTTCCGAGAGCGAGAAATCATAAGCCAAGGAGACAGTGGGAGGCAAGTCGATCTTGAAGAGATTCGAGAGTTGAGAGATGAAGGAACCTCTAACGCTGGCGCTCAACCCGAGGAGGAAACTTCGGTTGAACCCATCGACTAATCCTTACCTCTTAGATGAACCTAACAACTATAAGGAAACCATGGTAGGCCCGGAGTCTGCTAAATGGAAAGAGGAAATGGATAGAGAGATTCAGTCCATGTATGACAACCAAGTTTAGAATTTGGTTGATAATGTGCCTGGACGTAAGACGGTTGGGTGCAAATGGATCTTCAAGAAGAAGACCGACGTGGATGGGAATGTGCACACGTATAAGGCATGACTAGTGGCGAAGGGCTTTACTCAAACTCCTGGAGTTGACTATGATGAGACCTTCTCACCAGTTGCTAAGATAAAATCTATTAGGGTGATGTTATTCATTTCCGTATTTCATGATTATGAGATATGGAAAATGGATGTCAAAACCGCTTTCCTTAGTGGGAATTTGGTTGAGGATGTTTACATGGCTCAGCCAGAGGGTTTTATCGATCCGAAGCATCCCAATAGAGTGTGCAAGCTTGTGAAGTGCATTTATGGACTTAAGCAAACATCTAGCAGATGGAATCTTTGGTTTGATGAGAAAGTTAAAGAGTTTGGATTTGTACGAAGTGAAGATGAATCATATGTATATGTCAAAGCCAATGGGAGCATAGTTAGCTTTCTCGTTTTATATGTCGATGACATACTACTCATAGGAAACGACATCCTGACTCTGCAGGAGGTAAAGTCTTGGCTCGGGAAATGCTTCGCTATGAAGGACCTCGGAGAGGCTTCCTATATATTGGGAATAAGGATAGTGAGAGAAAGAAGTAAGAGACTAATAGGACTTAGTCAGAATACTTACTTAGATAAAGTATTGAAACGTTTTAGTATGGAAAACTTGAAGAAGGGAGAACTACCGATACAAAGTAATACAAAGTTGAGTAAGACTCAAAGTCCGAGTACCGAAGTCGAGATAGCTGAGATGAGCCGAGTACCTTACGCTTCCGCAGTTGGCTCAATCATGTATGCTATGACTTGTACTCGCCCTGATGTGGCCTTTGCTTTGAGCATGGTCAGTAGATATCAAAGGAATCCTGGAAGAGCGCATTGGATTGCGGTCAAAAACATCCTTAAGTACCTTCGGAGGACCAACGAATGGTTTCTAGTCCTCAGAGGGATTGATGAATTAAAGGTACAAGGATATAATGATGCCAGTTTCCAGACCGACAGGGACAACTACTGTTCGCAGTCAGGATGGGTATTTACCCTTAATGGAGGAGCGATAACTTGGAAAAGTTCCAAACAGGAAACTGTAGTTGATTCAACGTGCGAATCAGAGTACATTGAAGCGAGCGAAGCGTCAAAAGTGGAAATATTGCTGCAGAACTTCATTGGCGATCTTGGAGTTAGGCCTGCTATAAAGGAGCCCATGGAAATTTTCTGTGATAATGAAGGAGCGGTTGCCTTGACCAAGGAACCGAGGGATCATGGTAGATCCCGACATATCGACATAAAATATCACTTTATTAGACATCGAGTAGAAGAAGGACACCTCGTAGTTAAGTGGATATCATCAGAAGATAACCCATCAGATCCGCTTACGAAGGCACTGAGCAGGGTTAAGCACTTGCAGCATGCTAGGAGTATTAGGCTGAAGGATGATGTTAGTTTATATTAGATAGTTTTAGAAATGTGTAATAGGTAAATGTAACTGACATTTGATGATTAAATAAAATAGTATTGTTTATAAGTAAAGTTACTATCTTATGTTAATTGTTTAGCTATTGTTTCACTTTGCATGTTTTGACTTCCTAAATAATTAAGTTATTAAGAATAATCGAGTTATTCGAATGGTCCACAATCGTTCATATGTTGGAAGTAGGTATGAATGAAGATTGTCATGAATTGGTGTGTAGATTGTCTAAAAGGTATTAGACATAGCAAAGGTTTGCTGCAACGTTCATGAGTGCTTATGAACAAGTTTTGAGCATTGGAATAAACCCGCGCTAGCTAGAATCACATTGGGGTGATCGCAACACGATAATATCATATGGACTTAAAACCTAGATATATGGTTTATTATTTACTAATTGGTTGCACATTGATAATGCGAAACCGCATAAGTAAATTGATGTCATAAAACGCATTGTTGTGTATAGTTGATTAGTCGATAAGTAGATGCATATAAGTCGAAATTTATCTGTTACTTTTATCCTAAGAGGTTAAAAGTGATATCACGGCCGCTCGATGATTTGATTTGACTTATGTGCCGGGCCCGGTCAAGATTGAATTGATGTGTTCAATTAAGTTCTACGTAAAATAAATCTGAGATCGAGAAAATAGTTGCTGGACAATAAGCATGACAATGTTTCATGAAATCGTCTACACGATATCAAAACAGAGGACTGTACGATCCCTTATCTAAAGGACAGGTTACTGATAACATCAGAGTTAACGGCGTCTTTGAGAGCTACGATTGCTGATCAGATTGTGTTTGCATTTATAGTTACTAGACTTATCCAGGTGGGAGACTGTGGGATTAGTGTCTAAGGCTGTAACTATATTTGGTAAGTACTTGACCCGATTATGCATGGTCCTTTTGGGTTGGCTTCACCATAGCAACTTGACAAGCTGATTTATATAGAGAGAAGAGATATTATTATTAATGTATTATAAGAATAACATGTTAAAGGAATAATAATATTAATTTATTTAATATAAGTCATAAATTAATTAGGAATTAATTTGGTGACTTAAAGAGATTAATTAAAGAAAGGGGTATAAACTGTCAAATGTGTGATAGTTGTATTTTGAGCTAAGAATCCTTATGGATATGGGTTGGACGATTTTAGGGATGTGGATCACCTAGAAATCATCTAAGGCTTATCTTGGAGGGATATTGGATTGCTTTGAGGGTAAGTTATCCAATTAGGGTTTTAGGGTGAAACCCTAGGAGCTCATAGTATAAATAGACGCTTAGGGTTGTGGAAATCGACACCTTTGTTATTGGAGTAACCCTAGGGCCGATTTCTCTCTTCCTTACCTCTCTCAAATCATCTTCTTTCTAGTTGGTGTTTGTAAGCCATTAGAGGAGTGATAATTGTGACTCTAAGTCCAAGGAGAAGAAGGTTTCAAGCAAGTAATTCAAGGTATGATTCTAGATCTGTTTCATATGTTTTGATTGTTAGTTTACATTAGATCTAGCCTTGAAAGTCTTGGATATATTGCATGTTCAATTAGAGAAACCTAGATCCAAGCAATTAGGGTTTGCATGTGCACATAGGAAAGTTCTTATGGCTCAAACCCATCATAATGGTACTGACCATCCTAACCATGAAGAAAGCCTTGGGCACCCATAGTCTATTTTAGTAAACCTAACATTTATAATATACATACTTCTACTCCTTGCCATAACTACATCTCAGGGATGTTTGCATGAACTTTGAGAAGAGTTCAACAAAATGAAAATTTTATATATTTATATATAGAGAGAAACGACTATAGTTACTAACAAGCTCGTTCTTCATCATGCAACAGAATGACGCTTCATAAAGAAGTAACCAGCCAACCGGCGAAACACTAATTCTACAGATAGACTCCGACACTTTTGAAGCCTTGGTTACGGCCGCTGTGACAGCCGCCACGACACAAATCAACGCAAACAACACAAATGAGAATGGAATTGGAATCGATGATTCCAATCATAGTAATAACCAAGGAAACCAATGAGTGTCTACCGACAAAGACACTCCAAACTGCGAAACTAAGCACTATAAACGAAAGGCTTGGAGCAAGAAGAAGCAACAGCTAACACTAGAGCCCTCGAAGAGGAAACATGTTATGGTAGTTCATGCTGCCACAACATCCGCCACTCCAGCACAATCCACTCAATATGCTGGAACGCTACCAAAGTGAAACAACTATAACTTCCATCACAAGGGAGTCTGTTGGGTGTTGCATTTCAAGAAATGCAACAAGAATGGGCACACTGCTCTCTTCTGTAGGACTCCGACCCAACACATCACTTCAATCACCAAAATCATAGAAATATAAGTATGTCATGCATGCGGTGAAACAAGACATTTCAAGAGAGATTGTCCAACAGAGAGGAATGACAGAGGCGTGGGAGGAGTTTAACCATTGTATATGTCGAAACAACAAGGAACCCTTCTGGGATTTTTGTTACGTTTCCAACCAATAATATTTACAACTTAAATCTTTACTGAGACTAGTACTAATTAAAAGGTAATTAAATTGTTCTCTCGTCAGAGCAAAGCACCACATTAATAAAAAATAATTAAGGGTCCTTACAGCTAAGCTAGGATGGCTTGGTGTAAACATTATGGTCATATGTAATTAAGATTCTATAGAATTAGAGAGCGTGATTTCGCCTTAAATCTTGTTCCTTGTCTGGTAGTGGAGTTAGGGTAGAGTCACTCAGTCGACTATCTCCTTAGCCTTAATTATATATGACTTGTAGACACCAAGCGCTTATTGAGGGACCTAGTAGGGGTCATAATATGAAATATCATTACCAGTTATCGGGGCACTTGTACTACTAGTACTCACTTAATGAGATACAAAAGGTTCGCAATAGTAATAATAAGGATAAAATTGAAAACACTAAAGATGTACACGTATAATGCACTATCACTTTGAACAATCACCACTTCGAAACCAAATTACTAACTGTTACAAAAATAAGTTCCAAACATCGACATTTGACATGGGTTGGCTAGGTCCTCGCCATACCAACTTCATGTACTACGAAGAGACCCTTGGCCTTAACCGACCAACTAAAGAAGCCCTCTCAATCTATAAATACACAGACCCCAGAATCACCACTCGCTTTAAAAATCAGAAGGACCCATGCGAGGGATACCATGCCTTCCTCACACATACGGTAAATGAGAAGCAAGAAGCAAAAAACATCAAGGATGTTTCGGGAATCCACAACCCCCAAAGTGTTACCATCAGATCCCCCAGGAATACCCTCGTACAACATGTCAAGTTCATGAATAGGGACTACGGACCCATACGGTTCACCTATCACAACTAGGGGTATATGTGAGGGCTGTGTATATAAGATTGTACGAATGTAGGCTGTGTGATTCTGCCTTGACTCCTGTGTTGTGGGCTTGGGGTAGAATCACTTATGCGTCTGTCTTTTCAATCTTAATTATATACGAACTGTATGCACAAAATAATGATAGACGAACGAAGTATGAGTCATACTTTGAACTTTATAACCAAGTCACCCAAGACAACAGGTGGTCGCGATGCCATTTGGGTGATAGTTGACAGATTGGTAGATTGCATGGAATACCAATATCCATTATCTATGTCAGGGATTGTCAATTTACCTCGTGGTTATGGTAGTAACTTCAAAACCCCATGGGAACTAAACTTGACATGAGTACAACCTACCACCCACAAACCGATGGGTGGAGTGAGAGAAATATACAAATGCTAGAAGGCATGTTGAGAACTTGTGTGATATATTTTGGTAAAGCTTGGGATACCCATTTACCGCTCATCGAATTCTCATACAATAACAGTTATCACACTAGCATCAAGGTTTCTCCATTCAAAGCCTTCTATGGTCGTAAGTGTAGATTACCTATGTAATGGCTGAAGTGGGTGATTCGCAACTAGCTAACGGGCCAATTCCTAACAGCACCCTCACTGGCTAGGAGATCATAAGAGAAATGAACAAGAAGATTGTCCAAAAACTGAGAACAATGAAAGCTTCTAGAGACAAAGAATAATATTACGGATAAAAGATGGAAGCCCTTGGAATTCCAGGTTGGAGAATGGGTACTGCTAAAGGTCCCACCCTAGAAAGGAATGATACATTTTGGAGAACATAGGGAACTAAATCCAAGGTATATGGGGCCATTCGAAATCCTCACCAAGATTGGCCCGGTAGCATACAAGCTTCAATTACCACAAGAATTCAATAGCGTACATCTTACCCTTCATGTGTCCAACCTAAAGAAGTGTTTGTCCGATGTGACTCTCATCATCCCACTTGAAGAAATCGAAATCAACGACAGTCTCCACTTCGTAGGAGAACCGGTAGGATATATGGACTAGGAGATCAAAAGAACGAAACAAAGTTGCATCCCTATTGTGAAGGTCCAATGGAATGCTAAACAAGGACCCGAGTTCACCTGGGAATGCGAAGACGAGCTGAAACAAAAATACCCACATCTTTTCCCCAACCCTTGAAGTTCCATTCAAAATGCTAATTTCGGGACAAAATTCCTTCTAATGGGGGGCTGATGTGACAACTGTCAAATTCTTGTCAAGCAAAGTAAAAAAGTTCAACAATTGCAAACTGGTCAACTCAACTAGTACTTGTATGCTAGGACATACTTAATGCTTACTAATGTACACCTCCATATCTTAATACAAAGTATCACTCAGAAGTTTCAAATGTTCAAAAAACCTAAACTCTAAATTGGGTGAGTGATGTAACGACTTGATAAAACACTATTATATACCCTTCGGGGGTGTATAACACTCGTAACAAGGCATAGTGGAGGTTAAAATCCTAGCACTACAAGGCCAAACACTAATCAAGGCCACCGACAAAGTCTCTCTCACTCTCTCCCAAATATTTCACAAATCTCTCTCAAAACCTCTTTCAACATTTTATAAACATCCATGCTATCCCGACCCTTCAATTGTTGGAAACAACTCGAAACAGGAAGATAATACGAAAACAGCACCTTAGATGTGAAAACCTCTCAAGAAATGAAACCCTCTCACATGAAACCCTTCTGATGCGAACCTCCATCTCACTACGAATCTTACCTTCAGACCGAGACCCATGCCTATGAACGGAGGACCTTCGCTGCCGACAGTTCTCGTACGAACCAAGTTCACAGCTTACTCCACGCCTTGCAAACGAGAGCTCTAGCATACGAGCCTCTTGCACTCTACTTTTGCATCCAGCAAGCTCTCACATCGAATCCTCTTGCTGCAAACCTACTCGGGTGTGACCCCCCCTGCGAACCCTCTTGCATCTTCGTTTCTTTTCCCGCTTTTTAACCACTTTCACATTTTAGGCCCGTTTTTTATGCTTTTGACGCGAGATTTTCAACCAAATCCATATTTTTGACACCTTAGACCCCCTAAACTCATATTTTATCCCCATTTTGAAGATTTAAATAATATAAATCATACTTTACTTAAGATTTATATTATTTAAATCTCTTTGACTTTTCTCAGAAAGTGATGACGTCAACCACCCTCACGTCAACTTCATGTCACTATTCACATCTAGCTAGCCAATTCAATAAGCTTCTTGAACACTCTTCCCATCAAATCAGCAATTAGAAACAAATCCAAGGGATTTTTTTCACTTCTCATCCAAGATTCATCAACTCTCCTCACCAAAAGCAAACTTTCATTCTATCTCTCCCTTCTTATACACAATTTTCCTAGGAGATTCACAAGTATTTCCTCCATTTTGGTAAGTATTTTCCTTTAACTTCTACACAATCTTCACATCTTCATACAAATCATTGATCATTTACACAAATATCTACATATTTGTTCTTCGAATCTTCAAATCTTCAAGCATCTTTCAAGTGTTCTTGACTTGAAACTCTCCATCTTCAACCTTCCACCACAAGAAATCAAAATAGGTGAGTTCATAACCCTGTATTTTCATGTTTTCTTCATGTTTTAAGGGGGGTGGGGGGAGGGGAATACAAGTTACAATGCCAACACACATCCTAAACTCAAGCATTATGTTTTAGCAGAAAAGTTAGGATCTATTCACGAACTGTTTTGACCATCTTAAACTTAATATTTTTCAAAACAGTTCAATATGAAAATATTTCAGGTTTATACCTTTCTAATGACTACTTGCACTCGTTCATATGATTTTTTTTAAAGTTTACGACGATTTTTATAAAACTGTCTATCATTTGAAGATTTTATTTCGGACCATTTAGTGATGATGAACATTTTCACACTAGTTTGAGACCACTAAAAATCATAATAAAAATTATGAAAAAAGTAGACTTATTTTATAAACTCTCAGAGTCTACGGATCTAGTTTTCAACTTACGGTGATTTTTCTAAAAACAGTGACAAAAACGTTAAAACTAGTAAAATAGTTTACAAGTTCATTAACACTTTGTAACATGTTGAGCAGAGTGTATATCAATAAATAGCTACAGTTTGATTGTATTTCATGTTAGTTTACTTCCATGAAACAAAAATAGTCGTTCATTATAAGGGTTTTCATTCACTACAAGCATATATGATAAACTATAATAGGTATAGTTTATGGTACATTAACATTTTGAACAACTAAGGAAGGTTTCTTTTATACTACGAAAAAATGTTTTCATTTACACTAGACGTAAACTCATTGAATCAAATTTGTGAGACATTACTTCAATGTACTCTTTAGAGTATTGGTTAAATTAATGTATTATAACCATAGTCTCTTGTAGGGAGAGCATGATACTTGTGTATAGATCTATATTAGGACTGACAATCCCACACCTACGTTGCATGCAATAACTTGACCGACAGGTCTGGGGTGACAATTGTCAAAACATTCTGACGCCCAAAGTACATCGCAATAGGCTTACTATGTACTTTGCACGGTTATATTAACTCACATAGGGAAACAACGACACATATAGTTTACGAGGATTTAAGAATCACATAAAAGGGGTTTTATTATCATCATAAAACTACATTACACTATTTACAAGTACATAACAACTTTCATTTTGGAAATCATCTTACATTCTAAAGGGTTTTTATTTATTTAAAACTACATATACTATCATAAGTATGGAAAACATGCAATTTTGGAGGAATATTTATCCAGGTGTATACATACATAAGGGTTGCATACAATTACAACTACATTATACTACTTTTCTAGTACATAGTAAATTACATTTGAAAAAGGACCATTTTTGTTAACTCTATGATTACCTAGTGAGTATGTTAGGGTTATACACTATGAAGACATGATAAGTAGTGGAATGTGTGACTTTCGCCTTACTTCTTGTCCCTTGTTTGGTTGTGGGGTTAGGGCAGAACCATACATTCGACTGTCTGATCGATCTGGATTTTATATAACTCATATTCATTAATTGATTGTTGAAGAAACTGGTATGGGTCACCTTACTTACAAATTATCTACTAAGAAAATATTGAATTTTCTTAAGAAACACACTAACGTTTTCAAGGAACAAAGAACATATTTTCAAATACAAAAGTGCTTATGAACTCACCAACTTAAATGCTGATACACTTTCAAAACCACTTGTATTCTCAAGGAACCAATGGATAGGTACACACACAAGTTTCGAAAAGAGGGAGTATAATCGCTTCAAGTCTTAGTTTTTGCTATTTACTTTTGAAATCAATCATCTGTAATTCAAATACAATGTAAACACTCTATTATCAATACAATGGTTGTTGTTTCTTGGATTACTATTATTTATTTTTGATGATATTGTACATGAAGTCCTCTTTCCCCGAACGTTTCCGCCATTCCGGTTTGCGGGTGTGACACACGCCGTGTGTAACACCCCCAAAACAAGGATGGCGGAAACGTCCGGGGGTGGAGGACTTCATGTATAATATCATAACCACAATTGAAATAGTAATTCAAGAAAACACAACCCACATATATATAATTGAAAGATTTACATCATTGTATGAATTACATGTTTCCAAATGAATTACAATATGTGGATAAAATGTGAAATGTTTGACGCCTTAACGGGTCATCCTCAAAATGCACTTGGTTACCTGTTTAGTGATTTCCTGAGAATACAATTTGTTTGAAAAAGTGTCAATATAAAGGTTTGTGAGTTCATAATCTTTTCTTTTGAATTGATAAAAGGCTTTCTCTTGTAAATGTAATGTATGTTCCAGAAAACTCCGATATTTTCCTTAAAATGTATAATGTGGTCTTATATCCAGAGACCAAAATGTATAAGTAACCTTTCTTACTTATATTAAATAATGCAAGTTTAAATCGACAAAAACTCTTTTAATTTCAATGAAATTCCCGTAAATACCTATGTTGTTAATACTTAATGTGAGTTATTATAACCATGCTATGACCTAGTTGACTTGAAATGACGTTCTTCAGGCGTCGGAAATGTTATGACATTTGTCACCCCAGACCTGCCGGTCTAACTGTTCAATGCAGTTAAGATGTGGGTTTGTCAAACACAATATAGATCTATATACAACTATCACGCTCTACCTCCAGGAGACTCTGGTTACAATATAGGACTTATTGGTAAATTGAAGCGAATGTCTCACAAAGTCATTAACGATTTTACGTGTAATGTAATGAAAATCCCTTTTGTATAAATGTACCCTTTTTGTATGAGTGTGTTATGTAATGTATCATAAACTATACCTATTATAGTTTATCAAAGCAAGGGAATTAGTGGTAATGTACATAAACTATACCTATTATAGTTTATTCAAATGCTTGTATGTAATGGATGTACTTTGATTATAACAATTTGTTATCTTCTATGTTCTATATATCAAAATCCATTTGTTAACTGATGCATGTCTATATACTAACACAAAATGTCATTTATTTGCAATAACATATATTCACATAGAGATATACACCTTGCCCGACATGTTACAAGGTGAAATAAAATTGATAGCGTTTTTCTGTTGTAAACATTTTCTATTACTGTTCTTAGAAAATTTATATAAAATTCATAACAGATCCAAATCAGAATCCGTAAATTCTAGGAGTTTGGAAAACGTGTCTAGTTTGTTCATAAATTTTCTCAAGATTTTTAGTGGTCTCCAACATGTGTGAAAACGTCCATAATCACAGACTGGTCCGGATTGGTTCTCGAAATGATAGACAGTTTTGTAAGAATCACCATAAATTGTAGAAAAATTGTATGGGGATGTGCATGTAACCATTTTAAAGATAAGAACTGGAACTACTTTAACCTAAAACATTTTTCAACACTAAAATGTTTAAGTTGATGAAAACTGTCCGTGAATGGAGCACAGCGTTTCTGATGAAAGCTGTTAGAAGAACGTAGTGGCGTTCTTGGTGTTTTAACTTATATTACCCCCCTTAAAACTTAAGAAAACATGAAAATGTAGGGGTATGAACTCACCTTGTGTGATTTCAGTGGGTGAGTATTGGACAAGAGAAGTGTTCCACTCAAGAACACTTGAAGATGCCTTGATGATTTTCGAGAATCTAACACCAAGGGACGGAATTTGTGCAAGGAATCAATGATTTGAGTAAAAGGAAATCTAATAACCATATAGAGGGTGATGATACTTAAAAAATGAAGGAGAAAAGCTGGAAAATGCCTTGGAAATCTCGAATTGGTGTGAGAGAATTTGAGAGAAAAGTGGATTTGATCTTTGGTGGAAATGAGAGAAGTATGTGAGAATGAGGAGAGAGAGAGAGAGAGAGAGAGAGAGAGAGAGAGAGAGGGAGGGAGTTTTTCCAGCTCTAAAATGTGGGAATGGTTGGAAAAATGATGAGAAAGTACCTTGACATGACCAAGGTAGGGTGGGAGGAGTGGCTGGCCATAGAGTGGGTGAGGGGGGTGGTTGCTTGTGTTATAAAGTAAAACAAGATCAACACTACACCTTAATTACTCCAACCACTAAATCTTGGATAAGATTTGCATTAAAAATGTGATTAATTAAAACATATGCATCTTAATATGTTAAAATAAATTTTTGGGTGAAAATCCCCCGTTAAAATAATTAAAAACGGGCTTAAAACTGATTCGTGGTTGAAAACCGGTTAAAAGATGGAAAAATCCGAAGTCTGGGCGGGGTCTCAGCCTCAGCCGCCTAAAACCAAAGTGGCTGGGCTTTTGGTGCGGATCCGAGGGAGAAGGGAGGCTGCGGTCCACAGGCAAGATCGAAGCGGGGGCTCGGTTCTGGGTTCAGTAGCTCCGGGCTTGGTGGCTGTGGGCTTGACGGCTGCGGCTCTGGGCTTCGGCTCGGTGGCTGCGGCTACCCAAGAGCCTCGGTTCTCGCTGCTTTCGGTCCAAGAGGGTTTCGGGTCTTTTGGGGTATTTTACTTATTCTAACCTCGTTTTAAGCGATTTTTGACCCGGTTAAGGGTCAGGATGACCCGAATGATTTCAAAAAGTTACAAGAACTTTTGAGAGAGATTTGGGAGAGACTTGGGAGAGATTTGAAGTAGAAAGAGATAGAATGAAAACGATATAGGGAGATTCCATTTATGACCTTATTGAGCATCCGTCTTTGCAATGCAAGGTCCGTAAACCTCATTAAGCCATGTTTTAGTGTCCTACACACTCACGATGAGTGTGCAATAGTGTTTTTATCTCTTTGGTTCATTGTTTAGCACTATCAAGGCTAAGGAAAATTTAACACACAAATTTTCCAAATGATGTTTTCTCATTACAAGAGCGAGTTGTTTAGTAATTACATAATGTAAACCCTAATATAAAAGGGTTAATTGAGTCGTCCAGGTTGACGCGTTGAATTTGTTTGACTTTGATTCGACTCGAAATTGACTGTTGTCACACCATGGGGATGCATTTTTGGTCATGGGGGTCTTTGGAATCTTCACGATGTGGCAAGTAAAGATCACAAAGCAGGTCATCCCTGGCGTCTTAAACCCTAATTTGTGGGGTATTTAAAGGAAAATGGTTGGCTAGGGTTGTTCATTCTTAACCTCTATCACTCTCAAACCCCAATAACCCTAACCCTAATCCTTATTGGTTCTCTTGTGCTCATTTTAGTAAACTTGTGATGTTTTGAATGATGAAGAAGAATTAGGGCCTTGGTTCAACAAGTGATCATTTCCTTCATTTGTGCACATCTTCTGGACTCCTTGTAAGTCCTCAAGCATCAACCTTTTTTGTTCTTTTTCATATATCTAGATTTTGGAGCGTGTTTTGGTCATTTTGGAGTGGTTTGAGTTGTTATAAGAGATAAAGTTTGCAACTTTATCGTTTCTCTGTATCCTTTGAATGTTATATCTTATAGATCTGCAATGTAAGGTAATTTGTGAACCATGCTTGGATTTTGGGTCATATTCACTACTAGAAAACAGCCTTTTACGAGACACAATGCGTGTCGTAAAATGCTCAAACGACGTGCAAATGCACGTCTAGGAAGACCCTGTCATAACAAGAGACGACACGTTTTTGCGCGTCGTCTATTTACGACATGCATTTATGATGCACATTTACGACATGAATTTACGATGTGCAGTTATGACACACAATGCGTATGAATGAAGGCCATGTCATAAAGGAAGATGACACGCATTTGTGTGTCGTAACCCTACAACGCGCGTGTTTATGACATGCAAAGTGTATCAAGGTAGCTCATGTCATAAAGGAAGACGACACGCCAATGCATGTCATAACATTACGACGTGCCTTTGCGACTCACAATACGTATTATTAAATGTATTGTCATAAACGAAGATGACACGCATTTGCATGTCATAAATTCCAGATACCAGTGACTATACACCTTTACCACGTGCATTTATGATACACATTTACAATGTGAGTACACATAATATATATATATATATATATATATATATATATATATATATATATATATATATATATATATATATATATATATATATATACCAACACATTCATTTTCATCTAAACGTCAAACAAGTTACATATATGTTGAATTATCTACTACATGTCAAGTTACCTAAGTAACATTACTAAAAGTTAACAAAAACATGTACATGCGTGTAAAAAGACTACCTAACATTACACCACATGTCACAAGACCATAAATACCATTTCACTGTTAACCATACCGTTGTTTTGCGGATACATTGTCAAAAGTCCATACATATCATCGATAAATGAGGCTTGTAACAAACTCTAACCATTCTTCACGTATCTCATCGATATCATCAATTGTGTACTCAACTTTGCCATCCCCGAGCTGTGAAAAAATTTGCATATTGTTTTTATTAATAAAAATAGTGTGTTAACATATTCTGTAATAGTAAGTTGCTATATTTAACATATAAGCATAAAATGTAAATTATTCTTTCTTAATACAACATTGTACTTTCAAATGAATGAAAGCACATTGTTATTTTTGCATGTAACCTAATATTTCAATTATAATTATGAGAGTAGGATGCCATAAAATGATCCTTTTTCAATTCATTTCCAATTAAATTATAGTAATGAGAGTAGAATGCTATATCCTTACATTGTCTTTGACCAACACTTCAATTCCTTCTTCCACTATCTCCTTCATGAACCTTAGCATGTAGTAGCCACATTCGGTAGATCCAAGCTGAATTGGACTCTACCAAATTACATATAAAACGATCATTGCAATTGATCTAAAAAATAAAGCTAAAACTGCAATTTCAATTAGGAATTAAGTGCTGACCGTAACATTAACCCAATTCATTTTAACCCTTTTGTTGGATCCACTTTGTGTAGCGTACATAACTATTGCCCTATAAAAGCATTAAAAATAGGTGTTTATTGTATTCACATCAAATGTTTTCATAATTTATATTACTTACGAATCAACAATTTGCAAAAACTGCATATTGAAATTGGTAGAACTCAAGGAATAAAGATAATAGCAAGTATTTGATTTCATGTCTAGTACACCCAACACCCAATGTCTTCTACAAAATCCACAAACAAAATTAAGTCAGTCATTTTCATAATAAAATGTCAAAATCAAACCCGGGATTGTAGGGCATAAAGATGATGTCATTTCCCTTTCTACTAGGGCATAACTGATCTACTAAACCTCTGCTTGCATCATCAATATTCTTAGATTTCCCTTTATGCGTACTTGGCAAGATTAATGTCGGTTCACAAAGCGAATTCCGTAATCTCTTTTTTTTTGGCGGGGGGGGGGGGGGGGGATACTTCATTTTGTTAAACAACACCCTGTTATCAATCAAAAACTAAATTCATTAATAAATTTTTTTAAGACACAATGTTATTTAAATTAAAATCGTTGCACTTACATCATATAAGACACAATGACAACACCAGTCAGCTCATCCATTGTAAGAACCACTTCAAAATCAACCCATGTTAAGTACGTGTAACTATCGTACCCATAAAAAAGATCGCTCTCACTCTGCACTTTTATAGAATCAACCTTTGTAACTTGTCTATCAGACATCGTATATGTTAGATTAATGTCTAAGTCCATAACTATAATTGGTAAGACTTGACCCGACCCGGCATGGTCCATTTGGGTTACATACCATCATGCACTTGGATAGACTATAATGAGAGAAATAAGACACTTATGGTTATTAATATATTATAAGTTCTAGTGTATTAATAATAAGAATAATAAGATTATTTAATTAGTATTGATCAAGAATTAATCTAGGATTAATTAAGTGATCAAAAGAAGACTAATTAAATATATGGGTTGATTGTGTAAATCATCCATACTTATATAGTGGGCTAATGCTCCATGGATAATCAAGTTGGGCTAAAACCCATAGGATGGTCCATGGATGCTCCATGGTGTATTTTAACCCATGGATCCATGGAAATGGAAAGCCATGACAATTAAGGATTTACCCTAATTGTAACACTATATAAAGATCTTATTCTTGACAAAAATCGGCCACTAGTATTATTCTAGCGAGGGCTAGCCGATTTCATGAAGTGTAGAACTCTCTCAAGCTTTTCTAAGTGTTTTGATGATTGTGATTCCATTTGAGGCTTCCACACTATTGGGGCTAGGCACTCAAGCTTCATGAAGACTTTCTACATCAAAGAGGTATGTATTCTATCTTGTTACACTCATTGTTTTGTATGCTAGATTAGGATAATACCTTGGATATTCTTATTGCATGTATAATAGAGAAAACATAGATCCAAGGTATTTAGGGTTGCATGTACACTTAGGAGTGTTAGAATGCTCAAAACCCAACAGTGGTATCAGAGCCTAGGCTTGTTTTCTTGTTATACTTGCAAATGGAGCTGAAAAATCGAGTTTTGATGCTGTCAGCCCAGCAGACTCGCCGAGTCCATGAAGGGACTCGACGAGTCCAAGGCAAAATGCATCCAACTCGCCGAGTTTTGTTCATGCACTCGACGAGTTGGACCCCAGACAGCATATTTTCGAGGTTTTAGGCTAGAAATGGACTAGGAACATTACCCTACGTTGTTTTTGAACTTATAAACTTATTTTTTAATGTGGTAATGTTCATGCTAATCCATTTTTAAAGATAATTGTCAATAGATTCATGTTTTGTATTAGTTTAAGGTTTAGACTAATTACATGAAGAAGTTTGATATGAATTATCTTGTTCTTATGAGTTGCTTAGATTAATAGAAAAGTTAATTGAAATAGTTGTTTTCAATCCATTTTAATCTAAGAGTTGAGTATAAAATGTGTTTGTGTAACTTGTCCTCAAGTTACATGAAGAGTCACATTAAAGACTCATAAAACTCATAAAAATTGGTAATGGTTACAAAATGAAGAGTCTTGTGTCATTGAATTTTTTTTATGACTCCATAACTTGTCCTCAAGTTATGGAAATTCAAGAGTCACTTCATTAATAAATAAATAAATAAATAAAGTGTAACCTTAATTAATTCCATAAGTTATAAAAATAAAGAAAAGTTAATTCTTTTATTTGTTTAAAGTCTTCCATAAGTTATGGAACTTGAAGAGTTTTTGGATTAAAGCTACTTTAAACACATAAGTTATGGAATTAATTAGTTTTGAATAGTTTCAAAACTTGCCCTCAAATTTTGGAATTCGAAAAGTTTTCTCTTATGAATACTTTAATTCCAAGTTAGCCCTTAGAATTTTAAAAGAGTTAAAATTCAACACTTATACTATTTATAACATTAATGGTTAATTATTATATATATATGTATAAGAACAAGTCGTTTTACCGTTAGTAGGCCTCATTCACGAAACCGGTCTATAAGGTGGGTATAAGGTTGTTGCCTATAAAATGGTGACATAATGGGTGTCCACGCTCACCCACCGCTTGCTTGATCGGTGGAGGGTCGTTAGCCGAACGGGTAGGACAATGACTTTAAATTCTCCCTTCATTAAAAGTATTAATGATAAATACTAAAGTAACTAAAATCTTAATAATTCCCAATCTTAGTTACCTTAGGAAAAATGTGAATTCGGTGCTAGCCCATGGAATTCACACTTTGTACCTTACCAAGTCGTTGGTGGAGCGTGTGTGGGTAACCGGTACACTGGATGTGCGCTGGTCAAGGTCCACCACAAAGATTGATTTGTCATGATTTACTAAAGATTAGTAAATATGATTATACTTATAAGGTTAAGTATAATTCAGTAACATTGGAAAGGTTCCAATGTATGGCAGAGCGAATAAGAAGAATCAAATTAGGCAAAGGGATAAAAGTTTTCTCAAATATGAAAAGATGGGAGAGTACTTTAGTATCAGTTTTATGATCATCTTAATGATTTAGAAACCATATCACAAATTCATACTCTAAGGACGTCTTAGTGCATTGTTATGGCTAAGAAGAGAGGTCATGAATTGTTGGATTGGTTAAAATCAAGAAGATGAGTCATACTTCGTTCCAAAACAATTCTTAGAGTCATACTCCAAGATTGTAACATTGAGTGACATAAAGTAAGGTTTAAAAGACTTATCAAATGTAGTGTAAAATGTTTTCTACTCTTGTACATTTGAGATTGGTAAGTTGTGATGTCTTGGATGAGACAAAGACCAACTAAGACCAATTGTGTGAAGTGTTAGTCTTGATAAGAATCCACACTATCCCTTGAATATTTGTTTTGTCAAGGAATGGTTATTGACTAGGAAAAACTTATATGTCAAGGGGACAGTGGGAGCCTTAAAGATCCTGAAAGAGTTTCAAGAATTAATCAAGAGTGAAACCTGTAATTTATCACTAGCACACGACTTAAGGTTTGCAACCTAACGTGTTGACATAATTATTATTTCTGTACCTACTTCAAATAAGTTGAATTTGCATGTGAGTTATCAGAGTTCAACTTGGAAGCATTGGTGGGCCTTGTGCTACCATGGTGACAAGAAAGTAAGATTGAATAAGTTTAATCCATGTAAGGCTAAATTTGTCACTAACCTTATCTTGTGATTATGGTTTTGACAAATTCGCATGGATAGGAACTCATACACTATAAAATCTAAGTGTCATAAGGTTTCTCTCCGATTCATGAAAATGATGGTGAGGAAACGCTTTCACTAAGTAGATTTTACGTAGATAGTAATTGTGTTATTTGCATTTTCAAAAGTCGTTGGTGGAGCGCGTGTGGTTAACCGGCACACTAACATGGACTTGTGAGAAATGGCAAATGCCTAAGCAATTGAGACAATGATTACGACATCCCTTTTCATAGTTCTGAAAATTGTTTAGACACACGTGTGAGCTATCTAAGAAAGGATGTATGAATCTAAATTTCAGAAGTCCAGCAGATTTCTGAAAATATGTCAGAGCTAGTGGGAGCATAAGTGTTATGCTGTTAATCATCATGTTAGTGGGAGCATGATTATTATGATTAGTATTGCAAGCTAGCAATGTTAATTATAGAAAACAAAGTTTCAATCCGTGAAGTTGCAGGGGTTGAAAAGTTGTTTTGCTATAATTAAGGGAGAGGAAATTATACTTCATTTCAATTCTAAAGCTTAGATTGAGATTTTAATCATCTTTAGTCAAGAATATATATGAATTTTGTGTTGGAATGGTTCAACTTGAAGAAATTCTATATATATTGCGTTTTCAAATTCGATTATGATTACGACATCCCTCTTCATAGTTAAATTTTGAAAACATGGCAAATAAAAAATATTGTAGCAAAAGACTGGTCTAGTATCATGTCTTTATGTCAAACATCATGAATCGTGTCCCATATGCTTCGGATATAGGATCGATTTCACGTGCTATAATATTCATCCTCTCTAAATTTTCCAAATGCTTAAGGCATTTCGAAGGGAAAAGTCTAGAACTGGATATGACTAAAGTGATTAAGCAATTGTCGAGGACAATCTGAGGTTCGCCAAAGATTGGCTGCTCAGGGACATTTGGAAGTCTAGTGTTAATTTTGGTAGGACCATATTGACATTTTCTGAAAAGAGGTAACTCTTGTTCGGAAGTGATAGTCAAATGGGACTATGGAAATGTCTCCATAGGTGGAAGTTATTCAATCTATGTAAGATTAGGAAACTTAATGCAAGAAGGATGTTCCGAAGGAGCTGATCTCCTTTGGAATGCTCTGTAATGGTTGTTGTCAAGTCTTTCTGACTTCATGCATAATCATTACAAGAGGATCAATGCATATAAGTTTAGAATCTAACAGATTTCAGTAAATGACATGAATTTGGAATTCTTGCATTTACAATAAGGATTTGGGATTGTGAAATGAGTATCATTGGAATCATGTTCAATTGATCTACATCACAATGTAAGGATCATAGACAAACATAGTGTGCATACTTGGGGTATGGCATAACTATTGTTTAGAAAACAAAGTGTACATGCTAGGAGCATGGGACGACTGTTGTTTTATTCGAGTCTTAAGTTGATTATTTGAAACATTGAATAATGTGTAATCAATATGGTGATAAATAAAAAGTGGTTTTATTTATATTCAAAAGGGTTCTGAGACCATATTAGATTCGATTATTATTGTGTTTCACTTTGCATGTTTTGACTTCCAAAATAGCTAGGTTATTCTTTCCGAATGAATAAGTTATTTAAACACTCCAAAGTCCTTCATATGTTGGAAGTAGATATGAATCAAGACTGTCATGAATCGGGTTTGTAGATGGCTAAATGGGTTTAGTCATGGCAATGGTGCTACAACATTCATGAGTGCTCATAAGTTATGAGTATTGGAATAAACCCACGCTCACTTGTATCACTTCATGGAATTTATCTCGAGTGATCGTGAGACGATAATATCATATAAATCTTCAAACCTAGAGATATGAGTTGTTACCTATGGGTTGGTTGTGCATTGATTGCATGTAAACGCATCAGTAACTTGATGTTATAAAACGTGCCTTTGTGTACAATTCAACAAGTAGTAGAACAAGTATATGAGTCGAAGTTTATCTGTTCCTTCTAGAAATAGAAGCGATATTTGGGCCCCTCAATGATTTTGTTGTGACCTATGTACCGGCCGGTCAGAACTGAATTGATGTGTTCGATTAAGTTCTTTGTCAAACAAATCGAAAATCGGGAAACAAACTGCTGGATAATAAGTACGACGTTGTTCCATGTATTTGTCCGGCTGATATCATGAGAACAGAGGATTATATGATCCCTTATTTAATGGACAAGTCATTGACAAGATTAGAGTTCATCTACAAAGTCAGAGTTCGACAGAAGCTTTTGAGAGCTACGATTTCCAGTTGGTTCCTGAAGTCATACGCAATAATAGTTTTAGACTTATCCAAGTGGGAGACTGTTGGATTAATGTCTAAGTCCATAACTATAATTGGTAAGACTTGACCCGACCTGGCATGGTCCATTTGGGTTACATACCATCATGCACGTGGATAGACTATAATGAGAGAAATAAGACACTTATGGTTATTAATATATTATAAGTTCTAGTGTATTAATAATAAGAATAATAAGATTATTTAATTAGTATTGATCAAGAATTAATCTAGGATTAATTAAGTGATCAAAAGAAGACTAATTAAATATATGGGTTGATTGTGTAAATCATCCATACTTATATAGTGGGCTAATGCTCCATGGATAATCAAGTTGGGCTAAAACCCATAGGATGGTCCATGGATGCTCCATGGTGTATTTGAACCCATGGATCCAAGGAAATGGAAAGCCATGACAATTAAGGATTTACCCTAATTGTAACACTATATAAAGATCTTATTCTTGACAAAAATCGGCCACTAGTATTATTCTAGAGAGGGCTAGCCGATTTCATGAAGTGTAGAACTCTCTCAAGTTATTCTAAGTGTTTTGATGATTGTGATTCCATTTGAGGCTTCCACACTATTGGGGCTAGGCACTCAAGCTTCATGAAGACTTTCTACATCAAAGAGGTATGTATTCTATCTTGTTACACTCATTGTTTTGTATGCTAGATTAGGATAATACCTTGGATATTCTTATTGCATGTATAATAGAGAAAACATAGATCCAAGGTATTTAGGGTTGCATGTACACTTAGGAGTGTTAGAATGTTCAAAAGCCAACAGTATATTGCAGTAATTTTCAAAATACTACTCTTCTCAATCATTATCCTTTTCTTCATCTGTGCTTTGGTCCACCTTCTTTGCAAGGTCACATTTTGTTTCTCCTTTTAATCTTCTTTTCTATTACATCCCCTTCTTCCATATCATCCCCTTCTTCCACATCATATGGTTCTTTTTTTCCATCAAGCATATTTCATGTCCGCTTTTCTTTCTTATTACATCCTATTTCTTCTTTTAAAGGTGTTGCACCTTCCTTCACTGGTGTTGCATGTTTTTTCACAGGTGTCGCTACCACTTTTCCCTACAAAAAATTATAAAAAATACAGAATGAAACAGGAATCATTTACTGAAGCTGAAAAAGAACTCACTCAAATATCAAAAAAATAAAAAAACCAAGGGCAAATGTGTGAAAACTTTGTATTTTTTAAATTTGTGAAAATTACCAGGTCAGAGCATCGGATAACTAAGTGTCTTGGCCAACTTAGTATGTGTCTCAGTGCATCTTTGACCTTCACAATGAAATCCTCTTCAAGTGGAATGGGTATTAAAGCTTCTCATTGTAAAATTGTTTCCATCATAACTTGAATGTTTTCATCTATTACATAAACGTAAAAAAATAATTAATATCCAATATTCTAAAAAATGAAAATATATAAATTGTAATAATGCAAATATTTTAAAAATACCCGATGCACTATACGTCATTATGGTTCCTTTAGCGACTACATTTGCACCAAATTCAACCGCAAGAAGACATGAATTATCCTACCAAAATATAGTATATATGTTAGTTTGTAGCAAAAGAAAATACTTTAAATATATTTTTCATTATTGTCTTCAAGGACTTACAAGTGATGCATCCCGTGGTTCTTTTTCAACATCTTCAATGATGCCCCTACTTGGCAACCTGCAACTTCAAAAACATTAAGTACACCTCTTTTTAGTTTCTCCAAGTCATCTTCAAGTTTGTTGATTCGTGTATCCACCCTCTCGTTCTCAATCCCCAAGTAATACTTAACGTTCTTGGGTAAATAAAAGTATTGTTGCGGCGTTATAAATTTACCCATCACTCATACACGCCCACGTTGTTCCTGAGTACCTGTCACACCCCGCTAAAGCGGAAACGCAAGGTATGACAGCGATAACGGTTTCAATGCAAAAGATAAAGATACATCACCATAGCAGTATTTAAAAGTTTACAACCCATAGCTTCAAAAGAAACAAAATACAAGTTTTTCAAAATAACATTGTTCAAAATATAGCTTCATAATAGCTTCAACACGATGCAGCATGCTCTATGATGATGAATCTTTACATCCACTTACTAATTACTTCCTGAAAAAGCATGTAAAACGAGCGTCAACTATGAAAATAGTTGGTGAGTATCACAAGTTTATAAAAATCGAGCGTACAATAAGGCTTTTCGTAAATACAAGTACATTGCTTCAATGATAAACAAGTTGATTGCTATTAATGAATACAACTTTATTGCTATAACGAGAAACGAGTTTGTATGTGTATGAGCGAACAATGAGTCTCAACCAAACCTATGACTGAAGCCCTATCGAGATCTATGCTTATCGTTCCATAGATGAATATGGTATCATGCACTCCAGCGATTCGGGCGAGTGAGGAGTTGTCAATTCCTAATAGCGCTATCCATAACGACCATTGGCTCAAAGAGTTAATGGTTAGAGATAAGGGAAGGGCCTTAGTACGATAAGTTCTCATGTTCCGTGTTGCATAGACATACATAAAGAAACATAGCAATACAATAGCAATCATGTTTGATACAATTCAATTTAAATACAACATGCAAACAGTAGTTTTTCTGGACATGCTTTTCCACCCCAAAACATAAAAACCGAAAATAGGGGAGTGCGTGAATACTCACGATGTTTTGTGTAGACACAAGCGGTACTTCGGGATGCACCAACGTCTTACTACCGGGATCCTACGACATCAAACACACACACTAGTGAGTTTCCATGTCGATATCTAATGCTAATATACTAAACTCTACATATAGGGAAATGCCAATTTATGTTTTAGTATTGGATTTTATATCAATTAGTAACACTTTTTCTGAAGTAATGAAATTTTATATATCGGGCGATTAATTACAACCTTGGAATATAAACTTTCCAAATTTTTAAGTCCTTATTACAACATAAATTCACGAAAATAGCATTCGAGGGATAAAAATTCTCAAACTTTTTATTTAACTGTTATTACACAATACTAAGCTGGGAAAATTATAAAAACGGATTTCCAAGCTGTTTAATTATATTTTATGATTTTTGAGCATTTATTTCAATAAAAATTGAAATAAATAGAAAACAGTTTCCAAAATTATCCAAACTTTTTATTTAATTGTTATTATACATAAATAGGCTGGGAAAAATATAAAAGATATTTTTCAGTGGGTATTTCTATTTTTCCTTGCTTTATTCCTTTAAATAGTTATTAATTAAAGAAATAATATTAAATAGTTAAAATAAATCACCATAAATTTTTGTAACATCATTTACAGTATAAATATCCTGGGAAAAATATCAAAAGTGGTTTTCATAATGTATAAACTGGTTTTGGGTATTTATGTATATTTAAATAGTAAAACATGATGGAAAATCTTGAAATTATTTTTTGGAGTCACCCATCACAGGTAAGGTATGCGAAAATTGTTAGATACAATTTTCACATCCTATAAAGTGGTTTTGTAATTTATCATGTCCTAAATAAAAGAAAATTAGAAATCATATGAAACAGTAACAAAAATTTCTGAAATTTGGTGAGGGGTCATTATTCCCCATAAGGATCATCCATGAATTTATTTAGGATTTATTGACCTCTGGAAGTATTTTATATGATTTATACCCTTGGTTTTAGCAATAATTCTAATAAATCAAAGAAATAACAAAAGCTCTTGAAATTTTCCAGATTATCTCATGCATGCAAGGGCTTTCAAAAGGAAAAATGTAAAAAAATGTATTCAGAAGAGAAATGAGGGTAATGATTTCAAACAATTTAAAAAAGGTTGCATGCAATAATGCATGAAGTGTAAATGTGGCTGAAGTTCATGAATTTGTGTAGCCCATTCAGTGAGGTTTTAAGCCACGAAATTTCAACCATAATTCACTAGATATGTTAAGTTTCTAAGGTATTTTTCCTCAGATTTATGGTTGGGTTTAAGGCCATTGTTTAAGCAAGATAAAAATAGTGATCACAGAAAAAGAGCTGTATGCGCAACCTTTTTGTAAAATCTGCTAAAAATCGGATATTTAATATTTTACAGTGAGACCAGTTGGGTTTCAAAGTTAACTCGTGGAACTAACCAATACAAAAAGAATATCATGATTTGGTTAATAAATGACTGAGTTATGACTGTTCAAAGTCGAACAAAGTAATCTGGCAGATTGCATGTTTGCTTGTGTGCATTATTAGGGTATTTCAACAAGAACATCATGCATGTCTTTGGTAAGGCCCGATTTCTAACACATGCATGGAATGAATAAGCATACAAGATGTACTAGAAATGGTTTAAATGCTTTTTTTCATGCATGAACACAAAAGAAATGGAGAAGAACATGAAATATTAGGTTTTGATGTCACATGATCATATGTGCATCTTTTCCACTCCTTGCATGGGTTTGATCCCGGATTTTCACCATCTCTAACACATGCATTGTGTTATGGTGAGAATCTACAAACCACAAGGGGAGAATAAAGATTTCTAGCCATGGAAAGGCATAGAATCCGAAAAGTAGAGAAGACTAAGAAGAAAAAGAGGTTTAACCATGAAACTATGGAAGAAGATGTTGTTGTTTACCTTGGTTTTGACCTTGAGAGAAGTAAGAACACTTCAAGGGCTTCACAATCTCGAAATTTTGCAGAGAAATGAGAGGATTTTCGTGAGTTTAGAGAGAGGGAAGAAGAGAGTGAAGTGTGTGAAGAGAGTGAAGTGAGAGAGTGAAGAGGGAAGAGGTGGAATAAGGGTTTAAGCTTAATGATTGTGTTTTGGGGAAGAGAGAGGGCATGGGGAGAGGTGATGGCAGGTTTTTGCATGCATTTTGGCCTCCTCTCTCCTAAATTTTAAACTTTATAAACTTCCCTCCTATATTTTATATAAAAACATTCATTTTTATAAAATGTTTATTAAGCAATTTGATTTATTTAAAAATCTTGTTTTCAACAAATAATTTATGATTAATACTTGTAATTTATATTTCTAGTTCATTGGTATAATCCATAATTTGATTAATAAAATTTGATATTAGGAAGTTTATAGCCAAATTTTATAAAGTTTTTAAGCTTTATAATTTATAACTTTGGATTTTTGGCTCTTTAGGGTTTTTGGAATATTGTTTGATATTCAACAACATGTTAAAGTATAATTAGAATGTTTTAATTTATTTTTAGAGTTTTATACCCTATTTCAATTATAACAAAGCTTGAAACTTTATTCTAATTATAGTATTGGCATTTCCTATTGTAGCTAAGCATCTTACTAGAATTGTAAGTATCAAGTATATTAGTCCTAGACCTTAGCTGGATCCTAGTTTATGCAAGATTTTTGACCTAATTTATACTACTAGGTCATGGCATGTTGTGCATGAATGGTTATTATAAAGATGCATGAGTCCAAGAATGACCTGAATTGGCAGTTGTCACAGTACCCAAGGCCTATGTAAGCACATCATGTGTTCCACGTGTAACCTCTCCAAAGCTTCCCAATTTCTGCAGCTCATCCTGTAAAAAATTGGGAAAATGTTAGAAAAAAGAAATGGGACAAATGTTATTTTTTTAAAATATATTTGGCATTCAATGAAACTTACAATTTTATCAACAATCATCTTGACATCTGATTCGTATCCTCTTGTCTTCAACTCTCTTCCTTTTTTCCACAACAGTGTCCTATCAATCTCCTCTTCTGTCTTGCCGATTTATTGCATCTGAATTATCAAGAATAACAAAGTCAATTAACATAAATATATACAAAATAAAATAATCAATACTTAGTGGGAATCATACAATGTCATTAATGAGTCCGACATATCCTTTTCCGCTTAAATGATGATTGTATTTATGATGTGCATGGGTATTTTTTGCGTTTGTACTTTTCTCCTGCATTAAAAACATTAAAATCGTAACTATAAACTTTTAACTTTCCACTTTTTTGTAATTATGTGGGATAAAAATGCATATAAGAAAAGTTTAACAAACCTCCCACTTTTTTTAACTCTATAGGATACAAAAACTTTCCGGTCTTCTTTCTTTATAAATGGATAATCTTTCAAAGGTTTGAATAGATCTTCCTTGGGATCTTTACTTTGGTTCTTAATGAACTTGGCATATAGATAATGTTTGAAGGTTCTCCACTTCTTCCCGATCGATTGGACAGTTTGCTTCCGGCTCTTTGGGTCAACTACAAACTTTTCCTGAAACATAAAAAAGGGTTGTCCATAACCAGGGACAAAAATAGATATGGATAGGGATAAAAACAGAAATAGTGGATAATATAACTTGGTTAAAAAAATAGGGACAAATACAAGGACAAAAACAGATCTAAACAAAGGTAATAATAGGAAGAAAGATAGACTTACCAAAACATATTGCCATAACCCTTCCCTTACTTCATCACAAACTTCCTACCAAGACTAATAGGTTATGGTAATCATTGTTCTTGCAACCAAATCCTAAAATGTAGATAGTTTTGTGGCTTCCTTTCCAACTGGGACAACTGTTTTATTGTAAGTTACTACAAGTTTCACTTTATTAGTTGTTGCCTTTGTAGTCAAACCTCTTTGTTTAGAGTCCTCATCGCGATCAGAAGCTGAATCTGATTCCATGTCACAAAAACACAACCTGTTTCAACAAGATTCAAATAAAATTAAGTACATTGTTATTTGTTGCAGTTGGAAAAAATTAATCACTTTCAAAATCTGAAATAAAAACATACCAAAAACTTATTTAAACTAATATGCCCTCGCCATCTGAGTGCGTACATAAAAAATCATCATCAAGGTCAAATAAAGCGGAGTCTTGTGTTAAATAAAAGTAGCATCAACTTCCAACATATCATCAGTTTCATCATTTGATCCATACTTGTCAATCCTTTTTGGTTTGAATCCAAAATCATGCAAATTCTCATCTTGTTGATCTTAAATATAAAAAACCTGTTTGGCTTGACTAGCTAATACAAAGGGTTCAGACTTCTGACCAAGCCTATCAAAGTTAAGTACCATGAATCCTAAATAATCCTTTTTTTACTCCACGACTATCAACCCAACCACACATGAATACATGAATAGTATGTTGGGTTATGAGCATTCTAACACTCCTAAGTGTACATGCAACCCTAAATACCTTGGATCTATGTTTTCTCTATTATACATGCAAATAAGAACATCAAAGGTATTATCCTAATCTAGCATACAAAACAATGACTATAACAAGATAGAATACATACCTCTTTGGTGTAGAAGGTCTTCATGAAGCATGAGTGCCTACTGCCCCAAGTGTGACACCTCAAATGGTTCACACAACACCAAATACACTTGGAATAACTTGAGAGAATTCTACACTTCATGAAAATCAGCTATCCCTTTCTTACTCTTTCTAGTGGCCGATTTTTATCAAGAATAAGATGCTTATATAGTTATACAATTAGGGTAAACCGTAAATTCTCATGACTTTCCATTTCCTTGGATCCATGGGTTCAAATACACCATGGAGCATCATATGGGTTTTGGCCCAACTAGATAATCCATGGAGCATTAGCCCACTATATAAGTATGGAAGATTTACACAATCAAACCATATATTTAATTAGTCTTCTTTTGATCACTTAATTAATCCTAGATTAATTCTTGATCAATACTAATTAAATAATCTTATTATTCTTATTATTAATATACTAGAACTTATAATATATTAATAACCATAAGTGTCTTATTTCTCTTATTATAGTCTATCCAAGTGCATGATGCCATGCAACCCAAATGGACCATGCCGGATTGGGTCAAGTCTTACCAATTATAGTTATGGACTTAGACATTAATCCAACAGTCTCCCACTTGGATAAGTCTAAAACTATTATTGCATATCACTTCAGGAACCAACTGGCAATCGTAGCTCTCAAAAGCTTCTGTCGAACTTTGACCTTGTAGATGAACTCTGACCTTTGTCAATGACTTGTCCATTAGATAAGGGTTCATATATTCCTCCATTCTAGATATCATATGGACTGAGACATGGATTATAATCATTCTCTCTGTCCATTTGTTGTTTCCCGATTTCCAATTTATGACGACTGACTAATTGAACAAATCAAATCAGTCCTGGCCCGGCCAAGCACTTCCATTTGTCATCATCAAATCATCGAGGGGCCCACAGATATCGCTTTTATCCCGAAGGTAAAAGGAATGGATAAACTTCGACTCATATGGCTTGTTCTACTACTTGTTGAATCATACACAAAGGCACGTTTTATAGCACCGAGTTACCAAATGCGGTTTCGTGCAATCAATGTACAACAAACTCATAGTAACAACTCATATCTCTAGGTTTGAAGAATATAAGATACTATCGTCTCATGATCACTCGTGATAAAATCCATGAAGTGATTCCAATGAGCGCGGGTTGAATCCAATACTCAGAACTTATGAGCACTCATGAGTGTTGTAGCCATTTGTCCAACACCTTAGACGTTTACAAGCCAACTCATGACAGTCTTAATTCATATCTACATCCAACATATGACCGACTGTTGATGGTTTGAATAACTTAGTCATTCCGGAAGAATAACCTAGTTTATTCGGGAAGTCAAAACATGCAAAGTGAAACACAATAATAATTGAATCCAATATGGTATCAAAACCTATGAACATAAATAAAACACCTTTTATTTATCACCATATGATTACACATTATTCATTGTATACTGTTTCAGCTATCAACTTTATTCTTGAATTTAAAACAATAGTTGTCCCATGCTTCAAGCATGTACACTATATTTTTCTAAACACTAGTCATGTCAAACACCAAGTATGCATACTATGTTTGTCTATGATCTTTACTTTGTGAACTAGATCAATTGAACATAACTTCAATGATTCTCTTTTCACACTCCCAAATCCTTACTGCAAATGCAAGAATTCCAAATTCATGCCATTTACTGAAATCTGTTAGATTCTAAACTTATATGCATTGATCCTCTTGTAATGATTATGCACAAATTCACAAGACTTGGCAACAATCATTACAGAGTATTCCAAAGGAGATCAGCTCCTTAGAAACATCCTTCTTGCATTAAGTTTCTTAATCTTAAACAGATTGAAAATTCTAACTTTGAAACATTTCCAAATTCATTTTGACTATCACTTCTGAACAAGAGTTGCCTCCATACAGATTATGTCAATATGGTCCTTCCAGAATTATCACTATACTTCCAATTGTCCTTGAGCAACCAATCTTTGGTAAACCTTAGATTGTCCTCGACAATTGTTTAATCCTATTAGTCATATCCAGTTCTAAACCTTTTCCCTTCTTAATGCCCCAGGCATTTTGGAAACATTTAGAAAGGATGAATATAGCACATGTAATCGATCCTATATCCGAAGCATATGGGACACGATTCATGATGTCTCACATAAAGACTAAACCAGTCTTTTGCTATAACATTTCAATTTCTATTTGCCAAGTTCTCATAATTCAGATTATGAAAAGGGATGCCGTAATCATAATCGAATTTAAGAACGCAAATAATGGACCCATATACAGAATTTCCTTATGAAATTCATATATATTTCCTTGACTAAATGATTAAAACCTCACGATCTAATCTTATAGATTTGAGATGAAGTATAATTTCCTCTCCCTTAATTATAGCAAAACAACTTTTTCCCAATTGAAACCTTTTGTTTTCTATAATTAAAATTGCAAACTTGCAATACTTATCATAATTATCATGCTCCCACTAACATGATGATTATTAGCGTAACACTTATGCTCCCACTAGCTTTGACATGTACTCAGAAAGCTCGACTTCTAGAAATCAATACTTTATTGACTTTCTTACCAAAGTTCAGATTTCTGATACTAAATTGTTTTGATAAGACTTTATCAAAAAAAACATACACCTTCCCTTAGATAGCACACTTGTGTGTCTAAACAATTATGAAGAGGGATGCCGTAATCATAATGGTTAGACCTTTTTGCCACTTCTCACAAGTCCAGGTTAGTGTGCCGGTAAACCACACACGCTCCACTAACAACTTTGAGAATGCAAATATCACAATTGCTATCTAACTAAAATCTACTTAGTGAAAGTGTTTCCTCACCATCATTTTCATGAATCGGAGAGAAACCTTATGACACTTAGATTTAATGGTGTATGTGTTCTTATCCACGTGAATTTTCAAAACCATAGTCACAAGACAAGGATAATGACAAATCCAAACTCATATGGACTGAACTAAATATTAATTTCTTGCCACCTGGCAGCTCAAGGGCCTGCCATTGCTTCCAAGTTGTTGTGCAACACATTGAGAACTCTAAGAACTCATATGCAAAACCAACTTTAACTGGAATGGGCACAAAATATGTCAACACGATAGGTTATAAACCTCAAGTTGTGTGCTAGTGAGGAACTTCAGGTTTCATTCTTGATTAGTTCTTGAGACTTTCAAGACCTTTAAGACTCCCACTGTCCTCTTGACCTATAAGACTTCCTTGTCAAACATCCAAGAGATAGTGCGGATTCTAATCAAGACAAACACTTCACCCAATTGGTCTTAGTTGGTCTTTGTTTTATCCAAAACATCACAACTTACCAATTTCAAATGTACAAGAGTAGAAAACTTTTACTCTTACATTTGACAAGTGTTTTAAACCTTCTTTAAGACATGTCACTCAAATTACAATCTTGGAGTATGACTCTAAGACTTGTATTGGAACGAAGTATGACTCATCTTTTTAATTTAACCATTACAACAATTCAAGATCCCTTCTTCTTAGAATGCACTAAGACTTCCTTAGAGAACTAATTTTGATATGGTTTCTTAATCATTAGGATGATCACAAAACTGATACTAAAGTACTCTCCCATCTTTTCAGATTTGAGAAACTTTTATCCTTCTGCCTAATTTGATTCTTCTTATTCGCTCTGCCATGCATTGGAACCTTTTCCAATGTCTCAGAGTTACACTTAAGCTTGTAAGTATAATCATATTTACTGAGCTTTAGTAAACTATGACGAATAGCCTTATATCTTTTGTGGTGGACTTAATCAGTGCACATGACTATGTACTCGATCTCTTAGTCCATTACATGACTCACACATCCATGTGAACAAGTAGTTAGTCTTAATTTTCCAATACTTGAAAGTTCTCATTCATCATGATATACCACTTGCATGATTCCAAGTTCCGGTCCAAATGAAACTTGGGTGATGAGAATCTTTCCTTATTTGGCAAATTTAGACATTACCACAAATGAAAGAATCAATTTCATATTTCCACTCTTGCTATTAATGGAATCATATAAGCAACAATTTTTCCTCAAATGCCATTGTAAGGATATTTTAAAATAAATAAAATCAAAAATTTTCTTTTATTTTAAAACTATGCGTAAAAACTTATCCTTACAATCCATATGAAAACTTGTTGTTATCTATTCCTAAGCAATATCTCATAACTCCTAAGAAGTAGCTCAAGAATCCGATCTTCAAACTACGCGATAGAAATCCATCTATGCGATCAGATTCAACATATTCTTTCTTTAAGTTCCTTCATTTTTCTTTGATTCTTAAAACATTACCATGTGACCCAGTCACATCATGTATTAGGAATCTCAGAATAGAAACTTAACAGAGTTAGATTAGTGGATTTTACCTGAAGTAGAGTCAACCTTATTGACTTTAACAACCTTAGGTAAATTTGGCAGCTTCGCAACTAATGACCCTTCCTTTGGCAATATAAACATATGGACCCTTTGATAATCGTACACGGGACTATCACAGACTTAGCTTTTCTCTTTACCACTTGTTCAACCGAGGTGACTATGGCCGATCCCTTTCCATTGGGAAGAGAATACTTTTTCTGTATTTCCAGTGTCACCTTGTCAATGTCCATAAAGTTTAAGGAAGTTGATCTTAGAAAATAGATAAGATCATTAAGGGTCTTGTCATAGTATGTTTCATAGGTGTTCTAAAAGAACTCACTATGTGACTTAGAAAGTAGTTGAACCACTAACTTCCTCAAGACTTTGACACCCAACTCTCCCGGCTTGTCAATATGTGACTACATCTCCAAGATGTGATCACACCTAGACCTTGCCTTATCAATAGGGCTTGAGTGACCTTAAACTTTTCAAGAACTTGTGGGGTAGTGAGAATAATTGGAGGAGGTGAAAGAAGTATGATTTCCATTGGAACATCATCTTCATTTAGGAAAGCTTGTTTCAAGAGATTAGGGAAGATCATAAATGTCTAAACCAGACATGTTTTGGGAGATATTCAAGATAGTTGATCTTAAAGTCCTTAATATGACCCCCAATATGAAATATAAGGCTAGGACCCAACAAACTATTTTTATAACTTAGAAGAGGTATGCCGTAATCCAAGCTATAAAATATTTGAAGGTAGGTGAATGACGATTCACCAATTTCCACCAAGATCAACGAAATGTATTATTTGGTTTTAATTGGATTTGAAACTCCTAGATCTTTGAGATTCATTGAACTGTTCAATGGCATGTTTCAATCTCGAGTGTGCCCTTCAGGTTTTGTGACTGGGATGCCGAGGATCACAAAACAAGGTGTGAAGTAACCATGCAAATTACTTGGTACCCTTAATGAATTACCCCTCAATCGATGTGCCGGTTAACCACACACACTCCATCGATACTATGATAAATATTAACTCACCCTTTACCTACCTTGTTAAGTCCAAGTTAGTGTGCCGGTTAACCACACACACTCCACTAACGACTTAGACAAAGTGTAAAGTGTAATTTCATGGATTAGCACCTTATTCACATTTTCCTAAGTAACTAAGATTGGGAATTATTAAGAGTTTAGTTACTTAGTATTTATCATTAATACTTTTAATGAAGGGAGAATTCTAGTCTTGTCAAACCCGTTCGGCTAACGACCCTCCACCAGTCAAGCAAGCGGTGGGTGAGAGTGGACACCCATTAAGTTGCAATTTTATAGGCAACAACCTTATACCCACCTTATAGACCGGCTTCGTGAATGAGGCGTACTAGCGGTAAGACCGACTTTACTCTTATACATATATATATATATATATATATATATATATATATATATATATATATTATTAACTTATAATATTATAAAGTATAAGGGTTGAATTTCAACTTTTAAAATTCTAAGGGCTAACTTGGAATTAAAGTATTCATATGAGAAAACTTTACAAATTCCAAAACTTGAGGGCAAGTTTTGAAACTATTCAAAACTAATTAATTCCATAACTTATGTATTTAAAGTAGTTTTAATCCAAAAACACTTCAAGTTCCATAACTTGAGGACAAATTATGGAAGACTTTAAACTAATAAAGAATTAACTTTTTCTTTATTTTATAATTTATGGAATTAATTAAGGTTACATTATTTTTTTTTATTTATTTAATGAAGAGACTCTTGGTCCTCCATAACTTGAGGACAAATTATGGAGTCATAACTCCAATTAATTTGAGCTAGACTCTTCATTTTTGTAACCTTTGCCAACTTTTATGAGTTTTATGAAACTTAAATGTGACTTTTCATATAACTTGAGGACAAGTTACAAAAACACATTTTAGAATCAACTCTTAGATTAATTTGGATTGAAAACAACTATTTCATTCAACTTTTCTATTAATCTAAGCAACTCATAAGAACATGATAATTCAAATCAAACTTTTTCATGTAATTAGTCTAAACCTTAAACTAATACAAAACATGAATCTATTGACAATTATCTTTGAAATTGGATTAGCATGAACATTACCACATCAAAAACAAGTTTATAAGTTCAAAAACCTCTTAGGGTAATGTTCCTAGTCCAATTCCAGCCAAAAGGATCGAATTTATGTTGTCTGGGGGTCCAACTCGTCGAGTGCACTAACCAACTCGGCGAGTTGGATGCTTTTTGCCTTGGACTCGTCGAGTCCCTTCATGGACTCGGCGAGTCTGCTGGGTAGACAGCAACAAAACTCGATTTTTCAGCTTCTATTGCAAGTATAACAAGAAAACAAACCTGGCTCTGATACCACTGTTGGGTTATGAGCATTCTAACTCTCCTAAGTGTACATGCAACCCTAAATACCTTGGATCTATGTTTTCTCTATTATACATGCAAATAAGAACATCCAAGGTATTATCCTAATCTCGCATAGAAAACAATGACTATAGCAAGATAGATGATGTGCAAAAAAGTACCCATTAATTTTAATATTTATAACCTAACAAACTTAGACTAACTATGCACTTATAGGCAGTGTACCTAGTCAGATTACAGTATAGCTTAGGTAAGTCGGGTGTCGATCACAGGGAACGGTGGATCAATTTAATATATCTGATTATAGGTCACACGAAAAGAATAAAAGATATAATTTAATAATCCTCAAACTAATAATTAATTACCCATCCTCGATAAACTAACAGGAAAACAAATCTCTTTAGGCACTTTGGTTTAGACTAATTCCACCTTGAAAACATAAACAATTGCATACACAAATTCATTTATTCATGTTCACCGATTCCTAAATTGATTAGATTCATGTTCACTATATCTAATCCTTTAGCAAACAAGTTAATTCAAACAGTGATCAATTGATTAAACTAACATGCTTCCTAGTGTTCAGTTCGTATCAAGCAAGACTTGTAAATTTAGTTAATTTAAACATTTAATTAACCTCTTGTTGATGGTCATCAAACAAGGCTCACACATTAACTTACTTATTCCCAAGTTAATCCTAGTTTCACATTCGTTATTTCTAGTCTTATAATCTCAATGGTCATCAAAAATCATAAGATACAAGCAAATCAAGCAGGTTTTCATACAACTTAATTCACTTAACAATTAACAGCAAATAATCATCATTAACACATGAGGATCTTTGAACAAGCTTGGCAAGATAAATTAAACACAAATAAATTATTTAACATAACAATTAGTCTAAGAATCAAAACTTCATTCAATCATAAACACAAAGTAAAAGGTTTTTACACCCAAATCAGAAACTAAATACAAAAGTACCATAAGGAAGTGCTAAACATGGTCACGTTAGCAATCCATATGATTACCGACATGTATCCGCTCTCCAATCCTTCAAATCTCTGCTCCCGTTAGCTTAACGGCCTTCCGGCCGCCTTCTAGACCCTCAAAACGGCTTAACAGAAGTTAATTGTCGACTAAATTAGGTTAGAAGTCGAATCCCCCCTCCCGGTTAGCTAAAAATCGACATTTATAATCTTTGTGGCCGACCTAAGTACGCTGGGCGTACTTAGGATTACGCAGCGCGTACTCTGGATAATCACGCGATCAAGTCTATCCGGTGCAAGCATGTACGCGGGGCGTAACCTTAAGGTACGCGGGGCGTACTCGCTACCTCAGCATTCTTTTCTTTCCTTCAGCTTCTAAGCCCAGTTTCCGCTTCAATCTTTTCTTTTGCTTTATCGACAACAAATAGCTGCAAAACATAATTCAAAGTATTATGAGTACTCTTTAGTTCTAAAATAGAATAAATAAGGCCAAAATATTAAGATAAAGTGCATAAAAATATATATAAAAATACACATATCAAAGTACCCCACACTTAGCCTTTGCTTGCCCCCAAGCAAATTTACTTTTATTTTACCAATATCACACTAAACAATCCATTTAAAACTCAGCCATTATGCCAAGACCTCAACGCATGCATTTGTGTCTAAAATTTTCCTAAGTACCCCCCCATACTTTAAATACTCACAATCTTCATAAACACTTGCCCACTTTTTCCGAACAATGCTCATTTTATGCAACCCTCCGAATCCATCCGCAGAAAACCTCCTAACCTCAAGGTAATTTTCGTTGAGCAACCTAAGCATACATAATCTAGAATTACAATTTATGATACCACTATGGAGCTTTTTAGGAATTCTTCACTTTCTTAACAATTTGATCTTTGATTTCTTTGAATTCACCACCTTATTTGATTTGATTTCATGGTATCTTCAACTTTTTGAATTTCTTGGAATTTTGATCTTTTGATCTTCACTTTATTTGCTCCAAAATTCTTCAAACTTTTTCTTAATTCTCTCTTCTTTTTTTTTTTTTACATGTACCTCTCTTTTTTCGCTCAAAACCTACATGCTTAAGAAGAGGCGCTCAACCTCAACCTTTATTGGTTAATGATAATAATTTTCCTGGATACATTTCAGGTTTAGGCTGCTAAACATATTGCATCCTTCAAACCGAGCGGGGTTATGTTTTTGTTCCATGATTTCACTAAAATAAGGGAAGCCACAAATGCACTATAACGTATATTGGCTCAACTAAACATTTGAGTTCTCATCGGATCATCTCATACAATATTAGCAAAATTTTAAATTATCACTAGATTTTTCTAAATTAAACTATTATTTCAAGTTTTCTTTTAAATTTTTGAATTTCCCTAAATCTAGCAATTTCCAACTATTATTTCATTTTTAT
Organism: Lactuca saligna; assembly: GCF_052625555.1. NCBI lineage: Eukaryota > Viridiplantae > Streptophyta > Magnoliopsida > Asterales > Asteraceae > Lactuca > Lactuca saligna. Next base: position 149,584,005 of record NC_136419.1, on the reverse strand, counting down.
AATTTACTTACTATTATTTCATTTTTATAATTTACTTTCTATTATTTCATTTTTATAATTTACTTTTACCGACCCCCTACCCCACACTTATTTCATACAATGCCCTCATTGTATGCTAAAACAAATTAAGAACATAAAAAAAAGGAACAAACTCCCCTGGGTAGTTGTGGCGAGATCGAATGGTGCTGCTACAGGTTGCTTCAAATATTGCTGAAAAACTGAAAACTGGAACTGCTGCTTCTAAATTTGCCGAAAAATAAAATCAAGGCCGCCATCTTCGAAAATGTGGTGCAAAATATTGCGATTAGATGCAATGTATAATAACCATGACGTGGGAAAGTGTCAACCACGTCGTGGCAGTCGGAACGATATTTCTTCCTTGCATCGAAATACAATTCCAATAAAGATGCACCCCACACTTATGACAAATTGTGGGTCTTGACTATAACCTTCGCACTCTCACACGGCTCTCTCTAGCAACAGTCGGACCTAGCTGCTGAACTTACTGCCAGCTTCCTAAGGGCGAATATTCTGCATAAATCTAAACAACCATAGAGCATCAACATGGAAAACAAAAGTAAAACAAACTAAATCAAAGTTTAATTACAGACCAAATACTACTAAACTAAAAATAACACAAAACAAATAAACAAAATCAAAAGGATCACTCGTCATCTCCATCATCATGTGGTTGTGTCCTAGAAGTACCGGCCCCATCAAATCGTGACTGGAATTGTGGTGGAAAGGGAACCGAATACTGAAATCCCTGATGGGCAAAGAATGTATTCAATGCATTCCCTTGCCACTGCTGTTGCGCGTCCACATGTGCAACATACTCGCTAAGGTTCTGGACCCTCATGTCAAGACGATCAATGCCCTGAGCTAAGTAGCGCATATCGACCTCCGGCTCAGGTCCCTGCTGCGCTCCCCGAGGAGCAGGTCTACGCCGCAGGACCCGTCTCGGCTGTGGCTCGGCGACACCCTCCTCATCTGCCACATCGTCTGCTTGAACCCTCAAAACACCATCTCCACCCCGCTCTAATACGCGCATCGACTCCAATAGCTGAAGACTCATCGGCCTCATGTCGTGAAACACCATCGATCTCGTGATCTCACGTGTCATCAACTGATATGATCGAGCTAATCGTGTGATAAAATGCCCTCCGCATATCGGGCTATCTCCCCGAAGTCTCCTGGCCCTCCGTCCCAAGTATGCAGCTAAAGCAACTGGAAGGTTCAGGTGCCTCCCTGGAGTAACTAGTGCCCATAGGAAATACAGGTCCGTCGAAGGCACTCTCTCGCTATTCTTGTGATGCGTGAGAGACATAGAAATCAACCGGTGCAACATTCGGTATGTAGTAGACCGAATCATTCCCCCTCGAGCGGTAGATGGTGTATAAACTCCTCCCGTAATCTCGGCCCAAAAGGTGTTCTCATTATAGTCCTTCGGCCGGTCCGTGAGACAGTCAGCAAGGAATGTCGGGAAGTGGACACTCCTCGTCTCGTCGACTGTGTAAATACCCACCCGAGTCGCAAGCTCTATCACGCTGCATTCCCGGCTCACTCCTCCCAGTCTGAAAGCAAAGGTTTTCCTATCATCGAGTGCCTTCCTAGGATCATAGGAAACTGTAACATAGAACTCCAGCAAAAACTCCCGATATACTGGCTCCTGGATCCTGAACAAACGCGCCCATCCCTGACACACAAACAATTCCACACCACTCGCATCCGAGTGTGTGTATTGCAAAAATTCCTGGATCAATGCAACAAGTCCAGTCCGGGTAGCCAACTCCCAGTCGAAAGAGGGTGCAATATCAATCTCCTTTGTGAGAAGCAGGCTCAAGTTGGTGCTATAACGCGCCCTGGTAGCATCGCTTAGTGTTTGCGGAAATTGTAAAAAGCGATGATCGGTCACATCCTCGGGAGGGTTGGTTCGTTGTGCCCTTCGAGCCATAATCTGCACATATTAACACAAAAACACAAAACCAACAAAATATGGCAGCATTAATAGATTTTTAAACCAAAAAAAATGGGGCTGGATAGGGGCAGTACGCTAGGCGTACATCCAGCGTACGCTGGGCTTGCGATTCTGTGTCCTGGTCCTAGTCCCTTTCTTGTGCTAAGGTCATCAACACCGCAGGGGCATCAACACAATTAATTTTTACACATCGCGTGGTCCAAAGGTAGTAGGAGAAAAATCGGGACCTCCCTAAAAATATGAATCAATCTCTGTAAATTCTTTGTCTATTAGAAAACATTTATAAGGGAAACATGCATAACGGTCAAAAATCGAAGTCAGTCAAGAACTCGAAATCATAGGGGTACGGTTTGGATACGACCCCAAGCTCAAATCGATGGGTGTGGGACGGAATTAAGACGAAATTAGGTTCGAGGGTTTAATGTATTAACCGAAATCGGTCCATTCAAGCCCTAATCAACACATACATTTGCGAAATCGGCCCTAATTCGAGAAATATATAAACCCTAGATTTCAAACAAAAGCTAATTGCAGCTTATTCCTTCGAATTAAACACAAATCCATAACATAGAGTGACCGAAAAAGCTTACTTGAGTGTCGAATTCAACAAGAACGAAGCACAATCGGAAGTTTTGGAGAGAGTCGCCATCACAGCTTTTGCGAGAAAGGAATTGGGTTTGAAAATAACAGCGAAGTCAAAGGGTCAAGAGGTATACCTGGTCGCCGATGTACGCGGGGCGTAACACAAGGGTACGCGGGGCGTAACCCCAACACCCTGAGATGTTCATCCGCGATTCGGGTCTTATTACGCATGGTGTAATCCTACTTATTACGCGGGGCGTAAGTTTAAATGAAAATTTCCCTTTCTTCTTTTAATTGAATTTCCTTTTCTTTTTAATCATTTCATCTAGGGACTTAAAACTTATTTAATTTTTTTTTTAAATTTCTTAAGCTAATGATGACTTCACGATGAGTGATAAAAAAAAATTGAGATGTCATAGTCACTTATCTTTGTCAAGATCAAACAACAATAGTTGATCAAAAACCTTTGCATGCAAGAATTGGTTTGCGAAAACGCCCACTTTCGGGACCCGTTAGAATATTTCCTTTGTTTTCCTTGTACCTTTAACTAGAAGCGGAACAAGAAGTGACCTAACTAGTCAAGAACAGCAAGAGCTCGGTCTTCCACTTAACCACCACAATACGCCTTGCTATACTACGCCTCATGGATTAAGTTGGACAAATCAACAAAGTAGTAGGCTAAGCAGGTCAAGAATTCCCTAATCGCTTTCATTCTCGAAACCCATGCAAAAAGTAAAGTCAAACAATGTGTACAATCCCAAATTCCTGCAAATAAAAACAAGAACCTTCCCGACAAGTGAAAAGATATCATCGAAAATCAAACTAAAAAATGAAAACTAACTAAAAACAAATAACGAATAATCAAATAAAATAAATTAATGACAAGCCGTTCCCCGGCAACGGCGCCAAAAACTTGATGTGCACAAAAGTACCCATTAATTTTAAAATTTATAACCTAACAAACTTAGACTAACTATGTACTTATAGGCAGTGTACCTAGTCAAATTACAGTATAGCTTAGGTAAGTCGGGTGTCGATCACAGGGAACGGTGGATCAATTTAATATATCTGATTATAGGTCACACGAAAAGAATAAAAGATATAATTTAATAATCCTCAATCTAATAATTAATTACCCATCCTCGATAAACTAACAGGAAAACAAATCTCTTTAGGTACTTTGGTTTAGACTAATTCCACCTTGAAAACATAAACAATTGCATACACAAATTCATTTATTCATGTTCACCGATTCCTAAATTGATTAGATTCATGTTCACTATAACTAATCCTTTAGCAAACAAGTTAATTCAAACAGTGATCAATTGATTAAACTAACATGCTTCCTAGTGTTCAGTTCGTATCAAGCAAGACTTGTAAATTTAGTTAATTTAAACATTTAATTAACCTCTTGTTGATGGTCATCAAACAAGGCTCACACATTAACTTACTTATTCCCGAGTTAATCCTAGTTTCACATTCGTTATTTCTAGTCTTATAATCTCAATGATCATTAAAAATCATAAGATACAAGCAAATCAAGCAGGTTTTCATTAAACTTAATTCACTTAACAATTAACAGCAAATAATCATCATTAACACATGAGGATCTTTGAACAAGCTTGGCAAGATAAATTAAACACAAATAAATTATTTAACATAACAATTAGTCTAAGAATCAAAACTTCATTCAATCATAAACACAAAGTAAAAGGTTTTTACACCCAAATCAGAAACTAAATACAAAAAGTACCATAAGGAAGTGCTAAACATGGTCACGTTAGCAATCCATATGATTACCGACATGTATCCGCTCTCCAATCCTTCAGATCTCTGCTCCCGTTAGCTTAACGGCCTTCCGGCCGCCTTCTAGACCCTCAAAACGGCTTAACAGAAGTTAATTGTCGACTAAATTAGGTTAGAAGTCGAATCCCCCCTCCTGGTTAGCTAAAAATCGACATTTATAATCTTTGTGGCCGACCTAAGTACGCTGGGCGTACTTAGGATTACGCAGCGCGTACTCTGGATAATCACGCGATCAAGTCTATCTGGTGCAAGCATGTACGCGGGGCGTAACCTTAAGGTACGCGGGGCGTACTCGCTACCTCAGCATTCTTTTCTTTCCTTCAGCTTCTAAGCCCAGTTTCCGCTTCAATCTTTTCTTTTGCTTTATCGACAACAAATAGTTGCAAAACATAATTCAAAGTATTATGAGTACTCTTTAGTTCTAAAATAGAATAAATAAGGCCAAAATATTAAGATAAAGTGCATAAATATATATATATAAAAATACACATATCAATAGAATACATACCTCTTTGGTGTAGAAAGTCTTCATGAAGCTTGAGTGCCTAGTGCCCCAAGTGTGACACCTCAAATGGTTCACACAACACCAAATACACTTGGAATAACTTGAGAGAATTCTACACTTCATGAAAATCGGCTAGCCCTTTCTTACTCTTTCTAGTGGCCGATTTTTATCAAGAATAAGATGCTTATATAGTTATACAATTAGGGTAAACCCTAATTCTCATGACTTTCCATTTCCTTGGATCCATGGGTTCAAATACACCATGAAGCATCCATGGAGCATCATATGGGTTTTGGCTCAACTAGATAATCCATGGAGCATTAGCCCACTATATAAGTATGGAAGATTTACACAATCAACCCATATATTTAATTAGTCTTCTTTTGATCACTTAATTAATCCTAGATTAATTCTTGATCAATACTAATTAAATAATCTTATTATTCTTATTATTAATATACTAGAGCTTTTAATATATTAATAACCATAAGTGTCTTATTTCTCTTATTATAGTCTATCCAAGTGCATGATGCCATGCAACCCAAATGGACCATGCCGGGTCGGGTCAAGTCTTACCAATTATAGTTATGGACTTAGACATTAATCCAACATAGTAAACATGTAATAATCAAGATCCCATATAGCCTTTATACGACCGAAGTGAGTAACAACACCATACACATGATTAGAGTCTTTTGCACTAGTAATCTGCATAGTATGTGCAACTAAAGATACTCGAGTACATTGAGCTGTTATAGACTCATCTTGAGATGTTGTATGAAAATGTTACTCATTTATGGTAAAACCTCTATAATTACTAACAACAAATGTAACGGCCCGAAATCCAGGTATTCTTCTATTTTGGTTATGTTGTCATTTTAGGGTTTTCATGATAAGCGAGTACGCTGGGCGTACAAGGTGTACGTTGCGCGTACTCGCGCGCCTTATTTGGACACGTTCACCCTCAGGTACGCTGGGCATACCCAAGGTTATGCTTGGCGTAATTTGTGCAGATCTAAAAACCCTAATTCCTTTGGAGGGCTATAAAAGGAATGTGTGGCTGGGCTTCTCAGCCACCATCCCTCAGAGTGAAACCCCAAAAAGAATGTGCCTTCGTTCTTAAGCCATTTTGTGTATATTCTAAGCATGGTGGTGCCATTCTAAGGTTGCAAAGGAGAAGAAGAGCTCATTGGAAAGACTAGAAGTGGTGTTCAAGTGTAGATCTGAGCTTTGCAATGGTTAAAGCTTCATTATCAGGTAAAAAGTTTGGATCTTCTCACTTGGTTCATGTTATATGCTTCAAGTACCATTTTCTAGGGTTTTAGTCCCAAAGGTTGAGACTTTTTGTACAAATGGACTCCACAAGCTTATATCCTTTATATTTCTGGTCTATTGGAGTTGTAGACTCGTAAAAATGTTGTTGAAAAATGTTCTTATGTAACCTAGTATGTGACCATCACTGAAATAAGATGAACTGTTTTTATACAATCTAACAAATATTATCAGTTATTTCAGGTTGCATGAATGCGTGATAAAACGGAAAATACGAAAACACGCGAATGACGAAAACACATATGTGTGACTAAACAAATTCAACAATATATATATATATATATATATATATATATATATATGTGTGTGTGTGTATTATATACATATGTATGTATTATATATGTATATATGTATCATATATATGTTGTATATATGTTGAATAGTCAAACAAAGAAGGAAGTCAAACAAAGTCAAGGAAATAAGAAGCTAAATGAAGACCCACGTTTTTTTGCCTCCTACTCTACATCAACTTGCAGCCAACTCTCCATATACTCAAGTGCACTAGAAGATATTTGTTTCATGCATATATGTATACATGAGTTTGTGTGTGTAAGGGTGTGTTCATTTTTGTAATCTTGTAACACTTCCTACAAACTACAAACACTCCCAAGAACATCACAAATCATCATCTTCTTCAAGAACAAAGACAAATCCCTGGAGAAAATGAAGAACACCAAGATCAAACAACAATGAAGTGAAGAACACCAAGATCATCAACAAGAAAATGAAGAACACCATCAACCATCTTCATCTTCTTCATTGAAACTCAAGGTTCTTCATCTTCACTATCCTTGTTCATCACACCATTTACCACCAAACACCTCCCTTATATTAACCTCCTTCCAATCTCAAAATAATCTCAAAACACCCTCCAAATACCCTCCTTAAACCTCCTCCAAAAACCCTTTCAAATAACCACAACCATCACCACCTTGCTGTTTTTCGACATCAGAATCTTCAAGTCAAAAACGAAGAAAACTGGGCTCGTTACAAGCACAAAAAGACTAGAGAGATTTTCACCATCAATTCTTCAGGACCTTACCTACATCTAGAAATTTTCGTGGACGATTTTGACCACGGGAAACCCCAAAGAGACGCGAGAGAGAATTGGCTATCCAGAGAGATTTCTGTTTTCAAGTTCAGAATCTGCATGTTAGAAAACAGAAAACCGAGCACAACACAGCCAAAATAAGACTAGGGAGATTTTCACCACAAATTCTTTAGAACCTTACCTTCATCTAGGAATTTTCGTCGACGATTTTGACCACATGAAACCCCAGAGAGACGCGAGAGAGAAATGGCTATCCAGAGAGATTTTCTGAAAACTGAAGGTTTTTAATCTGTGTATGCAAGGATCTGCGCGAACACGACCCGTGTTGTTTTTGCCTAAATCAACACGACCCGTGTTCAGGATTTTGACCTTTAAAACCTTCTAAAAACCTCCTACATGACCCGTGTCACTTGTGCCTTATCTTACACGACCCGTGTGCATGTTTTTACCCAAAATACTTCAAATACAAATACATAAACCCATGTATTTTGTACCCTTTTGTAAACACTTGTTTTACATAAAATCGAGCTTTAAATGAACTTTTTGTTACTTATCCAATGCCGGATTGATCTTTGAACAAAAATAGACCAGTCGCTCCAAGAGTCCCAATATCGACCAGTCCATTCAAAGAACATATATCGACCAGTCGCTCCAAGAGTCCCAATATCGATCAGTCCATTCAAAGAACAAATATCGACCAGTCGCTTCATGAGTCCGGTTCAGTCAATTTATTGACGAACCTACTTGATATATATTTATATATTTATATACTTTATTATAGCTTTATGTCATTTAAATATAGTCATTTATATTATTTATAGCTTTATGTCATTTAAATACAGTCATTTATATTATTTATAGCTTTACGTCATTTAAATACAGTCATTTATATTATTATAGCTTTCAGTCATTTACAGCTTTTATATTTATACTTATTCCGCAATTATTATTCTTTATATATATATATATATATATATATATATATATATATATATATATATATATCTTATATCTTAAACTAATATATCTATCACACAGTAACTGGTAACCGAGCCTTTTGTTGTGGTGATCAGATTGTTATATTTCCAACAAATCAGTATCTGAGCTGATATATAAAAGGAATAATATCCAACAATTGGTATCAGAGCTTGTGTGATTTACCTTGAAATTTTTGTCGAAAAACTTTTGGTTATAGCGTTTATAAACCTTCCATAAGCTTTTCTTTAAAAATTTCATTTTAATATCACTTGTTCAAAATCCTTTCAAAAATGTCTTTGGCAAATTACTCCAACATGAACTCTGTCTCCATTGCAAATAGCTTAGGATCTGGTTCACGGGCACCCATACTTATTCCTGAAGAGTATAATTCGTGGGTTGGCCGTATGAATCTTCATCTTAATGCTATAAATGAAGATGTCTGGAAGTGTGTAGAAGGAACATATGTTACTCCAGAAAATATGGCTACTCTTGCTACAAATCAAGCCACTCAAGTTGAAATTACAAAAAAGTTGGAACTCCAAGCCAAAAAGGAACTTGTTTCTGGAATACCTCACAGTATTCTAAGTCAAATGGATGACATTATACTGTTAACCGCAAATCAAATTTGGGAGAATTTGAAAAATCGTTTTTGTGGAAATAAAAGAATTATCGGAAACAAAAGAACATCTGTTTTGAATGAATTCGATAATTTCAAAATGCTTTCATCAGAAACCATCCATGATGCTCATGATAGGTTCAATTTGATTATGCTTAAAATGAACAATTTGGGTATCAAAAAGACACAACACGAGATAAATCTCAAGTTTTTAAACAATCTTTTCGAAAGCTGGAAAATGGTTAAACTCATTATTCAGGGAAATCCAGCTATTCATACTGAAACTTTGTACAACTTGTATGGAGAACTTCAATCGTATGAATCCTCGATTGACCCACCAACCATTGCAGCTTTTGGAGGACCACTTGCACTTGTGTCCACAACTTCTCAAAACCAAACACCTTTCAATGATCAAAACCTTAATCATTTTAATCAGACTACATCTTTTCAAAATCAAGCCTTCCAGTCTGATTCAAATGATGAAGCAGATTATCAACAACTGTGTGCGTTGGTTGCAAACACAAATCTCCAGAGATTTATCCCAAATCATGGTCAATCAAATTTTAGACCAAATTTTCAACCAAGACCATCTTTTGGACAAAATAACTCAAGTTTTCAACCAAGACCATCTTTTGGTCAAAACAACTCAGGTTTTCAACCTAGACCTTACTTTGGACAAAATTCTCAAAGACCTTCTTTCCAAAATAACTCAAACCAAGGTTTTCAAAACCAGGGATTTCAAAACGATCCCAACTCAGGTCATAATCACAATCCAAACAACAGTTTTCAAAATCAAAATAGAGGTTTCCAAAATCAAGGTTACAACAATCAAAACAATGGTTTTCAAAACAACCAAAATTTTGGATTCCAACAAAACCATTCTCAACCTTCCCAACAAGCCCAAACTCAAACTCCTGAAAGACTTCCGATTAAAAGTCAAAAGGAGGATAGTGATGAAGAAGTGATCATTTGTCACAACTGCAAAGGAACAAATCACTATGCCAGAGAATGTGGAGCCAAAAACAAAACCAAAATCAAAGACTCAGCATACTATGCTCAAAGAGCCGATGAATTGAAGAAACTGGAAAACCAAGAAAAGCAAAGAGCATTGATGGCAATCCATGAACCAAGTGTGGAATACTGGCCAACTTCCGATGACGAAGCTGAACACGAACCAACACAATCAAACTTCTGTTTTGTAGCTGGTGTTGAAATACCTTCAAGAGCTCCAAACGTCATAGAACAGGTATGGTCTATGATCTCTGAACTTGGTTTTTCCAAAACTATTTTTGAGTCCCATATAACCAAAATTGAGACTAGTCTGGAAGTTGATCTCAAAACATATCATGACACAATGGTCAATTATGATATTTGCAAATCTGAGTTACAAACCTTGCAACTCAAATTTGGAGAATCAACAAGAACGAAAAGCAAATTGGAAAGAGACGTTGAAAGAAAATCAGAAGATTATAATCACGTCTTGGAACAATTAAATCAGTCCCTAATTCAGAAAAGGGATTTGGAACTAAAAAATCAGTCAGTCATTTCTTCTGAAATAAAAGATGTTTTAGAAATGGAAATCCTTCAGTTGAAACAAGACTTTCAAGAATCAACTGACAAATACAATGTTTTAAATGAAAAGCTGACTGATTCTTTAAAACAAATCAATTCTCTTGAAACCGAGAATAAAAGACTGATATGGAATATGGATTCTATCAAAGTTGCCAGAAAACTAAGTGATGATATTTTCACCAAAGCAAACACCTTGGGAACTGGCAAAATTGATACGAATTATAGACCAGGAATTGGAAGAGAATCCTTTGAAATTGAACAAGCAAAACAGGAAAACATGACGAATTGTGAAAACTCTGAATCTACTCTACCAAATCTTTTCACATCTGTTAATGAGGAAGATTCATATGAAGAAACAGTTATCAACTGTAGTCCAGATGATACTGCTTTCAGTGTTTCCAAAAAGTCTTTCAAAAGAGTTGTAAATTCTGAAACAGACTCTGCAAGTTCTTTAACTCACCAAATCAAAAATACCGATGAAACCACAAAACTCAAAAACTTTTTGAATGGAGAAAATTCCTCTTATGAGGATGGTAGTACTTCTATACCAACTGCTTTTCCTACAATGACTTCATCAATTGTTGGAAAAACTAGTCTGGGACAAAAATACTCCAAGAAACAACAAACAAGTAAAAAATCCATTCAAGTCACCAAAACCCCACTAATCAAACCAAACCTTTTTGAAAAACAACCAAAGAAACCAAACGTCATACCTCATAAACAGGTTTCCAAACAAAAACCAAAATCTTTTCAAAAACCTTTTGAATACCGCTTTCAAGATATTACTTTTAATCATTCAAGGAACTTTCAAAAACCATCACATCCGAAAGTTTCAAACCATCATCATCAAAAAGCTTTTCAAAATCGCCCATCAAATCCCAGATATGAAGAAAACTTTTCAAACAAACCTTCACATCTAGGATATCTTTCACCAAATCTCAGATCTTATCAACCCACAGGTTTTCAAAAACAAATCGCATTTTGGGTAAAATTGATAGATCAAATCAAACCTCAACCATTCCATCGTTATAAACCAAACCATTATAATATTGTGCAGTCAAATGATAAAAGAAATTCATTAAGAAAAGCACCCAAAATAACAACTGACAAACCAGGACCCATTCAGATTTGGGTACCTAAAGTTTCTGTCTGATTGTAGGTACTTAATGCTGGAGAACCCAATGATGATACATGGTATATTGATAGTGGCTGCTCCAAGCATATGACAGGAAACCAGAACTACTTACGTGACTTCAAACCTATACAAACCAATCAATATGTTACCTTCGGCAACAACATGAAAGCAAAAATCAAAGGTTATGGAAACATAACAAATGGTAATTTTACCATAAAGAAAGTTGCCTTCGTCGATGACCTGAAACACAACCTCATCAGTGTTTCTCAACTGTGTGATAACAATCTTGAAGTTCTTTTCACCAAACAACAAAGCTTGATCATGGACGCCAAAACCAAAGATGTTATAGTTGATTCTGACCGTGCCGGAAATATGTATCCACTTGACATGGATCTTATCTATGGTAAACCCGATATCTGTTTGTTATCTAAAGCCCCAGCAGACATTAGTTGGTTATGGCACCGCCGCCTTTCCCATCTAAACTTTGGGTACATCAACAAATTAATCGGCGATGATCTTGTTCGAGGGCTACCACTTCTGAAGCTTGATAACGAAACTCTTTGTGCTGCATGTGAAAAAGGAAAACTTTCCAAATCCACTCACAAAAGCATCTCAGCATCTAGTGTATCCGAACCACTAGAGTTGTTGCACATAGACCTTTGTGGCCCTGCCAAAACCCAAACCATACAAGGGAAGAAGTACATTCTTGTTGTCGTTGATGGTTTCTCGCGCTTTACTTGGGTCTTTTTCTTAAGACTAAAGTCAGAAGCACCTGAAGAGATGATCAACTTCATCAAACAAATCGAGCTGAAGCTGAAACGACCTGTTCGAAGAATCCGAAGTGATAATGGTTTAGAGTTCAAAAACAATACTCTAGATTCATTTCTCAAAGACAAAGGAATTGAACACAACCTCTCAGCCCCATACACTCCACAACAGAACGGTGTTGTCGAAAGAAGGAACCGAACTCTATGTGAAGCTGCAAGATCAATGCTTATCTTCGCTGATCTGCCACAATACTTCTGGGCAGAAGCAATAGCCACAGCTTGCTATACTCAAAATCGTTCCTTAATCCATAAACATCTTCATAAAACACCATATGAAGTCATTAACAACCGAAAACCAAACATCAAATTTTTTCATATTTTCGGTTGTCGATGCTTCGTAAAGAATAATAAAGATCACCTTTCAAAATTTGAATCAAGGTCGGACGAAGGAATTTTCCTTGGTTACTCTTTTTCTTCAGCTGCTTATCGAGTACTGAATAAACGTACTAGAGTAATTGAAGAAAGTACCGATGTTCATTTCGATGAATTTTATGTTAGGAAATTGGATCGTGAACACTTTGGTTCAAAAATGATTGAAAATATTTTTCAAAATCCAATTCAACAAACACCTTCTCCTGACATAGACATTGAAATCGATCTTGATTTGCTTTTTGAACAACCAAAAACCGCTTACAATTCTGAACTTCTAACTACTTTAATTGACCCTACAGGAACACCCAGTGAAGTAATTCCACAAACAAACCAAAATGATGCAAATCAATTCGAGGGGGAACCACCAACACATACTTCCTCTTTGGAACAAACACCAAATCCTCCTTTAAACACCCCATCCCCAAATAGCCAAAACAATCCCGATGCATCATTTATGGGGGAACCTTCAAACCTATTCCAAGATGAAACGCCCGGAGAAGAACAATGGGATACTGAAACTCCAATTATTATAGCGGAAGAGAATCGCTTAATAAAGTGGACCAGAAATCATCCAACAGACCAAATCATCGGAGATCCCAACATAGGCATTCAGACTAGAGGCGCATCCACAAATGAATGTTTATTTGGAGCCTTCTTATCCACGACCGAACCCAAAACCATACATTCTGCTATAAAAGATCCAGATTGGGTAAAAGCTATGCAAGAAGAGCTAGCAGAATTTGAAAGAAACGACGTATGGAATCTTGTTCCTACTCCACCCGATGTTACTGTTATAGGTTCAAGATGGGTATACAGAAACAAGACTGACGATCAAGGAATCATTTGTCGAAACAAGGCACGTCTTGTAGTCAAAGGATATTCACAACAAGAAGGAATCGACTACGATGAAACATATGCTCCAGTTGCCCGAATTGAAGCAATTCGCATCTTTCTTGCTTATGCTGCACATAAGAATTTCAAAGTATTCCAAATGGATGTTAAATGTGCATTCCTACATGGAGAGATAGATCGCGAAGTATACATCCAACAACCACCAGGTTTCGAAGATCCCAAATTTCCAGATCACAACTTTAAATTGCAGAAAGCTGTCTACGGCTTGAAACAAGCACCTCGAGCTTGGTATGCCACGTTGTCAACCTTTCTCGAAGAATCAGGTTTTAAAAGAGGTTCAATTGATCAAACCCTCTTTCGTAAAATCTTTAATAAACATTTGTTAATCGTACAAATATATGTTGATGACATTATTTTCGGTTCTACTGATGAATCTTTAAGTGTTAAGTTTGCAGATCTAATGAAGAGCAAATTTGAAATGAGCATGATTGGGGAGATGACTACTTTTCTCGGACTTCAAATCAAACAGTCAACTGATGGCATTTTCATCAACCAAGAGAATTATGTCAAAAACCTACTCACTCGTTTTTCAATGGAAAAATCCAATACCGCAAAAACCCCAATGGCTTTTGGATACAAAATTGATGCAGACTTAAATGGCAAACCCGTTGACCAGAAAAGATATCGTGGAATGATCGGATCACTCTTGTACCTCATTGCCAGCAGACTTGACATCATGTTTTCTACATGTGTTTGTGCTAGATACCAAGCAAATCCTATGGAATCCCATGTAGTTGCTGTGAAACGCATCTTCAAATACCTTAAAGGCACTCCCAAACTTGGCCTTTGGTATCCAGCTAAATCCGATTTTCAGCTGAACGCTTTCACCGACTCAGACTACGGAGGATGCAAGCTAGATAGGAAGAGTACATCTGGTAGCTGTCAATTCCTAGGAGGTAGACTAGTGAGTTGGACTTCAAAGAAACAGACTTGTGTATCCACATCAACAGCAGAAGCTGAATATGTCGCTGCCGCCAGCTGTTGTTCACAAGTCATATGGATGCAAACTCAACTGCGTGACTATGGCTTCAAAATCTCACAAATTCCCATATTTTGTGACTCAGCCAGTGCAATTGCCATTTCTCACAATCCCGTTCACCATTCCATGACAAAGCACATCGACATTCGATATCACTTTATCAAAGACAACATTCAAAAGGGTCATATCGAACTACACTTCATCAACTCCGAAGATCAAATTGTCGATGTCTTCACTAAGGCTCTCGATGAAACGAAGTTTCAATACTTCCTAGGCCGTCTAGGAATGTTAAATCCAGATAACATCCTTCCTTAAACTTTTACTTTTTGTTTGTACAAAAGTGTGTTTACTTTCATTCAAAAAGAAAATTCAAAAACAATTTGAAAACTACTTTCTTTTCAAAAAAAAAAAAAAAAAAAAAAAAAACCAAAAACATTGAAATAACCAATATTTCCAAAAACATTCAGAAAAACAAATCTTCAAAAATATAATAAAAGACTCGCCATAATAAGCTTTTATAGAACCTTGTGATTAATCGTCTTTTGACTTAATTTTCAGATGCTTATGCTCGATGAAGATTTTAAGTCATATTGATTCTCAATTGGAGTGAAGGTTCAAATCTCTTACTTTTCATAATGTACATAACTTTATTTCCTTCAATTTTATTTCATTATTGATGATTTTAAAAAGGGACATAAGGTTAGGAGGTTCAGATGAAAACAAAAACCCATGTGAGAATTTGTGCCTCATCAATCTGAATCATTGTGGAATTCATTTCTTGTGAGCTTAGGTGTGTCACTATTGCTTATAAGGTATATCCGATTATACCTTGTCACGGTCTCATTTTTGCTTAGATATCAAAATGACCAGGGACGATACATTCATTTCTTACATACTAGACAAACTGTCTTTTATGCCACTACTCCCTACCTAGATATAAGCCAACCAAAAATGATGTCTTGAGATCCCGTGATCCATCAACAAGAAAAGATGAAACAAGATAAAGAAGAATCAACAAGAAAACCAAATCATTCACGGAACAAATACCAAACAAAACAAAAAAACTCTACATTTGGTATTTTCAAACAAAGTTCAACCAAATGGTTATTTCAAAGCAAACATCAAAAGATCTCGTGATCTGTTTTTAACCATTTTTCACAAAAAGGGATATCTTAATCCCGCAAGATAGATACTCTCAAAAATCCCAATTTTCTCAAATGTAGCAAGTTCTTGATGCTAAAACAAAATATCCTTTTACAACAAAAAAAAAGATATTGATCAACAAAAAGGATACCATCAAAAAAAAGCTGCAACAACAATGGATTTCCCGGGATACTGTAGCCTTCATCAATGAAAGTTCTTAGTTGCAAACTGCACTATGAAAATTGCTAAACCACTCTACATGTATTTCCCGACGGAGAGAGAGAGAGAGTTAATGGCATGAATGAAGAAACCCGCTGAGTAATGCCGAAACCAGTCTTATGTGATTGATTATCTAATAATGAGACTAAGTGACCTTTCAGGAAAAGCATAGTTAAACACCTCCAATATGAGTGTGAGTCGTCAGAGAGAGATATCACTCATTTTTAGTGATCATTAACTTGTTCTGCTGCCAGAACAACCAAACACCCAAGTGAAGTGTGAGCTATACCTATGAGCGTTCATCTGAATCGACCTGTTAGACCACTTGTCGTCATTAATAATGCTATAAAATCTCAAGAAATTTCTTTAGATACATATATGGCTACCCTTTGATAACCGAACCCGAGACTTTGATTCGGAAACAAATTTCTGAAAATCTTTTACATAAGATATGTTAAACCAAGTCACAAACTTTCAAATCAATTGCTATGGTTTTATATATATCTTATCTATTGACAAATCTGTTATCTCGAATCTTCAAAAGTTAAACTGTCAATATGATTATATCATACCTGTCCTTATTTCAGCAATGATCACATAGGGGGAAATTGTTGAAAAATGTTCTTATGTAACCTAGTATGTGACCATCACTGAAATAAGATGAACTGTTTTTATACAATCTAACAAATATTATCAGTTATTTCAGGTTGCATGAATGCGTGATAAAACGGAAAATACGAAAACACGCGAATGACGAAAACACATATGTGTGACTAAACAAATTCAACAATATATATATATATATATATATATATATATATATATATATATATATATATGTGTATTATATACATATGTATGTATTATATATGTATATATGTATCATATATATGTTGTATATATGTTGAATAGTCAAACAAAGAAGGAAGTCAAACAAAGTCAAGGAAATAAGAAGCTAAATGAAGACCCACGTTTTTTTGCCTCCTACTCTACATCAACTTGCAGCCAACTCTCCATATACTCAAGTGCACTAGAAGATATTTGTTTCATGCATATATGTATACATGAGTTTGTGTGTGTAAGGGTGTGTTCATTTTTGTAATCTTGTAACACTTCCTACAAACTACAAACACTCCCAAGAACATCACAAATCATCATCTTCTTCAAGAACAAAGACAAATCCCTGGAGAAAATGAAGAACACCAAGATCAAACAACAATGAAGTGAAGAACACCAAGATCATCAACAAGAAAATGAAGAACACCATCAACCATCTTCATCTTCTTCATTGAAACTCAAGGTTCTTCATCTTCACTATCCTTGTTCATCACACCATTTACCACCAAACACCTCCCTTATATTAACCTCCTTCCAATCTCAAAATAATCTCCAAACACCCTCCAAATACCCTCCTTAAACCTCCTCCAAAAACCCTTTCAAATCACCACAACCATCACCACCTTGCTGTTTTTCGACATCAGAATCTTCAAGTCAAAAACGAAGAAAACTGGGCTCGTTACAAGCACAAAAAGACTAGGGAGATTTTCACCATCAATTCTTCAGGACCTTACCTACATCTAGAAATTTTCGTGGACGATTTTGACCACGGGAAACCCCAAAGAGACGCGAGAGAGAATTGGCTATCCAGAGAGATTTCTGTTTTCAAGTTCAGAATCTGCATGTTAGAAAACAGAAAACCGAGCACAACACAGCCAAAATAAGACTAGGGAGATTTTCACCACAAATTCTTTAGAACCTTACCTTCATCTAGGAATTTTCGTGGACGATTTTGACCACATGAAACCCCAGAGAGACGCGAGAGAGAAATGGCTATCCAGAGAGATTTTCTGAAAACTGAAGGTTTTTAATCTGTGTATGCAAGGATCTGCGCGAACACGACCCGTGTTGTTTTTGCCTAAATCAACACGACCCGTGTTCAGGATTTTGACCTTTAAAACCTTCTAAAAACCTCCTACATGACCCGTGTCACTTGTGCCTTATCTTACACGACCCGTGTGCATGTTTTTACCCAAAATACTTCAAATACAAATACATAAACCCATGTATTTTGTACCCTTTTGTAAACACTTGTTTTACATAAAATCGAGCTTTAAATGAACTTTTTGTTACTTATCCAATGCCGGATTGATCTTTGAACAAAAATAGACCAGTCGCTCCAAGAGTCCCAATATCGACCAGTCCATTCAAAGAACATATATCGACCAGTCGCTCCAAGAGTCCCAATATCGATCAGTCCATTCAAAGAACAAATATCGACCAGTCGCTTCATGAGTCCGGTTCAGTCAATTTATTGACGAACCTACTTGATATATATTTATATATTTATATACTTTATTATAGCTTTATGTCATTTAAATATAGTCATTTATATTATTTATAGCTTTATGTCATTTAAATACAGTCATTTATATTATTTATAGCTTTACGTCATTTAAATACAGTCATTTATATTATTATAGCTTTCAGTCATTTACAGCTTTTATATTTATACTTATTCCGCAATTATTATTCTTTATATATATATATATATATATATATATATATATCTTATATCTTAAACTAATATATCTATCACACAGTAACTGGTAACCAAGCCTTTTGTTGTGGTGATCAGATTGTTATATTTCCAACAAATCAGTATCTGAGCTGATATATAAAAGGAATAATATCCAACAAATGTCATCTTGGACGTGAATATTGCTCCATGCATGAGATCTAGGTCCTTGAGTTGGAATAGAATGTTGTTAAGAGGTGTTGGAGCCTTTACAGCCATGCCAAGGCTTAAAGGTCTCGACTTTATGGGGTTAGACACATTAAAAAAGTCGGATCTAGAAGTTGGAATAATGGCTTAACCGATTAAGACCAGATATGAAGAGTGTTTGAATCTGATGGTTACACTGGGTGTAACTTCCAGTACACGCAGCGTACTGGGTGGAGACCCTGATCCATGGGTTGGTGATGTACGCCCCGCGTACATCTAGTAGTACGCCACGCGTACTCTTAGGGTTGAGTTTTGTTGACTTTTAGGGTTTTGGTCAACATGAGGACTTTGGGTCAAGAAAGGGTAAAATGGTCTTTTACCCTCTACGGAATGATGATAAGGGGTAAAGTTTCAGTGGTGGAAGTATTTGAGTATTAAATGATATTTTTATGTTTAAGCGAGGTATAGTCGTTGTTGGGATTTGGAGATAACGAGGACGCGAGATCTTAGACTTTCCACGAGGTGAGTTTTCTCCCTATACTATACCCGGAAGGGTTTGACTGTGTGACCGGAAGGTCGGATATGTTATGAGATATATGTATTGTGTGTGATAAGTTAATCGTTTATATGTGCCATGTATGATATGCTTGATATAGGCCGGAAGGCATTATGTTATAGGCCGGAAGGCGTTGTGATGTGGACCTTAAGGTTGACGTGGGTAGGACCGGAAAGTCTACCAAGTCGGGACGGAAGTCCCCTGAGACACATGGACCGAAAGGTCAGGGCCTGGAAAGGCGTATGTGCGTAAGTTGTATTTTGGGGAATTCACTCAACATTTATGCTTACAGTTGTTGTGTTATGTGTTTCAGGTACTAGCGAGGACCGTGGGAAGGCGTTGGCGTGATCGTACACATTGTCGGAGAAAAACTATTTTATGATCATTGGGATGTATTATATTATGATAACATTGTTAACGTTTGAATTTGGAACATTAATCTATGGTTTTTGATGCTTACAAAAATGAAAAAAATTTGTTTTAAATTTACGTTGTTACAACAAAATTAGGCCCCTTGGCCAACCAACGAACATCATCAGAAATATCTTCCCCGTTAGCCAAACATTTTCCAACCTATTAGAAAATATCTAATTAATGTAATTCAAACAAAATAATTAAAAATATTGCAATTCTAACAATCTTATTTTAAAAATAAACCTCTTTCTTAAACCAACTAATAAATACCCGACTATGTTGACTCTGCAACCATGTACTCTTGCAAGCGTGACGGGGGTTGTGATCCTTCAATTCTAACACATGTTGACTAAAGTGTACTATAATTTAGAAGAATGTTGTATATTGTCACACCCCCAAACCAGAACGGCGTAAACGTTCGGGGGCGAAGGACGTCATATTCAGTATCATAACAGTTCATAGTAAGGAAAGTACACTCCACCATATATATAAAGGTTTCAAAATGTTTACATAATTGTATTTGTTACATGTTCAAAAGATAAATACATAAACATCTTTCAAAAGAAGTAATTAACATCAGAGCATTAACCCCCAAAAGTTGGTTTCCAAACCTGCTTAGCGGTTCCCTAAGAATACGAGTTATTTCAAAGAAAAAGTGTCAACAATTAAGTTGGTGAGTTCATAAGCGGTTTTGAGAAAATGTATACCATTCCAAAGTTCATGCGTTTTCCAAGAAAATCTCTTATTTCCTTATAAAAGTATGAAATGCATTTGAATGTTCGTGTTGTGAATTGTAAATAGATATACCAGTAAAATCGCTTATTTTCCTATTAGTTGATTGTTTTTTAAACAAGAAAATCCCTAATTTTCCTAAAGTAACAAGCAGTCTCTAATGTCCAAGACCGAAAATCGCAAGCAACTGAAATGCTTAAAAGGTTGAGGCATAGTTTTATATAATAAAGCTATAAGAAGATCACACTTGTTAGATGAAGAATAGTTTTAATAGCTACTCATTCATAAAATCATAACACCATAATAATTGTCTATCCGGTGAGTTTTATAACTATACTAAACATAATATGCCTGTGGCAACGGTCTTCAGGTGTCGAAACGTTATGACAAACAGTCACCCAAAGGACTGTAGCTAACAGTCAGGGTGCGGTATCATGACTCCGCATATAGATCTATACATATTTGACATGCTCTCCAAATGGGAGACTGTGGTTATAATAGATAGGACTTTAGGTAGTACCTTTTAACAAAAAGGTAGCATTGAAGATGTAATCGTCTCACGGATTCTCAACTAAGTCTGTATTAAAATAATAGTTTTGTATGCAATGTTTATCCTCTTTCACAATGTTTGAGAAAGCATAAATCATAAGTTCTTTAAATGCATAAAATGGTTTAACAATGATGGTTACCCTGGATACTATGCATTTTGTATAAATCTAATGCATGCAAAGCATAACATAAGTTTTCACGTTTTCACTCGGGATCAACCGTGTGTTTACTTGTATTCTCCCCCGAAATGTATTAAAAGTACATTATAAAGTATATGAAGCTGTATAAAAGGGGGTATGAACTCACTTGATTGAAGTGGTTGTTTTGAAGTGGTCGAGAGAAGAATCGAGCAGAACTTCGGCTATTGAGAGTTGAATTCTCGGAAATGTTGGGAGTGTAGAGCTTCCTTTTGATCTTAAGTATGAAAACTGGGATGTTGCGATGGCTCTGAGTGAAAAAAACACAGAGCAAAAGAGTGGGAAAAGAGAAGAACTGAACAAGAAATTTTGAACCCTAGCCTCCCTTTTATAGGAGGCCAAACCGCCTCCGTACGCTGGGCGTACGCTCTTATGCGGGGCGTATTGTACGTCAGCGCTTACGTCAGCAGCCTGACAGAGGATGGGATGTCTGCTGCCAAAGGAAGTACGCCCTTATCGCCTGGTACGCTGGGCGTACCCCTTTACGTGGGGCGTAACTCGCTTTACATAACTTCTAAATTCTGTAACTCTCGCGTACGAGCTCCGATTCTGGCATTCTTTATATCCACGTGTAGGTGAGACTGTACTCTACAACTCTCGTTTAGAATGGGTTGGCTAGGTTTGAATTTATATTTAATAATACCTTTTTAGTAGGCTGGGACTGGAAAAGTCCGTTAAAAATCCATAAGTTCTTCATCCCGCATCCGATTTTATCTGACTTTTTACCGTTGTATTCCTATAGTCAGGGTATTCAACTTTCGTTTAGGTTTTGTTAGCTAAAAACCGCTCGATCTCTAATTCGAGTCTTTAGTTGTCTACTGCTAGGTCATAAATTGGTAAAATCATAACTTCCTCATACAAAGTCGGATTTGGGTGTTCTTTTTATGTATGTTCGCGGTTTAATGATATCTATGACTTTTATTTAGATACCTAAGGCTAAAGAGTATTTTATTGAAATTTATCGTTTTATGCTTAGCAACGTTTACGAATCTTTGATTGGTCATAACTCCTTCGTTATAACTCGGATTCAGTGTTCTTTATATTTTTGGAAACCTTATCATGATATCTACCACATAGTGTACTCAAACGGAGCTTTTTGAACATTTCATTTTCGATGATATTCTTATTACTTCACAAACAGATTACAAAACCCGACTTTTAGAGATTACATTAACCTGAAATAATGGGTTGTTACATCATCCCCCTGTTAGATGGAATTTCTTCCTGAAATTAATCACAAAATAAGTGCCAATGGACTAGGGAACAGATACGGGTACTTTTGTTGCATCTGATCTTCTCGATCCCAAATGAATTCGAGTCCTCGCTTAGCGTTCCAGCGAGCCTTCACTATTGGTATGCGATTCTATTTAGTTCGTTTGATTTCCCTATCCATGATCTCGAAAGGTTCTTCCATAAAGTTAAGATTTCCGTTTAGTTCGATTACGTCAAGTGGAATCACAAGAGTTTCGTCGGACAAATACTTTTTCAGGTTCGATACCTAGAACACTGGATGTAATTTGTTAAGCTTGATTGGAAGTTGAAGTCTGTAAGCCACTAGACCAATCCTTGAAGAAATTTCGAAGGGTCCAATGTACCTTGGATTTAGTTTTCCACGCTTAGAGTGAGACCCTCAGTAGAACGCTGTCACCAACCTAGATTTCCAAGGGTTTTCGTCTTTTGTCGGCATAGCTCTTTTGCCTATCCCTAGAGGTTTTCAGACGCTCTCAAATTTGGATGATCTTTTCAGTTGATTCCCTAATGATCTCCGCACCGGTAGGAGTGCTATCAGGGACTAGACCGTTTGCCAATTGCATGCCGCCCACTTCCGCCCAGCACAGAGGTGATCTGCACTTACTGGCATAAAGGGCTTCAAATGGAGCAGTGTTGATACTAGTATGATAACTGTTATTGTAAGAGAACTTGACTAATGGTAAGTGAACATCCCATGATTTACCAAAGTGGATCACACATGCTCACAACTGGTCTTCTAGAGTTTGGATCGTTCTCTCACTCTGTCCGTCAGTTTTAGGGTGATAGGCTGTACTCATATCTAACCTTGTTCCCATGGATTTTTGCAACGATTGCCAGAATCTTGAAGTAAATCTATTGTCTCTGTCCGAGATGATAAACGTCGGCACTCCATGAAGTTGCACGATCTCTTGGATGTAGGTTCTCGTTAGCTTTTCCATCTTATCAATTTCCTTGATCGGTAAGAAATGAGAAGACTTGGTTAGTCTGTTGATGATCACCCAAATGGTATCGTCACCACCCTGAGTCTTGGGTAGTTTTGTTATGAAGTCCATGGAAATTTGTTCCAACTTCCACTCAGGTATTTTGGGTTGATGGAGTAGACCTGAGGGCTTCTGGTGTTCTACTTTTATGTTGGTGCAAGTCAAGCACTTGCTCACATAGGTAGCAATTTCTGGTTTCATGTTTGGCCACCAGTAGAGTTGTTTGAGAGCTAGATACATCTTATCTGAACCTGGGTATACGAAGTATGGAGTCTTGTGTGCTTCGTTCATAACTATCTCTCTGAACCCACCAAACTTTGGTGTCTAAATTCGGTTCATGATGTAGCGCACTCCGTCAGTCTTGATATCTAGATTCTTGTCCATCCCTCAAACGGGTTTCACCTGTCATGTTTTTAGGTTTCAAGGCTTCTATTTGAGCTTCCTTGATTTATTTTGACAGATGTGAATAGATCGACAAGGTTAATGACTTCACTCTTTGACCACGATACTCCTTACAACTAAGGCCATCAACCACTACATTTGCCTTTCCCGAATGGTAATGAATCTCACATTCGTAGTCGTTGAGCAATTCGACCCAATGACGTTGTCTCATGTTTAACTCCTTCTGGTCGAATATGTATTGAAGGCTCTTGTGGTCTGTGAAGATGGTGCACTCGGTACCTTATAGTTAGTGCCTCCATATTTTTAGAGCGAAGACCACAGGTCCAAGTTCTAAGTCATGAGTGGTGTAGTTGACTTCATGTGTTTTTAATTGTCGTGAGCCATACGTAATAACATTTCCTCGTTTCATTAGCACATAGCCTAACCCTTGATTCGAAGCATCGCAATACACCACAAAATCTTTGATCCCCTCTGGAAGAAAAAGAATGGGTGCAATGCATAGGGGCCTGTTTCAGAGTCCGAAATGCAGCATCATGCTTTTCTCCCTAGTTGTAGGTCACACCTTTCTGAGTTAGGGAGGTAAGAGGATTTGCAATGTTGGAGAAGATCTGAATGAACCTTCAATAATAACCAGCAAGGCCTAGAAATTGGCGAATCTTCATTGGTGTAGTTGGTGCAGACCAATTTTTTATAGCCTTGATTTTAGATGGGTCCATGTGGATTCCTTTTTCGCTGACCACGTGACCTAGGAAGTCTACCTTTCCTAATCCAAAACTCACATTTTGAGAACTTCGCATAAAGTCTCTCAGCTCCTAATGTCTATAAGACTTGTCTCGGATGTTGACCATGCTCTTCTTTACTCTTTGAATAAATGAGTATGTCATCTATTAATACTATCACAAATTTATCCATGAATGGACGACATACCCGATTCATTGAGTCCATGAACATGGCCGGGGCATTGGTTAGTCCGAACGACATCACTACAAAATCGTAATGCTTGTATCTTGTTCAGAAGGCCATCTTCGGAATATCACTCTCCAGGACTCTCAGCTGGTGATATCCCGATCTCAGATCTTTCTTGGAGAAGTATTTGGCTCCCTGGAGTTCGTCGAATAAGTCGTCGATTCATGGTGGGGGATATCGGTTCTTGATGGTAAGTTTGTTGAGCTCTCGGTAGTCAATGGACATCCTAAGTGATCAATCCTTCTTTTTCACAAACAACACTGGTGCTCCCCATGGCGAGAACCTCGGCCTGATAAATCCTTTGCTGAGTAGCTCATTCAGTTGGCTGAATAGCTCTTGCATCTTCGTTGGGGCTAATCGATAGGGCGCTTGGGCTACTAGGGTAGCTCCGGGAATCAGATCGATTCTGAATTCGACTTGTCTCGTGGGTGGTATTCCTATAAGATCTTCGGGAAAGACATCAGGAAACTCGCATACGTCAGGCACGCTCTTGATGTCCTAGACTTTGCGTTTTACATCCACGACATGTGCTAAAAACACATGGCATTCCTTGCGTAGGCACTTCTGAGCTTGGATACATGAGATAATACGAAGAGTGGTACTGGGTTTGTTACCATAGATAATGAGGGTTTCGCCGGTTGGCAGATTAAGGCGAACGACCTTATCGTAACATAAAATGTCCTCATGATGAGAACTTAGCCAGTCCATGCCTATTATGACATCGAGACTCTTAATCGAGACTGGAATGAGGTTGATTGGGAAGGGATTATCATTTAGAGTTATGGTACAGTTTAATTATATCTCCTTAGTGCCTTCTGTTTTACCGTTGTCCATTTCTACTATAAATGGTTTACTTAATGATTGGCGTGTTTGTTTCAGCATGCCTTTAAAATTATGACTCACAAGACTTCTCTCTGCTCCACTATCAAACAAAATGCATGCATACGAGTTATCAAGAAGAAACGTACCCGTAAGAACAGTGGGTTCTGCAACGGCTTCATCCTGTCCCATTGAGAACGCTCGGCCCCTTCCACCGGTATTCTTGTTGTTTGCCTTTCGTCAGTCCCTGCGGTAGTGCCCCATAGCTCCGCATTCAAAGCAGGCGCGACTTACTCTGGCATTAGCAGTGGGGGCGGCTTGTTGGGCTGGCTCCTTGTAGAAGCGGATCGTATACCCCTTCTTATTGCACCTAGTGCATTGGAAGTCATGGCAAGAACCGTGGTGGTGGAAGTTGCATTGGTTGCACTTCGGAAATCTCCCACTGTATGAACTTGTGGGTGCAGTGGTGGTAGGAACAGTAACAACGTGAGTCGCTACCACTTATTGTTTCTTGGGGTTCCCTTGTAGGGTTTATCTCCTTCTTTTGTTCCAAGGCCTTCCCTGGCCCTGTACCTCCTTTGATGGATCGGCAGTAGCTGCAATAGTACCCTATTTGACCCTGTGGTCGATGAGTCGCTGAGCCAGACACTTATCGTTGTTGAAAGTGATAGGGTTGGAGGCCAAGACATGACCTTGAATCTGGGGTGACAACCCCTAAATGTACCTCTCAACCTTTTTCGGTTCTGGTTTGACCATGGTAGGGCACATGGTAGCAAGGTCGCGGAACCTGGCCGTGTAGGCGACAAGGTCAGACCCAGTCATCTTTAGATTCCAGAGCTCCTGCTCTAGCTTTTGTATTTCGCCCCTTGGGCAGTATTCCTCCAGTAGTAGGACCTTTAAGTCCTCCCAACTCATGGCAAGGGCTCGATCAGTGAGGGTGCGGGTAGCGAAGTTGACTTTGCTCGCTTCTTGGCAAGAGCATGTCTCAAAGACCATTTCGGTATTTTCGAACCATTGCATTAGTGCAATGAATCCCCCAGTGCCATTAAAAGTTTTTGTCTTTGCGTTGGAGAACTCCTTGTAAGTACATTCCCTTACGTGAGCATGACCAGTGCCATGGTTGGAATGATTCTTGCTGCTTCCTGACACTCCATTTCCATTGGAGTTTATTTGTGAGAGGGTGGCGGTTACTGTTGCTGTGATAGCAGCCTGGACCATGGCTGGATCATAAGCTGGTGGTGGAGATGGTGTTGGTATCATTCCCGGTCTGGGTCTTAGGTTTGGATGAGGAGGCATCGCGCGTTCAAGAAATAAAAATGAAAGATTATATGTTTTGGTGGTTGAGAGTTTAATGATAATGAGTTAACTATTTTTAATAGTTCAAGAATTTGGTTAGTACTGCTGTGATAGTAGCCTGGACCATGGTTGGATCATAAGCTGGTGGTGGAGGTGGTGTTGGTATCGCGCCCGGTCTGGGTCTTAGGTTTGGATGAGGAGGCATCGCACTATCAAGAAATAAAAATGAAAAATGATAAGGTTTGGTGGTTGAGAGTTTAATGATAATGAGTTAACTATTTTTAATAGTTCAAGAATTTGTTTTGACCTACACAGAGCTTTGAGTTTGATTCACAAATGGAGTTTGGATAGCAATAGATAAACTCATAAACTCAATTGAAATGCACAGAATTAACACATGAAAGAGATATGCCCTATATATATATTAAACATATGGTTGCGTTACATCGAAAGTTAGAAAAAAATTGACATTTCTAAAGTTCTCCGATTTACATAAAGTTAAAGAAAGTAAGACTTTTAGGCGATTATCCTATTCTATATCAAAATTCGGGTGTTAGGGGAGCACTACTTGCTGCTCAGATTGCGCTTGGAGCTTGACTCCGCATCCGATTTCTTGGCTCTTATGAGATGCCTGTCAAAAGCAGCTTTTTGCTCCCTCAAATCCATCATTTCGGAGAGAGCTGCAGTCATTTGCTCCTGGAGGGAGTTGGTGTGGAGTTGAGCATTCCCTTGTAGCATGTCTAGGCGATGGATATCAGCTGCTTTATCTTTCATCCTTATGTCAACCTCACGAATTCGGTTTGATTGGACTCTGGATTGATAAGCCTGATTGGCAAGTTTTCCTACCACAACTGGGAGTGCTCGATCAGCTGAACTTCCTCCGCTGACACCGTAGAAGTCCCGACACATACCGTAAGGAGGACGTAGTCCTTGCTGCTGGCTCTAACGGTGGATGTGGCTTACCTAGATGGGAGTTGGTCCTTGAAATCCCATCCTGAAAGGAGGTCGGACGGATGGAGGTCGGACGGCTGGCGGATTTATTACCTCAGGCTCTGAGGCAGAGCTATCTGAACCTTCCTCCTCCTCGTCTTCCATAGGTTCCTCCTCAGGGTTATCTTCAATCCATCCCCCATTACCTTGGTTGGGGTAGTAGGGGTCGTCGGGGTGATGAAATCAAGCCATTCAGTCTATACGAGAATAGGGTTAAGAATTGACTATAAGCTAAAGCACGTAAAATTTACCTTTAAGTTTGACGGTTGAAGATACCCAAATACTCCCATACTATTCTTAATGATACACTCTTGGTAAGTTTTAAATTTGTTGTCCACTGCAGACACTCCCAGGCATACGTTAGTCACCTCTCGGAAAAATATAGTTGATCAGCCTATATTCATCCCAGTTCCAATTACATTTCCCAAGGCACACCCGCACTGCACAATTTATTTATCAATTTATTAATATGAAATGAATGCATGCCTACTTTACAAAAATTTAATAAATTTAATTTTAAAAGTATGACTCTTACTCAGAGTGTTTTTGCTCGGTTATGTTTATAGTTGTATACAAAAAATTGTTTTGATATACTAAATTCACTATAAATAATGCTCTGATACCAATCTGTCACACCCCCAAACAAGAATCGCGGAAACGTTCCGGGCTGGAGGATGTCATATTCAATATCATAACAGTTCATAGTAAGGAAAGTACACACCACCACATATAAAGGTTTCAAAATGTTTACATAATTGTATTTGTTACATGTTCAAATGAAATTTACATAAACAACTTTCAAAAAAAGTAATTAACGTTAGAGGGTTAATCCCCAAAAGTTGGTTTTCAAACCTGCTTAGCGGTTCCCTGAGAATACAAGTTATTTCAAAGAAAAAGTGTCAGCAATTAAGTTGGTGAGTTCATAAGTGGTTGTGAGAAAATGTATACCATTCCAAAGTTTGTGCACTTTCCAAGAAAATCACTTATTTCCTTATAAAAGTATGAAATGAATATGAATGTTCGTGTTGTGAATTGTAAATAGTTGTACCAGGAAAATACCTTATTTTCCTATTAGTTGATTGGTTTGGATACAAGAAAATCCCTTATTTTCCTAAAGTAACAGGCAGTCTCTAATGTCCAAGACCGAAAATCGCAAGCAACTGAAATGCTTAAAAGGTTGAGGCATAGTTTTATATAATAAAGCTATAAGAACATCGCACTTGTTAGATGAGGAATAGTTTTAATAGCTACTCATTCACAAAATCATAACTCCATAATAATTGTCTATCCGGTGAGTTTTATAACCATACTAAACATAATATGCCTGTGGCGATGGTCTTCAGGTGTCAAAACGTACGAAAAACTATCACCCAAAGGATTGTAGGTAACAGTTAGGGCGCGGGATCATGACTCCCCGTATAGATCCATACACATTTGACACGCTCTCCAAATGGGAGACTTGGGTTATAATAGATAGGACTTTAGGTAGTACCTTTTAACAAAAAGGTAGCATTGAAGATGTAATCATCTCACGGATTCTTAACTAAGTCTGTATTAAAATAATAGTTTTGTATGCAATGTTTATCCTCATTCACATTGTTTGACAAAGCATAAATCATAAGCTCTTTGAATGCATAAAATGGTTTAACAAGAATGGTTACCCTGGATACTATGCATTTTGTATAAATCCAATGCATGCAAAGTATAACAAGAGTTTTCATGTTTTCACTCGAGATCAACCGTGTGTTTAGTTGTATTCTCCCACGAAATGTATTAAAAGCACATTATAAAGTATTTAAAGGTGTATAAAAGGGGGTATGAAATCACTTGATTGAAGTGGTTGTTTTGAAGTAGTCGAGAGAAGAATCGAGCAGAACTTTGACTACTGAGAGTTGAATTCTCAGGAATCTCGGGAGTCTAGAACTTTCTTTTGATCTTGAGTATGAAAACCAAGGTTTCGGGATGGCTTTGAGTGAAAAAAAACGCAGAGCAAAAGCGCGGGAAAAGAGAAGAACTGAACAAGAAATTCGGATCCATAACCTCCCTTTTATAGGAGGCTGAACCCGCCTCCGTACGTTGGGCGTACGCTCTTACTCGGGGCATAGCGTATGTCAGCGCTTATATCAGCCGCCTGACGGACGATGAGATGTATGTTGCCGAAGGGACTACACCCTTATCGCCTAGTACGCTCGGCGTACCCCTTTATGTGGGGCGTAACTCGCTTTATAGAACTTCTAAATTCTGTAAGTCTCGCGTACGAGCTTCGTTTTTGGCATTCTTGATATCCGCGCGTAGGTGAGACTGTACTATACAATTCTCGTTTAGACTTCGACGGCTAGGTTTGACTTTATATTTAATAATACCTTTTTAGCCGACCGAGACTGGAAAAGTCTGTTAAAAATCCATAACTTCTTCATCCGGCGTCCGATTTTATCTGACTTTTTACCGTTGTATTCCTATGGTCAGGGTCTTTAACTTTCGTTTAGGTTGTGTTAGCTAAATACTGCTCGATCTCTAATTCGAGTCTTTAGCTGTCTACTGTTAGGTCAGAAACTTCGTAAAATCATAACTTCCTCATACGAATTAAGATTTGGGCATTCTTTTTATGTATGTTCGCGGTTTAATGATATCTACGACTTTCATTTGGATACCTAAGGCTAAAAAGTATTTTATTGAAATTTCTTATTTTATGCTTAACAACGCTTTACCGGTAGTGTTACGAATCTTTCATTGGTCAGAACTCCTTCGTTATAACTCGGATTTTAGTGTTCTTTATATTTTTGGAAACCTTATCACGATATCTACCACACAGTATACTCAAATAGAGCTTTTTGAACATTTCATTTTCGATGATATTCTTATTACTTCACAAAGAGATTACAAGACTTGACTTTTAGACATTACATTGACCTGAAATAATGAGTTGTTACATATATGATAGATAATGGTATAAGAGTATACAATTTCATGTAATTCTTACCCTATATACGGCTCCACAACATAAGTGTTTCGGTATACATAAAATGATCTTGATCAAGTAACCGAGCATCTACAACATCGATTATAGCCTTTGATAAATTCTAGTCGCTGCATATTCTTTCATCAACATGTTCATGAGGATTGCCAATTGATTTCATGTTTTTAAGTATTCTGAAAAAAATCTAATGCCTCCTCCACCACATAACACTCTGCAATGCAACCCTTAGGTCGATGATGATTTCTTACATACCCTTTAAGTGTTTTCATGTATCTCTTAAATGGATGCATCCACCTAAAATGAATTGGGCCAAACAACCGCACATCTCTAACTAAATTCCCCATCAAGTGAGTCATGACATCGAAAAATGAAGGAGGAAAGTACTTCTTTAACGAACACAATGTTAATACAATGTCACTTTGCAACTTTCCTAGCTTACTAACATCAACAACTTTATTACATAACTCATTGAAAAAATGACACAAGCTTAGGATTGTTCTCTCCACCTTTACATCTAGCACCACTTTGATTACAAATGGGAGAAGTTGTTGCATTAGTACATGAAAATCATTAGATTCAAACCATTCATCTTTGAAACATCATCCGACACGAGATTCTTGAAATTAGAGGAATACCCATGAGGAACTTTTATGTTAGACATGGTATCATAAATTAGAGGATTCTCTATGGAATTCAATGTGTACTCTGTAGGCGGAAACCAATGTGGATCCCCTTTTGGTTGAGATCGTAAATCAGTCTTAATGCCCAACGCTTCAAGATCTTGTCGTGCTTTTAATCCATCATTCGTCTTGTGAAGCAAATTCAACGATGCCCCATAAAAACTGTCAGTCACATTTTTTATATGTGCATGAGATCTAACTAATGGCGAATAGGCAACTTCTTCCAATATTCAAGTAAAAAAAATCAACTTTTTATGCCAAAATTTAGATCTCTCGTCGATACTTTCTTTTTTCTTCTTTGACCTTTCCTTCCTTGACATTCCCTTCTTTGACTTAATCTTCTCTAACTTTATCTTCTTTGATCTTACCTTCTTTGACTTTATCTTCTTACCCCATGTAGTCTCAATCATGTCAGATAGTTATAAATATCTTCACCTGATAATGGTTGTGGCATAAAATCATGCTCATGTTGATTTTTGAAATGTTTTTTTCTTTTACGAAAAAGATGCTCAAGTGGTATGAATCTTCTATTCCTAAGGAAACATACTTTTTTGGACTTTGACAACCATTATGAACAAATACTCTTTGAACATATTGGACAAGCATAATAACCTTTGGTAACACACCCCGAAAGATTACCATATGCGGGAAAGTCTTTTATAGTCCTAAGTAATATTGCTATTAGATTGAAGTATTCTTTCTTATAAGAATCAAAAGTATCGATGCCAGTTTCCCACTAGAGTTTTAGATCTTCTATCAATGGTGCCAAGTAAACATCAATATTGTTACCCGGTTGGTTTGGCCCGGATATCAACAGAGTCAACATCATGAATTTTCTTGACATACATAAATAAGGGGGTAGATTATATGTGATTAGGATAATCAGCCAACAACTATGCTTGGAACTTAATGACTTGTGAGGATTGATACCATCAGCAGACAAGGCTAATCTAAGATTGATACAACAAGCTTCTAAGAAGGGGTATCACGAGGATGAGTAAGCCTCCCATTATTGGACCGACCTTGTGTATGCCAAGTTAAGTCATGTGAAATTTGTGGTATTGAAAACATTCTTCTAAATCTAGGCATGATAGGAAAATACCATAAAACTTTTGAAGGTATGCTTTTGGTATTCTTCTTCCAACGAGAAGTGCCACAAGTTGGTGTATGAGAAGCATCTTTCTGTTCTCTCCAGAATAGAACACAATCATTTTCACATGCATGAATCTTCTCATATTGTAGACCTAATTCTTTTAGCAACTTCTTGGACTCATATATCGGGCTAGGGATGGTATTGTTTGATGGTAAGATATCTTTTAGGACAGACAACAAAGCATCAAAACTAGAATCAGACCATCCAAACTGGCCCTTTAAATGTTGGAATTTCAATAATTAACTAAGTGCATTATACTTTGACCCCACATAAAGTGGCTTATCACATTCTTCAAGAAGTGATTTCAACGAATCAAGTTCTTTGTCTACATATTTGAAGGCATCATGTAGCACATCCTTTGTATAAATAGCATCAGGAGGAATGGAATTGTTAGGACATCTTGAATCACTCTTGGGTTGTTTTTCTCCATGGAAAGAACAAATCTTATAATTCTCATCGAAGCCGTAGGCAAAGAAATGATAACGAACATTGTCAATTGAGTGGTGACACAAATTGATGCAATTTACATAAGGGCATGGGATCACATATAACTTTGGATTATTATTTTTTACAAACTCTAGAAAAGCATTCACACCTTCATCATATGCATTTGATAATCTACTAGAGGAAATCCATGATTTATCCATCAAAATTTTGTTTCCAACCTACATAATTATTTACCATTTAAAGCAACAATGATTACGTATGTATAGGGATAAAAACTATGCAAAAAGCCAACTGTATAGGGGTCAAAACCTTACAGGGACAAAAAAACTGTATATGGGCCAAAAGTGTATAGGGACAAAAAAATTGTATTGGGACAAAGAAACTGTACATAGGCCAATCTTGACAAATAAACTGTTCAGGGGCTAATCAGATGTCAAATACATGTTCAGGGGCTAATCCTTTATAAAATTTTATATTTGTATTTGTTGTACATGTGCAGACTGATGCAAAAATTATAAAATTCAGAGATAGGGTTTTGAAAACAGGGACAAAAACATGTAAATGAATTTTTTTGTTCTTATGTAACTATGTTATAATAACTAAATAACATCAATATTTAGTAGTGTTTTTAGAATGTTTTTATGGTTGTATTGGCCATTATTTGTTATGTTTTTTTCCTAACTGTTTAACATATTTGATCAATATAAATGATTAAATTAAAGCCAAAAAGGATGAGAAAGTATTAACAATCCAAAATTGTACAGGGACAAAAAAAACTATATAGTAGCCAACACTAATGCAGAGACCAAAACTGTACAGGGACAAAACTGAAGCAGGGACCAAAACCATGCAAAAAAAAACTGTATAGGGTATCAATTACTTTTTCAGCATCCATGTATTTTATTTATTTATTTATTTAGTAAATTAGTTTTTCACCATGTTATTAGTATAAATCATTGTTTTCTTTTTATTGTAGTTTAGGATTGCATGTTGTTCATATTACTTTTTTCAGCATGTTATCATATAATTCTATGTGATCAGAAAACAAAGAATGTTGTGCACATGCAAGTGTGTGTAAGTAGGGTAGAAGAAAAGAAGAACACTTTAAATAACCCAGAGACAAAACTGTAATTTAACCTAACTTGAATGATCTGATAAATGATGTGACAATCCAAAATTTCTATCTTGTAAAGCTAGTTAATTCAATCTAATGACATACTTGTTTTTGCTATCTTTTCGCCTTGTTAAAGGTCTGTCTGAGTGTTCTAAGCCTAGTTCATTCAAGGATTGGGTGTTAGGAAGTATCTGCTAGAGTTCAGTGTGCAGCATTCAAGCTGGAAAACTCGAAGTTTTATAGAGTTTACAGCCGTAAACTAGAGATTACGACCGTAATCTGTTAGCCGGCCGTAATGTAACGCCCGTAGATCCGGGCTAGTCAATTTAGAGACGATAGGTGTCAAAAATGGATTTTTTTTATGAAAGATTATTTAGAATGCATAATCTTAACTAATTAATAGTATATGTTAGAAGGTTTTTGTGCATATAAAGAACGCCGAAATCCGAGTTATAACGAAGAAGTTATGACCTGTCGAAGTTTTGCGACAGAACTGGCACGACACAACGTGACGTAAATCGTGAATTTACGAAGGAGTGATATTTAGCCTTAGTAATCAACACGAAAGACGTAGAAAATGTTGAACCGAGAGTGTGCATAAAAATAACGCCTAAACCTAACTCCGTATGAGGAAGTTATGATATTTCGAAGTTTCAGCTTAGCAGTAGACAACCCAAAAGTTCGAATTAAGATCGAGCAAGTTTTAGCCAAAACTTTCTAAACGAGAATCGAAGATATCGTTGATAGTAGTGCATTGGTGAAAAGACAGACGAAAACGGATGTCAGACGAGGAAGTTATGAATTTCTAACAAAGTTTTCTGTCCTGGCCTACTAAAAATAAATAATAAAAAAATAAAATCAAAATTTGACGACGGAGTCTAAATGAAAGTTACAGAGTATGGTCTGACCTACACGTAGATATAAAGAACGTTGAAAACAGAGCTCGTATGCGAAAGTTACGAAATTTAGAAGTTTGACTAGTCAAATTTTGTCGAGCGTAATTTGAGTACGCCCAGTGTACTCAGAGGAGTGCAAGTTGTCTGACCAATACTCGAGTGCCACCAAATGATGCATGCAGTGAGGTCGAACTACGCCCAGCGTAACCAAATTACGCCCAACGTACTTGGAAATTATGCCCAGCGTAATCCCAAACGCAACAACCTATAAATAGAACTCGAGATCAGCCATTTTCCTTGCGATTTTTCTTCCTTTCTCTCTATGTTTTGCATCATTTTGCGTGCCAATAAAATCCAGAAGCCCCGGTACCATTCCCGAGCCCCGAAGCAAGTTCCGAAGTCCCGAAGATCCCAACAAATGAGATTCCCAAGCCAAAGCCTTGCCTGCAAGAAGCCTGGTTTTTTGTGAAGATCTTCCAAATCTACCTAACAATACTACTTCTACAATTCGTAGTGTTGTCCGATCATCTTCTAATCAAGTGAGTGTGTGGTCACTTTCTTCTTACACATAAATATTAAGTATTTGCTATAAAATAGGTATTATGTATGTATGTATGTATATATATATATATATATATATATATATATATATATATATATATATGTTGTTTATTTGAGATAACTATGGAATGGATAAATTATATAGGTTTTAATGAGGTAAACCGTATATGTATTTTGTATCTACGAATATGTTGGGTATAGCATGGGTAGATGAGATTCTTGGTATGGGATAAAAGATGATTTGGATCATAAGATATAAGAGTAAAGAGATAAGGTTGTTATAGATTCGGGAGTATGGATTAGATCAAGAGGGTATTTTTAGATTCGGGAATATGGATTAGATAATGAGGTAAATGTTAGATCCGGGAGTACGGATTATGTATTTTTGAACTAAGTGTTCATCCGAAAGGGTATCAAGTGCATAGTCCCTTTCATGGATATTATTTTAATAAAAGTATTGATTAAAGTGTTAATTATATATGTGTGTGAAGTATTTGTTATTGCCCAAAATATGTGTTATACATATATAATTGATGATATACAACGTACGTACCAGTTATGGTCCCATATGTGTTAAGATGTGTATATATTACTTAAAACTTTGTGTTAAGTATACTCGTAGTTAGCGTTTCCAAATGGAGATAGTATCGAAAATTGATTATAGGCGTCGTAGGCTTGCCTAGTGATGGGTTAAGACTTAAATAGGGATGTTTAGTTCCATTAAGTTTGGACATTGGGTAGCCTCTTATTAAGGGTACGTGTGTTGTGAGATTGATGATTGGTGGAGTACGTCCTACATACAGAAGTACATTTTATGTACGAAGTCCTTTTCAAAACTCTATGTCTTGGGTGCTTCTTGTGCCAGAAGTACCATCATGTACAAAGTCTTTTGACAATTTTGTGTGTCGGTTACGGGAGCGTATGGGAATACTCCATTAGTATTGCCCGATACTTTTATTTTGAGAGAGCTTTAGAGTCAGCGTTTCTTTAATGAAGTGATCGACCGAGCTTCATATGTCAGTGGTTTCTTTCATGAAGTAATTAAGGGAACTGCGTAGACTGACTAATAAAGTTTGTCAGTAATAGACCACTGTTATGTATGCCTGGTGTTATATTGCTGGATAGGGTGCTTCTGGGGGTGAAATACCTCATGTATTTACACCATAGCCTAGGGATTAGTCGGTGTTTCCATTTCCGATGCCGGATAGGGTGAGTCTGGGGGTTCATACCATAGCCTAGGCATTAGTTAGCATTTCCATTGCCGAATAGGGTGCGTCTGGGGGTTATATACCTCATGATATTCAGAGCACAGACTAGGCATCGATAACTACCCCTGACTTAATTTTCTTGTGGTTCTTTCTTTTACGAACGAAGGTCCGTGGTGAAACTTATTCCATCTCCCATAATTGATGTCTTTATTGATCCTCATTTGCTGCTAGGAATTTCCGAAGCTGCTAGGAATTTCCGAAGCAGCTTCGTCATTTTGTGGTTCATATCGATTCCTTAGGCTAGATCTCGTAAGATCATGGTATAGGGTCAGTATGTGGGGATCGACAGGATGGGATATATTGTTTTAGTAATATAATTTAAATGTGTTTATAACATTAGTAGTTCACAAGATCGAGATATACTTTATTTTCACGTTGTTTGGACTAAGAGCTTTCATTCTCTGTGTTCCTTAGGTGATTGGGTTCACCAGGGATATTCGAACTAAGTGTTCATTAGCTATTTGAAATTAGTGTTCATCAGGGATAATTGAACTAAATGTTCATTAAGTGTGTGTGTGAAATAGGTGTTCATTGGGTAATATTGGCACTAAGTGTTCATTAGGTGTTCTTGAACTAGGTGTTCACTAATTATTATGAATCGCGTGTTCACCACAAGTAATCTAAGAACCTTTGCAGCACTAGACATTGTGCCAGTTCCTTAGGGAAATCCTTAGGAATGAATGGGAGAAGGGTAATTGGTTCTTAGGATAAATCTTTAAGAAATAAATTGAGATAATGGGGGTGGGTATTTGAATTGATTGTTTGATAATTAAATATAATAATTATATTATTGTGGGTTGAAAACCCTATATGCTCACCAGACTCCCAAGCCTGACCCACTCAGTTTTCTTTGCATTATAGGTAATGGCACAAGAGTATAAGTTGGTGGACGTGACGAGAGATTTTGGATTATAAATCAGTGGTTATAAATGACTATTGTAAGGTCTATTTTATAATGTTTATGCTTTTGATCTGTATCGGAACATGACATCCCGAGGTTTTATTATTTAATAAAAATACATTCTTTTTGAGAAATATTTTTGATAAATGGTTATCATATTTTCTTTTTGAGACAAATTCAGCAACTGTTTTTAAAAGATAACTCTGATTTTAAAACAAAGCATAAACAAATCGGTCTTTTCTGGCCGTGAAATTGGGGATGTAACAGTTGGTATCAGAGCATTAGTTTAAGCGAACTAGGAATTTGTAGGAAATTTCAAGACTTAAACTTAGAATGCTAAGTAATGATCGTGAGGAGTATGTCTAAAATATGTTAGGTAGTACACCTAAATTGACACAAGCACTAGTTTATTTTAGGAATGATGCCTAAAATGCTTTAATGCGCTAAATGTTTTGTGTGATAGCTATTTTGATGCTATTATTTGTTCGGATCTATTGTTTGTTGCCGACCGGATCTGGAAACCTTATGTGTTTAGGATTCTAAGCATATGACTACGATATTAGAACTAGCATGTAAACGTTTCGGGGTGATAAGGAGATTTATACTTTTATCGTAATTAAAGCTTTCTTATCTTAAATTCTCACTTGGTACACCAAACTTCTACTTGGGTGTACGAAAGGTCACAGTGAAGACACGTAGGGAATTAAGTAAATGGAAGAAATGAAAAGGCTTATAATAGTGAACGACACCTATTGGAAGATATAATAAGTGTAGTATCTTGCCTTTTGAAAGTCTTATAAGATAACAGTACATTTAAAGGAGTACGGTACGTCTAAAGTACACCTTCGATTGACAGGATGACGGAACGATTGGTGAAATTCTTGAAGTTGTCTCAATGTCTGGTATTTCCATCACCAATCGAGTTGAAGTGGAGTTGATGATTGAAGATTGAGAAATTAAGAAGTCCTAGTAAAGTCTAGGGAAATTGTTTATGATTATTTGGACACATTCGTATGTTTTAATTTTTTTTTTTTTTTGATTTTCTTGTATGGTGACTTGGTCGACTGCAGGACAATACTTGGGATGAGTATGAGTAGGTGTGAAAGGTAGTAGATGCATATACTACCGGAAGCACAATATATGCATCTACTACCTTTCACACCTACTCATACTTGTCCCAAGTATTGTCCCGTAGTCGACCAAGTCACCATACAAGAAAATCAAAAAAAAAATTAACACATACGAATGTGTCCAAATAATCATAAACAATTTCCCTAGACTCTACTAGGACTTCTTCATTTCTCAATCTTCAATCATCAACTCCACTTCAACTCGATTGGTGATGCGCACTTGGATCAGGGAAAGTCACAGGGTTACCAAGAAGCTAGTGATTGATTCTGTTTTATTCCAGTATGTCATTACCCTTGTTTCAGTAATGACTAGTGAGATGGTTATATTCCGACCCTAGTGGTCATATAAATTTGAGTTCGACTGCAATGAGTATGTTACGTGGTCTAGAGGACCAAGTTGGATGTATCATCTGACTTAAGTCAGAAGGTTGAAATTAATGTAATCGATAGTATCGCACTCGTTGTTAAAAGAAGTTTGCAGGTAGAATACATGCTGAAATGTGATTATATCACATTAAAATATGGAGGAAGGAATATCCATTTTGGAATTTAACTCTACAAGATCGAGTCTAAGCGTCGCATCATGTGATGAAAGGTCAATAGAGAATGACACATCGATCTATTGCAATAGATAAATGAAAGTATTTATCCTAAGAAGAAGAAGGAGCCCACAATAAGGGCTTATTTGGTAACTTGAAGATTACAGTGGAAAGTACAACATAGTACGATAAGCAGATGCAAGATTAGGCATCATCTGCGGTCATGAAAGCCATAGAGTTAAATACTTTTTTGAGGAAACATAGAAGTTACGGTTATTACCTAGGATGAAGAAATAACATGTGGAATCATTATGCAAGTCCTATTTCGTTGATGATTCCGGTACGTAATCATCCTAAGGGGGAGATAATTAACGCCCGTAGATATGGGCTACTCAATTTAGAGATGATAGGTGTCAAAAATGGATTTTTTATTGAAATATTATTTAGAATGAATAATCTTAACTAAGTTATAGTATATGTTAAAAGGTTTCTGTGAATATAAAGAACGCCGAAATCCGAGTTATAACGAAAAAGTTATGACCTGTAGAAGTTTTGCGACAGAACCGGCACGACAGTGTGTGATGTAAATAGTGAATTTACAAAGGAGTGATATTTAGCCTTATTGATCAACATGAAAGATGTATATAATGTTGAACCAAGAGCGTGCATAAAAAGAACATCTAAATCTGACTTCGTATGTGGAAGTTAAGATTTTTCGAAGTTTCAACTTAGCAGTAGACAACCCAAAAGTTCGAATTAAGATCGACCGAGTTTTAGCCAAAACTTTCTAAATGAGAATCAAAGATCTCGTTGATAGTAGTGCATTGGTGAAAAGATAGATAAAAACTCACGTCAGACGAAGTAGTTATCAATTTCTAACAAAGTTTTCTGTCCCGGCCTACTAAAAATTAATAATAAAAAAATAAAATCAAAATTTGATGACAGAGTCTAAATGAAAGTTGTAGAGTATGGTCTGGCCTACGTGTGGATATAAAGAATGTCAAAAACGGAGCTCGTATGCAAAAGTTACGAATTTAGAAGTTTGACTAGTCAAATTTCGCCAAGCATAATTTGAGTACGCCCAGCATACTCAGAGGAGTGCAAGTTGTCTGACCAATAATCGAGTGCCACCAAATGATGCATTCAGTGACGTCGAACTACGCCAAGCGTAACCAAATTACGCCCAACGTACTTGGAAATTACGCTCAGCATAATCCCAAATGCAGCAGCCTATAAATAGAACTCGAGATCAGCCATTTTCCTTGCGATTTTTCTTCCTTTCTCTCTAAGTTTTGCATCGTTTGGCGTGACAATAAAATCCTGAAGCCCCGATATCATTCCCGAGCCCCGAAGCATGTTCCAAAGTCCCGAAGATCCCGAGAAGTGAGATTCCCGAGTCGAAGCCCGACCTAAGAGAAGCCCGGTGTTTTGTGAAGATCTTCCAGATCTACCCAAGAATACTACTTCTACAAGTCGTAGTGTTGTCCGATCATCTTCTAATCCATGAGTGTGTGGTCACTTTCTTGTTACACATAAATATTAAGTATTTGCGATAACATATGTATTATGTGTGTGTGTGTGTATATGTATATATATATATATATATATATATATATATATATATATATATATATATATATATATATATATATTTGTTGTTTATTTGAGATAACTGTGGAATGGATAAATTATATAGGTTTTAATGAGGTAAACCGTATATGTATTTTGTATCTACGAATATGTTGGGTATAGCATGGGTAGATGAGATTCTTGGTATGGGATAAAAGATGATTTGGATCATAAGATATTATAGTAAAGAGATAAACGTGTTATAGACTCGGGAGTATGGATGAGATCAAGAGGTTATTTTTAGATTAGGGAATATGGATTAGATAATGAGGTAAATGTTAGATCCGGGAGTACGGATTATGTATTTTTGAACTAAGTGTTCATCCGACAGGGTATCAAGTGCATAGTCCCTTTCATGGACATTATTTTAATACAAGTATTGATTAAAGTGTTAATTATATATGTATGTGAAGTATTTGTTATTGCCCAAAATACGTGTTATACATATATAATTGATGATATACAACGTACGTACCACTTATGGTCCCATATGTGTTAAGATGTGTATATATTACTTAAAACTTTGTGTTAAGTATACTCGTAGTTAGCGTTTCCAAATGGAGATAGTATCGAAAATTGATTATAGGCATCGTAGGCTTGCCTAGTGATGGGTTAAGACTTAAATAGGGATGTTTAGTTCCATTAAGTTTGGACATTGGGCAGCCTCTTATTAAGAGTACGTGTGTTGTGAGATTGATGATCGGTGGAGTACGTCCTACGTACAGAAGTACATTTTATGTACGAAGTCCTTTTCAAAGCTCTATGTGTTGGGTGCTTCTTGTGCCAGAAGTACCATCATGTACAAAGTCTTTTGACAATTTTGTGTGTCGGTTACAGGAGCGTACGGGAATACTCCATTAGTATTTCCCGATACTTTTATTTTGAGAGAGCTTTGGAGTCAGCGTTTCTTTAATGAAGTGATCAACCGAGCTTCATATGTCAGTGTTTTCTTTCATGAAGTAATTAAGGGAACTGCGTAGACTTACTAACAAAGTGGGTCGGTAATAGACCACTGCTAGGTATGTCTGGTGTTATATTGCTGGATAGGGTGTGTCCGGGGGTGAAATACCTCATGTATTTACACCACAGCCTAGGCATTAGTCGGTGTTTCCATTTCTGATGCCGGATAGGGTGAGTCTGGGGGTTCATACAACAATATACCTCATGATATTCAGACCACAGACTAGGCATTGATAACTATCCCTAACTTAATTGTCTTGTGGTTCTTTCTTTTACGAACGAAGGTCCGTGGTTAAACTTATTCCATTTCCCTCCATTGATGTCTTTATTGATCCTCGTTTGCTGCCAAGGAATTTCCGAAGCAGCTTCGTCAGTTTGTGGTTCATATCGATTCCTTAGGCTAGATCTCATAAGATCATGGTATAGGGTAAGTATGTGGGGATCGATGGGATGGGATATATTGTTTTAGAAATATAATTTAAATGTGTTTATAACATTAGTAGTTTCACAGGATCGAGATATACTTTATTATCACGTTGTTTGGACTAAGAGCTTTCATTCTCTGTGTTCCTTAGGTGATTGGGTTCACCAGGGATATTCGAACTAAGTGTTCATTAGATACTTGAACTTAGTGTTCATCAGGGATAATTCAACTAAGTGTTCATTAAGTGTCTGTGAACTAGGTGTTCATTGGGTAATATTGGAACTAAGTGTTCATTAGGTGTTCTTGAACTAGGTGTTCACTAATTATTGTGAATTGCGTGTTCACCAGAGGTAATCTAAGAACCTTTGCAGCACGAGACATTGTGCCAGTTCCTTAGGGAAATCCTTAGGAATGAATGGGAGAAGGGTAATTGGTTCTTAGGATAAATCTTTAAGAAATAAATTGAGATAATGGGGGTGGGTATTTGAATTGATTGTTTGATAATTAAATATAATAATTATATTATTGTGGGTTGAAAACCCTATATGCTCACCAGACTCCCAAGCCTGACCCACTAACTTTTCTTTGCATTACAGGTAATGGCACAAGAGTATAAGTTGGTGGACGTGACGAGAGATTTTGGATTATAAATCAGTGGTTATAAATGACTGTTGTAAGGTCTATTTTATATTGTTTATGTTTTTGATCTGTATCGGAACATGACATCCCGTGGTTTTATTATTTAATAAAAATATATTCTTTTTGAGAAATATTTTTGATAAATGGTTATCATATTTTCTTTTTGAGACAAATTCAGCAACTGTTTTCTTTAAAAGATAACTCTGATTTTAAAACAAAGCATAAACAAATCGGTTTTTTCTGGCCGTGAAATTGGGGATGTCACAGTTGGTATCAGAGCATTAGTTTAAGTGAACTAGGAATTTGTAGGAAATTTCTAGACTTAAACTTAGAATTCTAAGTAATGATCGTGAGGAGTATGTCTATAATATGTTAGGTAGTACACCTAAATTGACACAATGTTGATGTATATTGTAAAAAGTCGAATAGAGTGTTTTGTGTTGTTTCGCATTTTGTGTTATTTTACTTAGTCATTTTTTTTGCGAAGTGAAAATGTATAGACTTAGTATATTTTTGTCTGTTCCCTATAAATAGGGACTTAGGCTAGAAGTAGAGATACGAATGCTAGAACTCTCTTCTACTTATCTTGTAATCAGTCTTAATCAATATGAGATCTGATTAATATTTACTCATTGTGTTCTTCATCCTTAATCGTTCAAATCTATCTTTTCTTTTCAAAATTCTCGATAACAATTCTCATCAATTGGTATCAGAGCAGGATTCAAACTGCTTAGATCTGATTTTCGTATAAGACTCATTTGCTTTTTGAGTTACAAATTTACTCAAAATTTTCCACGCATTTTTGGTTTTGAAAATCACTATTGATCTTCATATTTGAATTGATTCTGCATTTTAATTTTTAAGTCAAGTAATCGATTAGTGATTTGTGATCAATTCATTTGATAAAATTCTGAAATTCATCAAGTTTTCAAGTTTTCAGATATTTTCTGTGTTCATTAATGGCGAACTTCAACATGAATTCAATGACTTCTTTCTCTCA
The DNA here is from genome assembly GCF_052625555.1 of Lactuca saligna. Taxonomy (NCBI): domain Eukaryota; kingdom Viridiplantae; phylum Streptophyta; class Magnoliopsida; order Asterales; family Asteraceae; genus Lactuca; species Lactuca saligna. The sequence goes on along the minus strand of NC_136419.1, from coordinate 149,539,806 downwards.
CTTGCTTGGTTCCTCAACCAAAATTCCGATGTTAATTCCAGAATACTATGATCAGTGGGCTGATAGAATGGAAGATTACTTTAATGGAATTGATGAAGAACTTTGGAAGTGTATCGATGGAACAGTACAAGCTCCTGCTAATGTTCAACCAATTGGATCATCCACTGCATCTACTGATGTTGAAGAACAACGAAATCAACTGAAGAATAATGAAAAGAGATGCATGAGAGAACTAAGAGGTGCTCTACCTCCTGTGGTTTACAATTACATTCGTAGTTGTAAAACAGCAAAAGAGATCTGGAATACTCTAAAAGAAAAGTATCAAGGTAGTGAAAAGACGAAGATCAACTCTATGAAGCAATGTCTAGTTGAACTGAAGGAATTCAGACAAAAGGATACATAAACTCTCGAAAATTGTTATGATCGTCTGAATGAGCTTATGTTTCGCTGCAATAGGTATGGTATCACTAGATCTCTCATGGAGTTCAATTTAACTTTCATTATGGGTCTTCGCAAGGAATGGCGAAGTGTGAGCATGTTGATTAAGAATCAACAAAGTTTTGATACAACTACATTGAATGATCTTTACAATCAACTGAAAACACATGAATGTGAGGTCACAGAAATGTATGAAGAATCAAAACAAGCTATTGGTGGTCCTTTGGATCTTGTTTCAAAGGTATCAAAAACTGATGAAAAAGATGGTTCAGATGTAGAAGGATTTTTGATGAACTCCGATGATGAAGCAGTAGCATACTATTCAAACAACAGAGTTAAAAAGTTTTTCAAAAAGCCTTTTAATCCAAAAGGAAAGAATAGTGATGTGAAAAATGATGTCACAAGAACTAGAGGGGAGGAGAGGAAGAAAATGGAGAAAACAGATGAAAATCAGAAAAATGCGAATGAAGAGAAAAAGTTGAAGGGTGATTCAGGAATTTACTGTCACTATTGCAATGGTGCGAATCATTTCGCAGCTGATTGCATGTTGCGAAAGAAAGAAGAAAAGAAAGAAAAAGTTAAAGATGAAGCTTACTACTCCGAAAAGATTGAAGAATTACGTGCTAAGACCAAAGGAGTGTCTTTAGTTGCTAAGGGAGAATCTGATGTAGAAGAAAGTGGAACTTATCAGATCTGGTCTTCAGGATCTGATGACGAAGAAATGAGGCATCCTACACATGGAGCAATGTTCGCAAGTTTTGAGGATTGCGAAGAGAACATTTCAGGGCAATGTTTTATGTCTAAATCCACTGACAAGTCACCCATGACAACCAAGGTACGTGCAATTCTTGAATCTTTTAATATTCCATTATCTGCTTATGATGCTGAAATTGTTTCATTTGATGATACTGTGGCTTATTTTGATTCTGTTATTGTGTTTCCTAGTAATGAAGCTAAGAAATTAAATGTGCAACTTAGTGAGACACGAAGAGATTTAGAAATAAAGAAGAGCAGAGTTGAAAAATTGGAAATGCAAGTCAAAAATATAGATTGTGATAGGAATAATCTTACTAATGATGTTAGGTTGTTGCTAGCACAAAGAAACATATATTGTAATTCTGCAAAACGATTGTATGCAAAATTAACAGCTTTACATCATTCTTTTGATATTAGCAAAGAACAACATAGGAAACTTTTACCATTTCTTGAGTATGAACATGAAAAAGTTGATGTTGTTTCTTATGATTGCGAAAGTACAATTACTCAGTTTGACAAAATACCTGAAAAAGTTGATATTCATATGGTATTGTCAAAATTAATGAATTTCTGAATGCTAATGAGTTGGTTGACATTGTAAATGAAAGTTTGACAAAAAGTGAACAAGTGAAAATCTTAAAGAAAACCGAAAATTCAACTCTTACTTCACAATTCAATTATGCTGATATTGATGAAAATTCTGATAATGTGAGTGAAATCAGTGAAATAGAAGAAGAAGAAGAAGAGATTGATTGTTCTCAATTGTCGATCATTAATATCACATCTAAGATCAAAGGTAAAGAAATAATAGTTGATTCAATAGTAGAGGATGAAGTTGATAAATCTTCAACTTCGCAACATTGTAAGTTTGATAATGTGGAAGTTGAAAGCAGGAAATCTGATGATACTGATGAAAATAAAGAAGAAAAGAAAATTTCAACTGAAACATATCAAAGGGTTGTGGTTGATCAAGTGTTTGAAAATACAAAAGAATTTGACAAAATTTTAAATGACAAAGGCGCACATTATTTGGAAACCAACACAGTGGTATATCCAAATTTTGTATGTACTGATAAAACTATTTCTCCAAATCATGTTTTTGTCACTACTGGAAATGCTGAAAAAGTACATCCTGAGATCAATAAAATGATTGAAAGAGATAGTCAAAAGTCCACAACTGAAGGTTTTTTCGCAAATCAAAACACAAAAGAAAACAATTTAACCCAAAATCCTTATGTGTTTCAAAAACAAAAATGGGTGGTTAAAGGTGAAAAATCAAACAAAACTTTTGAAAAAGCTGAAAACTCAAAGATTGAAGTGAAATTAAATTCTCAAGAATTCAAATTGATGGTTGGAAATTATTCAACAGAAAATAATGTTTCAAGAAGACAAGCAAGAAAAGCAATATTCTGGCAAGTTGTGACTAATGAAAAATCAAGAGATGAAAAAGAACAAATTTCAAAAACATCATCAAAATTTCAAAATAAAAACACACAAACAAATTCAAGGTTTCATAAACAAATAAATTTTGTTGACCAAGTTCCATATATTCGCAAATATGACAACAATCGAAAATTTGAGAATTCGCAAAAATTTGCAAATAATCAAAAGTTTCCAAATGTTGACAAATTCACGAATACTTCATCAAGTTTGAAGAACTCAACTCAAGTCAAAGTGAAATTTTCACCAAAACAACCAAAATTTCAAAATCCTTCAATATCAAAACCAACCAAAGTTTCATACATCAAAGGAAAGTCTGATGTAAGTATGATCAATCAATGGTTTGAAGGGAAAGGAAAGAAATATCAAAGTGGAAAGTTTTCAGAACAACAAATCAAAAGTACATTTGATAAGTTCACAAATAATTCTTCAACTGCTAGTACATCATCCCATAATTCGCAAGTTCCGGTTCAAAAATCGAAACCAGTTATCAAAAATGCGAATGTTGTGAAGGATAAGATTACAATCAATGAGAATCCAAAATTATTGAATGACTATATTTCAATATCTAGAACTGATGATGTTGATATAATGGATTCTGTTACAAACAAAGTGAAAACATGGTTTTTAAGTTCCAAAAAGTTGTTTAATTCTACTAATGATGGACCCAATAAGTCTTGGGTTCCTAAATTTTTTCAATAAATGCAGGTGATATGTGACGAGCAATATGATACAAAATGGTATATTGATAGTGGTTTCTCTCATCATATGACTGGAAGAAAGGAAAATTTGCGAGATTACCGAAGCTTGGAAAATGCTGGAGTTGTCAAATTTGGAAATAATCACAAGTGTCAAGTGAAAGGATATGGGAAAGTCACAAATGGAAACTTCACAGTAAATAGAGTTGCTTATGTTGAAGGACTTCAACATAATTTAATAAGTGTATCACACCTTGTTGTGGGTACTGGAAATCAAGTTGTGTTTAATGAAGAAGGAAGTATCATCTCAAATGCAAAGACAAATGAAATACTTCTAAAATCCAAAAGATATGGTGATATGTTTACACTGGACATCAAACCAATTGTGGGAAAACCAGCTGTGTGTTTACTATCAAAAGCATCTAATGATCTCAGCTGTCTTTGGCATAGAAGATTGTCACATTTGAACTTTCGAAATATAAATAAACTTGTCACTGAAGATTTAGTTCGAGGGTTACCAGTACTAAAATTTGATAATGATTCTTTGTGTGCAGCTTGCGAACAAGGAAAACAACATCGAAAAGGTCATCCGATTGTGATAGATTCAAAAATAGTAGATCCATTGGAACTTCTTCACATTGATCTATGTGGACCATCAACTGTTGCAACAATAAATAAAAAGCGGTATATTTTAGTTGTTGTAGATGATTTCTCCAGATTTACGTGGGTGTTTTTTCTCAGGTTAAAATATGAAGTTGCTCAGACAATGATTGATTTTATCAAAAAGATTGAAATTAGTCTGAAGAAGAATGTACGAAAAATTAAAAGTGATAATGGTTCGGAGTTTAAAAATCAAACTCTTGATATTTTTCTCACAAACAAAGGTATTTCGCATAATTTTTCATCACCATATACTCCACAGCAAAATGGTGTAGTTGAAAGAAGAAATCGATCTATATGCGAATCTGCCAGAACCATGTTAACATATGCGAATCTACCTCAATATCTATGGGCAGAAGCTGTGTCCACAACATGTTTTACTCAGAATTGATCATACATTCATCGAAGATTTAATGTTACTCCATATGAAATAATCAATAATCGGAAACCTAATGTAAAATTCTTTCATGTTTTTGGTTGCAGGTGCTTTATTATGAATCTCAAAGATAATTTGTCAAAGTTTCAAGCAAAAGCTGATGAAGGCATCTTCTTAGGATATTCACAGAATTCAGTTGCATACAGAGTGCTTAATAAACGAACAAGAAAAATTGAAGAAACTTTCAATTTAACATTTGATAATAAACCAATACTTGTGGATTCAAATAATCAAATTGATAATTCTGAAATTAATGATTTTGATTATGACTTAATTTTCGGAATTCCTGACAGGGCAATTGATGCAGAAAATAACGCTCCTGATAATCACACATCAGAATCTTCAAAACATACTGATGATTCAACAATAACTACAACATCGATAACTTGTGAAAGCACACCAAATGTTCATATGGAGGAGGAACACATAAGTATCCATGAAGATTCTATGCCAACTTTTGAGGGGGAGAAAGACATTATGGAACATCAAGTTGAGGGGGAGCATTCACAAAATCAACAAAAACATCAAGTTGAGGGGGAGCATTCACAAAATCAACAGGAACATCATTTTGAGGGGGAGTATCCAAATGCATATCATGTTGAGGGAGAGCATGATGAAACGGAGACAAATAATCTTGATAAAAATGCAGAATTTCATGAATTTCATGATAACTTTTCTATTGTAGGATCTGAAAATGAAGAAATGTATGAAGATGCACCATTAGAATATGATCCAAATTATCCACCATTTGCGAAATGGACAAGAAATCATCCAAAAGAACAGGTAATTGGTAATCTACAAGAAGGTATGTTAACTAGAGCTCAAATTCGTGCGAAAAATGAGGTACGGAATACTAACCAAGAACTTTGTATGTTTAATGTCTTTATTTCGAAAATAGAGCCAAAAACAGTAAAGAATGCTATGGAACACTCAGATTGGGTTGTTGCTATGCAATCTGAATTGGCTGAATTTGAACGAAACAAGGTTTGGAGATTAGTTTCTAAACCTTCTGATGTTTCAATTGTTGGATTAAAATGGATTTTTAAAAACAAAACCGACAAAGATGGCAATATTATTCGAAATAAAGAAAGACTAGTGGTTAAAGGTTATTCGCAACAAGAAGGCATTGATTATGAAGAAACATTTGCACCTGTTGCAAGACTTGAAGCAGTTCGCATATTTTTAGCCTATGCAGCTCACAAAGACTTTGATGTTTATCAAATGGATGTTAAATGTGCATTCTTAAATGGAAAACTCGAAGCAACAGTGTATGTTGAACAACCACCAGGATTTGTAAACAATGAGCATCCTGATCATGTTTATATTTTAGATAAAGCTATATATGGGTTAAAACAAGCACCAAGGGCTTGGTACGCAACACTTACAATTTTCTTGAAACAATCTAAATTTAAACAAGGATCAGTAGACCCCACACTATTTCGCAAGAAAGTTGGGTGTCATCTAATGCTTGTTCAAATTTATGTTGATGATATTATCTTTGGCTCAACTGATCCAGCATTGTCACTTGAATTTGAAAATTTAATGAAAATCAGTTTGAAATGAGTATGATGGGAAAAATTAATAATTTTCTTGGTTTAAACATAAGACAGAACAGGCAAGGAATCTTAATCAATCAAGAAAAATATACGAAGAACTTGCTTGAAAAGTTTGGAATGCTTAATAGCACGAAGCTCAGAGTCCCTATGGCAGTAGGAATACGACTAACTCCTTCGTTAGATACTCCTGCTGTTGATTTAACATTGTATCGTAGCATGATAGGGTCTTTATTGTACTTAACTGCAAGTAGACCTGATATTATGTTTTCGGTTTGTTGTTGTGCTAGATATCAAGCAAATCCAAGAGAACCACATTTGACGGCAGTGAAAAATATTTTTCGATATCTAAAGGGAACTGTTTCTTTAGGACTTTGGTATCCTGCGAAAACAAGATTTTTCATTCAAGCTTTTTCAGATTCTGATCTAGGAGGATGTACCTTGGATAGAAAAAGTACGACTGGTGGATGTCAACTATTGGATGGAAAGTTTGTGAGCTAGCAATCAAAGAAACAGACTTGTGTGGCTATATCAACCGCTGAGGTAGAATACATATTTGCGGCTGCTTGCACTTCGCAAATTATTTGGATTCAGAGTCAACTTCGTGATTATACAATAAACATGAAAAAGATTCCTTTGTATTGTGATTCACAAAGTGCGATTCGCATTTGTCATAATCCAGTGCAACATTCAAAGACAAAACACATTGCTCTTTGATATCATTTTATCAAAGATCATGTGGAAGATGGGAATATTGAAATTCATTTTGTCAAAACAACTGAACAACTTGCTGATATTTTTATAAAACCTCTTGATGAAAAATCATTTGTTAGAATTTTAGCAGGTTTGGGGATGATTAATGCGAATTCAATTTCATCAACACAAGAATAAACGTTTAGTTCAGCAGATATGAGTCAATCTTATTCAGAGGTTACTATTCATTCAGAGGCTTCGCATGGTTTCACATCTACATCTTTTCGCATCTAAGGTCATAACAACTAAGGTAAGTTTTACGAATATTACTTTATTTTCTTTTGAAAAATCAAAAATCCAAAAAGATTTTTTTTTTGTATTTTCTTTTGCAAAATCAAAAATCCAAAAAGATTTTATTTTTTTTTTTGTATTTTCTTTTGCAAAATCAAAAATCCAAAAAAAAAAAAAATTTTTGTATTTTCTTTTGAAAAATCAAAAATCCAAAAAGATTTTATTTTTCTTTGTTCTTTCAACTGTGTGCTGAGAATTTAATGCAGGGCTAAAATGCGAAGAGGTCATACATTTTGTTTTCTATGGGAAGGTATTAAATTTTTTTTAAGACTAGTTAAGATGTCCCTAGAAGAATGTTGTTGTATGTAGACCAGAAGCCTCAACACGACTCTATGTGTGAAAAGAAAGCCTTAATGAAATTATCAAATGAAAATTTCTTCCCAAAAAGGCTTATATTCGCAGAAGTCAACACGAGCTACCTTACTCTTCTCAAATGAGTTAAGAGTTTTTTGTTTTGTCCATTATAACAGAGGTACACTTCAATTCTTATCCAATCTTTTTAAACCAAACAATTCTTACACTCCAAATTTTTTTATCAAAAGATTTGTCCTTGAGGTTTTTGATCAAACCAATCAAAACCTAGACAAATCACAACTCTGTGTTTATGATCTATCATCATGAGTCCGCGCTGGAAGTGAAACCCAAAAATCATAAACCTTAAGGAATTGACGGGGAACTTTGTTCCAGATTTTTACGAAACCTTTGTTTCAGTATCAAAAATTTCAAAACTTCAAATCATATTCAATTCGCATGTGTGGTCTTGATCAAATATTCACAACCAAGAATGTTTGTTACCCAACAAGATCCAGAACACATTTTCTTTTGAATATGATTTCAGTGTAAGTTTTATTTGCAAATCCTTGTCATGATAAATATTTTCACAAGCCAACTTGTCACTGACTACACTGGTCAAACAAGTAATTTCATTTATAATTTCTCACATTATGTTAAGGTTGATATGTAATGAAATTTCAAACCAATCCAATATATTTTTTAAAAGAAGCCCTTTAATACTTCTCTACAAGTATTCGATTGTAATTCACGGGAAACTACACAAGCAGTTGATTATCTCTCTTGATGATTAACGAAGCAACCTTTGCCTGGGGTTTTACTGCATTCATGTCAAATTGAATTTTTGACATCACAACATTACAAATATCTTTTTTTCTTATCTTATTTCGTTGGCTCAATGCACACACGAAATCCTTGAGGTTCTGAGTAAAACCAACTCGGACTGATGATTTCGCAAGTCTGGCATATGACTTCACTTTAAATCCCAAAAGTGAATGAGCCTTGCTTCCATGCGAAGGGTTTTACCGGTTCGAATTCTCTAACGGATACTTGACAGGCTGTATACTCAAAATCATTGGTATTCTATCCGGTTTTCAAGGAGATGTGACAGTTACTTTTTGGAATGTTGTTACCTTTTGCAGTCATGATCCAAGTTTCAAGGTGCCACGTCGGATAACATTAAATGTATCCCACTTCAATTTCAAATCAATTTTGAGCAACCTATAAAAGGGGGTTCAAGAACACTATGTACGGTTACGCAAATAAGAACTCTCACAAAACTTCCAAGATTAAACCTTGATCCAAACTTCAACTTTCTTTTTCAAAACCCTAACAATGGCAGCCACTACTTCCAACACTGATGAGGTTCTTTCTCAATCCCTGATGAAGATTCAAAGCACCAATTACCAAGTTGATCCGAAAATTTTCGCTTATCCAGAAGAATTGAAGATGCTTATTGTTTCTCTGAAACGATCACCTTTAGCAACTGCCATGTTCAGTTCATTCCCGGTCCCAATGGTGTGGTTATCTCATGCAGCTTCAACAGCTTCATACAATCACACGGCGGATGTGATTACTTTCAACTTAACCAACAACAAACGAGTTAAACTGTCCAAGAACTTGTTTGTGGAAATTCTGCAGATTCCAAACAACCCTCCGTTTACCAAACCTGTCAACTTGCAGATCATTTATATGTTTAATGAGATGGGGCATCAACCGGAGTTGACAAAAATAAGTGATTTCAGAAAGTCTGGGTTGCCATGTATATGGAATTTCCTATTTGGCATTTTTCTAAGGTGTCTTACAGGAAGATCAGTTGGATTGGATAGACGAAGAATGGAAGTATATGCTATGATAATGGGCATATACTATGATATTAATGTTGATTATGCAACCCAGTTGTGGAAGGAATTTGTTAAAAGCATGGAAAATACAAATTCGGAGAAGGGACTTTCTTGTGCAAGATACTGGAGTTTAATTCTTGAAAAAGTGTATGAGAAAGAAGAAATTCCAATGCTGACAAATGTTGAAGTTGCTGAATTTTCTTTCTATCAATTCCCAAAAACTGTAGAAGATGATGAAGCAATATTTTCTCATGTGGCTCGTATTCCAGATGCGATGCTTCGCAAAGTTTCTTCAACTCACAAAGTTTTGGTGAGATATTTGCGCACTGTTAATATAGCTGATCAGACTGGAGTCTTACCAGATGTTGCTACTCCATCTAAGACAAAGAATGTTAGCAAGAAAAGTGCCAAGGGTTCATCCTCACCAACAGTACCAGATGAAGTAATTTCAATCGAAGAAACTTCAAAGAAATCGAAGAAGGAACTCTTACCTTCTATGTCTGGGGTACTGAAGCAAATTCGCAAAGCTAAAGTGAGTAGTAAAGGTGTTACTATTCGCAATATTCCTGCGCCAGTATCTCCAGGAAAGAAAAGACAATGAGCTGAAGACGTTGCGAAAAATATGCAACGTACGATGGTAAAACGAAGGAAAGTGGTGATTCGTAATGAATCATCTGATGAAGAAATAGTTCCAGAAACTCCACCTGTCACAACTATAGTAACTGTTTCTTTACCCATAATTCACACTTCGCAAATTTCTACCACTATTCCACAAACCAAACCACTCGAAATAATTCTCACCAAATCAGTTTCTGAGGAGGTACCTATTTCTGATATGGTTGTCAACGTATCTGATACGGGGGCACCTATCCTGAGTGTTGCACCATCAATTCAAACATATTTACCCATTTCATTACCAGTTACAACTTTATCCACCACTTCATCCATTTTTGATCATGCCCTTCAAAACCCATTCACAACACTTTTTCCATCTCAAGCACCCGAAAAACCTCAACCTTCGCAACCATTGTCTGATACTGAAGTCGAAGGAGGTGCCTTTGGTGGGATACTTGATGATATTCCTTTTGATTCAGATGAAGAAGATATTCCTGATCATATGTTGATGACAGGAAAACAGTTTAAAATTCTGAATCAGAAGTTAAAGACCATTATTCAATCACAAGCTGATTCTGGTAGAATGTCTTCAATATCTGCCATGGAGCTTGATATAATGATCAAAGGAGCTGAGAAAAGGATCATGGAAAAGATTGCTCAATCAAATAAAAATAATGAGCTCAGAATTACATCACAAGGGAGTAATTTTACTTCTGTTGTTCAAGATCTTAGAGCTGTTACAAAAGAACGTCATGTTCTTTTTGTACAAGATTTCAAGAAAGTTCGTGAGGATGTCAACTTCAAAATTCAGGAGTTGAAGTCTGACCTTGCGAAGGATCTTCAGGATGTTCACATGAAACAAGAAGAAGTTCAAAAGCAAATTGTGGCCATTTCTTCTCAACTTCAAAAGCTCAATAATATTCCCGTTCTTGAAGATCATAAAGCCGAAACAATGATGAAGTTTGATCAGTTAATACAGTTAGTCACTAATCTTAAAACAACAGTTTCGCATTCTTCATCCACTCAAATCATTACTCCTGAATTCTTGTCTCTAAAGATTAATACTTTAGAACAAGCTATTCACAAAGCTCTTGCCCCACTTACAAATTTCACTTCTTTACTACCGAAGAGTGCTCCGCCTGTTTCCACAGGGGTGCAAGGGGGAGAGGAATGTCGAAGTAAAGAAGAGGATGCAAAAACTGTTGGAAAAGTGATATCAACTCAACTTGTAGCTACTCTTCCAATTCCTTTGAAACCGATTTCTGCAACAACAATTACCACAAAAACAATTACCAAAGGTATTGTTATTGGAGGAAACGAAGGAGGTTCAAGCTCAAAACCTCAAAAAGATATTGTAGGAAGAGGAAAAGGAATATTATATGAAAAATCAAAGGAGGAGTTGAAAGCTGAGGCTGAGGCTGAAATGAAGAGGATGAGACAAGTTCAGAGTATAATGAGACAAAGGGCAAGTGATCTTCCCTCCATGAACAAAGGAGATCCTGCAAAACTTTACTCTTATGAAACAATAGAGTCAAAAGTTGTGTGTAGGGAGATGTATGAGTTCGAGAAGAAGCCAAAAAGAAGTTATGGTATTGCGAACTCAGATCATTGTCAATTGGATTTCCCTATAAATGAAATGTTGTTCATCAATGCTCAATACAAGATCAGTGAGAAATTTGATAATCCAAATGATTATAATCAAGTGAAAATCAGATTTCATGCTGTCTTGGGGAAGAATCCAGATGAAGTTTGGTCCTCGATGAAAATCAAAAAGGTGGTGACAATAAAGAAGCATATTTTGTTTGAAGAGATGCTACAAAATTTTCGATATTTTGTTATCAGAGCTGACAACAAACAATATGACTTCACAGTTGCTAACTTTCCATTGATAAACTGCAATGATTTAATTCAAGTAGCATTGATCCTGAAGCATATGGAAGAAAACAATCTTAAAGGCTCTGATATAGAAGTATTCAAGGTTGGCTTCGCACATGTGAAGACTTTCATCGATAACTATTTCGATTGTCTAGCTCTTACAGATGATGAATTAGCAAATGTGCTGGGAACGGAAGTGAAACTTCCATGTGAGGAGACTTTGACTCAATCTGCTTTGTCAAAGTATGGTGTTGGTGAAATATGCCTGAAACCTTTTGGCATGGTGTTTTCTGGCAGAGATACAAAAGGAAATCCGAAGAAATTTTTGTTCAAAGTCTCAGAGATTGAAATATATAATTCTTCGCAATACACTCACTTTATAGTACGTATGAATAATTGCAAGAAGAATAACGAAGGAGACAAGAAAGATTTGAAGAAGGTGATCTCATGGTATGGAGAATTGTGAAAGACAATTCACTCTGCAATTCAAAAGCTTTTAAGTTGAATTGTATCGACTGTTTACAAAGGGGGAGAATGTTGATGTATATTGTAAAAAGTCGAATAGAGTGTTTTGTGTTGTTTCGCATTTTGTGTTATTTTACTAAGTCATTTTTTGTGCGAAGTGAAAATGTATAGACTTAGTATACTTTTTGTATGTTCCCTATAAATAGGGACTTAGGCTAGAAGTAGAGATACGAAAGCTAGAACTCTCTTCTGCTTATCTTGTAATCAGTCTTAATCAATATGAGATTTGATTAATATTTACTCATTGTGTTCTTCATCCTTAATCGTTCAAATCTATCTTTTCTTTTCAAAATTCTCGATAACAATTCTCATCACACAAGCACTAGTTTATTTTAGGAATGATGCCTAAAATGGTTTAATGTGCTAAATGTTTTGTGTGATAGCTATTTTGATGCTATTATTTGTTCGGATCTATGGTCTGTTGCCGACCGGATCTGGAAACCTTATGTGTTTAGGATTCTAAGCATATGACTACGATATTAGAACTAGCATGTAAACGTTTCGGGGTGATAAGGAGATTTATACGTTTATCGTAATTAAAGCTTTCTTATCTTAGATTCTCACTTGCTACACCGAACTTCTGCTTGGGTGTACGAAAGGTCACAGTGAAGACACGTAGGGAATTAAGTAAATGGAAGAAATGAAAAGGCTTATAATAGTGAACGACACCTATTGGAAGATATAATAAGATTAGTATCTTGCCTTTTGAAAGTCTTATAAGATAACAGTACATTTAAAGGAGTACGGTACGTCTAAAGTACACCATCGATTGACAGGATGACGGAACGATTGGTGAAATTCTTGAAGTTGTCTCAATGTCTGGTATTTCCATCACCAATCGAGTTGAAGTGGAGTTGATGATTGAAGATTGAGAAATTAAGAAGTCCTAGTAAAGTCTAGGGAAATTGTTTATGATTATTTGGACACATTCGTCTGTTTTAATTTTTTTTTTTTTTTGATTTTCTTGTATGGTGACTTGGTCGACTGCAAGACAATACTTGGGATGAGTATGAGCAGGTGTGAATGGTAGTAGATGCATATACTACCGAAAGCACAGTATATGCATCTACTGCCTTTCACACCTACTCATACTCGTCCCAAGTATTGTCCCGCAGTCGACCAAGTCACTATACAAGAAAATCAAAAAAAAATTAACACATACGAATGTGTCCAAATAATCATAAACAAATTCCCTAGAATCTACTAGGACTTCTTCATTTCTCAATCTTCAATCATCAACTCCACTTCAACTCGATTGGGTATGCGAACTTGGATCAGGGTAAGTCACAGGGTTACCAAGAAGCTAGTGATTGATTCCGTTTTATTCGAGTATGTCATTAACCTTGTTTCAGTAATGACTAATGAGATGGTTGTTATTCCGACCCTAGTGGTCATATAAATTTGAGTTCGACTGCGATGAGTATGTTACGTGGTCTAGAGGACCAAGTTAGATGTAACATCCGACTTAAGTCAGAAGGTTGAAATTAATGCGATCGATAGTATCGCACTCGTTGTTAAAAGAAGTTTGCAGGTAGAATACACGCTGAAATGTGATTATATCACATTAGAATATGGAGGAAGGCATATTCCATTTTGGAATTTAACTCTACAAGATCGAGTCTAAGCGTCGCATCATGTGATGAGAGGTCAATAGAGAAGGACCCATCGATCTGTTGCAATAGATAAATGAAAGTATTTATCCTAAGAAGAAGAAGGAGTCCACAATAAGGGCTTACTTGGTAACTTGAAGATTACAGTGGAAAGTACAACATAGTACGATAAGCAGATGCAAGATTAGGCATCATCTACGGTAAAGAAAGCCATAGAGTTAAATACTCTTTTGAGGAAACATAGAAGTTACGGTTATTACCTAGGATGAAGAAATAACATGTGGAATCATTATGCAAGTCCTATTTCATTGATGATTCCGGTATGAAATCATCCTAAGGGGGAGATAATTTTAACACCCGTAGATCTGGGCTACTCAATTTAGAGACGATAGGTGTCAAAAATGGATTTTTTATTGAAATATTATTTTGAATGAATAATCTTAACTAAGTTATAGTATATGTTAAAAGGTTTCTGTGAATATAAAGAACGCCGAAATCGGAGTTATAACGAAGAAGTTATGACCTCTAGAAGTTTTGCGACAGAACCGGCACGATAGAGCGTGACGTAAATAGTGAATTTACAAAGGAATGATATTTAGCCTTAGTGATCAACATGAAAGATGTATATAATTTTTCGAAATTTCAGCTTAGTAGTAGACAGCCCAAAAGTTCGAATTAAGATCGAGCGAATTTTAGCCAAAACTTTCTAAACGAGAATCAAAGATCTCGTTGATAGTAGTGCATTGGTGAAAAGATAGACGAAAACGCACATCAGACGAAGTAGTTATCAATTTCTAACGAAGTTTTCTGTCCTGGCCTACTAAAAATAAATAATAAAAAAATAAAATCAAAATTTGTTGACAGAGTCTAAATAAAAGTTGTAGAGTATGGTATGGCCTACGTGTGGATATAAAGAATGTTGAAAACGGAGCTCGTATGCAAAAGTTACGAAATTTAGAAGTTTGACTAGTCAAATTTCGCCAAGCATAATTTGAGTACACCCAACGTACTCAGAGGAGTGCAAGTTGTCTGACCAATAATCGAGTGCCACCAAATGATGCATGCGGTGACGTCGAAGTACGCCAAGCGTAACCAAATTACGCCTAACATACTTGGAAATTACGCCCAGCATAATCCCAAACGCAGCAGCCTATAAATAGAACTCGAGATCAGCCATTTTCCTTGCGATTTTTCTTCCTTTCTCTCTAAGTTTTGCATCGTTTGGCGTGCCAATAAAATCCTGAAGCCTCGATATCATTCCCGCGCCCCGAAGCATGTTCCGAAGTCCTGAAGATCCCGAGAAGTGAGATTCCCGAGCCGAAGCCCGGCCTAAGAGAAGCCCAGTTTTTTGTGAAGACCTTCCAGATCTATCCAAGAATACTACTTCTACAAGTCGTAGTGTTGTCCGATCATCTTCTAATCCATGAGTGTGTGGTCACTTTCTTCTTACACATAAATATTAAGTATTTGCGATAAAATATGTATTATATGTGTGTGTGTGTGTGTATATATATATATATATATATATATATATATATATATATATATTTGTTGTTTATTTGAGATAAATGTGGAATGGATAAATTATATAAGTTTTAATGAGGTAAACCGTATATGTATTTTGTATCTACGAATATGTTGGGTATAGCATGGGTAGATGAGATTCTTGGTATGGGATAAAAGATGATTTGGATCATAAGATATAATAGTAAAGAGATAAACGTATTATAGATTTGGGAGTATGGATTAGATCAAGAGGTTATTTTTAGATTCGGGAATATGGATTAGATAATGAGGTAAATGTTAAATCCGGGAGTACGGATTATGTATTTTTGAACTAAGTGTTCATCCAACAGGGTATCAAGTGAATAGTCCCTTTCATGGACATTATTTTAATACAAGTATTGATTAAAGTGTTAATTATATATGTATGTGAAGTATTTGTTATTGCCCAAAATACGTGTTATACATATATAATTGATGATATACAACGTACGTACCACTTATGGTCCCATATGTGTTAAGATGTGTATATATTACTTAAAACTTTGTGTTAAGTATACTCGTAGTTAGCGTTTCCAAATGGAGATAGTATCGAAAATTGATTACAGGCATCGTAGGCTTGCCTAGTGATGGGTTAAGACTTAAATAGGGATGTTTAGTTCCATTAAGTTTGGACATTGGGCAGCCTCTTATTAAGAGTACGTGTGTTGTGAGATTGATGATCGGTGGAGTACGTCCTACGTACAGAAGTACATTTTATGTACGAAGTCCTTTTCAAAGCTCTATGTGTTGGGTGCTTCTTGTGCTAGAAGTACTATCATGTACAAAGTCTTTTGACAATTTTGTGTGTCGGTTACAGGAGCGTACGGGAATACTCCATTAGTATTTCCCCATACTTTTTTTTGAGAGAGCTATGGAGTCAGCATTTCTTTAATGAAGTGATCGACCGAGCTTCATATGTTCGTGTTTTCTTTCATGAAGTAATTAAGGGAACTGCGTAGACTGACAAATAAAGTGTGTCGGTAATAGACCACTGCTAGGTTTGTCTGGTGTTATATTGCTGGATAGGGTGCATCTGGGGGTGAAATATCTCATGTATTTACACCACAGCCTACGCATCTGGGGGTGAAATACCTCATGTATTTACACCACAGCCTACGCATTAGTCGGTGTTTCCATTTCCGATGCCGGATAGGGTGAGTCTGGGGGTTCATACCACAGCCTAGGCATTAGTCAGCGTTTCCATTGTCGGATAGGGTGCATCTGTGGGTTATATACCTCATGATATTCAGACCACAGACTCGGCATTGATAACTACCCTTGAATTAATTGTCTTTTGGTTCTTTCTTTTACGAACGAAGGTCCGTGGTGAAACTTATTCCATTTCCCTCAATTGATGTCTTTATTGATCCTCATTTGCTGCCAGGGAATTTCCGAAGCAGCTTCGTTAGTTTGTGGTTCATATCGTTTCCATAGGCTAGATCTCGTAAGATCATGGTATAGGGTCAGTATGTGGGGATCGACGGGATGGGATATATTGTTTTATAAATATAATTTAAATGTGTTTATAACATTAGTAGTTTTGCAGGATCGAGATATACTTTATTATCACGTTGGTTGGACTAAGAGCTTTCATTCTCTGTGTTCCTTAGGTGATTGGGTTCACCAGGGATATTCAAACTAAGTGTTCATTAGATATTTGAACTTAGTGTTCATCAGGGATAATTGAACTAAGTGTTCATTAAGTGCTTGTGAACTAGGTGTTCATTGGGTAATATTGGAACTAAGTGTTCATTAGGTGTTCTTGAACTAGGTGTTCACTAATTATTGTGAATTGCGTGTTCACCAGAGGTAATCTAAGAACCTTTGCAGCACTAGACATTGTGCCAGTTCCTTAGGGCAATCCTTAGGAATGAATAGGAGAATGGTAATTGGTTCTTAGGATAAATCTTTAAGAAATAAATGGAGATAATGGGGTGGGTATTTGAATTGATTGTTTGATAATTAAATATAATAATTATATTAGTGTGGGTTGAAAACCCTATATGCTCACCAGGCTCCCAAGCCTGACCCTCTCAGTTTTCTTTGCATTACAGGTAATGGCACAAGAGTATAAGTTGGTGGACTTGACGAGAGATTTTGGATTATAAATCAATGGTTATAAATGATTGTTGTAAGGTCTATTTTATATTGTTTTATGCTTTTAATCTGTATCGGAATATGACATCCCGAGGTTTTATTATTCTATAAAAATACATTCATTTGAGAAATATTTTTGATAAATCGTTATCATATTTTGTTTTTGGGACAAATTCTTCAACTGTTTAATTTAAAAGATAACTCTGATTTTAAAACAAAGCATAAACAAATCGGTCTTTTCTGGCCGTGAAATTGGGGATGTCACACGTAAGGTGATTGTAACACTTCAATGCAAGTGTTTGCTAGATTCCCTATCATGATTAGTTGTTATATACACTAACTATGTACATATATGTGTCGTTATATACTTAATAGGCTCTGTTTGTTCTCTAGGCTTCACATGACACGTAGCATCTTGTGTTGATCTTACATTTAAATCACTCACTACAGGTGATTTCATACCCCAAAATTATCTTTTAAATGATTTTAAGTTCTTTTATGGGGGGAATACAAATAGAACATTATAGTTATTATATCAATCACATGTGATTAATAACTATCAAACAAATGGATTTCTTATACTTTAAAACTTTGTTATCAAACAAACTACTACAAAACATTTTATCAAACTCTTTTATATGCTAAACTCTTTATCAAACTCTTTTAAACTTATATATTATCAAAATCATGTCGATACAAATATATTTATATAAATAAGGTTGAAAGGGCTTAGGACTGATAACTCGATTTATTTCCTGTTCCTTGTTTGGTTGTGGACTTAGGGTATTGGTTGTTTGCCCGAATGTCGTTTGGATCTTAGTTATATATTATGTATATATGTATAGACATAAAAGTTCTTACATCAATTCATTGCCTTTGGGTAGCAAAGGTGTACAAACATACTCAGTCATTCAAACAACATTACTAGTAAACTATAATAGGTATAGTTTAGAAGACTATCACTCACTATTTCTAGTACAATGAAACATACAAGAGTCATTTCAAGCATGAGTTAGTTCAAACATACTATAACGAGAAATAGAAAGAACATACTATACAAAGAGAACATACAATATACTAGAACAGATAAAGCATACTATACAAATACAAGAATACTATAACATTAATGTGAGCCACTACTTCATGGCATGGTGATACACCTTGCTGCTAGCTACAGTGGGACCTGTAGGTCTACGGACGACGAATGTCATACCATTTCAACGTCTTCGAACATCGTGTTTACTAGTCGATCAATCATGGTTACAATCTCATCACATTTTACCTTAATTAACAATTGGTTTAAGGTAGTTAGTGCAACAGCAGTTAATATATACAATACTACAATACATCATTATTTTCGCATTGCATTAAAATTGGGATCTTCTCACATAAACATAAATGTAAACTATATTTAGGTAATGATGATCATACTTGGGAAGACCACTCACTTTTACAAACAAACAACATTTAAAACATTCGGGTCTTGGTAGTAGGCTACATTTCATGATAAGTAGAAAATATAGGATGTTCTAGGAAATGCAAACATTTACTACAAACACTTACAAACAGTTACTACAAAAACTTACAAACATTTACAAACACTTTCTTCAAACTTATACAAACTTTTGACATTTCAAAATAATTTGTAGTCTCAGGTCACCAGTAGACAGGTACAGATGGCAGGTTTTGAGAAGACGAAGCACTTTCAAACTCGTCTTTTATTTTGATATATAGATTTTAAGTGTCTTACAATTACATTCAGAACACACATGTATAAATTATACTATTAATGCAATAGATGATGTTGTTGCTTTTTTTACTATTATGCATTGTTATGAAATTGTACATGATGTCCTCCACCCCGAATGTATTCTCCAATTCGGTTTGGGGGTGTGACAAACGAGCAACTTGCATATCTTCCAAAAAGAGGGTATTATCATCATTTTGACTAGTATGCCCCTGAACCTCATTTTAGACATATTTCCAGGTGAGGTTGTTAACTTGTCGCAACTGGTATTCGTAGAAAAGAAGGGGTCTACATAAATAAAAGCCTGCTAACTCTTGGAACTATCAGTCGTCAATCATTCTCATTATTTTATTAGTATAGTCTCTAAGGGTAAAAAGGAAACGATATTTGTGATAAATAATAAATTGTCATAGGTTATATCAAAACTATCAGATAGGAGGGCTGCTCATATACCATGCAGAGACTCAAAATTGACCAGACTTTTTAAGCCTTCTTTAAGTGCTCATGGAAGGGTATCTATGATTCTTCTTTAAATGGTCATATATATATATATATATATATATATATATATATATATATATATATATATATATATATATATATATATATATATACACACACATATAAATATATATATATATATATATATATATATATATATGTATGTATATATATATAAATATATATATATATGTATATATATATATATATATGTATATATATATATATATATGGTCGCATCCAAAAATTTTACGCCAAATTTAAACTTTTTCAATCATAAATAAAACTCAATAATATATGTTTACAAAATGTTTTCAAATCATTATTCATTAGAGTGTCCTAAAAACTAGATCAAAAGTATGAGGAGCGGTACGGTCATGCCTTTGCCTTGCCATGATCTTTTGAAGTACCTGAAACAATAAACAGAAAAAACTGTAAGCCCGATAGCTTAGTGAGCTACCACCAAAATACCATTACCCTGCTGATAATACCATATCAGTAATAGACAATCAATAACATGAATACTGGGTCATCGGCTTAACTGGACCGCCCTGCACGGCCTTCAGTCTATCTGATCCTATCCCGACCATACGTCGTCACTGGACCACCTCGTGGGCCTACAGTCTCCCCGGACCGCTCATAATGTATGTTGGCCTTCAGCACAAAGCAGGACCACCTCAACCCAACCAACATGCAAATAACCATGTGTGCATAACTATCATATACTGGCATAAAAAAACATCAAACATATCTATCCCACTGACCATCAATCATAGAAATCTCTCGTAACTAGAGTACCGACCTAGCAGGTCACTAACATACCAATCCCTACAAATCATAAGATCATAATATATTATGTATCCTAATTTCAATCTAATAGAACATAACCATATGTAGCACATCATAACAATAAAAAATTGAGGGCCGGCCTTGGTGCCTTAGACCTAACTGATATAGTGATGATAACTCACCTTGCAGATGTTGACTCGGTACATGAACTCCAACTCTCGGATCACTGACAAAAACTCCACCACCTATTACCATAATATAATTATTCCCATAAGTTCCCAACCACTCAAGGTACCCCAAAAGCCACTAATCAAATCGTGGTCAAAATCAAGGTCATTAGTCAAGGTTAACAGTCCATGTTGACCCTAACTCGCCGAGTAACCTCGGCGACTCACCGAGTTCTTTGAAGTACTTGCCCACTCGCCAATTCATCGAGTGAGTCATCGATTTCCTTTGGTTTACGATTGAACTCTAAGGCCACTCGTCAAGTTTTCTTCTTGCAACTCTACGGTTACACATGCATACATAAATTGGGGAAAGCTCATCCAACTCGCCAAGTCGTTCATACCACTCATCGAGTTCCTTGGCAATCTTTATCGGACTTGCCGAGTTGTTCATCCAACTCGTCGAGTCCAGGCCTATTTTCACATGACTCGCCGAGTTCCTTGAGTCCATTATCCATACATACTCTTTTTAAGCCTTGTAGTGGCTCTAAATTATAGATCCAAGCTTCTAAGGCATGCATTTCACGTAAAGTTTCAAACTTTACGTGCATGCATGCCTAGCAAGGCTCTAAATGTCAAATCGAAGCTTATAATGGGGTTTCATACTCAAGGAAGGTTTCATACATGACCAAGTTCATAGCTTTCTGACTCTAGAACCCAAGAAGGGTCCAGATCTGAAGTTACAACTTCAAATCTAGCTCATATCCCACATTATTATCTCAAACATGCCATAAAAGCCCTAAATCTCAACCAAGTGAGGTCTAGGAGGAAAAATGAAGTAAAGCTGGTGACTTGATACCTTCAAATGATGCCAACTAAGGTAGATTTCTGATTCCCACACCTTCCTTGCTCCTAATCTCTTGTCCTCCAAGCTCTTCCTTTCCAAAAACTCCTTTCTAAAGCTTAAGACACACAAGGATGAACACCACACGAATTAGGGTTTCTCAATGGACTCAAAGAGGCTAAAGGGGGTTTATGCTTCTTTAAATAGGGTGCAAAACCCTGGGATTTAGTGTTTCATCTGCCAACTCCTACTTGTCGAGTCCCTTTATGGACTCAGCGAGTAGGCCACTAACTATGCGATCCCACCTCGTTGCTACTCGACGAGTAGGGCGACCAACTCGTCGACTAGATCTTAAAACTAAATAAACTCTCATTTCCATCCATACCTGAGAATCAAGGCGTTACAATTCTCCCCCTCTTGAACTAGACTTCGCCCTCAAAGTTTTTTGGAGAAAACAATGTTGGGTAATACTCGCGGATCTACGCCTCCAGCTCCCATGTCCACTCGGATCCCCTCCGATGTTCCCACTACACCTTCACCAAAGGTATTTCTTTGTTCCGTAAAATCTTCTTCTTCTTTTCCGAGATGGCCACACGCCTTTCCACGTAATTTAGGTGCTCATCGACCTGAATATCATCCAGTGATACTACCGCCTCTTGGTCCATAACGCACTTTCGCAATTGTGAAACATGGAACATGCTGTCAATTCGGCTGAGCTCCTCCGGTATCTCTAGTCTATAAGCCACTTTGCTAACCCTGGAAATGTTCCTGTATGGCCCAATATAATGGGGACCCAATTTTCCCATCTTCCTGAAACGGATCACACCCTTCCAGGGTGCAACCTTCAGAAGTACCATGTCACCAACCTGAAACCCCAAATCCGACCGGCATCTATCAGTGTAACTCTTTTGCCAACTTTGAGTGGTCTGTAGTTGTTGTCTGATCTGCTGGATCTTTTCGGTAGTCTGCAAGACTACCTTCATCCGACCCATCACTCTGTGTTCAACCTCACCCCAACAAACTAGGGTTCTACATCTTCTACCTTACAACAGCTTAAAGGCGGGGCCCCAATACTGGAATGATAGTTGTTGTTGTAGGCAAACTCTGCAAGCGGTAGGTGGGAATCTTAACTCCCACCAAAGTTAATGATGCACGCCCTCAACATATCATTGAGGTTCTTAATGGTGCGCTTACTCTGTCCATCGGTCTACAGATGGAACGTTGTACTAAAGCGCAACCGCGTACCCAGTTCGTCATGGAACTTCTGCCAAAAACAGGAAGTAAACCTGACATCCTGATCGGAAACGATGGAGACCGGAACTCCATGGCGAGAGACAATCTCGCTAACATACATGTCGTCCAATTTCTCAGCCGACGAACTCTCCCGTATGGCCAAGAAATGGCAACTCTTGGTCAACCGATCCACGATGACCCATATGGCATCGAACCCCTTCACCGTCCTCGAAAATTTCGTAATGAAGTCCATCGTGATCTGCTCCCATTTCCACATGGGAATCTCCATAGGCTGCAGCTTACCAGGTGGCCTCTGATGCTCGACCTTGACCATCCTACGTGTCAGGTACCTCTCGACAAACCAAGTGATTTATTGGTTCATATCGGGCCACCAATAACTCAAACTCAGATCGCGGTACATCTTGGTGGCCCCCAGGTGTATAGAAAAATGAGACTTATAAGCCTCCTCCATCACTGTCTGTCGGACCCCTGCAGTCATCGGAACCCAAACCCGACCGTGTCGGCTTAATAACCTGCAGCTATCCTGAAAAAACCGGGTGCTCTCGCTCTTAATCCTCTCTAACTTTTAGCTCTTTAGTCTCATACCCTCAACCTGAGCATCCTTATTGAAGCTCACAAGCGGGGAATCCACCACTATCCTCATACACCTTTCCGGGGTAGAAGGCCCAACTGACATGCAGCTCAAAGCGTCCGCAACCAAATTCACTTTACTGGGATGGTAAAGGATCTCACAATCATAGTCCTTGACAACATCCAGCCACTTGCGTTGCCTCATGTTCTGGTTCGACTGATCCATGATGTGTCTCAAACTCTTGTGATCGATGTAAATAGTGCAACGTACCCCGTACAGATAATGCCTCCAAATATTGAGAGCGAAAACCACCACTCCCAACTCAAGATCGTGCGTAGGATATATCATCTCATGCGGCTTCAGCTGTCGCGATGCATAGGCTATCACTCATCCCCTCTTCATGAGGATTGCGCCCAAGCCTGTGATGGATTCATCATGAAATACTACAAAATCCTCAAATCCCTCGGGGAGCATCAACACTGGCGCCTCACATAAACACCAACAGAGGGTCTCAAACATCCTCTGCTGCTCAGGGCCCCACCGTAAATCCACCCCTTTTCTCATTAGACGAGTGAGGGGTAGAGCAATCTTGGAGAAATCTCGAATAAATCTTCGATAGTACCCTACTAATCCCAAGAAACTCCTAATGTCTGAGGGAGATTTTAGAATCTCCCACTGCATAACCGCCTTGACTTTGGCTGGGTTGACCAAAATCTCCTCCTTGTTAACGAGATGTTAGAGGAACTGGACCTCTTGTAACCAAAACTCACACTTCGAGAACTTGGCATACAACCGTTCTCACTGCAAAACCATCAGCAGCTCCCTGAGGTGCTCTTCGTGTTGCTCTCGGGTCTTGGAATACACCAAGATATCATTTGCAAACACAATGACTGAGCAATCGAGCATTGGTCTGCAGACTCGTTTCATGAAATCCATGAACACTGCCGGCACGTTGGTGATCCCAAACAGCGTCACCACGAACTCGTAATGACCATAACGATTCCGAAACGCGGTCTTATCCACGTCTTCCTCCCTCACTCTAACCTGGTGATATCCAGATCTCAAATCAATATTGGAAAACCAAGATGCACCATGCAGCTGATCGAAAATATCATCTATCCTTGGGAGTGGATAACGGTTCTTCACCGTCAACTTGTTCAACTCCTTATAGTCAATACACGTCCTGTGCGAACTGTCCTTCTTCCTGACGAAGAGGGTCGGTGCTCCCCAAGGAGAACTACTTGGTCGAATAAAGTCCTTACCCAGTAGCTCCTACAACTGAGATGCCAACTCCTGCATCTGCGGCGGTGCCAGATGGTACGGCACCTTAGCGATAGGGGCTGCACCTGGCACTAGATCAATCCTGAACTCTACCAGCGTCTCCGGAGGCACTCCAGGTAACTCCTCTGGTAACACATCAGCAAATTCTCTAACCACCGGAACCTCTAAAACTGAAGAATGATCTCCAATCCGCGTATCCATCACATACACTAAATAACCGGCACACCTGTACTGAATAAACCGCCGAGCTCTAGCGGCTGAACAAAACCCTGCTCCCACCCTGGTTCCCTCACCATACACCACTAGTTCTCCCCAACTTGGGGTTCGAAATACCTCTCGTTGTTCCTCACAGATGATCATAGCGCCAAATCGACTGAGCCAATCCATCCCTACAATCACACATACTTCCCCCATGAGGATAGGAATCAAATCTATCAGGAAGGATACCACGAAAATCTTCAACTCGCATCCCCGATAGATTGAAGAAGTAGACACCTCGTGTTTGTTGGCGATCGAAACTCGCAATGGACACTTGAGTTTATCTATCGACACACTGAATTCTCTACTGAAAGTCTAAGATACAAACGACCGAGTCGCCCCCAAGTCAAATAGAACCAAAGCAGGAAAAGAGTTTACTAAAAATGTACCTAATCATGGATACAACTGATAAGCATACCACAAATATAATAACTGAAACAGAAAATAGAAACATACCAGCAACCACATTTGGTGCTGCCTAGGCCTCCTCGGCTGTAAGCTTGAAGGCACGCCCCTGAGCCTTCAGAGGCTCCACCTTGACTTGCCTCCCATACCCAATCCTAAAAGTAGCCGATGCGGATCCCTATGCTGACTTGGCGGCGAGCTGCGAACAGTTGGTCATCACGTGACCAACCTGATTAAAATGGTAACAAATCCTCATCTTTGCTGGAGAGGCGGACTGGAGACAG
Organism: Lactuca saligna; assembly: GCF_052625555.1. Classification (NCBI taxonomy): domain Eukaryota; kingdom Viridiplantae; phylum Streptophyta; class Magnoliopsida; order Asterales; family Asteraceae; genus Lactuca; species Lactuca saligna. The sequence continues at coordinate 149,514,281 of NC_136419.1, read as the reverse complement.
TCCATGGCATAGTCCTCCTCCTTGCCACATTTGTGGCAACCACCTCCTTCCCGACAAACCCTAGAATGACCCTTGCCACAGTATCCACAAGTGCGGTTCTGCTGACCCCCGATCCGAGTATCAGCGGTCTTGGACCGCTTAGGTGCCGGCTGAGACTGTGTCGGAACATGACACCGCCTTCAACTGCAACTCTATCTCTAACTCACACTACCTCGCGGTTTCCTGAAGATCCAAAAGAGTCTCACAACATTGTGTGGCAACAAACTATCGAATATCCATTTTGAGCATACTCAGATAACGAGTCATCTGAAACTGATCTGAAGCAAACTCCGGGCAAAACATAGCCGTCTCTGTGAACATACGAGTGATCTCCATCATTGACTCCCCATCCTGCCTCAATGTCAAAAATTCCTAAGCAAGCCGCTCATGTTCAACGCGTGGAAGGTAGCGGGTGCGGAACATATTCGGGAACTGCTCCCAAGTAACAATAGCTCGTTGATCATCAGTGTACGACCCTTTCGTCAATCTCCACCAATCCTTTGCCCCAAGCCTCAGCAGGTTCAGGGCACACCTGACCTTCTGGTCAGCAGGACAAGAACACATGAAGAAACAACCCTCCACATCAGATAACCACCTCATAGCCCTGATCGCATCCTGCGTACCATCAAACGTCGGGGGCTTTGTGTTATCAAAGTCCCGATACTGGAAATCCCTGTCACCTCCTCCTCGAACCCCTGCCGTGGTTACATCCGATGTGGTTGCTGCAGCAGCTGTCTCTGCTAGAGCTGCATACCGCTCATCATAGTACTCAACCATCGTCGTCTTTATCGACCCAAACATCTTTGGCAGCTACACTCAGAATTCCGCAGCAATCTTATCGTGTAAAGTCTCCCAGATCCTGGAATCCAACTCCTCTGTCCCTATCTGTACCACGGGCTTAGGTGCTACCGGCACCTCCAACCCTCCGTCTCCCGATCCTGACCCTGAATCGGATCCAGTAGCAAAACGTCAAGTCATTACCATACAGAAAAATATAACCAAGACGTCAAATAAATGACATAATATCGGGAGACCAATTACCACAACCCTAAGGGTTGTGACTTCCTCGCTACGCATATGGGTCCTGTGCTTTCAGTAGTACTAGCCCATACTACCTTCCACACCTACCCATATTTGTCTCAAGTATCATCACAACGCCCTAACACTATCATCAATATAATATGCGCTCAACCCTCGCTCCTGGGGGAATATCGACTATCTCGCAACTGGTCTCACAACTTCTCACAGCTCACACATCCATGAAACTTTCACCAACGCGGCGACACTAGTGTATGCTAGCCACACATAATGCTGGACCTAACAGACTTTCGAATACCCAAACCTACATTAAGGTCGAATCAAACATTCTTAGGCTATAAGATCTTGATTATACACAGTCGTGATACATACACTAAACATCTACAGTTATGATGTCAATTCAATATACAAGAAACCCTAGGCTAGCAGGCATCATATAATCAGGAAAATCTTATCATTCAATTCCTGAAAACTCTTAGCCTAGCACTAGCATGTTGTTCTATCATATCATAATATCAAATAACTGTATAGTATTTTGGGGTTTACTTACATGCTCCGGCTGATCGTACCCTCTGTATCCTCCATCCTTATTTTCATAACCATTTTACTATTTATTCCAAGAATTCCCTTGATTTAAGACTAGATTCACACGAGTGTTCCTCCAATTCACTTAAACCAAGGCTCTGATAGCAACTTGTCACATCCAAAAATTTTACGCCAAATTCAAACTTTTTCAATCATAAATAAAACCAAATAATATTTGTCTACAAAACGTTTTCAAATCATTATCCATCAGAGTGTCACAATAACTAGATCGGAAGGATGAGGAGTGGTATGGTCACACCTTCGCATTGCCATGATCTCCTGAAGTACCTGAAACAATAAACTAAAAACTATAAGCTTGAGAGCTTAGTGAGCTACTACCAAAATACCATTACCACGCTGATAATACCATATCAGTAACAGAAAATCAATAACATGCATATTGGGCCATCGGCCTGATTGGACCGCCCTACAGGGCCTTCAGTCTAGTTGATCCTATCCCGAGCCTTCGGCATGATTGGACTGCCTCATGGGCCTACAGTCTCCCCGGATCGCTCATAGAGTATGTTGGCCTTCAGCACAAATCAGGATCGTCTCAACCCAACCAACATGCAAATAACCATGTGTGCATAACTATCATATACTGGTATATAAAAACATCAAACATATCTATCCCACTGACCATCAATCATAGAAATCTCTCGTAACTAGAGTACCGACCTAGCAGGTCACTAACATACCAATCCCTACAGATCATACGAGCATAATATATTATCTATCCTGATTTCGATCCAACAGATCATAACCATATGTGGCACATCATAACAATAACAATTTGAGGGCCGACCTTGGTGCCGTAGACCCTACTGATATAGTGAGGATAACTAACCTTGCAGATGTCGACTCGGTAGATGAACTCCAACTCTTGGATCACTGGCAAAAACTCAACCACCTATTACCATAATATAATTATACCCATAAGTTCCCAACCTTTCAAGGTACCCCAAAAGCCACTAATCAAACCCTGGTCAAAATCAAGGTCATTAATAAAGGTCAACAGTCCATCGTGACCCTAATTCGCCGAGTACCCTCGGCTACTCGCCGAGTTCCTTGAAGTATTTTCCCACTCGCCAAGTCTCGGAGTGACTCGTCGAGTTCCTTTGGTTTACGATTGAACTCTAAGCCCACTCATCGAGTTTCCTTCTTACAACTCGATGGTTACACACGCATACATAAATTGTGGAAAGCTCATCCAACTCGCCAAGTGGTTCATACCACTCGTCGAGTTCCTTGGCAATCTTTATCGCACTCGCCGATTTGTTCATCCAACTCGTCGAGTCCAGGCCTATCTTCACATGACTCTCCGAGACGACCTTGTGACTCGCCGACTTCCTTCAGTCCATAATCCATGCAGACTCTTTTTAAGCCATGCAGTGGCTCCAAATTACAGATCCAAGCTTCTAATGCATTCATTTCACGTAAAGTTGCAAACTTTACGTGCATGCATGGCTACAAAGGCTATAAATGTCAAATCCAAGCTTACAATTGGGTTTCATACTCAAGGAAGGTTTCATACATGACCAAGTTCATAGCTTTCTGACTCTAGAACCCAAGAAAGGTCTAGATCTGAAGTTACAACTTCAAATCTAGCTCATATCCCACATTATTATCTCAAACATGGCATAAAAGCCCTAAATCTCAACAAAACAAGATCTAGGAGGAAAAATGAAGTAAAGGTGGCGACTTGATACCTTCAAATGATGCCAACTGAGGTAGATTTCTGATTCCCACAACTTCCTTGCTCCTAATCTCTTGTCCTCCAAGCTCTTCTTTTCCAAAAACTCATTTCTAAAGCTTAAGACACATAAGGATGAACACCACACATATTAGGGTTTTTTTAATTGACTGCAAAGAGGTTAAAGGGGGCTTATGCTTCTTTAAATAGGGTGCAAAACCCCAGGATTTAGGGTTTCATCTACCAGCTCCTACTCGTCATGTCCATTTATGGACTCGGCAAGTAGACCACTAACTACGCAATCTGACCTCGCTGCTACTCGACGAGTAGGGCAACCAACTCTTCGAATATATCTTAAAACTAAATAAACATTCATTTACATCTATACCTGAGAATCGGGGCGTTATATATATATATATATATATATATATATATATATATATATATATATATATATATTATTTAAGCGTATTTGCACTATTACTCCCTCTTCAAGCAATTTAGAGGAGACACATAACACATTGAAATTTGCACATCATGCAAAACACATTGAAATTCAATCAGCACAAAATAAGGTTATGTGCATTTGAATTATTTTCACTTGAGAGTTAAATCTGTAATCAAGAGTTTTGAAAGTACAATATTATATTTTCAGGTCAATGATGAAAAATCCCATATCAAGGCATATCAAAATCATATTCGATCTTTAAAAGGGGTGTTACATCAGTTGGAGCAAGAAGGAGAAGCTAAAGATGCTTTATTAAGCCAAATACAAAGTCTCACAAGATTGATCCTAATCTCAACCAAATCTCCACATCAGACTGATCCAGGAAGCATCTATTCCTTTAGGGAAGAAGAGGTAAAATTACGACTTCATCCCTATATTTTTTATGTTTTCTTTTGTCTCTAAAATCAAGTTATGTGTCTTGATTAATGATATAAAGTTATATTGCAATATAGTAATTATAAGTTTAAGAGTAAGGGCAAAATAGTCATTTTACATTGGGTTGAGTCTTACAAAACTTCATTTTAAGGACAAAAAGCGTTATAAGCTTTTTACGAGGACAATATCTGTAATTTTCAAACTTGAGGTTGCTAGACCATGGTTTCTAGTGGAGATATGTTCTAGACAAGATAGCTTTCTTTAAGAGTTATGTATCTCTTATACTTAACTGTTATGACTTGTATGTGTTTAAAAAGTGTTCTACAGATTGAAGAGAGCTCTTATAGAAGGCTAATGAGAAGTGTACTATATATACGACATTAAGAGCTTTTAAATGAAAAGAGCTCTGAGAAGAGTATTTTTCAAATGTTTTATCTTATACTAAGATACTAGTGAGTTGTATAAATCATGATTATATCACATTCAACCATATTTGGGTGAGGTTATAGGTAAAAGACTAGTGGTGAAGAGATTGGGTTTTAAAGAGATTTTGAGGAAAAAATGAATTATTTCTAATATAAAATATGTGTTTGTTTATGTTCAACTTTAGGTGAATGACTTACTTTCCAACGATCATCCATGGAAGTTAAGTGCAGAACTTTTGCTGATGTTCAAAGCTGTGAAGCAGAAACCCCATGAAATATTTGTTTGAGAGTTAGATTGAAAGCAAAAGAAAGAATAGAGAACTCCAAGAAGTTGAAAACAGAGTACATGTAAACTTAATTGTATATCTTGACTTGGTTTATCTTACCAATTTATGTCAATAGGAAGGTTTTATATGATGTGTTATTCTATAATTATTCCATGCCTTCAAACTGTTTGATATAATATTTCAGTTGATTAGTGTAGAATTTTTACTAGACTTACATTTTATCACAACAGTGTCAAGCTTTTAGATTCTTATGTTGATCATTGGTAGACAAGGGTTTGCAGTGGCGGTTTGTGACTGCACTACAATGTTCAGTAGACTATTGCATAACTTTTAGACAAGAACCATTTCTATTTAGGGATTATTTGCTAAGATTGAGAGGATACAGATTGAAAAGTGTAGAGTATCTTCAACTTTATGTATTAAAAAGGAAGGCAAAAGGTCAAAATGACATATTTGGTCAAAAAGGCCAAAACTATCAAAATTTACCAAAATGTTCAAATGACTAAAAATTCTAGTTTGACATAATTCAACCAGATGTATTTACATATGAGAAGTTTGTGAAGAAGTTCATAAATTAAAAAGGGGACCCAAATCGTCAAATTGACAAATTTGATAATAAAAAAAAGGCAAAAATGTCAAAATTAGCCAAAATGGTCAAATGACCAATTTTGGGAGCATAAAACTACATTATAAATATATACAATTTGTAACTTAGACATTGATGCTTCATGAAGCTCATCTTGGGAAGTTTAAATCTGAATTACAAAAACAAAAAAAAACAAAAAAATGGTGTCTATCTTTTCTTAAGTCCTTTTATTATAATTAATTCAAAAAAACACCCATGTCTCCACTAAGTAAATAAAAAAGAAACAAATTCTTATAGTAGTTGATTCATTTTGATGTTATTTTGTCATTTAGTTGATTAAGGAACCATTTATGTATAAGATTGGTAGCCAACAAGGTTATGGTTATATTCAGCAAGAGCTCTTGCTATATATGCCACAGCATCAGGAGACTGATATGCGTAGTTGTTTATTTTGACCAAAATAAGTAGAGTAACTCAATTTTTTACTTAAAACGTCCTCAAATTTAGTATCTTGTCGATGACTGCCATTGTTACTTAATCACAACGAAGCATTACTTAATCACAACTTCTGTTTCTCTCTGGACATTCTAACCCAATACAGATAGAAAAGCAGGAGGAAACAAGGGCGTCTCTGGAGAGAAAACCCATTCAAAGATATTTTCACATAACGTTCGACATGTAGATAAGGTAGAAATTATGAAAGAAAAAGAAAACCAAATGTTCACAAGATGAAAGAAGGGGATAAAAATATTACATACTACTCTAGAAGCTTTAGATTTTACCTTGTGTTCAACTTGAGAAACTTTAGTAGGTGAGAAACCCTTGAATGTGTTCAATTTAGCATCAGATTCATGGCTACCAGGCGCTTCTTCCCCTTGTGTCAACTTTCTTCTACTCTTTCTCTTCTGTTACTTGGTTCTCTGGCCAACCAAGGAAGTTCACTTTCCCTAAATTGTTTTAAGAGGAATACCTTAACCAGACCAAGGGCACGTAAATTTGAGCAGTCTCCAATGATTTCAGTTTAGCCTAAGGTCGATGGCAAGCCGAAATTAGCCGGAGAAGTAGTAACCTAACGTCGTCGGAGGAGACGTTGTCTGCAAGGAGAGGCGAGCCGAGGTCTCAGAGTTGATCGATTGTAGAGTGCGAAGTGACTGATGATCAGTGAGTATTAGGATATTTAGTAGTAACCTCGATTATTGTAACAAGAGATGCATGCCTTTAATTAAATTTATAAGGCGACAGTTATTGAGGACGCACATTTACATAAAGTGCCCTCTATGTTTTTAAGTTTTTTTACATTAGACACTAATTTAAGGGCACGCAATAATGCGTGACCTAAATCCTTAATTTTTTTGAAGAGATAACACTTTTTTAATGTCACTCTCTTTTGCATAACATAAATTAATGAGCGTCATGTTTTGCGCGTCGTAAAAGGGCCTTTTTCTTGTTGTGATTGTTCCCTATTTTGACCTAGTTTAAAGAAGGACATGCGTGGTTTGTGCATATCCATAAAGTTTGGATTTTTATGGACCATTAGGGGTCCTAGGAGCATTATGGAGAAGTTTTACTAAGGACCTTTGGGATTAAGTGCTTAATGGTTGAGTCTTTGCCATTTTTATCCTTGTGGAACCTAGGGTTTGAGATTTTTTTCTTTTAGGTGCACTTAATGGATAAATATGGAAACTTTATCCTTTTAGACCATATTTCAAACTAGATCTGAGCTTTGGAGATGAAGGAAATGGCTTAACCCATTAAGATGTTTTAAGCCTAGTACCCACGGTGAGGCCCTAGGTTACCATGGTGTCGTGACTGGGGGAAGCCACGTCTAGTTTGTCATTTATGGGTCACCACATGGCCAAGGACGGCTATGACGAGGTGAGTCAACTTCAACTATTGACTTTGACCATTGACTTTTGACTTGCGTTGACTTTTGATCCAACCCTTAGTTTTGGAAGGTAAACTAAGGGTGTACCTTGTATGGCTTTATAATTGGTATATAGCATCTGTTTTTGTGATAGTAGGAGCAGTAGCAGTTGATCATCGTTTTGATATGTGAGTCTCCTTACTGTACTCATGGGTCGAATGCACCAATGTCGGGCCACTGAATTATGTTTGTAGAATGATAGTTGTCTTTGTTACATTTGTTGATTTGCTTATATGTGCTTGTTGTCTTTATGAATCTTGTTGATGTTATTGTATGCTTAGCTATAGGGGTGAAATAGACCTAGTACCGGTTGAAACATACTGAAGTAGTTGAAATAGACTCAGGGGTGAAAGAGACCCAATACCTGTTGAAAGATACCATCATACCAAAGGACTTGAAATAGACTCAAGTGGTGAAATAGACTCAGTACCGGTGGAAAGCTACTGAAGGAGTTATAATAGACTCATGGGGGGTAATAGACCTAGTATCGGTTAAAAGATACCGAAGGAGTTGAAATGGACTCAGGGCTGAAATAGACCCAGCGGATTTCTAATTGTCATATATGTTTCTGTATGGGGTATGTTGGGGAAACTCACTAGTCTTTGTGCGTACACTTTTATGTTTATAGTTTCCACTAGTTCCTGTTCAAAAGGGAATGACTTGGCATGATCGCATCGCATCCACTGGTATTCCACATTTTATGACATGATTTGTATTTTGATGACTATTTTATACATTATCATATCTTGATGGATTTTAGAATGAACAATTAATGGTTTTGATAGTTTTAAAAATAAAATTTTTCACAGTAATTTTTGGGATATTACAATCGATCAAGTGGTTACAATTGTAAAAAAATTGGAAACCATAGGGTCAAATTTAAGACTAAAATACACAATGTAAAAGTAGAATTTTGGTGTAAAATTAGTGTCTTTTATGTCATTTACCCTAAATGTTTTGCTAGATGTTACTCATATGTTATAAGACTTGAAAGATTGATTTCACATCCGGAATAATAATAAAACAATCGACATGATGATTTGGATGTTAAAATACACTATTGGTTATAACGATGAGTTACAAAAAAGTAACAAAATTTAGTGTAAATAATTAACTCAACTCACAACTCTTGAAGATCACATCATGTAAGTACACTCGATAATTAATATGACAATCACTATTTATAGATGTGGATATGTGCATGTGCAAATGGATTGACTTAATGTAACATTATAAAAATAGGTGTTTATTCTATTTTGAAAATGAGAATTTTTTTTCTGGAATTTGGAACATTACCAAATCTCTCAATCCTGAATTTGAGTTCAGACACACCATAAGGCACGCCCGAATCCCTCAAACCAAGACTTTGATACCAACTTCTAACGTCCCAAAAATTATAAATAGATTTTTTTAATTTTAAAATATAGTAAACAATTAAACATTTAATTTAAAAACAACTGAGTAACATTTGATTGATTGAAATCATACATATCAGAGTTAAATTTACAAAATCACGGAGACGAACAAATTTGATGTGTGTGTACAGTCCCGCAAAGCTCTTTTCACGAATGACCTGCAAAATAGTTAATCCACCACCTTAAGCATAAAGTTTAGTGATTTCCCCAATATACCACATATTCCATCATAGATATATACAATGCATCCACGCAAGATCTGGGCTCTAGTGCCGAGCAACCAAATCTCCTAACCACATACATATATCTTATGTAACGGGCCCAACCTAAGAGTTCATTGGCCCATCCCAACTCGCGTAACGGTCCCTGACCAACCATACATAATGGACCCCGCCCAACCATATATAATGGGCACCACCTAAGTGTATATATCGAGCCCCACCCAACTATAAATAACGGCCCCCGCCCCAAGGAGTAAACGAGGTCAACCAAACCTCCACTGCAATGAGCCACATCCTGGTCTTCCATACAAGACATAAGGTTATATGTAGTTAGGGATCAGACAGGCAGTCGAACAAATGATCCACCCGAGAGCGAAAAATTAGACAAGAACATCATAACCATGCATTATAACAAGAGTTCTCAGGATATCCAACTTAGACTAAATAGAACCCAAACTATCACTACCACATAATTATATAGCATAAAACACATGCATGAACTATCATAGTATATTCTCTTGGAAACTAGCTTTCCCTAGTTACCCTGCCATTCACCACTTCTCAATTAAGTCCATCACTGGTCTTTCATACATTATCCCAGTAACTAGCCTGCCCAAGATATCCTAACTAAACATAACTCTAACACAATCATATGATCAACAATCAACACCCTACTGGTCTAGCATAATAAAGGAGAAAATGTTGTACATTTGAACACGTAACCAGAACTTACACTAGGCTACTAGCATACTTTTACTCTAACAGTACCTCTATCCAAACATGAAAAGGATACACAATGTGTGAAACTCACATGAAATCGTAGAACCAGGGAAACTCATTAGCACTCTAACTCCATGCATTGATTAATTCCTCTAACCGACTAACACCAAGACCGATAAATCCTCAATCAACAACCTAAATCCTCTAAGCTTGACCCAAGGTCAAACTAGTCAAAAGTCAATGGTCAAAGGTCCACAAAGTCAATAGTAAACCTTATCAAAGTCAATGCCACATCGTGGAACTCCATGCACAACGTTATGAGAAAGCATGTACAAAACTGTCGCGATTCAGAACCTCATAACGTCGTGGCCATTTCTTGTCTACGTTATGAAAATTGGCAGATATTGTCAAATCTTTATTAAGAGCTTAATCCTTACAGATCAAGGCTTAAAATTTCAAATCTAATCCTTCATGATGACTTAATGGATAAAGTTTCAAACTTTATCCATTAAGGCCTCACCAAAATATGAGATCTTAAGTCCTAAGTCCATTAAGTCCTTGACCCTAACTTGTTGATGGACGGAAAATAGCTTCAAACATGACTCTTTTCTAATTCTCAGAAACCGAAGGACCATTTGAGAGTCACAACAAGATCTAGAGTTTCTCAAACTCCAAGAGCATTCATGGAAGGGACCAAAAGAGTCTAAATGGAACTCTAACTTGAAACAATAAGAACAAGGATCAAGCTGTGAAGTTTATACCTCCAAAAACATAGAAATCTGTAAAGAATAGTAGATCCAAGTTAGCTCATTGCTTCCTTGCACCACAATGAACTTCCTTCTTCTTCAAGTTTGTAACATCTCAAAATTTAGACCCATATTTTCATTTTTAATTTACCAAAAATTAAGGTTTCACAAGCCAATTATAGAATACATAATTATCCAAAACAACTAGTATCACAAAATATTAGACTTCACAAATGTCCTAGAGGCAAATCTCATAACAAGTGTGTACAATTAGACCTACGCCTTCCCGCAGTCCTCAAAAGTACCTACCACATATAAATCAAAAATTGTAAGCACGAAGCTTTGTGAGTTCTCCTAAGTTACTACATACATCACAAAGTAAATAAACAACTATGGATTATCAGCAACCTTGGGGACTATCAACAGTCCCAGTAGGTTAACAGCACGTCCTATGGGTTTCAGCAACCTTGGGGACTATCAGCAGTCTCAATCACATAATGACAACATAATATGATAATAATAGCTAGACCTAGTTGGTCATCACAAATACAACTATTCTACCACACAAGAACGAATAACTGAGGAGACATACCTGATAATGAAGACAAGTAAACTTCACACCCAAACCGCTAGAACTAGACTCTGTATAATCAATAAAATAATTAACCCTAATTACTAATTAACGTCCAAAACTCAACTCGCTAATCCAATGCTACAATTAAGTCCTATAAGGGAAAAAAGACCATGTTTCCCTTCCTATGGTCCAAAACCCTAAATCTTGACCAATGGTCAAAAGTCAACTACCCAACGAGTACACTGAGCGTGCCTCTCTTATGCGGGGAGTACAACTAGAACAAAGTATGGCCGGGGTCAGAACCGACTATGTGAGGTGTAGCTATGAGTACAGATGGTGTACTCCGTCTGCTTCCACTTTTACCAACTTTGTGTCTTAATCCCTCAAGACAATTAACCTAAAAACATATCCGACCATTCTAAAATGTCTTATTGCATACAGCCATCAACTCTAAGCCTTTGCAAGGCTCGAAAAGTCCCAATGCAACAAACTTAAACTTCCAACATATTCTAATCTACTTTTCTCATGCATGAGCCATAGGAATTGATCAAACAATCATTTTTATCATTCTACAAGTCCTATAATGCATAAAAGGACACCATATAATCCTTTTTCTTCAAGGGACCAACTGTGAAACTTTTGATAAATATAAAAGCAATAATAAAAATACATGATACTACGATATTACAAAGATTAACCAAAAACCAAGAACAAAGCCTCCAATCAATCAAACAATCTCACAAACATGAAATATGTCTAGGGCTTCATTTAGGGAAGTTGGACCATTCACCACATCATGACATCCTTCATGTCACGTCATGGCATACGATTTTCCTCAAAAACCATGCATTTGATTTCTTTGTATCATCAACCAATCCATTCTGGATAACTGGTGTTACACTTCTCTTATAAAATATAAACTTTGACTTTTGGCTAAAAGACAAAAGTTTTTCTAGTCCAAAATAATGTAAATGATTTAATAAATCATACCATATAATATATTATGTTACTTGCTAATGAAAATTAATAGTTTGATGAAATAAATGATTTCCAATTAATTATAAAAGTTTGTTGAATATTTATTAACATTAATTTCTAATAAATAATTAACTGTATAAAGTTGTTAGTGTAACCATTTAGGATCATATATTATCTAGCAGTATTATTTTATAATGACTCTGGAATTATAAGATCTTTCACATCTAGTATTATATTCTTTTATATATATATATATATATATATATATATATATATATATATATGTATATGGTGTATTTTAAAACCTTTTAAAAATAGAAGTTTTAAATTTAATTATCTTGATTAACAGTTAATTAATTCATCTTTTAAACCATCTTTGATTTAATATTTATCTTTTGATTAAAAAATCATTTAAACTAATCGAATCATTTAAGAGTTAAATAATTATCTTTAATTAGACTATAAACCACCCTGCAATATTGTATTCTTTCCATGAGCTTTTTTAGAGGTGGATGTTTCACTTCGATCTAAATTTGGAGATGTTGCATTTATACATGTCTTTTCACAGTGTTCATAGTTATCACATCGTGAACACTTGTGTCTTCTTTTAGATTCATCTGCTGATTTAATTCTATTTTTTTTTGTCATCCAGGCAGACATTTGATAATTGGTGGATATATTTTATTCCCATTTTTACGCCCATTGATCCTGTTTGGGCATCGGAGCAATTTGAAAAGCATATGCCGACTTAAAGTTTTCTATAGTGAAATAGGGATCACCATATTTATACCAATTAGAATCCCTTATAAACGCAATAAAAGTCGCTGCATGTACACATGGTCGGCCACGAACTTGCCACACTCAACAAGTGCAATTTCTTCCATCTAGGTTGACCTCCCAACGTTTTCCCTTGTACTTCACTTCAGCTTGATTGTCACAACTTCTAGTAACTTCATATTCACCAAAGTTCTATATATATATATATATATATATATATATATATATATATATATATATATATACACACTAGTTGTTTGCCCGCGCAAAGCGGCGGCGACAGTGAGTTCCGTTTCGAGAATATTTTTCCTCTCAGAAATATCTTATATTACAAAGTACATTTTATGATCACATTGTTATTTGTTGGTTCTGCTTTTGTTAGAAGTGTGTAACTAAAAACATACGCACACATCAATTTTTTTAATGTAAAAAAATAGGAAGATAATTCATTATTTAATTGTTTTTTGAAACGGTTACCCATAGCGTACACATATGGACCTTTATATGTTATATGGTTCTTTCTATAACCTCATAGTTTTTGTAGTATAATTGATCTCTATAGAATTGGTTTGTAATGGGATTAGATCATTAAAGAGGCATTTGACATTTTTCATAATAATATGCATCTGTTTGCTATTTAATTAGAGGAATTTTATTTTTTTCAATTTCTGTATCTTATTGATTTGGGATAGATATTCAAATTTCATTGGATTACTTAAATGACATAATTACACTTAAAATCGATAAATTTAGACTATTATTTTTATACTTTTATTATTATGATTTATAATAATATTTGAATATTATTGTAATATTTTAAACTTTTGCAATGATTACAATGCTAAAATGTAACTATTTTTTAGAAGGATTGTGGACTAAAAGGCATGTAATATTATTTATATTTACTTAAGATGTACTCATCATCATAGTTTACATATTTTGTAAATTATATATATTTTTCAACATTGAAAATAATAAAATACATATATTTTGTCGGAAGATTTCGATTTTTATTAGTAACAAATAAAATATTCTTGTTATCTAATAAATATGTTTATTTATAAAATAAGATTAAAAAAATAATAAAACGTAACTTTATTATTTCAATACATATATTTAAGATTTCATTTTATTTAGTAAATAATTATAAACATGTCAAAAGTGAAACACAAAATCAATAGTATTTTTTACAAAGATTGTTAAAAGTTGCATTATTTTTTTCTGTTATGAAAATTAACAATCAGAAGACGATTAAAGTTGTTTACCAAATAGAGTGTAAATGTTGGAACAAAGGAATGCAAACAAAAACACCATTTCAAAATAGGTTTGTTATGTCACGAGTAGATACAAAGAAATCAATCACAACATCACTTAACTTTCGCTCTATATATGCAAAATCAAAAACCTCATATCGGCTTGAACAAAAATGTTGCTTCAAGAATTCATTTCATACTTCAATTAATTACATATGAAAAGGAAAGGGGAAATTGGGGTGAACCTACATCTATTGATGACAAAAAAATGGTTCAGGAGAGAATGATACCGAAGAGTAGAAGATGATGGAGGAGATAGCAACCCACATGAGATCGGCGATGGTGGTGAGGGATACTCTCTCCAACTCCATCTTTCTTGATTTATCTTATCTGTGATTGTATGAGAGAGAAGAGAACATAAGTACAAATAGATCTTAAGATGTAAGCCAAAGATTATTGCATAAGTAGTATTTGTCAAATATTGTTTAATTCAAAACTTGTTTACATTATAAGGCATTTGAAACTAAGGGTCCAACATAAGTACATAACATTAAACACTCAATGTCAAGTCATCTATAATCATGACAAAAAGTGTAATAAACACGAAAACAGTATAAGAATAGAGAAAATATAATCATAAAAATATTAAGAAAAATCATATGTGAAAAACTATTAAGCATCATATTCTCTACAGGAAGTTCGATTTGAATGCAATATTAGTGTAGAAAACCATAAAAGTTCATCTGGTATAATTTCTTTTTTTGAAACAACACTTCTTCGTTGAGTGTGTTGAAACATAATAGTGTGTCCATTAAACAAATTCCCTAAGAGTAAATGTGATATCAAATAAGGATCAAAACTTTATTTATGCTTTTAATCTAATTTCTACATTTAACTCCCTGCCATTAATTAAAATCCAAACCTTCTTTGATCTAAACCTAAAATATAATAAACATGGTTATTAGTAACAAGTTTTATATTTGTGCTAGGAAAAAAAGATTTTAATACTTTATTTAGTACATATTTTATATTTTTATGTTTTAATACCTCTCAAATTTGGTCATCGGTGTATTCTTAGGTCGATCAGTTCAACTGCTTTGAACGATTCCTTCAAACATTATAGCACCTGGTTCCTGGTATGTAAACCTTAATTGAGTATTTTCCCTTTTTTAGCCTTGGAGTCGGCGAGTCATAGGTCCGACTCGCCGAGTAGGGATGGGACCCGGGACACGTTTAAGTTAGCGGCTCGGCAAGTCCATATCCTGGACTCGGCGAGTCACCGTTGTTGGATGAAACCCTAAGTTTCAGGGGTTTGCACCCTATTTAATCCCCCTTTTGGTCCCCAAGCCTGCCCCCATTCACCCTAAGAGCCATATACCTCGTTCTAAGCCTTGTTTTGTGGATTTGAAGCCATTTGGTGTGTCCTCTTGAAGTTTGGAGTGAGTAGGGAAGGAGATCAAGAAGAAGAAGAGAAGGTCAAGCACTTGTGAGCAATTTCAGAGTGATATCTAAGGTATGGCTCGTTTTCCCCCTTGTCTCCATGCTTATGGCCCCATTAAAGTCCTTCATGACTCATTTCCAAGCTTGTATGTGCATCATATTTCGGAATGAGTTGATTGGCCTCTAGATCTAAGCATGGTTGAGCTCCATGAGCTCACATCTACTACCTTTATGAGCCCATATTTAATTTATAACCTTAGATCTACTCTTTTGGTGCATTTTGAACCCTAAAAACCCCATAGATGGATATTTACACGTAAAGTTGGAAACGTTACGTGTTATTCATGCTCTAGGAGCCCAGATCTACGAATGGCATGGACTGGATTTAAGAAAAATTGAATTTGTGGCTCTTGCATGTAGCGGACTCGAAGAGTTGCTCATCTGACTCGGCGAGTCTAGTCGCGAGTCTCCGAGTCTGCCCGTTTTTAGCTTTGTCGAGTTGTGTGGTGAGTCCAGGGTGGACTCGGTGAGTTGGAAGCCAAAACTCACCTATAGTGGAACTCGGCGAGTCGATGCCCAGACTCGGGGAGTTCAAGGCAATCTCCTTAGATCAAGAATAGACTCGGCGAGTTGTTCATACAACTCGGCGAGTCACAGTATAAATTGTTCATCGGATGAAGATGAACTCAGCGAGGTGTTCATACAACTCGGTGAGTAGGATGAAGGACTTGAACATCAGTTTGGAAGGAGAACTCGTCGAGTCAACGCCTAACTCGACGAGTAGAAGCAGAATCCAGGTCAGTCGTTTGGACATGGACTTGGCGAGTTGGTGAGCCAACTCGGCGAGTCGGGTCAACTAAAAGTTGACTCTGACTTTGACTTAGGGCATGATCAGGGATAAAATGGTCATTTTACCCAAAGGACAGTTAGCAGTATTTGACTAAGTGTTTGGTGGGAATTTCAGCCGGAGGATTTCCGGAGCAGCAGCAGCAAACAGACTATTCCCACACAAATCAGCAGCTACTACGAGGTGAGTTGCCTTCCAGTAACGGTGGGTCTAAGGCCACAATGTCGGCCAACCAGTAGGAGTTGTATGTTAGATGATTTTCTTTGTGATATCATCTAGGTTTGCTACTACCTGATATGTTATATGTTGCCATGATATGTTGTATGTGATAGTAGTAGAGTTCGGTTGCTAGAACCGAAGGGTAGTTAGACACCCCCCAGATATGTCTGATATTACGTTTGTGTTATGATATATGTGATGGTAAGGGGTGAAATAGGCCCCGAGGTTCAGTTGTTAGGACCGAAGGGTAGTCAGCACCCCAGAATAGCTCGACATGGGTAGGTCAGCACCCCAGAATGGCTTGACATGGGTAGTCGGCACCCCAGAATGGCCGCACCGGGTAGTCAGGCACCCTAGAATGGTCTGACGGTATGTATGATATGTATTGTATGGTATGTGGTCCGATGGGGGAACTCAATAAGCTTTTTGCTTACAGTTTACAGTTTATGTTCCAGGTAACTCTTCATCGAAGGGGAAGGAGCTGGCTCGGTAGTGGCACATCATGCACACACATTGGTTTCCGCATTTACTAGTTTTCCCTGGGGTTTATACTCTGATGTTTCAATTGGTTGTATGACTTGACTTTTGAACATGGTTTATGTTGTGATGTAGTTTGGTCAAACAATGTTTTTAATTATTAATATTTTTTAAAGTAATGTTTTAAAAATGAAATTTTTGGACGTGAAAATTGGATCGTTACAAGTTAGCATCAGAGCCCTGGTTTGAGGGATTCGGACACACCTTTGGGGGTGTTTGAACTCAAATCGAGGGATTAAAAGATTTTGGAAAGAGAACATGTTTTCTAAAAGGGTCAAGTAAAGGGTTTTAAGAAAGGACAATGTGTGTGATGTGCGCAACCGGCCAAGCTCAAGTAAGTATTCCCCAATGTACCCATACAAGTTTATTTATGTTTATCAGTTTCTGTAGAACAGCATGCTAGAATAAGACTAAGGATCTAGTAGTGATGCCTTATGTGCCTGCTTTATGTGCTTCAGTATATGAAAGAGCTGCATGCTAGAGCTGAGTAGACAGCAGTAGGGTAGCCTGTTTAGGTTATTCCTGATAGTACGAGTTTAGCATTATATGCTAGTACAGTTCTCTCTTCGAGGATATAGTTGCTTGAGATTGTTTTTCTTACGTCCAAATGTTGTTTGCTTTGTGTGATGTGGGCCTTGAAGTGATGGGAGTTAACTGTTAGGTGAATACGTTTAAGTCACATGTGATCAGGGTTGAATAATCTCAAAGTGTTGGATTTGACTCTATTGAGTAGCTCTTGTTTGAGTCTTAACCGTTATAGAGATGAGTCCCTTACTCGAAGGATTATCCGAGCCTCAGCACATGTGATTGTATTCGGGTAATAGTTAATTGGCATCACCAAGAGGCCTTCAGCAGCTGAGGACTCAGTTGGGTGGAGTTAGAGGTTTCTTAGGGTAAGCCTAGGATAATGTGTAGCAGTGATCAGCAGTAGGGGAAGGGACCTAGTCGAGTCGAGGCGGTCCTTGGGGAAGGTACGGATAGACGTGGAAGGTAGTATGGGCCCGTACTACTGAAAGAAGAGGATCTGTACCCGAACCGAGGAAGGCTAAGATAAGACTAGGGATCTAGTAGTGGGTGGGATCCCTCCATGGGTATCAATATCGCTAACAGTTGTTATTTCTTTGTATTTCAGAATGGTGGTGCTACGCCCGAGACCAGCAGTTGGCAGTTCAGGAGAGGGCTCGGGTTCAGGATCAGGTTCTGAGCCAGTAGATGAGAGGCTACGTGAGTTCATCGCGTCATATATCACCAGAGGTATCCTTGAGTCGACCCCCATCATCTTCGGGTTGACCAAGGAAGGGATCATCGAGATGATGGAGGATCGCCTCAGGGTGTTCAGGAGCGACATGGCATCTGGCCAGTCGGGATCTCGCACGCTGTCCTTTAAGGACTTCAAGGGTAGCGGTGCGCCGGATTTCCATGGGGTGAAGGGCCCCATTATTGCCAGGCGGTGGATTGTAGACATCGAGTCTGCACAGTTGACTAGCTTCTGCCCTGAGGGGTCGAAGGTGAGGTATGCAGCAGGGTGTTTACGAGACCGAGCTCGAGATTGGTGGGAGTCAGTGGGTGACTCTTTGGGAGCCTCAGCTATCGAGGCTATGACCTGGTCGGACTTTGTGACCAGGTTCAGGGTAGAGTTTGCACCGGCTGTCGAGCTTCAACAACTGAGGTAATGTGTTGGGTCCGAGTACGGCAGCAATTGGTAGTATGTCCGTTCTTGTTGCATTTAAAGCAGTGTAACTGACGACAACTACCCAGATGATGGAAGCCGCACTTATTGCATTTCGGTAGGTTTCCGGCATACTGTCTAGCTGGTGTAGGGACAATTGGGATACCAGGAGGGATGGTAGTAGGATGTACAGATGTCATGGCTGCGAAGGTTGCCACATGTTTTTGTCTTTTGCTCGCCTCTTGGGGTGATTTTTCCTTTAGCTTTAGCCCATAACTTTCGTTTGTTATTCTTGGGCTTGGGATTCGGGGTTTCGTGGTAGTTTGTTGCCCGTTGAGGTATTTCTAAATGATCTGTTGGGGGATACTACAGGAAGGTTGTAAAGATTCCTCACATGCGTACTTCAGGGTTTTGAAAGTAGGAACCAAATGGGTGTTTGTGTCGGGTTTGTCATTATAAATCGATCGAGTTTCGTTAGTCGATGGTTAAAGTGAAAGGGTCTTTTATAACACATGGAACTGGTATGGGTAGGGCCACACCAATCCATGTCGAATGTTGATGTCGGTACTTCTCATTGTAAGACGTTCGTTAGTGAAATAGTGCATTCTACGTGTGTGTTTTCAGTGCTTTTTAGTCTATCTCCATTATTACTACTATGAAAGTTTTGTTTAATGGTTGGGGTGTTTTGGTTCGAGTAGATTTTTAAACTTGTGACTCACGAAACTCCTCTGCGTCCCTACTATCAAATGGAATGTACGTAAATAAGTTATCAAGGATAAATGTACCCAGAATAACCGTGGGGTCTGCAAAAGCCTCCTCTTGGCCCATTGCGAATACTCGGCCTCCTCCACCAGCATTCATGATGTTTGACTCCAGGCAGTCCCTTCGGAAGTGTCCCGCTACTTCGCACTCATAACAAGCACGGTCTACTCCTATATTTGTGTCTGGAGTAGTTGGTTAGGCTAGTTCTCTGCAGTAGCGGATGGTGTGTCCCTTTCTATTGCACCTAACGCAATGCATTTCACGGCAGGGTCCGTGATGACGAAAGTTGCATCGGTTGCACTTAGGCTGGTTGCCGTTGTACGACCTTTTGGGTGTAGGAGTATGGTTTGTTGATTGCTTTTTGGCATTTCTTTGAGTTGATTTGCCTCCCCTCTCGCTCCAGGGTTTTCGTTTCATGTTCTTGTGTTCGCACCTTGCGGTATTCTTGTAGGTAGCTACTGGTAAGTGGCTTTGATTGTTTCTTTTATTAGGATTTTTGATATCGTTTCCTGCTTGAGTAGACAGAGTTATTGTATGCTATAATGGCTACCACTATGGCTATAACTGTAGCTTGCAAAGTGGCGGTGTCCAATTGTAGGAATGGGGTTGCGTTGGTAAGTTGGTTATTTCAAGTCCATGCTGCGCCGCTAATGTTTGCTTGAGACACTGCAGTTGTTACTGCCGCAGTGATAGCAGATTGCACTATGTTGGGGTCATATTGAGGGGTTGGGTTTCTACATGCTGATCTACGAGGAGACATTGTTCTTATAAGGAAATAACAAGAAGAACTATAAGTTTTAATGATTCTAAAGTCGCGCATTAGTGATTCGTTATATCAGAAGTTTGGTTTACCCCTGAATAGGGTTTTGAGTTCGACTCATAAGGAGAGTAGATAAACTCATGAATTGGAGGGGTATGCAAAGGGTTTAATAAAGGAAATACATCATATATTATAAAACATGGTTACATTTTGTAGTTAGGAAAATTTAACCTATCTAAAGGTCTCCGATTACAAGGTTAAGAAAAGTAAGGACTTTATCCGAGGTCTTATGCTATGACAAAATTTTGGAAGTCAGACAGGTATTATTTGTTACGTGAGCTGGCTACATGGGCCTTAGATTCTGCCAACTGACGCTCCATCTCGAGCATACGTAGTTCATGTCTTGCCTGGCGTGCCCGAAGTTCTATCACTTCGGTTTGAGTTACCGTTAGCTCTCTTTGCAACGCTTCATTTCGATTTACGATTCTCCCGTGAGCTAATCCTAACTGTCGGATGCGAACTGTGTTGAATCCGGTGTTCGCATCATTTTCCTCAGTTCGATGGATGGTCGCCCGTCCTTGTTCACCAATATGAGATATCCGACGAACCAATATAGGAATGGCTCTGTCTGCTGAGCCTCCCTCGCTTAGGTTGTAGAAGATTCGGTCTCCGTTGAATGGAAGGGGTTGATCCTGTTCGCGGCTCCACCTATTCAGGTTAGTTGCCCAAAGGGGCGTCGAGCCATGAAATTCCGGTCGAGGATTAGGATTTGGAATTGGAGCCGTTAAGGGTAGGTTATTGTTCTCTGGATCTGATTCTGATTCTTCTTGCATTCCTTCTTCAGGATCATTCTCTATCCCTTCTCCATTACCTTGGTTGGGGTAGTAGGGGTCACCGGGGTGATGGAATCCAGCCATTTGAGTCTATACGAGAATAGGGTTAAGAATTGACTATAAGCTAAAGTACATGGAATTTCCTCTTAAGTGTAAGGGTTGAAGGCACTTGAATACTCCCTTAGTATTCTTTAACGATATGCTTTTGGTAAGTTTTAAATTTGTTGTCCATTGCAGACACTCCTTGGCATACGTTAGTCGGCCCTTGGACAAATATAGTTGATCAGGCTACATTCTTCCCAGTTCCGATTACATGTCCCAAGGCATACCTGCACTGCACAACTTATTTATAATACTTCTATTTTGTTTTAATTATGATATTGACCACGTTATTAATATGAAATTAATGCATGCCTACTTTACAAAAACTAAATAAATTTAATTTTAAAAGTATGACTCTTACTTAGAGTGTTTTTGCCCAGTTGTGTTTATAGTTGTATACCAAAAATGGTTTTGATATACTTAATTCTTATAAACAATGCTCTGATACCAATCTGTCACACCCCCAAACCAGAACGGCGGAAACGTTCGGGGGCGGAGGACATCATATTCAGTATAATAACAGTTCATAGAAAGGAAAGTACACACCACCATATACATTAAAGTTTCCAAAATGTTTACATAATTGTATACGTTACATGTTCAAAAGTTAAATATATAAACATCTTTCAAAAGAAGTAATTAACGTCAGTACATTAATCCCCAAAAGTTGATTTCCAAATCTGCTTAGCGGTTCCCTAAGAATACAAGTTATTTCAAAGAAAAAGTGTCAACAATTAAGTTGGTGAGTTCATGAGTAGTGTTTTAAGAAAATGTACACCATTCGAAAGTTCATGTATGTTTTCCAGAAAACGCAGTATTTCAAATGTAAAGAGTTGTGATTTGTTGTGTTGAAAGTGAATGTATTAGATCCAGAAAATCCCATATTTTCCCTAATGGTTGAGATATGAATTGTTGTGTTTTCCAAGAAAAAACCCTTATTTTCTTATAAAAGTATGAAATGCATATGAATGTTCGTGTTATAAGTTGTAAATAATTACACTAGGAAAATCCCTTATTTTCCTATTAGTTGTTTGGTTTGTATACAGGAAAAACCCTTATTTTCCTAACATAACTGGCAGTCTCTAAGACCGAAAATCGCAAGAAACCGACGTTCTTAAAAGTTGTGTCATAGTTTTATATAATAAAGCTATACGAAGATCGCATTTGTTAGATGAAGAATAGTTTTAATAGATACTCGTTCATAAAAGCATAATACCATAATAATTGTATATCCGATGAGTTTTATAACCATACTAAACATAATATGCCTGTAGCGATGTTCTTCAGGCAGCGCAGCGTTATGACAACTGTCACCCCAAAGGACGGACTGTAGTTAACAGTCAGCGCGCGGGATCATGACTTCCCGTATAGATCTATACACATTTGACACGTTCTCCGAACGAGAGACTCTGGTTATAGACAGGACTTACAGCATTACTTTCTAATAAAGAAAAGTAGTGTTTGAAGATATACACGTCTCATGGATTCTCAACTAAGTCCGCATTAAAGTGATAGTTTTGTATGCAAGGTTTATCCTTTTTCACAATGTTTGAACAAGCAAAAATCATAAGTTTATAGAATGTATAAAACGACTTAGCAATGAAAGGTACTTTGAAATCACTATATATTTTATATAATTCTAATGCACTCAATGTATGACAAGAGTTTTCCATAGTAGTAAGGAATTCCAAGTGATTTATTCGATAAATCAAGTGAAGTGAAACTTTATAAGATACACGATAATAACCGTATGTTTACTTGTATTCCCCCCCCCCCCTTTAAAGAGTATAAAAGCATTTAAAAATGTATCTAAAGTGTGTTTGAAAGGGGTATGAACTCACTTGATCGATTGAAGAAAGCGTGATGAAAACCGAGCAGAACTTCTACTCGAGAAAGCGGATCTCTCCAGATTCTCAGGAAATCTTGGGAGTCTCGGGAGTGTAAAACTTTCTTCCCACCTTGGATATGAAAACCGGGCCTTTGGGATGATTCCAAGGGTTGAAACACAGAGCTTCGGCGCTCGAAAGGAAGGAAATTAGCAATTTTGGCCGACACCCTCGCATCTCTATTTATAGGGGTCGGGGAGGTTGCATTACGCGGGGCGTACTAGAGTACGCGCTGCGTACTCATGCGTCATGCATGAGCGCATCCTCGGTCGAAACATTGGAGCAACGTGGACGAACCGGGGCCTAGCATCCGAGTACGTTGGGCGTACGAGGGATTGGACCGCTGACTCGTACTTCGGATAATACCGAGTTTTAATTAAATTTATATTTTAATTATTTAGCAAACTTCAAAAATTCATATCTTTCTCATACGAACTCCGTTTTCGACGTTCTTTATATCCACGCGAAGGTGAGACTACGATCTATAACTTTCGTTTAGACTCCGTCGGCTAGTTTTGAATTTATTTTTAATATTATATTTTTAATAGGTCGGGACAGGAAAAGTCTGTTAAAGTTCCATAACTTCTTTATCCGACGTCCGTTTTCGTCAGACTTTTTACCGTTGCGCTAGTATTGTTGAGCCCTTCGATTCTCATTTAGATTGTGTTGGCCAAAAGTCTCTCGATCTCTATTTTGAGTTTTTAGCTGTCTACTGATATATCTGTAACTTAGAAAAATCACAACTTCCTCATACGAAGTCAGATTTGGACGTTCTTTTTATGTACGTTTACGGTTTGATGATATCTAAAACTTTCATTTAGATACCTAAGGCCAAAAACTATTGTATTGAAACATCGCGTTTTACGTTTATCAGTATTGCCGGTTTTTGCCGAGAATCTTAGGTTGGTCATAACTTCTTCGTTATAACTCGGATTTTAGGGTTCTTTATATGTATGAAAACCTTCACACGATTCCTACTACTTTATTTAACCCAAATAAGATTTTTGGAAAGTTCAATTTTGACCTAAATTTGACTTGCGTTCCATCATATTGCCTCGAAATATCGGGTTGTCACACTTATAGGCATTTGGATGAGAACCCATAAGAAGGGGATGGTTACAGTTTTACTTGAAGAGGTTGAGGTAAAACCTTGGGGAGGCGAAGATCCATTCTTTGCCTCGGCTCCCCTAGTCTTGGGAATAGGGTTGGTTTTGTCGATGCTTCCTTCTCCCGTATAATAGGGTGGTTTAGTCTCCCTGGTTTGTACCCCCTCCAGCAGTTTCAGAGGAATTTCATCGGGGGCATGGTCGAAATCCTTGGTACCCCAAGTAAGAAACTCATATTACGTTTGTTACAAAGAGGAGGCCCGGTGCTGGCTATCTGAGTTCGACTACCAGAAGAGGCTTCCAAGAAATCAAAATGCCTCTTGACCTGGAAAAGACTCGTCGGGGAGCAAGAAGGTGTAGGATCCTTTTAAGAATTACCAGTGACAACAATGACCTGCAGATCTAGATCCTCATCGGCACCAGTAACACTGTCAGAACCGATAGTTGCCTCGATTCCTCAGCCAAAAACAAGGGGGTGGAAGATCCTCCACAAGATTGATGTCACGACACTGAAGCTTAACGTCAAATAGACCATAAAGAGATTTCTCTAAAGAAACAACCTCCTCCACACCTGAAAACAAAACAAAAAACAACGTCGGTTAACCAAACCACCGATTTAAACATGCCTTGCTGAGTTTTTGTAAAAAAAGGGGGGGGGGGCAAGAGAATTACCCTCTTTCTCAATGAAGTACTTAAGCATTTTCCCGTGAGCCCTCCAAGCGGTGCTCATTCCGCCGGCGGCCAAGAAGCAGTCAAACCAATCTTCACCGTTGATGCTGATCTTCTCTAGGACATCAGCCAGTTCCTTGTCAGCACCAAATAGTGTGGGAGCACGGTCGACGTACACCTTAGCCCTTGGGTAACTGAGCACCACGAGATCAATGTTCACCCATAAAAACTTCTCCTGCCAGTTCTTCTTGGACTTCTTATCATTGATAAGAGTTGGGACTCCCCACCGCTAAGAAAGGGTTCGAGTCCCCGACTGAGTAAAGGCATTGAAGAAGTGCTTGAAAGCCGGAGCAATCGGCAGGCGGCCTAGGGCACGGTAGAGGAGTTCAAAACCCACTATCTTGTTTATAGCGATAAGGGTAAGCTCTCTCATGGAAAATCCGTATTCCCAGATAATCAAGTTGAAGAAATTTGTAGTAGGTAAACGCAGACCCGCCTCGAACAAGGCAATTGAGATGCCGACTTTGCCCTCGGGAGGACTGTAAAGCGATGCATCGAGTAGGGGGATTTGCACTCCGTGTTCGGGAACGAACCCGAACCGGAACTCGAAAGACTCCCATTCTTCGGTGGTAAGATCTCTTCCCAAAGAATAAGTGGCAGGCATGGAGAATTACGACGAAAGGGTTGGAATGGTTTTCTTAGAAACAAGAAGTTAAAGAGGGAAAAGTAGAAGGTAAGGAGGAAACTCCAGGAGGAACAGAAGTTTAAATGCCATAAAAGGGGAAGAGAACCATTTTCATGATGAAACCATTGAACAATGGCGATTTCACCCTACCAACTGCATAAGCTATCAATAGCAGCCCGCCGCGTGTTTGTGAGTAGACCAGAACACCTCTGCTACGTCACGAACGCAGAAGCCTAGTGGTCAAAGGGACTTGTTAATTTTACCATGAACATCCACGTTAAACGTAAAGAAAAGTTGAAACGAGACGTTATCTCGTCAGGACCTTGGCCAAGGCGCAGTCTTGCCCCAAGCGGTCCAGCACCAAGGTGGTAGTTCGTTTCCCTCCATGAGGAAAGAATATTCCCCATGACCTTCTCATTCACTCACGACCAATTAGGATGTGACAAGAAGCATAGGTGACGCCCAGAACCGACGTGACCAGGCAGTTAGTCAACATGGGCATGATCCTCCAGTCAAAGGATGCCACATCTAACACTCATTGGAAGAGGTCCCCACGATCCATTAGAAACAGTTATAAAATGATCTCTTCCTCCTCAAGGAAGGGATCCACCTTTTCTATCACAAATATTACCCTAAAGTTCTCTCTCTCTCTCTCTCTCTCTCTCTCTCTCTCTCTTTCTCTTATAAAATTAACTTGATCGTCGAAGTGACATCGCGAGAGAACACCCGGATGTCCTTTAACGATTCTTCTATGTTTTGTTCTCTAGAAAGCTTCCGGGACAGATCCATCATCCAACATCCAAACCCGTGTGGAACATGTCACAATAGCAACTAAGGGTGCTTATGTATGATTTAGTAGTGTGAGGTGAGTCTCCTCATGATACTAATGGGTCGAAGGCAACAAGACTGGCCCATATTTATAATGTAGTTGTAGTGGTTATATGTGCATTGAATGTGCTCTTATTGTGTGATGTAATTATGTGAAAACCATGGGGGGTACCCATGACACATGGGTATAAGACCATGGAGGGTTTCCATGGCATCCTTATATGTTTGTATGCATGACACCTGGATATCAGACCAAGGGGAGCCAATGACATTCCAATTAAAGGCCATGGGGGGAGTCCATGAAAAGTATATGTATATGCATGATAATTTGTGTTTGTATGTTGTATGTTATTTTGGGGGAACTCACTAAGCTTTGTACTTTCGGTTTTCAGTTGTTGTTTCAGGTACTTTGGTTTTCAGATGGAAGGGCTCTGGATGATTGTAGAGCACACACCACATGTTTCCA
Organism: Lactuca saligna; assembly: GCF_052625555.1. Taxonomy (NCBI): domain Eukaryota; kingdom Viridiplantae; phylum Streptophyta; class Magnoliopsida; order Asterales; family Asteraceae; genus Lactuca; species Lactuca saligna. The sequence continues at coordinate 149,487,328 of NC_136419.1, read as the reverse complement.
TTTTCTGTGAAATACTGTGATTTGTAAATGGTTTATTAAAATTAAATTACCCTGATTTTTATGGGAAAGACGTGTATTATTGATTTATTAATCTAAACATAAAAACTTTTATGTCATGATTTTTAGGGCGTTACAACTAATACTAGTACCCATAGCACTATGAGATTTTTGATATTGTGATAGGAATGATTGATTGTCGAAAAAAGTTAAATAAATTGTAATAAGAAAACGATTAAGGCGTGGGTACCAAATAAGGGAACATGATACGATATCTATACCGGTTTCAAGGGAGTTCATGAGAGCCATATTGGTTAGCGCCAACAAGGATGAAAGAATATATTTAGCAGTTGCATGATTTGCTTGATAATGTATTATACAACACAGTAAATCACTGTGGGGGTGCGCTAGTCTTGTTCGTCATGAAAAAAGATGGGACGTTGTAGATGTGCATAGATTACCAAGTGTCAAAGAAAGTGTAATAGCTTTACTGATTAAGGAATGCTTAAGTTGTCACTTATGCACTAAGTCATAGGTAAAGGAAGGAAGTAAGATTCAGAAGATGAGAATTGATGTAACCGTTGGTTTATTGGGTGAACTGAGGATGAGTTAGAAATAGATTTGTGTACCTAGTATAGGATGACACATTTAATGGGACATGGGTGTGTGATAGCCGAGATCTTGACGAGTATGTTGTACCGATAGGGATAGGATTTGAGACGTTACTCGTTTCCTTGGATATTTAAATGCTTGAGCACAATCGAACGGTTATGCTAAGAGTGACAGGAAGAGGATAATTGGTTCTTTCTCTGGGTATATAAATTACTCCCTTAAATTTTGTCGTCGAGTGAAACATGCTTCCTGGGAAAGTATGTTAAGTTGTATATTAATGAAATTGTTAGTGTTGTCTATTGTTGAACGAAACATTTATTTTATGTTGTCATTTTGGAAGAGTTTCCAATGATAAATGGGATCCATGGTAAGATATGAATTTAATATGATAGAAAGTGTACCACTATGTTGGAATGAGGCAAGGGAGAAACAATTGGTTGGACTCGAGCTTATACAACAAACTACCAAAAAAATTCAGTAAATTGAGGATAAATTGAAGGATACATAGGAGCAACCAAAAGGTTATGTGGTTAAACGTAGGACTCCAATAGTATTTCAGGTGGGAGACAAAGTCATGTTAAAGGTGTCCCCATGGAAGAGCATTGACATTTTGGTAAGCAAGGAAGGTTAAGTCCTTGTTATGTAGGACCTTCTTAAAGGAGCAAGTTGTAGAGGCGACTTATCGATTAGATCCACCTAAGGAATGTGTGGAATTCAATAGATGTTCCATGTCTCCAACTTAAAGAGTTATCATTGGATTTAACATTTGAAAATGAATGAGATATGACAACCAAATATCCATCTAAGTTTTCTTAGTTGAAATTCCAAGGATAGATTTTTTTCAAGGGGGAAGTTTATGATAACTCGAAAAAATATGAATGATATATATATATATATATATATATATATATATATATATATATATATATATATATATATATATAATTAACTAAATATATCGGTTTTTTAGAAATATAATTAGGTGTAATTAGGTTTAATTAAGGAAAATAATGAGGTTTAAACCTAAAAATTGTCACCTTGATTAGCAACATAAATTCGTGTATTTAAAGGGGTTATAATGTCTACAACCATGGGCAATATAAAAGGATAAAAACTAAAGTGGAATGGCCACCATGATTATCAGAAATCGTTGAGAATCAATGGAGAAATTGGAGAAGAAAAATTGTAAATATTTTCGGTATTTTGCTAGGAATTAAGGTATGTTCCTCTGATTTAAGGTTAAATTCGTTGTTTATCCGGTTTTATGTTGTAGTGTTTCAGCGTCTGGTTGAGTCATTGTGTCCTAATTTGGCTGAAAATATGGATTCATGTATAGAATTTGAAATCTGATTTGGTTGGTAATCTCCAAGACTCTAACAAACTAGGGGTTTGAAATTTTATTTATGTGATATGGTCATAATGTAATGAAAAAGGAAAATGAAGATAAGTTTAGTACGTTATCTAAATTTATTACTTCGTTTTATAGAAAATGGAAGCTTGAATTTACAAAAATGGTGGAAATATATCTGGTTATTTTCGGGTAAAGAAGATAACCCGTTAGACTTTTCAGGTTGGATAATTCAAGGTCCAAAATTCAGATCCCCTTTTAACTTGCCTAACTTTAAAATATTAAATAGAAGACAAAATTGCAAAAATGGTCCCTGTGGTATGCATTTTTTTTCTGGGTTTTGGTCCAAACCACGTTTTTTTTGTTTTCGTGGTCCATTTGGACTGGTTTGGTTGTGAAAATAGTCCATCCGAAAATTAAAATGACTATAATACCCTTGGGGTATTTATTTTTAATTTTTTTCATTTTTTTAAATCTAATAATAATTATTTTTTATTTAAACAATTAAATAATAAGTCTCTCTCTCTCTCTCTCTCTCCCCCCTCTCTCTCCCTTTTAATTTGTTTTTTCAGTCCGAATCAGAACCCTAAAGCAAATTATTTTAATCAATCGCCTCCAATGATTCATCTGTCCCTCCAATGATTCATCTGTTAAGAAAGGAAATAGGAGAACGGGGGAACCTTATGTTGTCGACGATGGGAAAAGGGACCTTCGGTCATTGGTTTTCATCTGATCGAGAAGGATAATCACGAACGAGGCAGTGATAGGGAAGGCTCGATGGTGGAAGACCCTTTGAGAAGAAGAGCACCTCTGGTGCCTTATTGGTTTGTAGCTGGGGAGTAAGGAAAGCAGCTCCTGCACTTCTTCTGTCTCAGAAGGAAGGTGTGAAGGTGGGGAATCAAAAGGGGGCTTCCACCTCCGATGTTTGCTCTAGGGAAACACCCACTTCGGTGGTGGGTTCAGGATAGGGAGCGAAGAAGAAATGGAGGATGAAAAGGGGAAAGGCAACAACGACTGCAACAATCTTCAGGGGGAGGGGGAGTTCATGAGATTCAATTTTGCTCCACAGAAAAGATCTTCAATAAAAGAGCAAAAGACTCACTGGAAGTAGTTGCAGGTTTTATAGTGGAATCCATAATCTAGGCCTGAACACTTCGTTTAATTGCAGTCCTGTTCTTATCATACCGCCATTGAAGATTGACTTGGACTTGATTTTACTTCAGCTACGCATTGAATCCTGATCTGAACTCCATTAGTGCAGCGATGGAGAATTTTATGGTGTTTATGTGACTACTCCGGCAGGTGATTTGAAAAGAAAAACAGAGGTGTGCACTTGCACCAGGTCTGAGTATATTCATAAGCAAAAGGGAAAAAGGAAAAAGGACGTTGATGCTTCGTTTGCGATTTCATTTGATACAGAGCCACCGTTCTCCTTGTACGTTTTCCCTAAGGTTGTTTTAGTGAACAAGCACAAAACAACGATGGGTTTAGGTAGCTCAACTCTAGGCTGCGATTGACCTGGAGGTTCTTCAGGGTTGTGTGAACGAGATCTTGATGCCAAATCCATAGTTAGGAAGATTAAAATTTTTGAGAGAGAGAGAGAGAGAGAGGCTTATTATTTAATTGTTTAAATAATTAAATAATTATTATTAGATTTAAAAAAAAATGAAAAAAAATAAAAAAATAAATACCCCAAGGGTATTATAGTCATTTCAATTTTCAGATGGACTATTTTCACAACCAAACCAGTCCAAAAGGACCACGAAACCAAAAAACACGTGGTTTGGACCAAAACCCGAAAAAAATGCATACTATAGGGACCATTTTTGCAATTTTATCTAAATAGAATGGGTAAGCCACCGCATACCGCGCCTTCTTTGAAATTAGATTCATAATTTACAACTTTATCCCATGTATTTGAATCACTTTAAAAGTTTTGGCCTATTTTAAATATATAGTTACTTACAAAATTTATACAATCTAGTCTTTGAAATATTATAGTAATATTTATTTTAGTAGTATTTTTAATTAAGATTTATATTCAGCTGTATTTACTAAATTTATTAATTTTAAGTATTTATCACATAAACACAAATTTTATGAAAATATGGCAATTGACGTTAGATTATCTGATATTTCTATTTGCTAGTATATTGATATGTATTTTAAAATGTTGTTATATTTAAAATTTTATATGTTAAAATATCATTAAAGAAATCAAAGATTAAAAAGCACACGGTGAATCAAAAACTTTTCGTTTGCAAATAGGAACACATGAGTCAGACAAACAGAATCATTGATTAATGCAGGGGGTGAATTATTAAGTGATGGATTACTTGACTTAGAGGTATCAGCTGAAATTTATAGGACGTTTAGCTGGCAAGGGTAGGCTATTTTAAGCGCCTCATCTACTAGGTGAGTTTTTTGTGGTTGCTTGCACATAAATGTTTATCATGCGTTTTATATGTGATTTTTAACTATTTATTCACAATATGTTTTAGACAAAATTGCAAAAATGATCCCTGTGGTATGCATTTTTTTTGGAGTTTTGGTCGAAACCACGATTTTTTTGGCTTCATAGTCCTTTTGGACTGGTTTGTCTGTGAAAATGGTCCTTGTAGTTAACTTCTGTTAAAAAAAATCCGTTAACCCCCTCATGTGTCTTCCACATGAGGGTATTTCTGTCTTTTTACTTCTATGGACCATTTTTGCATAACAAAAAAAATAAAAACCCCTTTATATATCATTTTTGATTTTCAGCTTCTTCCCCAACTACTGTTCTTCCCCGATTTGAACAGATGTTTAAACACATTTCCCACATAATGGAACAAAATATGAATCCCACTTACATTACAATCAAGGTTAACTAACAACTATCAAAAGATTTAAAAGTTGGATGCTGATAAGAACGTAAATTCAGTTGGAATGCATACAAACAACATAGCTAAACACAAACAACACTATTTTATAAGCTTATGCAGTAGTTGTGATTGATACAAAGTAAAGAATGCTATAAGTAAAGAAACATAGGGTTTTAGTGATTCTTTCTTCATCAGATGTTTGGTAAATTACAAAGAACATTGTTTCCCCAATTATTCTTCAAATGCGAACCAAAGCAGTTTTCGATAATCTGCTTGTCTTCTCACTTTCCATGGCTCCATATAACAATTTAAAAAAATAGAGATACTTTCAAAGCTAATGCCTCTAAATGCCACTTCTTCAGATCAATGGGTCATAGATTTCATTGAGAATTCTACTTTACTCTTATTTAGGTGAGATTCCATCTAAGATACTCAGCATACACATAACAGTATACAATCAAGTCCAAACTAAAATATACCTTGGAATCACTAATCTGATACCGTGCATCTGATACAGACCGCCTCCTCCTTGAATCAACATTAGGAAAATCCCTAGTAGTACCACCAGCATTAGAATGAGTACCATCGTTACGCCTCGCACAGACCTCCCACGCCTTTGAGACGAAGGTGTTGCAGAACTAATCTCAGCATGTTGCACGACTCTAATTGTACCACCAGCATTAGAAGCAGTATCATCATTACGCCTTGACACACCTCCCATGCCTTTGAGACGAACCCAGTACAAGACTAATCTCAGACTTCGCACGAACAGGTCGTCTGCTTCTACTACTTCCAATCTCATCATCTACCTCAGAGTTGTTATCCTTCCCCGAGAAAAACTCAATTGCTAGATCATCAAGACTAATTTCCGGGAAATGTGAACCCCTCACGGTGTTAACAAACTTGCGCCTCGGAGTAGGAAGAACACTTGAATCAATCTTCGTTGGAATCGACCATGAGAATCTACTAAGTTGGGGAAGAAAGTCGTTAGGGAAGAAGCTGGAAATAAAAAATCGGGGGTTTTATTTTTTCTTATGCAAAAATGATCCCTAGAGATAAAAAGACGGAAATACCCTCACATGGAAGGTACATGAGGGGGTTAACGGATTGTTTTTAATGGGAGTTAACTACATTGACCATTTTCACAAATAAACCAGTCCAAAAGGACTACAAAGCCAAAAAAATTCGTGGTTTGGATCAAAACCCCAAAAAAATGCATACCACAGGGACCATTTTTACAATTTTGTCTATGTTTTATGATAAGTATGGTTGCGTGTAAATGTAATTTTGACTTCTTTAGCTACTATGTGATTTTTTTTGGGATGACATATTTAGTGAGAATAGGTGGGTGTTTAATCGTTGTGAGCATGACAACTTTGTGTGATCAGTGGGAATAAGAATCGAGAATTATACTCATTTTCTTGAATATTTAAAACTCTCGAGTACAATTGATAGGTTATACTAAGGGAAGGGAAACAGACCTTTGGTTTTTTCTCTAGATAACTAATCGTTCCCCTAAATCGTGTCATTTGGTGATATGTTTTATGATATGATTTATTGAACATATATGATAAAATTATTTGTTTTTTTAAGTGATGGACATGTATATGCAACACAAACTCACTAGGTCATTGGATTACCCATTTAAAAAATTTAAATGTGTGCAACCAAAGAAACTACTTAACAAGTGGTAGTAAGACAGCTAATGAGAAGATTGATCAACAAGACAACAAATGAGTTCCATAATAATGTAACACTTGAAGCTTTTCGGTTGAAGACTATATTTTATTTTATTTGCTTCCGTTGTAGTTTTTAGTTAATTGATAAGTTTTAGAATTGATATTGGGAGATGATGCAACAGTTATTTGTTATATAACTATATATGGAAATTAGAGTATTACAAATATCATCTTGTGTTTAGGATGATCTAGGATGATTCACATGAAAGGTGACATGATTGAAACCTACACTCTTCATGTCATGAGCTTGATGAGTTGATTAATTCCTCTACCCCACTTCTTTTTTATTAAAAAACAAAACTTAAAAGTGTTGAGCAAGATTTCCCTTATTAACACGCTAAAATTAGTACATACAAACATACTACATACCAATCACATATCCAAATTGTAAGCTTTAGAAAGTTGTAAAATTGCATTAAAAAAAACTATATACTCACAAAAGCTATTGAAATAGCTTTTAATTTAGAAGGTTTTTTTAATAAAAGCTAAAAGATTATAATGTTAAAGGTTTTTTTTTTTTTTTTTTTTTTTTTTTTTTTTTTTTTTTAATTTGATTTTTTTTCTTAAAAACTAAAAATTGCTTGTCTAATAGACCTTACAATATTTCGATCAAAACATAACATCTTGTTGACAAATTAGTTGAAATTAAAAAAAAAAAAAAAACATTTAACAACCAATCCATTAAAAAAAAAAAAAATAGTTAGATTGTTTACAAATGCATTAAAAGAATTTTGTAGAAAGAGGATGAAAGCATGTGGTTTTCACTTAAAAGAGATCAAGATTAAATCCATTCTTTGTTAAAAGGTAAACATAAAATCATTTTGAATTTTATGCACACTAAACACAATATAAAAACATGATATTTTGTGTTGTCATGTGTAATAAATAAAACATAAATGAAATCTCCAAAGATAGCTTTTTCCTCATGGAAGAATTTGAACCTCACATTTTTTAGAAAGGCTAATGGTAAAAAAAGTCACGCATAAATCTTTACGTTTTCAGATGTTTTTCGAAAAAACATCTAGATAAAAAAAAAAAAACTTTTCTGAAAAAGTAAATTCAGATTTTTAGGTTTTTTCAATCAATTTAACCATTTTTAACCATCTAATATATATATATATATATATATATATATATATATATATATATATATATATATATATATATATATATATATATATATATATATATATATATATACTTTTATTTTAGGTTTTATTACATAAAAATAAAATGGTTAATTTTAGAATATATAAAATACTTAGGATAAATGATAAAATAGCTCTTATGCTTTAGGCCTATTGCACATAAAATGGTGAACACATAAGCTTCTTCTATCATATTACAAACACTAGTTTTTAAACTCGTATATTACATGAGTTTATTTAAAAGAAAAGTTAAATATAAAGGTTTAAACACTTGAGAATTTTGAATTTATAAGGAAAGTGGAAAAATATTGAATTATTAAAATTTATTTTTTTTCTTTTAAATTTAAACAAATAATTTAGATAAATAAACAAATGAAACTAATGTGATTTTAATTTAAAATTTTTGAAATTAAAAGATAAATCCATCAATGAAATTAATATCGATTTATTATTACATTAACTGTAATTATTATATTTAAATACTATGTAAAATTTAATACAATAAAAAAAAAAAAAAAAACCATAAAAAGACATGTGAAAAAAAATTAATTAAAAATAACCACAATATGAAATGTGGCAAAATGAATGTAAACATGAAATGTTACAAAAATATATTTATTTATTAGAATAGATTAAATGGCTGAAAATTGTTAAGTTATCATAAATGTGTTCCACAAAAAATTTAAAATTTTCAATGACTTTGACCAAAAACATTTTTTTTATAATGGATTCCTTATAGATAAAATGTAAGAACTTTTTTATAACAACATATTTTTATTTATTTATGCAATAAAACATTTCAGCTTTTTTCCGAAACATTATATATTTGTTTTATTTTCTTATTAAAATATTTTATTTTGAAAGATCTACCAAACATACTTTTATTTGTTTTAATAATACATTGGATTAAATCTCCAAATGAAAAGTATTTTGTATTTGAACATAGTCTAATAAGATAGATTAATATTATAATACAAAAAAAAAAAAAAAAAAAAAGACAAAAGTAAGTTTTTACAATAAAGAAATCAATAAAAATAGATTGCTATTTCTTTCATTTAATTTGGGTTGTGTAGCAAGTGATATCTAGCCTAGCTTAGGTGGGTCGATGATCGGGTTTTATATCATGTGTGACGTGAGGTTAGGAGTTTGATTCTCTTAAATCACCTCTTATGGTGTCACATGTGAAGATTTTTTCGTTGGAAATCCCTATGGGGGCAATGTTTGCCCTGTGAAGGAGCTCCAACCTAGGGTATTTGCTGAAATATTGCCAATAGGCTTACGTTTAATGCATTTTCTGTTTCCAAAAAAAATTTGGGTTGTGTAATAGGTGATACGAGAAGGATTCTTTGTCGAGAATCATAGCTCACGAGGTTGGTCCCGTACCACACATGCATCACTATTATCACATATTTATACGAACCACTACCATTTGTCACTCCAAAAAATTCATTTTGGTTTGGCTAAATAAATATAAAGAGACAAATAAGCAACTTGTTCACTCAACTACCCAACTTAGAAAGCAATTTGCCTTTTTCTTTTCAAATGGAGCTCTCAAAACGCCAAAATTAGCAACAGTCCAAATCATCAAATCATCAATTGCAATTGGCCCCTCCACTGTCTGGTTATAACCAGATAAGATACCCTCACCCGCGCGTATTTAACGGGTCCTAACAGACTGGAAAGTTTGATTTCCCATGTCCACTCACTCAATGTCCATCCAAAGGGTAAAAGTGTCAATTACTCATGTTCAGTTTAAAAAAAACAAACCAACTTTGTGTATAAAACAGTTACTCAAACAACATCATCAACCTATTCAGCATTTAAGAAAGTTCAATTTCTGTTTCCACTCACGATTGTGTTCATCCAAAGGGTAAAATTGCCATTTACTAACATTGGGTCCAAAAAAGAAACACTTTGAGTTTGTAAAAGGCATCATTTACCCATTTAACACTTAACTAGACAAAAAATCAGGCCCAAACTAGGTAAATCATGAGTGATGCTATATGGCACATTGAGTTGACTCGGTTAAAATGCATGAATTGTGTACATAATAACAGCGATATATTATATATAGTTGGTGCTAATTCGTTGCCAAATCTAACAAGAATCTGAATTTTTGCTCAGTGAGTCAACTCTGTATAGAAAAAGATATAAAACTGCTCAAGTGAGTCAGTTCATAGAGAAAAAGTATCCAACTATTTTTAAACTGATGGTTAACTTGGCAAAAATACCATGTGGTCTTGTAAAGGGATCACCTCTGGTAAACCTCAGTGTAATAATAAAGTGAGTTGACTCATTATGAAGATGACATAAATACCCTTTATGAGGATACACGGGAGCAGATTCGTGATAAAGGTCAAATTACAGTTGACTTCGCTATATTATTATGGACAAAATGCTAATTAGCGGGTGAGTCAACTCAGCATGAAAAATAATATAAACGTGATTTATGGGAACAAGCTCAAGACTGACAATGAAAAAGCAAAATAAGTGCAGTTTGACAAAGCATCCAACATTTTTTTATTACACTTTTGATTCCTGTTCTATATCAAACATTTTTTGATATAGTCCAAAAAGTCATCTTTTTTACAATTTCCGTCTCTTATTCACCATTTTATCACACTTTTAGTCCTTAAGATAGATGCCCATGTAAATGACTATTTATAAATTGGTCAATTTACTAGCTGATGTGCAAATGCCGTGTAATTCAAAGACTAAAAATGTGATTAAACATAAATTAGGGGTGAAAAGTGCAAAAAATGATTTCTTTGGATCATATAAAAAATTCGAAATAGTACAGGGACAAAAATGTAATTTAGTCCTTTCTTTAACTAGAATATCAAATTAGGGGTGTAAATGACACCAAATAGCTCATGAGAACTCGAGCCTGATTCGGAAAATACTCGAAATCAACTCAAATTTATTCGAGTTGAGCTCGGGCTACTCGAGTACCTTATCGAGCCGAGCTCTAGTAGTAAAATATCCGGCTCAGTAAGCTCGCGAACTTAATTGAGTATTTATAAAATTAAATTTTTACCCTTTATGTACTTTTAAATTATTAAAACATTTCAATATTACTAGCTTTCAGGCACCAATTACAAAATAAGTAATTAACTTTCACTTTAAAACTTGGGAAAACTGCAATAAAGTCCTTACATATTGGTCTCATAATCGATTTAGCCCTTATATATATATTTTTTATTCAATTAAATCTCAAATACCAGTAATCGTATTCAATTTAACCCTTTGACCCGGTCAACAGGTCATCCAACTTTCAAAAATTACATTTTCGGTCCAGATTTTAAAATTTATTACAAATTTGTTCCAAAATTTACACTTTTGGCCCAAATTTTATTTTTTTTTTACAAATTTGGTCCAAAATTTACACTTTTGGCTGAAATTTTAATTTTAATTTTTTTACAAATTTGGTCCAAAATTTACCCTTTTTTCCCAAAATTTAGGATTTTTATTATGAATTCATCCTAACTTTAGTTTTATTTACAACTTTTTTTCTCAAAAATTTGTTTCTAATATGTTTTTTCTTTAAAACTCATATTTATACAAAAAAACATATTTTCACATAAAAATCTTATTTTTTCTATATAAAAATTTTTTTAATTTTTTTTTTATATATGAAATATCTAATTATAAAAATACGTTTGGATTATTTGTGTGATTTCTCTTAAAAAATCAATTAAGAAATTAAAAGTAACGCTAACTTATACTATTAAATTATAGTTTGTCAAAAACTAGTTACACTCATTTTAATATTATTTTTTTGTTCTTTAATCACATTTATAGGAAAAGTTTAAATAATAGAAGATGCTACATATTGAAAACTTTATATTTTTTGTTTCTCGCTGAATACATGTTCATACATATAGATCATCATCACTTTGGATTTCTTTATTTAAACTTCTTTGTAAAATCGGATTCATGTGTCAATTTTGTTTGTTGTAATAACAAAAAATAACTATCTAAAATGGAGCAATTGTCAATTGTCGATAAGGAGGTTTTTGGCAGAATATGACATTTAACAAATGTAAAAAAGTATTACAAACGTTGATAGTTATAACTCCTACTGAAATCAATATGGATTTTCATATATGAGATTAGAACAACTTTACATACCTTTTGTCATATATATGTGATCGAAGGTATGATTTAATTTATGAAGATGCAATAGATTGAAAAATACATATAAATACCTACATTAAAATCTCATACAAAAAAGAATACACACTAAATAGAACACATATTAAAATATCTATATTAATAGTATAATTTAGGGTTACTTTTAATTTAGGGTAACTAGTGTAACTAGTTTTTGACAAACTATAATTTAATAGTACAATTTAGGGTTACTTTTAATTTCTTAATTGATTTTTTAAGAGAAATCACACAAATAATCCAAACCTATTTTTATAATTAGATATTTCATATACAAAAAAGTTTTTATATAGAAAAGTAAGATTTGTATGTGAAAATATGTTTTTTTTTTTTTTTTTTTTTGTATATATATGAGTTTTAAAGAAAAAACATATTAGAAACAAACTTTTGAGAAAAAAAGTTGTAAAAAAGACTAAAATAAAATTCTAAAATTTGGGCAAAAGTGTAAATTTTGGACCAAATTTGTAAAAAAATTTAAAATTTGGGCCAAAAATATAAAATTTGGACCAAATTTGTAATAGATTTTGAAATCTGGGCCGAAAATGTAATTTTTGAAAGTTGAATGACATGTTGACCGGGTCAAAGGGTTAAATTGAATACAATTAAAGGTATTTGAGACTTAATTGAATAAAAAAAAAATATAAGGGCTAAATCAATTATGAAGCCAATATGTAAGGACTTTATTATAATTTTCCCTTAAAACTTTTAAGAATGTTTCTTTTTTGTATTTTGATATACGAAAAATGCAATGACATAGATGGTTGTTGCTATATTGATATTAGATGGTTTATTGTGAATTTTTTGTTATTTTGAACAAAGTAAAAGCACGTGAAATGTTTTTAATTTTAGATGATTTTAACTTTTTTTTTTCAATTTTAATCGAGCCGAACTCAATAGTATCGAGTATTTCACGAGTCGAGTCGGTGTTTTAAATTTAGGTTCGAGGCGAGTTCGAGTCGAGCTTCGAGCTCGAGTATTTTAGGCGAGTCGATCTTCGAGCTTGGCAGTACTCGGCTTGAATCGACTCATTTACACCCCTATATCAAATGCAAGACTTGAACTCAACGGCTCAGTGAGTCAGACACCAAGAAAAGTGACATAAAACATGCTTAATGGGGACAGACAACCACAAGATTGATGATAAAAAAGGGGGTAAAAATCCAGCTAGTTTAACTCGATGATTAAAAATGGGAAAACAACTCAGTGAGTCAACTTGATAAGAAAAATGACATAAACATGCTCTTTGAGGACAGACAAGGGGAAGAATTGATGAAAAGAAAAAGCCAAATACAGTTGGGTTGAGTGCATTATAAAAAAGTGAGTGTGAGTCCTCTTTATTCATGTGAAGACAGAAGTACAAGGTGTCCATTAGAAACTGAGTGAGTAATTGAGAAATGCATCAGCGGCAGGGGTATTAATGACCATTTGTATTAACTCTTCAATGGGCTCCATTGCATGCATTTCCCACTTCTAAAGGCGAGCTTTCATTTATCTGGCAAATTAGAGAAATAAATAAATAAATAAACATGCATGGTGTTAAATTACCCAAATATCTATTTTGTCTATAACATGTTGTTTTAACAACCCTAGGTCCACACTTTAACTATAAGCAGCCATACTTACCAGCAAACTTATTCTTTCAGCAACCCCTGAAACTGACCCACACTACACCACCAAAAGATATAAAGGTGCATAGTGGCATGATAAGAGTGGTGCAGCAGAGAGTCCAATACACATTAGAGTTGAAACTCACATAGCGTTTGTAATGATCAAATAAGCAGTGACGATGTTACTTAGGTTGAAGGCGGGTCACTTGACCTACCTTTTTTTATTTTTTTTATAACAGCTTATATATATTTAAAGAAAATATGACCTATCTAAAAAAATTAAGTGAACTACTAATATTATTGGAAAAAGATATACAACTCGGATTTTTAAAGCCTATATTCTATATTTTAATAGCCAAAAAGTTTAGATATAAGTCAATATATATAGTCCAATATAAAGTTAAATAGCCCAATACAAAATTAAATTAAAAGCAAAACAAAAACTAAAATAAACATGAGTGACTACTTGAAGGGGCAGCTGCTCGATAGGAACTCCTAGGGCAAGGCTCGAATTCCATTGATTAATTAGTCATCAAAGATCTATAATTCATAATTCACAAATCACAATTCCATTGAATGTATTTTTTTTTGAACTTATTGCTTCACTGGATCATTGTTCATTTATTCTAATATAATTGATATTAAATGTTTGTTAATAATGAATTGTGAATATACATTTTTTTCTTACTAATAATGAATATTGATGGGCGATTTGTGAATTGTTCAATAATTCTACAACATAATTTTTGATTGTTCCATGATTGTATACTATATTTTTTATTTGTTTCAATATGAATTTATTATTTGATTGTAGTTCGTTTGTTTGATCAGTTGATATTTCGTGTGTTGTTTGTAAATTAAAAATAGTGAAATAAGAAATCTCATAACTAACCAAATAAGAAATATCATACCAAAAACAAAATCATTGTTTCATTGATAATTCTTTATTTCTTTGCTTTGATTGTTGATTTGTGACTTGGTGCTTGTTTCAGAAATTAGGATAAAAAATGTTTGATTGAAATTATTATTTTTTGAAATAAAAAAATATATAATTTTTTATTTAATAAGAGTTAATTATTTTAAAATTTTAAAATTTGTAAATAGAATTTGGTTGATAATAATTAAAATAATGTACAGCATAGAGTGATAATAATATAGTATATATATACATATACAATTGAATATTTACATTAAAAGTTATTCTATTCCTAGAGACCAACCAAACGTGATCCATAAAATGTAATGTGACATTTTTATTCCATTATTTTGTTTATTTCATTTTTTCTTCGGTCGATTCCAACCAATCAAATAGATTGTAATTATTAATAAAAAACTCAAGAATTAAATAGAAATTAAAAGGAACAGATTTGGCGTGTAACAAGCTTTACCCTATTAACTGCTTAAATAATCGAAATTAAGCCGCTAATTTAGAAAAATCATTCAATCCTATTTGGGAAAAAAAATTCATCCCAATTGAAATCCACTCGTATCATGCGTAGCCTAAATAGATTGAACAAAACAAAGAACAATGGTATGCCTAAAAGCAAATCAGGTGAGTTTGTGACAATTGGCTTAATAGAAAATTATAAAAGTGGGGTATATATTGGAAATCAATTTTCCACCTTTCTTCACGAATCAACTTATTTATGGAACATGGAAGAAATATTCTTTAATCTACTTTTCCTCCCACTTAACTTAATGTCCAACAACTTTCACATTCCCTTTTAGTAATTCTATCAAAATCATATGTATAAATAATCTAAAAAGATTTATATTAATTGGCTCTTAAATAGAGTCCAAAAACAGAAAAGTTTGAAAGGTATGCCAAAACATGAGTTATAAACAACCATCTGTCATGAAATTTCACAACCACCAATTTAGTATCTAACTAATTAAAAATTTAAAAAAGAAAATATTTGGCGTGATTTCCTTTATTTTCTCATGTGCATAGTTAATCCTCCTATCCCCCACAAAAACCAAAGACATAAGCCTACTTTATGTGCAAAGAGACAACAGATAGAAAAGAGTGGAAGCAAGTATAAAACGCCAAAAGACAGTTGGATAGCCTGTACAATCTCACATGAAAGGAAGCCCTGTTGATGACATTACAGAAGAAAAATTAAAAATAATGCAGGGATCCTCTTCTTTTTTAGCCATTTATGATCATGTGACTTGGTACTTTTTTCTCTAATCAAACGCAGAGTGGGGTTCCCTCCCCCCACACCCACTTGCTTATTCACTCACTCACCTCCAAAAGCTAAAGAATTTATGATGCTTCCGTTTATAATGTTTTCTTGTTATTTCACATCTCCAGACTCTAACTTCTTTGAACCTAAATCTTTTCTTGAATACTCAAATGGAATTCTCCAAATACCTTGGAGTTGCTGAAGAGTGTAGCAGCAGTGAATCAGGATGGACCATGTACATTGTTTCTCCCATGCATGAAACCAGTTACAACCATCATCATCATCATAATCATAATCATCATGATGTTGATGATGAGAGTCATGGTGATTATAGCACATACCATAATGCAGATAGTGATGATTCCATGGTCTCAGATGCCTCTTCTGGTCCAATTCGTCAAGGAATCTTGCGTGGAAGCTCAAAGAGACGTGAGTCCAAGCATGCAGTGAAAAGAAACTTGTTGGGAAAGAATGAAAGGCAAGTTGAGACGAAGTTATATGAGAGAAGGCAAAGAGCTGAGAAAGAAGAACACAAGACAAGGGGTGAAAACAAGGCAAGGACAATTAATTAGGTTGTGTCCGGTTTAATTTGTTCCTTAATTTTTATCTGTTTTTATGGAATTTCAAGACCCAGCTGATATAAGCGGTGAAATCCATTTTCATGCACATATACAATATTTGTTGTTTTCAATATGTTGAAATCAAGGTGCCAAGAATCGAAGCTAATGCACGTAAAAACATGATATTACACTACAAAAGTGTGTTCGTGCTCATTGATGTGATTGATAACATTATGATTTCACATGAACATAAACATGCATTTGGTTACAAAGTGAATGAACATATATAGAAAACTGTAGAACCTACCGAGTATTACGATCATTGCATTGCAGAAACATCTGTAGGACCAAAATTGGCCAATATGATGATCCAGCAAGATTCAAGATATGAGATTGCCAACAATGGAGAAAGCATTTGGAATTTATGATATAGAGTTAACTACAAGAAAAAAATAAATGTTTGCAATAAAATGTTGTCTAAAATGTAGATACCCTTGTTAAAAGCGAGCTTGCAAAGGAATTTAAGGAGGAAAAGTCCACTCAATAACATAAATAAGGGAGTTTGGGAAGATAAATTCCTTCGAAATATGTTGTAACTATTGAATTTAACTTTTAGTCCCCACAAAAGACTTGCCAACTTTGTCAGGTTTTGCCTACTATTTTCCTGTGTCATAAATTACATTATACAGAAGGCCTGCAACAAAAATTAATCCACATGATGGAAATGTTTTATTTGCAAACTGCATTCGACCAACAAAAAGTACGAATCACGCTCATACCTAACTATACATCATGATATCGAACAAGATTGTTTAAACTAAAAGACAAAATTGCAAAATTGCTCCCAGTGGTTTGCCCGTTTCTATGGATAAGGTCCCAAAAAAAAGATTATTAGCAAAAAAAGTCCTTATTTGATGTTTGAGCTGTGAATTTGGTCCCTGCTTCTAACTGCCGTTTGAGACATTCCGTTTTCTTCCCCACATGCCTTCAACACGAGGGTATTTTTGTCGTTTCATTTATGGGGACCATACCCATCTTCCCCAACGGCTATCGCTGGGAAAATGGCGACGATCGTATGCTTGTGTGGCAATGATTCTGTGTTGCGCACGTCGTGGACTCCACTCAATCTAGGCCGATCTACTCCTGCCCTCGACCGGTAAAGTAGTGTTCTAATTGTTGTAATCAAACACCTTATTCTTGCCTAAATTTTGTGTTCTTCAACTTTGAAAGGACTTAAAATGTCGATTCCATGGATGGTTTGATCCACTAATGTGTGATCGTGCTAAGCTATCATTCCTGGTCTACCGAAGAGCATGAACAATTTGAAGCTTTCAGTGAAAGAGTTAGAAGATGAAATTCAGAATTTGAGGTTTTTATCTGAAGATGGCAGTGAAAGATTTAGAAGATGATGTTTGGAAATTGAAGTTCTACCTATGCTGTAGTTGGATTTTTTTTATTGTTTCCTGGATGTGGAATTAGGGATTAGGGTTACATTCTACCTGTGGTGATGAGGTTTTTTTTAGGATCTTCTCGTTTTTAATGAATTGGCGTTTGTATACTGTAAAGGTTATTTCATGAACCTTGTACCTCGAATTATAATGTGTGGAATATTATCTTATTAATATCCAAGTGTAAAAAAAAAGAAGCAACCACATATGAGTTTTGGAATTACAAAATAACTTAACATAACCAAGGTTGCAGAACTCGTTACTCGGTACCTGTTCGGCCGACTACCGAGTAGCGAGTACCCGAGAGTACTCGGGAGTACTCGGGGAGTACTCGGATTCGGTAATTCATGTAGAAATATTTTTAGGGAAATTATATATGTCAAAATCATAAGTTAAAATCATAAGTTGATTGAAATATATAACAAAATTAGATACATGTGAATACACAAAAGCTGAAAAATCACATAATGGTCTTACTTCGCGAATAATTACTGAAAATTTAAGATATATATGTGGTAATAATCATATGTATATGTTAAATAATAAATCATTAAGTATATTATACATATTAATCACCGAGTTGACCATGTTTTACAAAACTACTCAGTTTAGTAAATAGGCCGATTGGGGAGTACTCGGGATTTTGTAACTCACCTCGGTAAGGGGCCGAGTAGCGAGTACTCGGAGGAGTAATCGGCCAACTCGGCGAGTTTTACAACACTGAACATAACTACTAACCACATTTAAAACAGCCCACATATTCTAGTATCTTAAACAAATTAGACAAAAAGATGATTTCAGAACATAACATACACTTCACCATACCAACTACTCTTGACCATGACATTCATTAGTCCCTCCACTCTCCAGTTGACCTATACCTTGACCTTTACAGGTCCTTGTGTTGTGTCCCTATTGTTTGCATTTGCCACAAGTTGTGACATCCTCATTTTCACGGTCCGAAAAGACCGATTTTGTTTATACTTGTTTAAAATTAGAGTAACATTTTAAAGAAAAGTGTTGCGGAATTTCTTCCAAAAAGAAAATATGATAAAGATTTATCAAAGCATTTCCGAAGAAATATATTTCATTAAAAACCTCGGGATAGCATGTTCGATACAGATCAAAAGCATAATTAGTACAATATAAGGTTTACAACATTTATTTATATCTACATGCCTATAATTCGTAATCCCCCATCCAAACATCACATCTATGCTCGACTGCCACTACTTGTAATACAAGAAACTGAGTGGGTCAGACATGGGAGTCTGATGAGCACATAGGGCTTTCAACCCACAATAAATAAGTTTATTAATTTCATCCACCAACAATAACCCGATTATCCGTTCCCGTTGTCCTCATTTTACATCCCTAAACACCTGTCATAAGGGACCTAGCCTAAAGATCATCATTGGCATCGACACTACTACTAAGGGGGTTCCTCAACAATAAATGCCCTAAAGGCAACCACGAAGGGGATGGAGTACACCGGTGAGCACATAGTTCACAAACACCTACAAGTTGCTAGCCTATTAACATTCCACTGGACTGTCTAGAATAATCCGTGGTAGTCACCTATACTCCGCCAGATGACTGGATCATCATCAACATCGAGACCTCTCATCATTTTATCCCACATCGTCTATTTCATCTACCCATGTTTTACCCCCAACGTTTTTGTAGATATAAAATACATATACAGTTTAAATCGTTTAAAACTTGTATAAAAATTTCCATCCAACATAGATATTAAGTAAATAGATAATATGCACACATAACACGTAATTAATATAAAATACTTCATATGTATGTGTAAGATCAAAGTGACTATGCACTCACTTGTTACAGTGACGACTTGAAATTTGAGCAGCGCTTCGCTTCTTAACAATATGATTTCCTTCGATGAAACCTAGTATTATTAGCACTAGATTTTAGTCTAATATTTATTGCGACTAATTATTAGTCTAGATTCGTCATTATCTTAGAGTCTACTTTATGATCAATTAAGTAACGATCAACTAGGCAGGACATTTGGAAGGCAAGACCATTTCGACATATAGCTTTTCTGAAATCCAACAACCAAACCCAATGTGATCATTCTAGACACATCTCCTGTAAGTAGTCTAATCAATATAACGACTTTAAATCACTGATAAATCTTATTTATAGGTTCATAATAACGATATTATATTTAAATATAAGCTATATTTAAAGTATGGTAGGCGTATTTCACTTACAGCAGGTTTTACTAAAAAATTGGGCTCCGCTGGAGCAGAACTTCTAAGCTGAAGACCTCTTTTTCTTGGAGCCTCCGGGAACTCCGGGGTTTTGTTCAAGCGCTAGGAGGTTTCCTAGTGCTTGGGAGGGGGGGGGGGGGTGGGGGGAGTTAGAGAGTGTGTAGAGAGAGAAAGAAGTGGGTAAGGGTGTGAGGAATGAAGGCACCTGTGCACCTGTATTTATTGTTGAAATATGGCTCAACTCATTGAGTTGGGCCTCCAACTCGTCGAGTTGGTGCCACATGTCACCATTCTAGTGGCAAAATATGGGTGGCCTATATTGTGCCATGTGACCCCTTTTGTAGCAGCACCCTGCCGGCTTCTAAATCCCGTAACTTTCGCATACAAGCTCCGTTTTCAACATTCTTTATATCCACACGTAGGTAAAGACAAGATCTAAAACTTTCATTTTGACTTCGTCAGCTAATTCTCGACCGATTTTAAATTTAACAGTATGAGAAGATTATACTGCTAAATAACTGCGTAAAATTCATAAATTCTACATACGGACTCCGTTTTCATATGACTTTTTATTGTTGAGCTCCTATTAAGGAGATCTTTAATTATCATTTAGGTCGCGTTGGCCAAAAACTGCTCGATCTAAAATTTGAATTTCAGGTTGTGTACTATTATGCCAAATCTTAGAAAAATCATAACTCCCTCATACGAAGTCAGAGATTGGGCGTTCTTTTTATGCACGCGCTCAGTTTAACATATACTACAACTGTTGTTTAGATCGATAAGGATAAAAAGTCCTCCATTGTAAATTCACTATTTACGTCCCACAGCGTCGTGCCGGTTTTGTCGTGAAACTTCGACAAGTCATAACTTCTTCGTTATAACTCGGATTTGAGCGTTCTTTATATGACCGGAATCCTTGTCACGATCACTACAACTTTCTTCATCGATATCGGGTTTATATACCACTTTAATTTTGGTGCTTATTTTTATCCTTTATTTATTATACCTTTATAAATATGTATAAAGCAGATAAATTCACATAATACTCAAATGATTCATCTTTATTACTTCAAAATAGGTTACAATGGCTGACCTAACTATTACATCACTACACTAATGCTTAGCCCAGAAACACAGGCGTTACAATTCTCTCCCCCTTAGGATGATTCTGTCACGAAATCATGTATTAACAAACATATGTGGATAGTAACTCATCATGTCACTCTCTATTTCGCATGTGAGATTTGGCCCATTTGTATGTTTCCAATGGATAAGCACTTAGTCGAACATCTTACGACGTAACTTCGTAGTCCTACGGTCAATGATTTCCTCGGGATCTTTGATTAGCCTCTTATTCTCATCCATCCTTAACTCTGAGATCTGAATTATGTCGGAAACTTCTCCCTTGAACTTCCTCAAATAACATACATGGAAGGTTTTATGAATACCATCTAGTTCTCTGGGTAATTCGAGCTTATAAGTGTGGTTCCCAATCTTCTGAAGAACTTTGAACAGTCCAATAAACCTTAGACTCAACTTTCCTCGTTTCCCGAATCTTATAAGTCCCTTCCATGGTGAGACATTAAGCAAAACTGAATCTCCAACTTCAAATGTCATCGATCGTCTTTTCTTGTTAGCAAAGCTCTTTTAACGATCTTGAGCTAATAACATCCTTTCCATGATCACCTTTAGCTTTTCAGCAGTATGATGGACTATCTTGGTGCCCATAAATTGCTTTCCCCCAGCCTCAAGCCAACAAGACGGCATTCAACACTTTTATCCGTACAACGCTTGAAAAGGTGCCATCTTGATGCTCGAGTGGATACTATTATTGTAGGAAAACTCTACTAGAGGTAAGTGCTCACCCCAGTTACCTTAGAGTTCCAGGGTATATGATCTTAGCATATCTTCAAGTGTTTGAATCGTTCTTTTTCTTTGACCTTCATTCTGCGGATGGTAAGCTGTATTTAAACACAACTTCGTACCCAATTCATCTTGTAGACTTCTCCAAAACCTTGATGTGAAACGACTATCACGACCCGATACAATCCTTAGAGGAACACCGTGAAGTCTTAGTACTTCCTTCAGATAAGCATTTGCAAGCTTATCCATAGACCATCTCTCATTGGCTGGTATGAAGTGTGCACTCTTAGTGAAACGATCCACGACTACCTAAATTATGTCGTGACCATTCTTCGTTTTGGGTAGTTTAGTCACAAAATCCATGGTGATGTCTTCCCATTTACCCATAGGTACAAGTAAAGGTTCTAAACTCCCATACGGTTTCTGATGTTGTGCCTTAACCCTTGCACAAGTTACACACTCGGCCATATACTTTGCAATATCGAGCTTTATTTTGGGCCACCAATATTAGGGTTTTAGATCCCTATACATTTTATTGCTATTAGGATGAATTGAGTACATGGTCTTGTGAGCTTCATCCAGTATAAGATCTCACACTCCTCCCATCTTAGGTACCCAAATCCTATCTTGGAATACCTTCAATTCTTGGTTCTTTGTACCGAACACTAACTTTTTTTCTAAACGTTCTTCTTTTCGGGAATTTTTCTCTGAATCTTATTCCTGTGCCTTCTTGATACTTTCCACAATAATCGAGATAACTTCTATTCTAAATGCTCTTGGCTTTTTTCTTTCAAGGTTGACTTTTCGACTCAGAGTATCGCTACAACATTTTCTTTACCAGGATGGTAAAGTATCTCACACTCATAGTCCTTTAGTAACTCTAGCCAGCGTCATTCTCTCATGTTCAATTCATCCTGTTTAAAGAAATAGCAGAGACTGCTCTGATTAGTGAAAATTTTTCACTTTGTGCCATAGAGATAATGCCTCCATATCTTTAGGGTAAATACTACTACTGCCAACTCCAGATCATGAGTGGGGTAGTTCTTTTCATGTTCTTTCAATTGTCGAGATGCATATGCTATCACCTTTTCTCTTTGAGTTAGAACACATCCCAACCTGAGTCCCGACGCATCACTATACATTGCAAAGTCTTCAACTCTATCTTAGCTTCTCAAAAGCTTCTTCGTGCTTATCGCTCCACATATATGTAGTTCCTTTGTGGGTCAAAGCTGTCAATGGAGCAGCTATCGAAGAACAGCCTTGGATAAACCTTAGGTAATATATTGCTAATCCCAGAAAGCTTCGAATCTCCATGGGACTTTTCAGCTGTTCCCACTTCATCACAGCTTCGATCTTTGATGGGTCAACCATTATCCCTTCTTGGTTAACCACATGACCCAAGAATTGGACTTCTCACATCCAAAAATTACATTTGGAGAACTTTTCATATAGCTTCTCCTTCTTCAACACTTCCAACACTTCTCGTAGATGCTTGTCATGCTCTTCCTGGCTTTTTGAGTAAATCAAAATGTCACTTATGAACACAATCACGAGTTTATCAAGGAATGGTTTACAAACCCTGTTCATCAAATCCATGAACGTTGCTTGAGCATTAGTCAGTCCAAATGACATAACCAAGAACTCGTAGTGTCCATATCTTGTTCTGAATGCAGTCTTCTCAATACCTCCCCTCTCTCACCTTCCGTTTATGATATCCTAACCTAAGATCGATCTTTGAGAAATAGCTTGAACTTTGCAGCTGATCGAATAGGTCATCAATTGTGACATCCCTAATTTCACAACCATAAAAGACTGATTTGTTTATGCATTGTTTTATAAAATCAGAGTAATCCTTTGATTAAAAGACTTGCGGAATTTGTTCCCAAAACAAAAGATGATAAGAATTTATCAAAAGCATTTCTTAAAGAAATGTATTTTTATTTATAACAAAATCTCGGGATGTCATGTTCCGATAAAGACACATAAGCATAAACAGAACTTACATTTAATTACACTAATGATTTACATCTCCTTTAATCTCTCAGTGAAATAATTCTTCGTATTGATACCTGTGATACAAAGAAAACTGAGAGGGCCAGGCTTGGGAGCCTGGTGAGCATATAGGGTTTTCAAACCACAATAATATAATTATTATATTCAACCATCAAACAATCAACCCAAATACCCATCCCCATTATCTTCTTTATTTCTTAGGATTTTACTGTAAGAATTCAATTACCCGTCATTCATTCATTCGGAAGGATTGACCTAAGGAATTGGCACAAAATCTATTGCAACATAAGGGGCATCTACCAACATTATCCTTTAAGCACCTCTGCCAGGATTACGTCATACACTATGAGGCGCGACTGCCAGGTTTATGACATTCTCTTTTAGGGCATCTGCTGACATTATCCTATAAGCGCATTTGTTAGTATTATGACAATCTCGATTTGGCGCATCTGCCGACATTATCCTATAAGCACATCTGCCAGGATTACGACATTCACTACTTGGTGCATCTACCGATATTATTCTTAAGCGCATCTGCTAGTTTTATGACATTATCTAATTGGTTCATCTGCCAATATCATTCTTAATCATCTTTCATACCTCCTCATTTTATCGCATACCAACTATTTCATCTACCCATGTTCTACCTAACATATTTGTAGATATAAATTACATATAAAGTTTAGAACATATACAAACCTGTATAAAACATTCATCCAACGTCCATCTCAAATAAACAAATAATATAGAAACACATAACACGCATTTCATAACAAATACTTCATATCTATGTGTTAGAAGAAAGTAACTACACACTCACACCAAACATATAATTAATACATTCAAACAATACATGTATTAAAATCATGTTTATGATAGGGACTATACACTCACTTGATCAGAAGATGATCGAACAATGCCTCGTCTCTTAAAGTAATATTTTGCGACGAAACCGGGATGTTTTCCTCTAAAACCGGACTTCACGCGGGTAGAGCTTCTGCTCGGAAATCTCACTTCTCGGGATCCTCGGGGCTTCGGAACTTGCTTCAGGGCTCGGGAATGATACCGGGGCTTCGGGGGGTTAAAAAAGGGCTTAGAGAGAGTATCGGGAGTGGGAGAGATGAGAGGGAGCAACCAAAATCGGCTGACCCTCAATTTCTATTTACAGGGTGAGTTTTTTGGGTTCACCTCGTGAGTTTCTAATATTCACCTCATGAGCTAGGCTCACCTCGTGAGCTCGATACGTCATTGCATTCGTCATGGCCACTGGCCCTGGAAGACGTCTATCATCTATTCACCTAGTGAGCTACTAATGCTCACCTCGTGAACTGCATATGTTCACCTCATGAGCTCTGACACAGCGTTGGAGTTCACACCCCGAACTTTATAAATTCATAACTTTCGCATACGAGCTCCGTTTTCGACATTGTTTATATCAACGCGTAGGTAAAAACAAGATCTACAACTTTCATTTAGAATTTGTTGACTAATTTTGACTTTATTTTCATTATATTATTTTTATATTGTTTTTAGTAGGCCGGGACAGGAAAACTCCGTTATGAATTCATAACTTCTTCATCTGACATCCATTTTCATCTATCCTTTTACCGTTGCACTACCATTGACGAGATCTTCGATTCTCATTTAGATTGTTTCGGCTAAAAACCGCTTGATCTCAAAGTCGAACTTCGGGCTGCATACTGCTAAGCTGAAACGTAGAAAAATCATATCTTCCTCATACAAAGTCAGATTTGGATGTTATTTTTATGTAGGCTCTTGGTTTAACATATTCTACGATTTTCATTTAGATCGCTAAGGCCAAATATCGGTCTAATGTAATTTCACTATTTACGCCGCACTGTGTCGTGTCGGTTCTATTGCGAAACTTCAACATGCCATAACTTCTTCGTTATAACTCGGATGTCAGCGTTCTTTATATGAACGGAACCCTTGTGACATATACTACAACTTAGTTAAGATTACTGCTTCCAAATAATCTTCCATCAAAAAGTCATTTTTGATGCTTATCGTCTCTAAATTGACTAGCCCGGATCTACGGGTGTTACAATTATCTCTCCCTTAGGATGATTATATCCTAAAATCAACAAAAATAGGGCTTGTATAATGATTCCCTACGTTATCTTTCCATCTTAGGTATTAATCGTAACTTCTATGTTTCTTCGAATAAGTATCTAACTCTTGGACTTCTTGACTGCAAGCAATGCTCAATCTTGCACCTACCCTTCGTACTATGTTGTACTTTCAATCGTAACCTACAAGTAACAAAATAAATCCTTATTGAGGTCTCCTTCTTCTTCTTAGGATAAGTACTTTCCTTTATCTATTGTAACAAATCGATCGGTCATGTTCTAATGACCTCTTATCGTATGATGCAATGCTTAGACTCAAGTCTCTTAGAGTTAAATTTCATAATGGAATATACCTTCCTTCATATTCTAATGTGATATAATTACATTTTTACATGTAGCATTTCTAGCTACAAGATTCCTTAATAACGAGCGCGATGCTATCGATCGCATTGATTTCAATCTTTTGACTTGAGTCAGATGCTACCTCGAACTTGGTTCTATGAACCACGTAACAAACTCATCGTAGTCGGACTCAATTTGAAATGACCACTAGAGTCAGAATATCAATCATCTTTTTAGTCATTACCGAAACAATGGTAACGACATACTTGAATAAAAACGAACTCAATTACAAGCTTCTTGGTGACCTTGTGACTTTCCCTGATCCAAGCGTGAGTCCTGTGCTTCCATGTCACACCCCGAAAACCAAAGGCGGAAACATTTCCGGGGTTGACTCCATGTTAAGTATCAAATCCAATGCACATAGTAAGTAAAGTAGAACAACCATACATTATATATTGAAAAGTTTTGCAGTTGTTACAAAAGTAAAGTTATACAGTTGTGATACATAGTATATATTAACAAAATGAACTGATCTTCTGCGCACTCCAACCTGGAACAAAATGATCTTTGGATACCTGTTCTAATGCTGACCTGAGAACACAAGCGGTTTGAAAATCAGCATAATGCTGGTGAGTTCATAAGCAGTTTTTGTTTTATGAAAATGTTTGAGTTTCCTTTCTGTTTCTGAAATGTTACGCACACCAAGAAAATCCCATATTTTCTTAAAAAGATTGGTTATTGTTCTCAACATGTAAAGTAAAGTTGTACACTGAAAACATGTTTACCCTTGTGAAAATTTACAGTTAGGTTATCTAGTTGGACTTACTATTCTGGTTAGGTACCAATGTATTCCCAGTAAATTCCCATACTTTACTGATTGTGTTTTACCAATTATGAAATATGTAAAGTTATCCAGTTTGTTACCCTTTTCTGGTTATGTAAACGTTTTCCCCAGGAAAGTCCCATACTTTCCTGACTGTTGGTTATCAATGTAAAGGATGTGTTACGTTATTCATTATTACTATAGAGTAAATCTCTGTTATCCTAATTGTGAGTTCCATAACCATACAATAGACTAAATGTGGCAATAAGTAGTCCACATTACCTTATGACTCTCGTCACCCTTGAACCTTTCGGTTCGGCTGTAGCTAGCAGCCACGTGTGGGGTAGTCAGCCCCGTATAGATCTATACACTCAAGTCACACTCTCTAAATCCCAGAGATTTTGGTTACGGGTGTAGTCCTCCACTCGCGTATCTCTGTGGAGTGTTCTCCGAGGACGTGTCTCCAATCATACGGATTAACAAATTTACTAGTAATAATATGATAGTCCTCCACTCGCGTATTTCTGTGGAGTGTTACTGAGGACAAAACAGTGTATAGGTATTATGTTAAAATGTTTTAATGTCATGCTTTTAACTGATAAAATGTGGAAAGGCATTTGTGAAATATATGAAAAACATAACTTTTTAAAACCCATTTCACAAATATATGTTTACGTGATCTGTATGTTCAAACGGTTATCAGTGGTAGTAATCAGTGTTAAAAACATATAAAATGTGAAACACACATTTGAAAACAAGTTTTGAGTACAAGAAACCTCTTGTACTTTGCTTGTGTCCCCCCTGAAAACAGTGAAAAAGAGTAGGGGTATGAACTCACCGCTTAATGTAGGGTTCGAGTGTCGACGGATGCCTTGAACGTCTATGGCCCCTATTATTCATGTGACGACACATAGATGAGTTAGAATTAAGGTGTTTCATGACTAAACATGATGGGAAAACACCCTTAGGGCTTGGAATTACTAAGAATAAGTACCCTAAGATCCAGACTTAAAGATTTATGCATGTTTAGGGCCAAATGTGGGCATTAAAGTGAGTGTAGGGCCTTGAAAAGGAGTGTGCGGTTGGGGTGTGCAGCCAGGAGTGTGTGTGAGGCAGCACACAAGAGTGTGCGGCCATACAGAGGGTGTGTCCGACCATACACAGCAGTGTGCGGCCGTACACTCCTCAATTGAGTCCATTTGGTGACTTTTGAAGTGTTTGCTCTTCACACTTAGGAGGTTTGAAGGTATGCTGCCCCATATGAAGGTGTGCGGCCGTACACCTTCATGGGATGATGAATATGATGAACATAATGAGTTTTAAGCTTGGAGTTCAAGTGTTTACCTCAATACTTAGCTTGAAGATGGAGTAGATCACGATTTGGAAGCTTTCCAAGTGTTCTTGGTTGATGATTTTAGAGAGAGAAAGTAGAGAGAGGGAAGAGAAACATCCAAATGAATGAATGAAGGGGTATCCATCCATATAAGGGTTTGAGTGTGAGGTTGAGTGTGTGTGTGGTTGGGTGTGCAGCCGCACACACCTTATTTGGTGTGTTTGGTCCGATTTCGTGATACTTAAGCACTTTCCAACCCTTCCTAGAGCTTATATTCCGGTTATACTAAGTCTAGAGCACTCAAATGGAACCACAAGATGTAACAAAAGATAATGAACTCGAGTTTTAGTGCTGAACAAAGATCAATTACATGGCTAGAAGTTTCAGGTTGTCACATTATCCCCCCGTTAGAGGGAATTTCGTCCCGAAATTCAAAGTTATGGTACAAATCATGGATTTGGAAAGAGATGCGGATACTTCTGTCTCATTGAGTCTTCGCGCTCCCAAGTGAACTCTGGTCCCCGCTTGGCATTCCAGCGAACCTTCACTATCGGGATGTGACTTTGTTTCGTGCGTTTGATCCCTCGATCCATGATTTCGATTGGTTCTTCCACAAAGTTCGGGTTCTCATCGATCTCGATTTCATCAAGAGGGATCACGAGGGTTTCGTCGGACAAACACTTCTTAAGATTAGAGACGTGAAAGATAGGATGAATGTTTCTAAGTTCATGAGGTAAACGGAGTTTATCGGCTACTGGACCGATCCTGGCGAGGATCTCGAAGGGTCCAATGTACCTAGGGTTAAGTTTCCCACGCTTTCCAAAGCGTACCGTACCTTTCCAGGGCGAGACCTTCAATAGGACACGGTCTCCAACCTGGAATTCCAAAGGTTTCCGACGGTTATTGGCGTAACTTTTCTGTCTATCACGTGAAGCTTTCAGTCGTTCTCGGATTTGGATGATCTTTTCGGTGGTTTCACGGATGATTTCAGGACCAGTGAGAGCACTATCGGGAAATCAACTTTTGGCCAGCTGCGTATCGCCTACCTCGGCCCAGCACAGAGGGGATCTGCACTTACGACCGTAGAGGGCCTCGAATGGAGCAGCCTTGATGCTGGTGTGATAACTATTGTTGTACGAGAACTTGATCAAAGGCAAATGTGTGTCCCACGACTTGCCGAAATCGATGACACAAGCCCTCAACATGTCGTCCAGGGTTTGGATAGTTCTCTCACTCTGTCCATCGGTCTGAGGGTGATAAGCCGTGCTCATGTCAAGCTTAGTTCCAAGAGACTTCTGAAGAGACTGCCAAAATCTGGAGGTAAACCTGCTATCTCGGTCAGAGATAATGGACGTAGGTACACCGTGCATTCGAACTACCTCTTGGATGTAGATCCGTGCAAGTCTCTCCATCTTAAACGATTCTTTAATCGAGATGAAGTGAGCGGATTTGGTCAAATGATCGACAATTACCCAAATGGTATCGTACCCACTAGGACATTTGGGTAACTTGGTGATGAAGTCCATGGTAATCATCTCCCATTTCCATTCAGGGATCTCGGGTTGCTGGAGCTGACCCGAGGGTTTCTAGTACTCAATTTTCACCTTGGCGCAAGTCAGACACTTGCCCACAAACGTAGCGATCTCGGATTTCATGTTCGGCCACCAGTATTGTTTCTTGAGATCTAGGTACATCTTGTCTGAGCCCGGGTGAACAGAGTATCTGGTCTTGTGCGCTTCCTCCATGACAATCTCCCTGAATCCTCCAGACCTTGGAATCCAAATTCGATTCATGAAACAGTAGACTCTGTCACCTCTGATCTCAAGTTTCTTATCCATTCCCCTTAAGGCTTCACTTGATTTGTTCTCGGGTTTAAGAGCTTCTATCTGGATGTCTCGGACTTGCATGGATAAATGGGAATGGATAGTCATCGTCAGGGTCTTCACCTTTCGGCTAAGGGCATCTGCTACCACATTGACCTTGCCGGGATGGTAGCGGATTTCACACTCATAATCATCAAGTAGTTCTACCCATCGTCGTTGCCTCATGTTTAGGTCTTTCTGATTGAGGATGTGCTGTAGGCTTTTATGGTCAGTGAAGATCGTACACTTGGTTCCGTAGAGATAATGTCTCCAAATCTTCAGTGCAAAGACTACGGTTCCTAACTCCAATTCGTGCGTGGTATAGTTGACCTCATGTGCTTTCAACTGTCTTGAGGCATAAGCAATCACTTTTCCTCTTTGCATAAGCACACAGCCTAAGCTTTGATTAGACGCATCGCAATAGACAACGAAGTCTTCTGTCCCTTTGGGTAGGGACAGAACAGGTGCACTACACAAGGCTTGCTTTAACGTTTGGAACGCTG
Organism: Lactuca saligna; assembly: GCF_052625555.1. Lineage (NCBI taxonomy): Eukaryota > Viridiplantae > Streptophyta > Magnoliopsida > Asterales > Asteraceae > Lactuca > Lactuca saligna. The sequence goes on along the minus strand of NC_136419.1, from coordinate 149,456,583 downwards.
ATTCTTGGTTTTCGCTCCAACAAAAGGGTACACCTTTCTATGTTAGAGTGGTTAGGGGTTTGGCGATTGTGGAAGAATTCTGGATGAATCTTCGATAATAGCCGGCGAGACCCAAGAATTGACGGATTTCTGTGGGTGTCTTTGGTGCCGACCAATTCTCTATCGCTTTAATCTTGGAAGGATCCACATGAATACCCTCCTCGCTTACTACGTGACCGAGGAAAGTTACCTTCCGGATCCAGAATTCACACTTGGAAAATTTCACGTACAACTTCTCGGATCTAAGGGTTTCGAACATTAACCTCAAGTGTTGTTTGTGGTCTTCTTCGCTCCTAGAGTAGACGAGGATGTCATCAATGAACACAATGACGAACTTGTCTAAGAAGGAACGGCACACCCGGTTCATCAGGTCCATGAACACAGCCGGTGCATTGGTTAGACCGAAGGGCATCACTACGAACTCGTAGTGTCCATATCGAGTCCTGAAAGCTGTTTTGGAAACATCACTCTCCTGAACTCGTAGCTGATGGTTCCCTGACCGAAGGTCTATATTTGAGAAGTAGCTGGCTCCCTGAAGTTGATCGAAGAGGTCATCTATTCTTGGAAGAGGATATCGGTTCTTAACGGTCAACTTGTTCAACTCACGGTAGTCGATACACATCCAGAAGGATCCATCTTTCTTCTTTACAAATAAAACTGGAGCTCCCCAGGGTGAGGAACTCGGTCTGATGAACCCTTTGCTGAGTTAAGTAATAAGGAGACTTTGCTATGGGGGTAGCTCCAAGAATTAGGTCAATGCGAAATTCGACCTGACGTTCGGGAGGAATTCTTGGAAGCTCTTCTGGAAAGACATCAGGAAAGTTACAGACTTCGGGGATGTTCGCGAGGTCTGTAATTTACTTTTTCTCATTGATTATATGGGCTAGGAATGCTTGACATTTCTTTCGCAAGAGTTTCTGGGCTTTGATGCAGGAAATGATGCGAAGATTAGAGCTGAGTTTATCGCCGTAGATTACGATAATCTGGCCCGAAGGAAGGTTGAGACGGATGACTTTTTCGTAGCAAAGAATGTCAACATGATTAGGACTCAACCAATCCATGCCAATGATAACATCAAAGCTCTTAATAGAGACTGGCATAAGGTCGATGGGAAATGAATGATCGTTCAAGGTAAGGGTACAACCTATGAATATGTCATTAACGTTTTCTTTCTCACCGTTGGCCATCTCGACGGTAAACGTTTCAATTAAAGGGTGAGGATTATGTTTTAGGTTATGTTTGAACGAATGACTAACAAAGCTTCTTTCAACACTCGAATCGAAAAGAATACTAGCATATGAATTGTCGAGAAGGAACGTACCCGAGACTACAGTGGGATCGGCGACTGCTTCTTCCCGACCTATGGCTAGGACTCTCCCGGTATTATCAGCTGTTGATTTCTTGAGGCAATTCCTTTTAAAGTGCCCAACCTCTCCACAGTTATAGCAGGCTTGACCAACACCTGCTCCAGAAGATTGATTGGTTGATTGAACTGGAGCTTTGCAGAATCGGACTGTGTGCCCCTTCTTACCACAATTGGTACATGACAGTTCACGGCAGGGGCGCGGGTTGTGGTTGTATTTGCATTTGTCACACAGGGGAAGGTTACCAGCATATTTGCTAACAGATGTTTTAGTGGTACATCCCACAACAAAAGCAGCAGCAATGGGGATAGTAACAGCATAAACTGCTACAGTCTGTTGTTTCTTTGAGGATCCTTGAGAAGATTGGCCCTTCTTCTTCTTCCAAAACTTCCTTTTCTCACCACTATTCTTGGTCTGGTCAGGAGTGGTGGTGGCTTCTTCGACATCATCACTATGATCAATTAGGGTTTGGGCTAAGCTCTTGGCACTATCATAGGTATCCGGACGTGCGGCTATAACGTTTCCCTTAGTTGGCTGGGTCAGCCCCCAAATGAACTTCTCTATCTTCTTACTCTCCGGGGTAACCAATCCCGGACAGAGTAGTGCCACGTCATCAAATCTTGAAGTGTATGCGACAATATCGGAACCCTTCATCTTTAGGTTCCAGAGCTCGTGCTCTAACTTCTGCATTTCACCCCTAGGGCAGTACTCAGCTAACAGGAGTTCTTTCATGGCTTCCCAACCCATGGAATTGGCTACAGGTAGGGTCAAGGATTTGAGTCGGCCATTCCACCAAGTCAGAGCTTTATCAATGAAGGTACAGGCTACGAATTTTACTTTATCAGATTCCGAACAAGCACAGATTTTGAAGATGTATTCGATTTTCTCGAACCATCGGGAGAGGGAAATGACACCTCCAATGCCATTGAAATATGTAGGTTTTGCGTTCATGAAATCTTTATAGGAACCCTCCTTTCGGCGGCCCTGGCTATTTTCTTGGTTTTGGGGTTGGGGACCACCTTCTGAACCACCATGGTTCATTTGAGACATGACGGCTGCTACTGTGGCAGTAACAGTTTCCTGGAACATCACATGGTCAAATTCAGGAGGAGGTGGTGGCGAAGGAGGATTGTTGGTCTTGGAGCTGGATCTCTTTCTTGGAGGCATCTTGATCTAATAAGATCAAGAAAAGAGAGGATGGTAAGTCCTCTGAATCTAATCGATAGATATGACAAATATATACATACATATATATATATATATATATATATATATATATATATATATATATATATATATTGAATAAGCGATAAAGCAGGGAAGAGCTATCAAAGCAGATAAACTATCGCTAACGGAATGATCAGGGATCTATACGTGAAAAAAGGATTTCTACAAAGGATTGGCTCGAGAAATACTCCCATAGTATTTCATGCTTCGTGACGACACTGGCTCGATGTTTGTGATATTAGGGTAAGTTTCAGCCATGTCGCATACCACAGTCACTCCCAAATACATGTTGGCCGTGTCTCGAATGAATATAGTTGGCCAGGCTATATTGATCCTAGACACGACTACATAACTGCCCAGGTTTAACCGCAACACACAACACCCATTTACTTATGTTTTGTTCTACTTGTATTTACGGATCTCGACGGTTCGGTATACCTGTATACTTTTGAAAATACTTATAGTTTGATGATACTTTTAATTCAGAGCTCTTAGGCCCTTTAGTGTTTATAGTTTTATACCATGTAAGGTTTGGTATACTTTATTCACTATAAACAAGGGCTCTGATACCAATCTGTCACACCCCGAAAACCAAAGGCGGAAACATTTCCGGGTTTGACTCCATGTTGAGTATCAAATCCAATGCACATAGTAAGTAAAGTAAAACAACCATACATTATATATTGAAAAGTTTTGCAGTTGTTACAAAAGTAAAGTTATACAGTTGTGATACATAGTATATATTAACAAAATGAACTGATCTTCTGCGCACTCCAACCTGGAACAAAATGATCTTCGGATACTTGTTCTAATGCTGACCTGAGAACACAAGCGGTTTGAAAATCAGCATAATGCTGGTGAGTTCATAAGCGGTTTTTGTTTTATGAAAATGCTTGAGTTTCCTTTCTGTTTCTGAAATGTTACGCACACCAAGAAAATCCCATATTTTCTTAAAAATATTGGTTATTGTTTCTCAACATGTAAAGTAAAGTTGTACATTGAAAACATGTTTACCCTTGTGAAAATGTACAATTAGGTTATCTAGTTGGACATACTGTTCTGGTTAGGTACCAATGTATTCCCAGTAAAGTCCCATACTTTACTGATTGTGTTTTACCAATTATGAAATATGTAAAGTTATCCAGTTTGTTACCCTTTTTTGGTTATGTAAACGTTTTCCCCAGGAAAGTCCCATACTTTCCTGACTGTTGGTTATCAATGTAAAGGATGTGTTACGTTATTCATTATTACTATAGAGTAAATCTCTGTTATCCTAACTGTGAGTTCCATAACCATACAATAGACTAAATGTGGCAATAAGGAGTCCACATTACATTATAACTCTCGTCACCCTTGAACCTTTCGGTTCGGCTGTAGCTAGTAGCCAGGTGTGGGGTAGTCAGCCCCGTATTGATCTATACACTCAAGTCACACTCTCTAAATCCCAGAGATTCTGGTTACGGGTGTAGTCCTCCACTCGCGTATCTCTGTGGAGTGTTCTCCGAGGACGTGTCTCCAATCAAACGGATTAACAAATTTACTAGTAATAATCTGATAGTCCTCCACTCGCGTATTTCCGTGGAGTGTTACCGAGGACAAAACAGTGTACATGTATTATGTTCAAATGTTCTAATGTCATGCTTTTAACTGATAAAATGTGGAAAGGCATTTGTGAAATATATGAAAAACATAACAGTTTAAAACCCATTGCACAAATATATGTTTACGTGATCTGTATGTTCAAACGGTTATCAGTGGTAGTAATCAGTGTTAAAAGCATATAAAATGTGAAACACACATTTGAAAACAAGTTTTGAGTACAAGAAACCTCTTTTACTTTGCTTGTGTTCCCCCTAAAAACAATGAAAATAGTGAAAAAGAGTAGGGTTATGAACTCACCGCTTAATGTAGGGTTGGAGTGTCGACGGATGCCCTGAACGTCTATGGCCCATATTATTCATGTGACGACACATAGATGAGTTAGAATTAAGGTGTTTCATGACTAAACATGATGGGAAAACACCCTTAGGGCTTGGAATTACTAAGAATAAGTACCCTAGGATCCAGACTTAAAGATTTGTGCAAGTTTAGGGCCAAATGTGGGAATTAAAGTGAGTGTAGGGCCTTGAAAAGGAGTGCACGGCTGGGGTGTGCTGCCAGGAGTGTGTGTGAGGCAACACACAAGAGTGTGCGACCATACAGAGGGTGTGTGCGGTCGTACACAGGAGTGTGCGGCCGTACACTCCTTAATTGAGTCCATTTGGTAACTTTTGAAGTGTTTGCTCTTCACACTTAGGAGGTTTGAAGGTATGCTTCCCCATATGAAGGTGTGCGGCCGTACACCTTCATGGGATGATGAATATGATGAACATAATGAGTTTTAAGCTTGGAGTTCAAGTGTTTACCACTATACTTAGCTTGAAGATGGAGTAGATCACGATTTGGAAGCTTTCCAAGTGTTCTTGGTTGATGATTTTAGAGAGAGAAAGTAGAGGGAGGGAAGAGAAACGTCCAAATGAATGAATGAAGGGGTATCCATCCATATAAGGGTTTGAGTGTGAGGTTGAGTGTGTGTGCGGTTGGGTGTGCAGGCTTGGGAGCCTGGTGAGCATATAGGGTTTTCAACCCACAATAATATAATTATTATATTCAACCATCAAAAAATCAACCCAATTACCCATCCCCATTATCTTCTTTATTTCTTAGGAATTTACCCTAAGAATTCAACTACCAGTCATTCATTCATTCCTAAGGATTGACCTAAGGAATTGGCACAATATGTATTACAACATAAGGCGCATCTACCAACATCATCCTTTAAGCGCCTCTGCCAGGATTACGTCATACACAATGGGGCGCGACTGTCAGGTTTATGACATTCTCTTTTAGAAGCATCTTCCGACATTATCCTATAAGTGCATCTGCCAGGATTATCCTATAAGCACATCTACTAGTATTATAACAATATCTATTTAGCGCATCTGCCGACGTTATCCTATAAGCGCATCTGCCATGATTATGACATTCACTACTTGATGCATCTACCGATATTATTCTTAAGCGCATCTGCTAGTTTTATGACATTCTCTAATTGGTGCATCTGCCAATATCATTCATAATCATATTTCATACCTCCTCATTTTATCAAATACCAACTACTTCATCTACCCATGTTCTACCCAACATATTTGTAGATATAAATTACATATATAGTTTAAAATATATGTATAAAACATTCATCCGACATCCATCTCAAATAAACAAATACTTAATACATATTTTATAGCAAATACTTCATATCTATGTGTTAGAAGAAAGTAACTACACACTCACACCAAACATATACTTAATACATTCAAACAATACTTGTATTAAAATCGTGTTTATGAAAGCGAGTATACACTCACTTGATCAGAAGATGATCGAACAACATCTCGACTCTTAAAATAATCTTTTGCGACGAAATCGGGATGTTTTCCTGTGACAACCCGTAATTTATTCCGTCACTGTAACTCATTCCTATTAATAAAACCGTTAGTATTTCCGATTTTTCCGTCAACTTTTGGATAAAGTCAGTTAATTAAGACTTTTATTATGATCTCGTGAGTGTCCAAACCCATTAGAAACAAGTTAAAGCATCCCAAATTTTAATTGGAAAAATTTTAAGTTTTCACCACGTCGGATTACAGCAAATAAATCGGGTATAACCAAAAGCCTCGTTTAACGTCAGTATCGGGTAGATTTCCACTGGGCCACAAACTCAAGTCTTATATAAAGGATAAGTGAACTTCAATTTAGCTTTTTACCACCCCCTCATAACTTTCTCTCACTACTCTCTCTCTCTAAAACTCGACTTTGATCCCAAAACACCCCTTTCAAGCTTCAAATGGGTAGTAATCTATCCTAGCTTGTTACTAATCTTGTTGATCATTCAAACTCGTGTTTAAACCATCAAAATGCATCAAGAACATCTCTTTATGGTTTGGGACCATCTCCGAAAACTGTGAACTCCTATAAGAGGGTTTTGAAGCCCTAAAACCCCTCCAAATCACTTCTAGTGCTTAGTTAAGACCTTTGGACTTGCAGGAATGGAGTTAGAACACCAAAATCTTACCATTTGGGGAGTAAACTTGAGTTTACAGCCCAAGAACATTCTTGGACCATGAACACCTCTTCTTAGACCATAAACACCTCCAAAGGGTGTAAAAGTGCCCCTAACACCTTGTATGGCTTAGAAATGGGTCTAAAACTTAGCATGCTTTACCTTCAACCACCAAATCACAAGAATCATGGACAAACTTGAGTTTACGGCCATAAAATCATGTGTTTATGGTAGTAAACTCACCAAGAACACCTTCATAGACCGTAAACTCCTTTTCCAAGGTCAATTCTGATGGGTTTTGTACATAAGAACATTCCTATGTGCGCATACAAACCCTAATGGTTGGATCTAGGTTTCTCTAATTAAACATGGATTGAATCCAAGACTCCTAATGGCTAATTAGGTATAAGAACAATACAAAACCAGAGTTAGAAGCATACCTTGAAACACTTGTTTGATCTTCTTGTTCTTGGAGCGATAGAGTCACAATTGTCACTCCTCTAATGGCTTACAAACACCAACTAGCAAAGAGAATGATTTGAGAGAGAGGAGAAAGGAGGAAATCAACCAGGGTATCCTTGCTGTAGAGGAGGTTTCAATTTCCCTATCCCAAGGGGTCTATTTATACTTGTAAGGCTCCTAAGGTTTCACCCTTAAACCCTAATTGGATAACTTAGACACTAAGTAATCCTAATCCTTACCAAAGATAAGCCATGGACGATTTTAGGCTTATCCTAGCCATAGAAATCGTCCAAACCCTATCCCATAAGGATTTATAGCCCAAAGTGTAACTATCAAACAATTGACAGTTTATACCCTCTTATTTAATTAATCTCTTTAACTCATCAGATTAATACTAATTAATCTATGACTTATATTAATCAAATAACAATATTATTATTCATTATATTATTCTCATAATATATTAATAATATCTATTCTCTCATAACAAATCATCCTACCAAGTTGCTATGGTGAAGGCAACCCAAAAGGACCATGCACAATCGGGTCAAATACTTGCCTAAAATAGTTGCAGCTTTAGACACTATTCCAACAGTCTTCCACTTGGATAAGTCTAGTAACTATATGCACAAGTACAATCCGATTTGCAATCGTAGCTCTCAAAGATGCTATCAAACTCTGATCTAATCAATCTTGTCCTTTAGATAAGGGATTGTACAGTCCTCTGTTAGATATCATGCTGACATTTCTATGGAATGATTAGTCTAGTATTTGGTTTCTCGATCTCCGATTTATTTGACATAGAACTTAATCGAACACATCAATTCAGTTCTGACCGGGTCCGGCACATAAGTCAAATCAAATCATCGAGCGGCCGAGATATCACTTTTTCCTTCTTAGGATAAAAGTTACAGATAAACTTCGACTTATATGCATTTACTTATTCATTAATCAACTATACACAACAATGCGTTTTATAACATCGAGTTACCAATTCGTTTTCGCATTATCAATGTACAATCAATTAGCAAATAACAAACCATATATCTAGGCTTTAAGACTATATGATATTATCGTCTTGCGATCACCCTTTTTATCACATTCCATAAGGTGATTCCAGCAAGCGCGGGTTTGTTCCAATGCTCAAAACTAGTTCATAAGCACTCATGAACGTTGCAACAATCTTTTGCTATGTCTAATACCATTTAGACACTCTACACACCTATTCATGACAATCTTCATTCATATCTACTTCCGACATATGAACGATTGTGAACAATTTGATTATTCTTAATAAAATCAATTATTCTGGAAGTCAAAGCATGCAAAGTGAAACAATAGTTAAACAATTAACATAAGACAGTAATATTACTTATAAATAAAACTCCTTTATTTAATCACCAAATGTTAATTACATTTATCTATTATACGTTTCTAATAGTATCTAATCTATGCTAATATCATCCTTCAGCCCAATACTCCTAGCATGCTGCAAATGCTTAACCCTACTCAGTCCCTTCATCAGCGGATCTGCTGGGTTATCTTCTGATGATATCCTCTTCACTATGACTTGTCCTTCTTCTACACGATGTCTAATAAAGTGATATTTTCTGTCGATATGTCGTCATCTACCATGATCTCTTGGTTCCTTGGTCAAGGAAACCGCTCCTTCATTATCACAGAAAATCTCCATGGGCTCCTTTATGGCAGGTACAACTCCAAGATCACCAATGAAGTTCTTCAGCCATATTGCCTCCTTCGATGCTTCGTTCGCTGCAATGTAATCTGATTCGCACGTTGAATCAGCTACGGTTTCCTGCTTGGAACTTTTCCAAGTTACTACTCCTCCATTCAGGGTAAAGACCCAGCCCGACTGCAAACGGTAGCTGTTCCTGTCGGTCTGAAAGCTGGCGTCACTATACCCTCGCACCTTCAAGTCATCACTCCCTCCGAGGACTAAGAACCATTCCTTCATCCTCCGAAGGTACTTAAGAATAATCTTCACCACAATCCAATGGGCTCTGCCAGGGTTCCCTTGATATCTACTAACCATGCTCAAAGCAAAGGCTACATCAGGGCGAGTACAAGTCATAGCGTACATGATTGAGCCAGCTGCGGAAGCGTATGGAACTCGGCTCATTTCAGCTATCTCGGTTTCGGTACTCGGACTTTGAGTCTTACTCAACTTGGCATTGATTTGTATCGGTAATTCTCCCTTCTTCTAGTTTTCCATACTAAAACCTTTTAGTACCTTCTCTAAGTAAGTGTTCTGACTAAGTCCTATTAGTCTCTTACTTCTCTCTCTTACTATCCTTATTCCCAAAATATAGGAAGCCTCTCCAAGGTCCTTCATAGCGAAGCACTTCCCAAGCCGGGAATTAATCTCCTGCAGAGTTGGGACGTCGTTTCCTATGAGTAATATGTCATCGACATATAGAACGAGGAAGCTTACTACACTCCCACTGGCTTTGACATATACACATGATTCATCTTCGCTTCGTACAAATCCAAACTCTTTGACTTTCTCATCGAAGCAATGATTCCATTTGCGAGACGCTTGCTTTAGTCCATAAATGGACTTCTCAAGCTTACACACTCTATTCGGATGCTTCGGATCCACAAACCCCTCTGGCTGAGCCATGTAAACATCCTCAGCCAACTTCCCGTTAAGGAAAGCGGTCTTGACATTCATTTGCCAAATCTCATAATCATGAAATGCGACAATAGCTAGCATCACTCTAATAGATTTTATCTTCGCAACTGGTGAGAAGGTCTCTTCATAGTCAACTCCGGGAGTTTGAGTAAATCCCTTCGCAACCAATCGCGCTTTATACGTGTGTACCTTTCCATCCACGTCGGTCTTCTTCTTGAAGATCCATTTACACCCAACGGTCTTACGTCCAGGCACATTATGAACCAAATTCCAAACTTGGTTATCATACATGGATTGGATCTCGCTATCTATTGCCTCTTTCCATTTCGCAGACTCCGGGCCTGCCATGGCTTCCTTATAGCTATTATGTTCATCTAGGTTTACTAGTGTACTATCACTAATATACGTGTCCCTTTCGGTAGTTATATGAAAACCATACAACTGGGGTTGAACTCTAACATTTTCGGAACGTATAAGAGGTAATGATACGTCAATCGGTTCAACTGGAGTTTTCTCCTCGGGTTGAGCGTCAGCGGTAGAGGTTCCTTCATCTATCGACTCTTGAATCTCTTCAAGATCGATTTGTCTCCCACTGTGTCCTTGGCTTATGAGTTCTCGCTCTCGGAAAAATCCTCTCCTCGCAACAAAGACAACATTGTCCTTCGGTCTATAGAAGAGATATCCAAAGGATTTCTGCGGGTAGCCGATGAAAATACATCGCTCACTACGAGGTTCGAGCTTGTCGTGAGTATCTCGTCTTACGAATGCCTCGCAACCCCAAACCTTGATATGTGCTAACGAAGGAGCTTTCCTCATCCACATCTCATGAGGTGTTTTGGAAATCTTCTTAGTAGGGACTCGGTTAAGGATATGGGCGGCAGTCTCTAAGGCATACCCCCAAAAAGAGATAGATAGCGAAGCACGACTCATCATAGAGCGAACCATGTCCAACAAGGTTCGATTACGCCTTTCTGCCACACCATTCAATTGTGCTGTCCTAGGTGGCGTTAATTGTGAAACTATTCCACACTCCTTGAGATAATCGTGGAATTCAAGACTTAGGTACTCTCCTCCTCGATCGGATCGAAGCATCTTGATATTCCTACCCAATTGATTCTCCACTTCATTTTTGAACTCTTTGAACTTTTCAAAAGTTTCTAACTTTTGCTTGATTATGTAGATATACCCATATCTACTATAGTCATTAGTAAAAGTCACGTAGAAGCGGTTTCCATCCTTCGTGGTAGATCTAAACGGTCCACACACATCGGTATGTATGAGGTCCAATAGACCCTCACCCCTTTCGCATGTACCAGCGAAGGGTGACTTAGTCATCTTTCCAAGTAAACAAGACTCGCATGTGTCATCTTCCCTAAGGTCGAATGACTCCAACACTCCATCCTTTTGGAGTTGGGCTATGCGTTTCTTGTTGACATGTCCAAGACGACAATGCCATAAGGATGCCTTATCCATACTATTAGAAGAATCCATGCATAAAACATCATTTCCTAAGTTATCAACAATCATAACAGTTTCATAAATTCCATTACATGGTATAGCTTCAAAGTAAAAGGGACCATTCAGATAAGCTAAAATAGAACCATTCTCATTATTAAAAGAAAATATAAAACCTTGTCTAAACAAACCATGAAATGAAATGATGTTTCTAGCCATTTCTGGTGAATAGCAACAATTGTTCAAATCTAAAGACAAACCATTCCTAAGCACTAAAGAATACACTCCAATCTTGGTCACAGGCGACGATCTTCTGTTCCCCATGATTTGATTTATTCTTCCATGCTCCACGTCTCTATTTCTTTTTAGTCCCTGCACATTAGAGCAAATGTGATAACCACAACCGGTATCAAGAACCCAAGAAATATCATGAGATGAATCTTTAGATTTAATTGTGTATATACCTGCGAAAGATGGCTTGATCTTTCCTTCCTTGATGGCTTGCAGGTATTCAGGGCAGCTTCTCTTCCAATGTCCTATCTTGTGGCAGTGGTGGCACTCTGCCTCCTTCGGGTTAGGGCATGGCTTAGCGGGATCAACTTTGGTCCCACTAGAAGAGGCACCATCTCGGGCTTTAACCGTGTGATAGTTCTTAGACGAAGCCTTCCTCTTCTTTCCCTTTCCTTGTCCAATTGCCAAGATAGGAGCGGCGGGCGGATTGGGAGTTGCTGCAACAGACTTGTCCTTGATGTTGCTCTCAGCGACCCTCAAGAGACCTTGGAGTTTGCTTAGGGTGACCTATTCTTTCTTCATGTGATAGGTCATCCTAAATTGATTGTAACTTGGAGGCAAAGAGTGAAGCACCATGTCGATCGCCAAGTCTTCCCCAAAGTTAACATTTAACTTGTGAAGGCGGTCGACATACCTTTGCATCTTTTGCAGGTGCACGGTAAGAGACTCTCCATGACCCATCTTAGCAGAAATCATGTTAGTGAAAATCACATAACGCTCTTGTCTCGCGTTTTGATGGTATCTCTCCAATAAGTCTTGGTGTGTTTCATATGGATACATGTCCTCGTAGGACTTTTGGAATTCGGAGTTCATAGTTGCGATCATGATGCAATGTACCTTCGTAGCATCACGCTCGTGAGTTTCAAAAGCGGTCATTTCGGCGGGAGTAGCAATTTCGTGGTTGATTTTCTTGAGCTTCTCATCAAGGACATACTCCTTATCCTCATAGCGAGAAATCGTGCGAATGTAGCTTATCCATTCGCTAAAGTTCGTTCCATCAAAGGTGACCTTTTGACAAAAGCTCATCAAGGTGAATGAACTAGCAGCAGCGTTGTTAGCGTTCGACATCTACAATAGAAAGCACAAAGATTGATTAGAATGTGAATTCCTAATTATCACCCAATAAGAAAAATTAGGGCTAGGATCCAACAACAATATTTACACATTAGAAAAGGGATGCCGTAATCTAATATGCAAACAATTTTGAAGGTAAGTGAATGACGATTCACTAATTCTCCACCATGAAAAACATAACTTTAAGTCCTAAATGTATTGAGAATTCCTAGGTTCGGATGAGATTCATTGAAAATTTTCAATGGCATGTTAAATCTCGATATGCCCCTCTTGTTTGTGACTGGGATACCGAGGATCCCAAAGCGGGTGTGAATTACCATGCAAATTCACATGGTGCCTTCATTGTAATGATCACCTATTCGATGTGCCGGTAAACCACACACGCTCCATCGAACTATGATAAACAATGAATCACCCTTTTCCACCTTCGCTTAGAACCAATTAGTGTGCCGGTAAACCACACACGCTCCACTAACTTCTTAGCAAGGTGCAAAGTGTAATTTCATGGGATTGCATCAATTCACTTTTCCTAAAGTAACTAAGATTGGGAAATTTTAAGAAAACATGTAGTTACTTTTTATTTCTTATTATACTTTTAATGAGAGGATGAGGTTGCCCTATCCTACCCGTTCGGCTAACGACCCTCCACCGATCAAGCAAGCGGTGGGTGTGAGTGACACCCATTAAGCGCAATTTTATAGGCTGCAACTTTATACCCACCTTATAGACCGACTTCTTGAATGAGGCCTACTAACAGTAAGACTAGCATTTAAGTTATACATATATGGATATTAATCTTGTAATATTATATTAGTATAGGGTTGGATTTTAAACTTGTAAAAAAACTCTAGGGTTTGAAATTTAAATTGTCTAAATTAAACTTTTAATCACAAAACATAAATTTAAAAACATGAGGGCAAGTTTTAAACATGTAAAACATAAAGGATCAAATAAAAAATAATTCAAATTAACAATTAATCACATAATTATCCATATTTGATTTATTTATGATTTCTTGAAAAACAATTTACCAATTTAATCAAAATAATTAATAATTATCATATAAGGAAATTAAATATTTTATTAATTGATAAATATTTTCAATTAGATTAAAAATATAGTCATATATATCATAAAATCGGATTTGGGTTGATCTAATATGATAAAGGTAAGTTTCCATAAAATAAATATGAAAAAGATCCCGATTTTGGTTCTTCCTGACGCTCGAACTCGCCGAGTACCGAAACTGGACTCGCCGAGTCAGGCCAACTCGCCGAGTCCACTATGGGACTCGCCGAGTCCATGACTTAGAACCACAAAAATCGAATTTTGCAATTAACATTCAAACAAATAAGCATCAATTTAATAGAAACCAATCTAGGCTCTGATACCACTGATGAGTTTTGTACATAAGAACATTCATATGTGCGCATACAAACCCTAATGCTTGGATCTAGGTTTCTCTAATTAAACATGCATTGAATCCAAGACTCCTAATGGCTAATTAGGTATAAGAACAATACAAAACCAGAGTTAGAAGCATACCTTGAAACACTTGTTTGATATTTTTGTTCTTGGAGCTATAGAGTCACAATTGTCACTCCTCTAATGGCTTACAAATACCAACTAGCAAAGAGAATGATTTGAGAGAGAGGAGAGAGGAGGAAATCGGCTAGGGTATCCTTGCTGTAGAGGAGGTGTCGATTTCCCTATCCCAAGGGGTCTATTTATACTTGTAAGGCTCCTAGGGTTTCACCCTTAAACCCTAATTGGATTACTTAGACTCTAAGTAATCCTAATCCTTACCAAAGATAAGCCATGGACGATTTTAGGCTTATCCTAGCCCTAGAAATCGTCCAAACCCTATACCATAAGGATTTACAGCCCAAAGTGTAACTATCAAACAATTGACAGTTTATACCTTCTTATTTAATTAATCTCTTTAAGTCACCAAATTAATACTAATTAATGTATGACTTATATTAATCAAATAACAATATTATTATTCATTATATTATTCTCATAATATATTAATAATATCTATTCTCTCATAATAAATCATCCTACCAAGTTGCTATAGTGAAGGCAACCCAAAAGGACCATACACAATCGGGTCAAATACTTGCCTAATACAGTTGCAGCCTTACAAACTATTCCAACAAATTCAAGTCCCAATCACTTCCTACGCCATGGAATCAACCGTAGAACCTTCCTTTGTGCATTGTAAGACCATTAAGCATCCAAGAACACACCACCCATGAGTTTACGGCTGTAAACTCATGGGGATATGGTCTTTGGACTGTAAACTCCCTAAGGGCTTACTCTTGAAGAGTAAACTCCTTATCTAGGCCCTAAACATGCTTAAATGCTACCCGGTCACTGCTAACACTTGAAATAAAGTGTTTTCGAGCCTCGGAGTGTTCTGTATTATCTAATTAGTGGTTAAAAGTCTAATTAGATACAATTATGTATCTCTTCATGTTACATAGGAACCTCGCGTGTTCTCAAGCCCTGAACTGACACATAGCATCCAATCGATACATTTCTCGTCTGGTGAGTTCATACCCCTACATTTTTCGATGTTTTCAATGTTCTCAGGGGGAACTACAAGCAAAAGTACAAGAATATCTTGTACTTAAAATTATTATTTCATTTTAAATGTTTCATATTTCATATACTTTTAACACTTGAAACCGGATTAACCAACTGTTTGACTTGCAGAGTTAGTTTTCAATCTAATTGCAAAAACTAATTATATAGTGTTATATTGTATATTTCACTAATGATTTTCCACTTCATTTATGTTAAAATCATTAACCTAGAACATTAGAACACATCCTCGGTAACACTCCACAGAGATACGCGAGTGGAGGACCCCCCTTGTAACCAGAATCACAAATAGGAATTTCCACATTATTACTTGTAAATTTGTTAATCTTAATAATTGAAGATACATCCTCGGAAACACTCCACATAGATACGTGACTGGAGGACTACCCCCGTAACCAGAATCTCTTGGAGGGAGAGCATGACTTGAGTTTATAGATCTCTATAGGATTGACAACCCCGCACCTGGCTGCTAGTTACAGTCGAACCGAAAGGTTCAAGGGTGACGAAAGTCATAAAATGATACTGGACTACTTATTGCCGTATCTAGTCTATCGTATGGTTTTGGAACTCGCAACTTAGATAACAGAGATTTACTTGTTGGTAGTAATGGATCTAGTAAACTAATAACCCTAAGAATTAGTTTACTTTTCACACAATAGTTTTATATACATGTTAAAACTAAAATACATTTCAAGGGTAACCAGGTTTTTAGGAAACTTCAGACAAACACTTTAAGTATGGTAGATACTTGTACATTACATTCAAAACCGATAACCAACTACAAACTTTTAAGGGAAATAAGGTTTTTTTCTCGGATAATAGAACTATACATAACCAGATTGTATAACAAGCGGATAACCAAACTTTACTTATATGAAAATATGGGATTTTCTTGGATAACAACTTTTTCAGAGAACTAAAGGAAACTTATTCATTTTCAGAAAACCAACCACTTATGAACTCACCAGGTTTATGCTGATTTTCAAACTGCTTGTATTCTCAGGTCCACACTAGACAGGCACCCGCGATCTTTTGGAGAAGACGAAGCATTTTAGCAGACACATCTTTACTTTTGTTCAAACTTATGTATAGATAAACATGTACTACTTTACTTTCAAACAAATGTATTATTCCATTGTAACATAATGTTTTGTGTTTACTATGCTTCCTATGTACATTGGTTGTGATACTATACATGACATCCTCCGCCCCTGAACGTTTCTGCTATCGGTTTCGGGGTGTGACAGATTGGTATCAGAGCCCTTGTTTATAGTGAACTAAGTATACCAAACCTTACTTGGTATAATACTATAAACACTAAGAGGCCGGAGTGCTCTAAACTAAAAGTATACTTTAAAATATAAGTATTTTCAAAAGTATACAAGTATACCTAACCGCCAGAATCCATAACCTTGAGTAGAACAAAAGATAAGTAAATGGGTGTTGTACGTTGCGGTTAAACTTGGGCAGTTATGTAGTCGTGTCTTGGGTTAATATAGCCTGATCAACTATATTCATTCGAGACACAGCCCACATGTGCTTGGGAGTGACTGTGGTATGCAACATGCCTAAAACTTACCTAAGATCCAAACAATGAGTCATCGTCACAGCGAAACATAAAATACTATGGGAGTATTTTAGCCAAAGCCGATTACATTGTAGAAATTCATTCCGAGTGTTGCTACTCATTCCGTCCTTAGCAATAGTTTATCTGCTTTGATAACTCTTTCCTGTTTTATCGCTTACTAGAACTTTATATCTTTCATAAAGAGGTATCTCTTGTTCCATATCTCTTGATTCAATTCAGGGGACTTATGATCTTTTCTTTCCTGACTATTATAGATCAAGATGTCTCCAAGGAAAAGACCCAAATCAAAGAACAACAATCCTCCTCCACCACCACCTCCCTCTCCATTTGATCCCGCCATGTTTCAAGCAGTTGTTAATGCTGCTGTGGCTGCTACGATATCACAAATGAACCTCGGTGGTTCAGGCGGGCAAGGAGGTGGTACTCAGCCTCAAAACCAGGAAAGTAGCCAGGGACACCGGAAGGAGTGTTCCTACAAAGACTTTATGAACGCGAAACCCATGCCCTTCAATGGCACTGGAGGTGTCATTACCCTAACCCGATGGCTCGAGAAAATCGAATCTATTTTCGAAATCTGTGCCTGTTCAGAATCTGATAAGGTGAAGGAGCTTGGTGGAATGGCCGAGTCAAATCCTTAACCCTACTTGTGGCCAATGCTATGGGTTGGGAGGTCATGAAGGAGCTTATGCTTGTAGAGTACTACCCACGGGGCGAAATGCAGAAGCTGGAACATGAACTCTGGAACCTGAAGATGAAGGGCTCTAATACCACCGCTTATACCTCCAGATTTGACGATTTGGCGCTTCTCTACCCAGGAATGGTTACCCCAGAGAGTAAAAAGATTGAGAGATTTATCTGGGGGCTGACCCATCCAACCAAGGGTAACGTTTTGGCTGCAAAGCCAGACACCTACGACAGTGCCAAATGCTTAGCGCAAACCTTGATCGACCATAGTGATGACCTGGAAGAAGCGGCCACCACTCCTGAGCCGATAAAAAGGAGTGGTGAGAAAAGGAAATTTTGGAAAAAGAAGAAGGTTCAGTCTTCCCAAGAGTCTTCAAAGAAACAACAAACTGTGGCAGTCCACGCTGCTATTATCCTTGCTGTTGTTTCTGCTATCAGATCCACAACCCAAACACCTACCAGTAGGTATGCTGGTATCCTCCCTCTATGTGACAAGTGTAAATTCCACCATAACCCCAGCCCCTGCCGTGATCTATCGTGTTCCAACTGCGGTAAAAAGGGGCATACGATTCGATTCTGCAAACCCCAACCCAATCAACAAATCAATCTTCCGGAGCGGGTGTCGGTCAGGACTGCTACGGATGTGGTGAAGTTGGGCATTTCACGAGAAACTGCCCCAAGGCAGCAACAACGGGTAACACTGGGAGAGTCCTTGCTATGGGATGAGAAGAGGCAGTCGTTGATCCCACCGTTGTCTTGTGTACGTTCCTTCTCGACAACTCTTATGCTAGTATCCCTTTCGATTCTGGTGTTGAAAGAAGTTTTGTTAGCCATACATTCAAACATCTTCTTAAACATAATCCCCAACCACTAACCGAAACATTTACCGTCGAGATGGCTAACAGTGAGAAAGAAAGCGCTAGCGACATATTCATAGGCTGTACCCTTACATTGAACGATCATTCTTTCCCCATCGACCTAATGCCAGTTTCCATAAAGAGCTTTGATGTTATCGTTGGCATGGATTGGTTGAGTCCCAATCATGCTGATATCCTTTGTTATGAAAAAGCCATTCGTCTCAATCTCCCCTTTGGCCAGACTCTTATGATCTATGGCGATAAACTCAGTTCCAATCTTCGTATCATTTTCTGCATCAAAGCTCAAAAGCTTCTGTGAAAGGAGTGTCACGCATTCCTAGCTCATGTAATCAACGAGAAACAAGAATTTAAAGACATTGAGAGCATCCCCGAAGTCTTCAATTTTGCTGATGTCTTTCCCGAAGAGCTCCTAGGAATTCCCCCTGAATGTCAAGTCGAGTTTCATATCGACCTGATTCCTGGAGCTAATCCTGTAGCCAAATCTCCGTATCGCTTAGCTCAAGCAGAAATGCAAGAGTTATCCAGTCAGCTTAATGAGCTACTCTACAAAGGGTTCATCAGGCCGAGTTCCTCACCCTGGGGAGCCCCGGTTTTATTTGTGAAGAAGAAAGATAGATCTTTTCGGATGTGTATAGACTACCGCGAGCTAAACAAGCTGACAGTCAAGAATCGTTATCCTCTTCCTTGTATAGATGACCTCTACGATCAACTTCAGGGAGCCAGTTATTTCTCGAAGATAGACCTTAGATCAGGGTACCATCAACTTCGAGTTCACGAGAATGATGTTTCCAAGATAGCATTGACGACTCGATATGGACATTACGAGTTTTTAGTGATGCCCTTCGGTCTAACCAATGCACCAGCTGTGTTCATGGACCTGATGAACCGGGTGTGTCATCCTTTCCTGGATAAGTTCGTCATTGTGTTCATTGACAACATACTTGTCTATTCCCAAAGCGAAGAAGATCACAAACAACACTTGAGGTTAGTGTTGGAAACACTTAGATAGGAGAAGCTGTATGCGAAATTCTCCAAATGCGAGTTCTGGATTCAAAAGGTAGCTTTCCTTGGTCATGTGGTAAGTGAAGAGGGTATACACGTGGACCCATCCAAGATCAAGGCGATAGAGAATTGGTCGGCACCGAAGACACCCATAGAAATCTGTCAATTCTTGGGTCTTGCTGGCTACTATCGCAGCTACATCCAGAATTTTTCCAAGATCGCCAGACCCTTAACCACGCTAACACACAAAGGTGTACCCTTTTGTTGGAGTGAGAAACAAGAAACTGCATTCCAAGCGTTGAAGCGATCCTTGTGCAGCGCGCCTATTCTGTCCCTGGCCGAAGGAACAGAGGATTTTGTTGTCTACTACGATGCCTATAATCAGGGCTTAGGCTGTGTGCTTATGCAGAGAGGAAAAGTTATTGCTTATGCCTCAAGACAGCTTAAGGCACACGAAGTTAACTATACGACTCATGAACTGGAGTTAGGAGCAGTGGTATTCGCACTGAAGATTTGGAGACATTATCTCTACAGAGCTAAGTGCACGATCTTCACTGACCATAAAAGCCTGCAGCACATCTTCAATCAGAAATACTTAAACATAAGGCAACGACGATGGGTAGAGCTGCTCAGTGACTACGAGTGTGAAATCCGCTACCATCACAGTAAGGCCAATGTGGTAGCAGATGCCCTTAGCCAAAAGGAGAGTTCAAGCCGCAAGGCAAAGAAACTGACGATGACCATCCATTCCCATTTATCCACACAGATCCGAGAAGCCCAGTTGGAATCCCTAAAACCAGAAAACATGTCGAGCGAAGCCTTGAGAGGAATGGAGAAGAAACTTGAGATCAGAAGTGATGGAGTCTACTGTTTCATGGACCAAATATGGACGCCAAAGTTCATAGGTTTCAGAGACGTTGTTATGAACGAAGCTCACAAGACCAAATACTCTGTTCACCCAGGTTCAGAAAAGATGTACCTGGATCTCAAGAAACAATACTGGTGGCCAAACATGAAATCCGAGATTGCAACCTTTGTGGGAAAGTGTCTGACTTGCGCCAAGGTAAAAGTCGTGTATCAGAAGCCCTCGGGTCTGCTCCAGCAGCTCGAGATACCTGGGTGGAAATGGGAGATGATTACTATGGATTTTATCACCAAGTTACCCAGGTCTCCGAGTGGGTACGATACCATTTGGGTAATTGTCAATCGTCTGAAAAAATCCGCTCCCTTCCTTCTGATTAAAGAATCATTCAAGATGGAAAGACTCACGCGAGTCTACATCCAAGAGATAGTCCGACTGCATGGTGTGCCTGTGTCCATTATCTCCGATTGAGATAGCAGGTTTACCTCAAGGTTCTGGCATTCCCTCCAGAAAGCTCTTGGAACCAAGCTGGACATGAGTACAACTTATCATCCTCAGACTGACGGACAGAGTGAGAGAACTATCCAAACCCTGGAGGACATGCTGAGAGCATGTGTCATTGATTTCGGAAATTCGTGGGACACCCGTTTACCTTTGATTGAGTTCTCGTATAACAATAGCTACCACGCTAGTATCAAGGCTGATCCGTTCGAAGCCCTCTACGGTCGCAAGTGCCGAGGTAGGGGACACATAGCTAGCCAAGAGTCGAGTCCCCGGCAGTGCTCTCACTGGTCCTGAAATCATTCACGAAACCACTGAGAAAATCATCCAGATCTGAGAACGATTAAAAGCTTCACGAGACTGACATAAGAGTTACGCTGATAAACGACGGAAACCTTTGGAATTCCAGGTTAGAGATTGTGTCCTGTTGAAGGTCTCACCCTGGAAAGGCATGATACACTTTGGAAAGTGTGGAAAACTTAACCCGAGGTACATAGGACCTTTTGAGATCCTCGCTAGGATCAGTCCTGTAGCCTACAAACTCCGACTACCTCAAGAACTTAGCAACATCCATCCTGTCTTCGACATCTCAAATATTAAAAAGTGTTTATACGATGAAACCCTCGTGATCCCTTTTGACGAGATTGAGATCAATGAAACCTGAACTTTGTGGAATAACCCATCGAAATCATGGATCGAGAGATCAAACGTACGAAACAAAGTCGCATCCCGATAGTGAAGGTTCGCTGGAATGCCAAGCGGGGACCTGAGTGCACTTGGGAGCGCGAAGACTCGATGAAACAGAAGTATCCACATCTTTTTTAAATTCCATGATTTGTATCTTAATTCTAAATTTTGGGACGAAATTTTCTCTAACTGGGGGATAATGTGACAACCCGTAATTTATTCCGATATTGTAACCCGTTTCCGTTAATAAAACTGTTAGTATATCCGATTTTTCCGTCAACTTTTGGATTAAGTCATTTAAATTAAGACTTTTATTATGATCTCATGAGTGTCCAAACCCATTAGAAACAAGTTAAAGCATCCCAAATTTTACTTGGTAAAATTTTAAGTTTTGACCACGTTGGATTACAACAAATAAATCGGGTACGACCAAAAGCCTCGTTTAATGTCAGGCACGGGTAGATTTCCACCGGGCCATAAACTCAAGCCTTATATAAAGGATGAGTGAACTTCAATTTAGCTTTTTACCACCAACTCATAACTTTCTCTCACTACTCTCTCTCTAAAACTCGACTTTGATCCAAAAACACCCCTTTCAAGCTTCAAATGGGTAAGTAATCTATCCTAGCTTGTTACTAAGCTTGTTGATCATTCAAGCTGATGTTTAAAAGATCAAAATGCATCAAGAACATGTGCTTACAGTTTGGGAACATCTCCGAAAGCCGTGAACTCCTATAAGAGGGTTTTGAAGCCCCAAAACCCCTCCAAATCACTTCTAGTGCTTAGTTAAGACCTTTGGACTTGCAGCAATGGACTTAGAACACCAAAATCTTACCATTTGGGGAGTAAACTTGATTTTACAGCCCAAGAACATTCTTGGACCATAAAAACCTCTTCTTAGACCATAAACACCTCCAAAGGCTGTAAAAGTGCCCCTAACACCTTGTATGGCTAAAACTTAGCATGCTTTACCTTCAACCATCAAAATCACATGAATCATGGACAAACATGAGTTTACAGCCATAAACTCATGTGTTTATGGTAGTAAACTCACCAAGAACACCTTCATAGACCATAAAGTCCTTTTCCAAGCTCAATTCAAGTCCCAATCACTTCCTAAGCCATGAAATCAACCCTAGAACCTTCCTTTGTGCATTGTAAGACCATTAAGCATCCAAAAACACACCACCCATTAGTTTACAGCCGTAAACTCATGGGGATATGGTCTTTGGACCGTAAACTCCCCTAAGGGCTTACTCTTGAAGAGTAAACTCCTTATCTAGGCCCTACACATCCTTAAATGCTACCCGGGTCACTCCTAACACTTGAAATAAAGTGTTTTCACACCTTGGAGTGTACTATCTTATCTAATTAGTGGTTCAAAGTCTAATTAGATACAATTATGTATCTCTTCATATTACATGGGAACCTCGCGTGTTCTCAAGCCACGAACTTACACATAGCGTCCAACCGACACGTTTCTCGTTTGGTGAGTTCATACCCCTACGTTTTTCCATGTTTTCAATGTTTTCAGGGGGGGGGGGGGAAGACTAAAAGCAAAAGTACAAGATTATCTTGTACTTCAAATTATTATTTCATTTGAAATGTTTCATATTTCATATACTTTTAACACTGGAAACCGGATTAACCAACTGTGTGACTTGCAGAGTTAGTTTTCAAACTAATTGCAAAAACTTATTATATAGTGTTATATTGTATATTTCACCAATGATTTTCCACTTAATTTATGTTAAAATCATTAACCTAGAACATTAGAACACGTCCTCGGTAACACTCCACAGAGATACACGAGTGGAGGACCCCCTTTGTAACCGGAATCACAAACAGGAATTTCCGCATTATTACTTGTAAATTTGTTAATCTTAATAATTGGAGACACATCCTCGAAAACACTCCACACAGATACGTGAGTGGAGGACCGCCCCCGTAACCAGAATCTCTTGGAGGGAGAGCGTGACTTGAGTGTATAGATCTATACGGGATTGACAACCACACACCTGGCTGCTAGCTACAGTCGAACCGAAAGGTTCAAGGGTGACGAAAGTCATAAAATGTTACTGGGCTACTTATTTCCGTATCTAGTCTATCGTATGGTTTTGGAACTCGCAATTTAGATAAGAGAGATTTACTTGTTGGTAGTAATGGATCTAGTAAACTAATAACCTTAAGAATTAGTTTACTTTTCACACAATAGTTTTATATACATGTTAAAACTAACATACATTTCAAGGGTAACCAGGTTTTTAGGAAACTTCACACAAACACTTTAAGTATGGTAGATACTTGTACCTTACATTCAAAACCGATAACCAACTACAAACTTTTAAGGAAAATAAGGGTTTTTCCTGGGATAACAGAACTGCACATAACCAGATTGTATAACAAACGGATAACCAAACTTTACTTATAAGAAAAAATGGGATTTTATTGGATAACAACTTTTTCAGAGAACTAAAGGAAACTTGTTCATTCTCATAAAACCAACCGCTTATGAACTCACTAGCTTTATGCTGATTTTCAAACTGCTTGTATTCTCAGGTCCACAATAGACAGGTACCTGCGATCTTTTGGAGAAGACGAAGCGTTTTAGCAGACATGACTTTACTTTTGTTCAAACTTATGTATAGATAAACATGTAGTACTTTACTTTTAAACTAATGTAATTATTCCTATGTAGCGTAATGTTTTGTGTTTACTATGCTTGCTATGTACATTGGTTGTGATACTACACATGATGTCCTCCGCCCCGGAACATTTCTGCCACGGTTTGGGGGTGTGACATTTCCTCCAAAACGGGGCTTCACGCGGGCAGAGCTTAGGCTTGGAAATCTCACTTCTCGGGATCCTCGGGGCTTCAGAATTTGCTTCGGGGCTCAAGAATAATACCGGGACTTCGAAGGGTTAAAAGAGGGCTTAGAGAGAGTATCGGGAGTGGGAGAGATAAGAAGGAGCAACCAAAATCGGCTCACCCTCGATTTCTATTTATAGGGTGAATTTTCTGGGTTCACCTCGTTAGTTTCTAATATTCACCTCGTAAGCTACGTATGCTCACCTCGTGAGCTCGATACGTCATTGCATTCGTCATGGCCACTTGCCATGGAAGACGTCCATCATCTGTTCACCTCGTGAGCCACTAATGCTCACCTTGTGAGCTACATTCACCTCGTGAGCTCTGACACAGCCTTGGGGTTCACGCCCCGAACATCAGAAATTCATAACTTTCACATACGAGCTTTGTTTTCGACGATATTTATATCGACGCTTAGGTAAAAACAAGATCTAGAACTTTCATTTAGACTCCGATGGCTAATTTTGATATTATTTTTATTTTATTATTTTTATATTATTTTTAGTAGTCCGGGACAGGAAAACTCTGTTATAAATTCATAACTTCTTCATCCGAGGTCCGTTTTCGTCTATCTTTTTACCGCTGCACTACCATTGACGAGATCTTCGATTCTTGTGTAGATTGTTTCGGCTAAAAACTGCTCGATCTCAAAGTCGAACTTCGGGCTGCATACTGCTAAATCGAAACTTAGAAAAATCATAACTTCCTCATACGAAGTCAGATTTGGACATTCTTTTTATGTATGGTCTCAGTTTAACGTATTCTATGACTTTCATTTAGATTGATAAGTCAAAATATTGCTCTAACGTAAATTCACTATTTACATCGCGGTGTGTCGTGTCGGTTCTGTCGCGAAAGATCGACATGTCATAACCTCTTCGTTATAACTCGGATTTCGGCGTTCTTTATATGTGTGGAAACCTTGTTACATATACTGCAACTTAGTTAAGATTACATCTTCTAAATAATCTTGCATCAAAAAAGTCATTTTGGATGCTTATCGTCTCTAAATTGACTAGCCCGGATCTACGGGCGTTACATCAATCCTTGGCAATGGATACTTTTTATTCACCGTTGCCTTGTACAGCTCTCGGTAGTCTATACACATTCTCATGATTCCATCCTTCTTTTTCATGAATAACACCGAAGCTCGCCAGGGTGATGAACTAGGTCGAATGATACTGTTCTGCAACAAATCCTGAAGTTGCATCATAAGCTCTTTCATCTCCGTTGGTGCTAATCGATACAATGCTTTTGCTATTGGTGTCGTTCCTGGTAACATGTCTATTCGGAACTTTACTTGTCTATCAGGTGGTAATACAGGAAGATCTTCTGGAAAGACTTTCGGATAATCATACACGACTGGTATACTTTGCATTTCCTTCTATTACTTCTTAGCATCAAACTCGAATGCCATGTATGATGTGCATCCTTTAGATAAACATTTTTTGGTTTTCATTAGGGAAATGATTCCAGAGTTTATTCTGCATTTGTCCCCGTACACCATAAATGACTCGTTTTCGGGTGGGTTTACTCTTACTATCTTATTCCTGCAAAGTATCTCGACATCATTGGCGCTAAGCCAATCTATCCCCAGAACGATGTCAAAACCATTCAGTTCAATGGGTAACAACTCTTCATGGAATACGTTTCCGGTTAAGTCAATGACGATGTTCTTAATGTAATCGCTAACAGGTATGAATTTGCCACTGGCAACTTCTATAACTGGGGAATTATCAAGTTTTTCTACAGGCAATGCTAGTTTCCCACCAAATTTATAGGATAGAAAGGAGTAGTTTGCTCCCGATCAAATAGTATATTTGCAGGTAATCCTTTTACAAGAAAGGTACCTGAAGCGACATATGTTGCCTCCTTTGCAACTTCTAGCGTCATCTGGAAGGCTCTTGCCTTCAGCTTTGGTGGAATGTTGGGTCTTGTTGTCTCTTTCTTCTTCGGGTAGACCCTGGAGATGTTCCCTTCCTTGTTGCACCCACAACAAACCTTCTTATTGAACGTGCACTCGTTGGCATAGTGCCCAGGCTTTCCACACTTAAAACAAGTGACTTCTCTGTCACATTTCCTAGAGTGCTTCTTCTTGCACTTGTCGCACCACTTTGCTTGGCCTCCTCCTCCTCCAAACTTCCTTAAACCAGACTTGATTTTCTTATTGGGCCATGCAGACCCTTTGAATTTCCACTTCTCGCATACACCCAGATGGTTGCCTCTAAAGTAAGTGCCTGACGTAGTGGCACCGCATACACCCATGGAAGTCTCTTTGCATACTTGTCTATTTTTGTTAGCTCGTATGGGATAAGGCGCAAGCAAAAATCCATCTTTTCAATGAAGTTGTTGGTGTATTCATCAATGGACATGCTCCCTTTCTTCAAAGTTAGGAATTGGTTCTCTAGCTTGAGCAGGTTTTGGTCTGAGCAGTACGTGCGCTTGAATTGCATCAAAAACTCTGACCATGTTAGTTGTAGGGGATCATTGGAGCTTAAAGTCTTCTCTAAGGTGTTCCACCAATGAACCGAGCCTCCCCTGAACTAGCGTACTACAAATGTGGTCTGTAACTTTCCTTTGTAACGACACGCCATGAAGGCCAACTCCATCTCCGAGATCTAATCCATAACTCCGATCGGATCTTCCTTCCCAGTGAAGGTCAATGGATTGCAAGTTATAAAATCTTTGTACTTGCATCCATTCCTGTCACACCGTGCTACAGCGGAAACACGAGGCGTGGTAGTATAAAGGATTTCATAGCAAAAGTTAAAAGACAACACCAACCATAGTATTAAAGATCATTACAATTTTACAATGGGTTTGAACAACTTTTAAAAGAAATTACAATGCAAATTGAATGCTCCTAAAAGTGAAGTGTCCCTGAGTGCCACTTACTCGATGATTCGTGAAAAGGCATGTAAAACGAGCGTCAACTATAAAATAGTTGGTGAGTAATCACATATAAACAAAATAATATTGGTTCCATGAATTGAAATCAAAGTTTTGATAAACATTTCCAATAATAAAAGTATATTATTAAAATGTGTAAATAGGTTTTGAAAAAAAATTCTTTGTCATCATGAGAGATAAAGTATGTTGCCCAAATGAGATCCAACGTTCATATTCTTATGGAAGATTAAGTTCGTTACTCAAACGAGTAAACAAGTTTCATTGCTAAAATGAACAATCAATTTCGTTGCTACAAGGAGCAAACAACTCATTGCTAAAACATGTATATAAGTTTCCAATAATAAAATTCCGTTGTTATGATGAGATACAAAGTTTATTGCTATAATGAGAAACAAGGTTGATTGCTATAATTGATAAATGAGTTTATTGCCATAATAAATAACAAGTTTGTAAGTGTATGAGCAAACAATGAGTTCCCAACCATGCCTATGACCGATGCCCTATCAAGATCTATGCTTATCATTCCATAGATTATATGGTATCATGCACTCCAACAATCGGGCGAGTGAGGGGTTGTCAATTCCTAATAGCGCTATCCATAATGACCATTGGCTCAAAGAGTTAATGGTTTGAGAAAAGTGTAAGGGAAGGGACTTAAGACGATAAGTTCTCATGTTCCGTGTTGCATAGACATACATAGAGAGAGATATAACAATAAAATAGTAATCAAGTTTGATACAAATCAATTTAAATACAACGAACAAATAAATAGTTTTTTGGACATGCTTTTCCACCCCAAAACATAAAAACCTAAAATAAGGGAGTGCGTGAATACTCACAATATGCATTGAGATGATGCAAATGGTGCCTTCAACTATGATCCACTTGTACCACTATCGATTCCTACACGATGTTACACACTAATTAGTCTCTAATAGAAAGCTAACACTAGTATACTTACTACTACAATAGAATTATGACAATAATGTGTCAAAATGTAACGTCATAAAATTTCCAACCAAAAATTGTCATTTTTACAACCATCAAAACATGAGTAATAAGTTTAGATTTCCATAGTAACAATGTAGTCACAACCGATTACATAACAAAAGATAACAAAATAGTTTCCCGAGTGTGTGTACGGTCACGCTGGCGCCTTCCCACGGTCCTCACTCGTACCTGAAACATATAAAGCAACAATTGTAAGCATAAAGCTTAGTGAGTTCCCAAAATACAACATACGCACATACGCCTTTCCAGGCCTTGACCTTCCGGTCCATGTGTCTCAGGGGACTTCCATCCCGACTGGGTAAACCTTCCGGTCCTACCCACGTCAACCCTTACAGTCCATATGACCACGCTTTCCGGCCCATATCAAACATATCATACATGACACATATAGTAAATAACTTAACACGCATAAGGCATATATTTCATATCATATTCGACCTTCCGGTCACACAGTCAAAACCCTTCCGGGCACAGTATAGGAAGAAGACTCACCTCGTATGCCTCGCTAAGTCGCTAATCGTGAATCCTGGAATCACTCGGGCTCGAACCCTTGAGCTGCAATCCTCCTATGATATTATAAATCTATAATTATTACTTGTACCACTAAGGTGGACCATCCAAATCAAGTCAACACAGGTTGACCTGGTCAACAGTCTTTAGTCAATTTGGACCAGACTCGGCGAGTCTACGTGTTTTTACCAACTCTCAAGAATTTTCCCTTTGACTCGTCGAGTACTCCCCCGACTCGACGAGTTCCACCTGGGCCTGAATCACAGGGCCACCGCGACTCAACTCGCCGAGTCGAAGGTCAACTCGGCGAGTCCCAACCTGACTCGGTCCACCTGTCAAAACCTTTCCAACTCTCTGCGACTCACTGAGTCACCCACAACTCGGTCTGGTCTACACACAGGATGGTCTCAAGGACAATCTTCAAGCGACTCGTCGAGTCTGTTCTTCAGACTCGGCGAGTCCATGCCATGCACCAGCTAAAACTGGCTTTTGCGGTCAGATCCGTTCCATAAATACATAGATCTGGCCTTCCCAAGCTTATTTGTCACGTAAAGTCTCAGTCTTGGTTGCCATGCAATGCATACAAGGCTTATTTTGAAGAAACAACCTTTAATATGGCAAGTTTAACTTCTAACTCAAAAGGATGGACATAAAGCTTGTCATAAGGGGTCTCCTGGACCTGCTAAAGTCCAGATATAGGTCCCATATCCCCATGGGACCTCTCATACTTCTTATTCAAGCCAAGAAATGCAAGAAGAAACCCTAGATTTGGCACATCAACACAAAACACGAAGTTTGGCTCTGAAAATTACCTCAAGAAGACTCCCTTGATGAAATAGCAACAGATCTAAGCTCCCCAACACTTCAAGCTTGCTCCTCTCCCTCCTTTCCTTGCAAAATCCCACAAAATGATGAACAAATGGCCTTCAAACACACTCACAAGGGCTTACAGACGTATGGAGGCTCTTAGGGTTCAAGGTGGCCGCAAATGAGTGCCATAAGGTCCTTTAAATAGGGCTTAGGACCGGGAAATTAGGGTTTCATTAAACAGTGCGGACTCGCCGAGTCCATCCCTTGGACTCACCGAGTCCGGACGCGAACCCCCGCTAAAAACTGCGACCCGACTCGGCGAGTTCGACCACCAACTCACCGAGTCCCCTCACAGAATGTCAAAATATAAGAAATGAAGATACCTGGGGATCCGGGCTGTTACAAATCTCCCCCACTAGAATAAGACTTCGCCCTCGAAGTCCCGCTTAGGCAAAAAGCTCCGGATGCTGCTCCCGCATCTCCCGTTCCGGCTCCCAGGTCATCTCTGATCCCTTCCGATGCTGCCACTGAACCAATACCAGGGGTACCTCCTTGTTTCTCAAAAACCTTGATCTTCCGATCTTTGATGGCTACCGGTCTTTCAGCATAATTCAGACTTTCATCCACCTGAATATCCCCTAACGGAACCACCGCTAATTCGTTGGCTATACATTTCCGCAGTTGCGACACATGGAAAGTATCGTGAATCTGTCCCAACTCTGCTGGCAAGTCTAAACGGTAGGCTACCCGACCCACCCTTGCGATCACACGGAAAGGACCAATATATCGGGGCCCCAACTTGCCCCTCTTGCTGAACCGAATCACTCCTTTCCAAGGAGAGACCTTCAGGAGCATGAGATCACCCACTTGGAACTCAAGCTCGGACCGTCGCCTGTCTGCATAACTCTTCTGCCGGCTCTGAGCGGTCAACAACCTTTGCCTGACCATCTGAATTTGCTCGGTCGTCTGAAGCACGATCTCCGTGCTACCCATAACCTGCTGTCCCACCTCACCCCAACAGATGGGGGTGCGACACCTCCGCCCATACAACAGCTCAAAGGGCGGCATACCAATGCTCAAATGATGGCTGTTGTTATACGAGAACTCTGCTAAAGGTAGATAGGTGTCCCATCCCCCTCCGAAGTCCAACACACATGCCCGAAGCATGTCCTCGAGTGTCTGAATTGTCCGCTCACTCTGACCGTCTGTCTGAGGATGATATGCCGTACTGAAATGTAACCTAGTACCCAACTCTTCATGGAATTTCTTCCAGAACCTGGAAGTGAAACGCACGTCGCGGTCCGAAATAATCGAGATCGGCACCCCATGCCGAGATACTACTTCCTTCATATATAACTCAGCCAACTTCTCCGCAGAAGAGCTCTCGCTAATGGCTAGAAAATGAGCGCTCTTTGTCATCCGATCCCCGATCACCCAAATCGCATCGACTCCTCTCGCAGTTCGCGGTAACTTGGTGATGAAATCCATAGAGATTTGTTCCCACTTCCATTCGGGAATCTCTAGCGGTTGCAGCTTGCCGTGCGGTCACTGGTGTTCGGCCTTAACCTGCCGACAAGTCAAGCATCTCTCGACGAACCAAGCGACATCCCTTTTCATACATGGCCACCAGTACTCCTTCTTGAGATCCAAATACATTTTCATAGCACCAAGATGAATCGAGAATTTCGATCGATGCGCTTCCTCCATCAAAATAGTGCGCGCACCGCCCACAAACGGCACCCAAATCCGCCCTTAAAAGTCATAAGCCCTCGACCATCCGTAACAAATCCTGATACCTGACCTACAACCCGTTCCTTCTTCTGATGCTCCGGCTTCGCAGCCTCCACCTGAGCCCCTCGGATAATATCCAGAATCGGGGTCAAAACCGTCAACCTCATACAAATATCTCGGATCGGGGCGCTATCCGCCCTACAGCTCAATGCGTCGGCTACCACATTAGCCTTGCCCGGATGGTACAGGATCTCACAATCGTAATCCTTCACCACATCCAACCACCTCCTCTGTCGCATATTCAGATTTGGCTGATCCATCAAGTATTTCAAGCTCTTATGGTCCGTGTAAATCGTACACCAAACCCCGTACAAATAGTGTCGCCAGATCTTGAGGGAATACACCACCGCCCCCAATTCCAGGTCGTGCGTGGGATATCTCGACTCATGAGGCTTCAACTGCCTCGAAGCGTACGCTATCACATGACCCCTCTATATAAGTACCGCCCCCAAACCCGATATAGAGGCATCGCAGTATACCACAAAATCCTCCATCCCTTCCGGGAGTGAAAGCACTGGAGCCTCACACAATTTCTGACGAAGCGTCTTGAATGAAGACTGCTGCTCCGGTCCCCACGAAAACGTAACACCCTTCCGGGTCATCCTAGTAAGTGGCACAGCGATCTTGGAGAAATCCTTGATAAATCTGCGGTAATATCCAGCCAAACCTAGAAAACTCCTGATCTCGGTGGGAGATCTCGGCACCTCCCACCTCAATACCGCCTCAATCTTGGCCGGGTCGACCAATATCCCCTTCTGGTTCACAAGATGTCCGAGGAACTGGACCTCTCGTAACCAGAAATCACACTTGGAGAACTTGTCATACAGTCTTTCCGATCTCAAAACCCGAAGAATCTCCCACAAATGTTCCTCATGCTGGTCCCTAGTCCTCGAATACACCAAAATATCATCGATGAATACGATCACCGACCGATCTAGCATCGGTCGGCACACCCGGTTCATGAGATCCATGAATGCGGCCGGGGCATTGGTGAGCCCAAAAGGCATCACCACAAACTCATAATGTCCATAACGAGTCCTGAAGGCAGTCTTTTGGATATCCTCCTCGCGAACCCTCATCTGATGATATCCTGACCTCAAGTCAATCTTGGAAAACCAAGATGCGCCCTGCAACTGATCGAACAGGTCGTCGATCCTAGGTAACGGGTATCGGTTCTTAACCGTCAACTTGTTCAATTCCCGATAATCGATACACATCCGATGTGAACCATCCTTCTTCTTGACAAACAAAATCGGCGCTCCCCAAGGCGAACTACTCGGTCGAATGAATCCCTTCCCCAACAGCTCCTGAAGCTGCGAGGATAATTCCTGCATTTCCGGTGGAGCAAGACGGTAAGGTGCCTTGGCGATGGGCTCCGCTCTCGGAACCAAATCGATACGAAACTCCACTTGCCTCTCCGGAGGCACACCTGGTAACTCCTTGGGGAACATATCCGCAAACTCACATACAACCGGAACGTCATCAATCGAATTGGGCCTCTCCGCGGTCATACAAGTATCCATCACATAGGCTATGAATCCATCACAGCCCTGCTGCAAACTCTGCCTTGCCCTGGCCGCTGAACAAAACGCCGACCCACACCGGGTCCCTTCGCCATAAACCGTGAGCACTCCCCCACTAGGGTCTCGAATCATCACCAGCTGTCTCTCGCAGTCAATGACTGCTCCAAACTTACTCAACCAATCCATGCCCACGATAATGCAAACATCCCCCATAGCTATAGGGACCAAGTCTATAGGAAACTCGACCCCAAAAATCTCGAGCACGCATCCTCGAATTACCTCGGTGGCGTATACCGCTCTCTCGTTCGCTATAGCAACTCGCAGGGGACGACTCATCGTCTCCCGATCGATATCGATGTGCTGGCTAAAAGCCAATGAAACAAAGGACCGACTCGCACCCGAGTCGAATAATACCAAAGCAGGCACATGATTCACAAGAAAAGTACCTACGCAGATAGTAATATAAACATAATATCTCAGCATAAATGTAAATACATGAAAGAATACATACCGGCCACTACATCAGGTGCCGCGTGGACCTCCTCCGCAGTCTACTGGAAAGCTCTCCCACGAGCCTTCGGGGCCTCGGTCTTCACTGGCCGAACCTGAGGAACCCTGGCAGCAGGCGAAGATCCCTAGCGAAGCTGGGGGCACTCGGCATTCCGATGGCCAGTCTGGTTGCAATGGAAGCAAACCATAAATCCCTTGGGGCAATCCCTCGCAAAGTGCCCCTCCTTGCCACACTTGTAGCAAGCACCCGATCGACATGCCCCCTCGTGACCCTTGCCGCACTTCCCACAAGTGCGGCTCTTCTGTCCTCCGGATCTCAAATCAGCGGACTTGGTCCGCTTGGCTGCCGGCTGCGACTGAGTCGGCCGCCGATCCACCCGTTGAGACTCGACCTCCTCCCTGGCCTGGGTCTCCAACTCGATCTCCCGCTTCCTGGCATTCGCCTGAAGCTCAGCAAAAGTCTGATATGACGAGTTCGATACGAACTCCCGGATGTCTCTCCTCAGCACTCCCAAATACCGGCTCATCCGAGCCTGCTCCGTGGACACCTGCTCGGGGCAGAACATTTCCCTCTCATGAAACTTCCGTGTGATCACTGTAACCGAATCGTTACCCTGCTTGAGGGTCAAGAACTCCTGAACCAACCGTTCCCTCTCCACCGGGGGAACATACTCGTCTCTGAACATAGCAGTAAATCTCTCCCAAGTCATGGCTGAAACCTCCGTAAGAGTGAAGTTCGCCGTCACGAACTTCCACCAATCCTTTGCTCCCAGGCGGAGCTGGTTCAAGGCGAACCGCACCCTCAGATGCTCCGGACATGAACAAATATAGAAGCATCCCTCGATATCAGCAATCTGTTGGGTTATGAGCATTCTAACACTCCTAAGTGTACATGCAACTCTAAATACCTTGGATCTATGTTTTCTCTATTATACATGAAAATATGAACATCCAAGGTATTATCCTAATCTAGCATACAAAAATAATGGATATAACAAGATAGAATACATACCTCTTTGATAGTGCTTGTCTTCATGAAGCTTGAGTGCTTAGTGCCCCAAGTGTGACACCTCAAATGGTTCACACAACACCATAAGCACTTGGAATAACTTAGAGAGAAATTAGAACACTTCATGAAATCGTGTAGCCCTCATACATACACATAGTGTTAGTCATGATTTCTTGAGCCATGGGTTTCTTTTATATGGTGGCTATTAGGGTTACACCATGTAACTTATGATTTTACCCATTCCTTATGCTCCATGGGTTTTAACCTCCATGGAGTATCCATGGGTCACCCCATGGACTTAGTCCAACATAAGGAATCTTGGATCACAAGCCCACATATATAAGAATGAATGATTTACACAATCAACCCATATATTTAATTAGTCTCCTTTTGATCACTTAATTAATTCCAAATTAATTCTTGATCAATACTAATTAAATAACCTTATTAATATATTAGAACTTATAATATATTAACAAACCTTAAGTGTTATTTCACTCATTTTAGTCTATCCAAGTGCATGATGCCATGCAACCCAAATGGACCATGCCGGGTCGGGTCAAGTCTTACCAATTATAGTTATGGACTTAGACATTAATCCAACACAATCCACCTCATCGCAGCAATCGGATCCTGCCTCCCGTCAAACTCTGGTGGTTTCGTGTTGCTGAACTCCCGGAACAGCAGCGAATCACCCCCATGTCGTCTGGCAGCGGCCACAACTGCGGTAGCTGCAGCGGCGGCAGCCTCGGACAACGCGGCGTACCGCTCATCAAACGTCTCTATCAGCGTGGTCTTAATAGACCCAAACATCTCCGGAATCTCGGCCTGGATCGCTGCAGCTACCTCCTCATGAATCATCTGACGAAGCTCCTCGTCAGTCACTCTACTCATGCCAGGTCTGTGTCGTGGTCCAACCATGATGTCTCTGAAATACAACATAAAAATATCAGCGACTCTATCGAGCAAAATCGCACTCGATAACGTAGTCCTACTCAGTCTCCGTTACTCAGGGGTTCTTACTTGGGCTGCCCACTGACCCAGTGTCCTTGGTAGTACGGGCCCAATACTACCAGTTACACCGCATCGGTATTCACCCCAAGTCCTCCTCCCTAAACCCCGAATCCTGAGTACTCTATTCTTATCATACTCTAGTTACCCACTCGCTCTCGAGCACCTCATAGAAGCAGGTTCCCTAGACTAAGGCATCACAAAATCAGGCCACTCTAGTCCTAATATATATACCTAGTCTACTAGCATGCGTATCATATCATATCATATATCGTAACACATATAATAAGAGTATTTTGGGGATTTTTACCGTTCGGGCGCTGGCTGACCGTACACACTTTTTCTTCTTTGGTCATCTCACTTATCAAAATTTGTAATTTTAATTAATTAAATTAATTTTTTTTTTAAATTTTCTCAAATCCCCGGTTTGAGTCCAGTTACGCCCGAAGGTGTACCCGAATCCCTCAAACCAAGGCTCTGATACCAACTTGTAACGTCATAAAATTTCCAACCAAAAATTTTCACTTTTACAACCATCAAAACATGAGTAATAAGTTTAGATTTCCTTATTAACAATGTAGTCACAACCGATTACATAACAAAAGATAACAAAATAGTTTCCCGAGTGTGTGTACGGTCACGCTGGCGCCTTCCCACGGTCCTCACTCGTACCTGAAACATATAAAGCAACAATTGTAAGCATAAAGCTTAGTGAGTTCCCAAAATACAACATACGCACATACGCCTTTCCAGGCCTTGACCTTCCGGTCCATGTGTCTCAGGGGACTTCCGTCCCGACTGGGTAAACCTTCCGGTCCTACCCACGTCGATCATTACAGTCCGTATGACCACGCCTTCTGGCCCATATCAAACATATCATACATGACACATATAGCAAATAACTTAACACGCATAAGGCATATATTTCATATCATATTCTACCTTCCGGTCACATAGTCAAAACCCTTCCGGGCACAGTATAGTGAGAAGACTCACCTCGTATGCCTCGCTAAGTCGCTAATCGTGAATCCTGGAATCACTCGGGCTCGAACCCTCGAGCTGCAATCCTCCTATGATATTATAAGTCTATAATTATTACTTGTACCACTAAGGTGGACCATCCAAATCAAGTTAACACAGGTTGACCTGGTCAACAGTCTTTAGTCAATTTGGACCAGACTCGACGAGTACACAATAGTGACTCGGCGAGTCTACGCGTTTTTACCAACTCTCAAGAATTTTCCATTTTACTCGTCGAGTACTCCCCCGACTCGACGAGTTCCACCTGGGCCTGAATGACAGGGCCACCGCGACTCAACTCGCCGAGTCGAAGGTCAACTCGGCGAGTCCCAACCTGACTCGGTCCACCTGTCAAAACCTTTCCAACTCTCTGCGACTCACTGAGTCGCCCACAACTCGGTCCGATCTACACACAGGATGGTCTCAAGGACAATCTTCAAGCGACTCGTCGAGTCTGTTCTTCAGACTCGGCGAGTCCATGCCATGCACCAGCTAAAACTGGCTTTTGCGGTCAGATCCGTTCCATAAATACATAGATCTGGCCTTCCCAAGCTTATTTGTCACGTAAAGTCTCAGTCTTGGTTGCCATGCAATGCATACAAGGCTTATTTTGAAGAAACAACCTTTAATATGGCAAGTTTAACTTCTAACTCAAAAGGATGGACATAAAGCTTGTCATAAGGGGTCTCCTGGACCTACTAAAGTCCAGATCTAGGTCCCATATCCCCATGGGACCTCTTATACTTCTTATTCAAGCCAAGAAATGCAAGAAGAAACCCTAGATTTGGCACATCAACACAAAACACGAAGTTTGGCTCTAAAAATTACCTCAAGAAGACTCCCTTGATGAAATAGCAACATATCTAAGCTCCCCAACACTTCAAGCTTGCTCCTCTCCCTCCTTTTCTTGCAAAATCCCACAAAATGATGAACAAATGGCCTTCAAACACACTCACAAGGGCTTACAGACGTATGGAGGCTCTTAGGGTTCAAGGTGGCCGCAAATGAGGGCCATAAGGTCCTTTAAATACGGCTTAGGACCGGGAAATTAGGGTTTCATTAAACAGCGCGGACTCGCCGAGTCCATCCCTTGGACTCGCCGAGTCCGGACGTGAACCCCCGCTAAAAACCGCGACCCGACTCGGCGAGTTCGACCACCAACTCGCCGAGTCCCCTCACAGAATGTCAAAATATAAGAAATGAAGATACCTGGGGATCCGGGCTGTTACACAAAATTTAATATTGTTAAGTTACAAACATTTTTCTGAAATCGTGAAATTTTATAACTCATGTGATTAAGATAATTTTGGATATCTTTTTCCATATTTTTGTAATATTAATTAAGGGTATTTTAATACATTTAAAGGTGTTTAAACTCCTAAAAATCTAAAATATTATCAAAAAGCGGCCAAAAATTGTCAAACTTTGGATTTTCATTCAAAATCCAGTAGAGTTCTTCCAAAAAATTTCCCTTGAATTTTTGATTTGATTAACTATTTTTTCCAAAATTTTAAGCCTTCATAACAATATAAATTCATGACAAATAGCATTCAAAGGATAAAAAATTCCCAAAATTTTTATAATACTGCCATTAGACATACTTAAGCTGGAAAAAAAAATATAAGAATGGATTTCTAAACTGTTTAACCCAAGTTTATGATTTTTGTGCATTTATTCTAATAAAAATTGAAATAAATAGAAAACAGTTTCCAAAATTACCCAAACTTTTTGTATTACTATTATTAAGCATTATTATGTTGAGAAAAATATAAAAATAGATTTCTAGACTGTTTAACCAAATTTCACGATTTTTGTGCATTTATTCTAATAAAATTTGAAATAAATAAAAAACAATTTCCAAAATTACCCAAACTCTTTGTATTACTGTTATTAAACATTATTAAGCTGGGAAAAATATAAAAATAGATTTCTAAACTCTTTAACCAAATTTTAGGTTTTTTTTTACATTTATTTTAATAAAAAGTGGGTTAAGTGTATTTTATCTTGGGAAAATAGAAGAAAAATAGTATACAGAAAATAAAAACCATAAAAAAATTTATGTAGCATCCTCATGTACTACAAGGTGTTCTGGTAAATTGTCATGACTTTTGGATGAGCAGAACTATTTATTCTATTTTTAAGCCACTATAAATACAAAAATTGGGCAAAAATAGAAATGCAATATGAAAAATTCTGAAAACATTTTTCTGAGTCTTTCACATATGGGGGAAGCTGCAAAAGTTGTTAGGTATCATTTTCACACTTTCTAAAGTAGTTTTATGATTTATTTCTATTAAACAAAAAGAAAATTAAAAACCACACTAAACAGTAAGAAAAATCAATGAAACTTAATGAAAGGTCATTATTTAACATAGGAGTCATCCACACATTTATCTAGGATTTATAGACCTCGGAAAGTATTTTATATGAGTTATTGCCCTATTTTCTTGCATTAATTATAGTGATTCCAGATAAATGAATTATTTTTTGGAAATTTACAGAGCATCTTATTTTGTTGACGGGAATCTGGGAAAAATCGGATTTGGTTAGAAAATGAGTTTTAGATATTTATTTGGAAATAAATCCTTCATGAACATATTTGAAAGCTTTTAACAACATACTTTGATGACCTAGCATCTAAGTTTCAAGTTCATCACATGCATGTTTGTTTGAAGACCATTCATGAGCTTGAAATGTTCAAAAATCATTTTTGATAGAAAACTTTGGATGCATGTGGTGTTTTTCACCCAAAATTTCCACTTCTCGCATACACGCAGATGGTTGCCTCTAAAGTAAGTGCCTGACGTAGTGGCACCGCATACACCCATGGAAGTCTCTTTGCATACTTGTCTATTTTTGTTAGCTCGTATGGGATAAGGCGCAAGCAAAACTCCATCTTTTCAATGAAGTTGTTGGTGTATTCATCAATGGACATGCTCCCTTTCTTCAAAGTTAGGAATTGGTTCTCTAGCTTAAGCAGGTTTTGGTCTGAGCAGTACGTGCGCTTGAATTGCATCAAAAACTCTGACCATGTTAGTCGTAGGGGATCATTGGAGCTTAAAGTCTTCTCTAAGGTGTTCCACTAATGAACCGGGCCTCCCCTGAACTAGCGTACTACAAATGTGGTCTGTAACTTGCCTTTGTAACGACACGCCATGAAGGCCAACTCCATCTCTGAGATCTAATCCATAACTCCGATCGGATCTTCCTTCCCAGTGAAGGTCAATGGATTGTAAGTTATAAAATCTTTGTACTTGCATCTATTCCTGTCACACCGTGCTACAGCGGAAACACGAGGCATGGTAGTATAAAGGATTTCATAGCAAAAGTTAAAAGACAACACCAACCATAGTATTAAAGATCATTACAATTTTACAATGGGTTTGAACAACTTTTAAAAGAAATTACAATGCAAATTGAAATACAACACATGCGAGTGCTCCTAAAAGTGAAGTGTCCCTAAGTGCCACTTACTCGATGATTCGTGAAAAGGCATGTAAAACGAGCGTCAACTATAAAATAGTTGGTGAGTAATCACATATAAACAAAATAATATTGGTTCCATGAATTGAAATCAAAGTTTTGATAAACATTTCCAATAATAAAAGTATATTATTAAAATGTGTAAATAGGTTTTGAAAAAAAATTCTTTGTCATCATGAGAGATAAAGTATGTTGCCCAAATGAGATCCAACGTTCATATTCTTATGGAAGATTAAGTTCGTTACTCAAACGAGTAAACAAGTTTCATTGCTAAAATGAACAATCAATTTCGTTGCTACAAGGAGCAAACAACTCATTGCTAAAACATGTATATAAGTTTCCAATAATAAAATTCCGTTGTTATGATGAGATACAAAGTTTATTGCTATAATGAGAAACAAGGTTGATTGCTATAATTGATAAATGAGTTTATTGCCATAATAAATAACAAGTTTGTAAGTGTATGAGCAAACAATGAGTTCCCAACCATGCCTATGACCGATGCCCTATCAAGATCTATGCTTATCATTCCATAGATTATATGGTATCATGCACTCCAACAATCGGGCGAGTGAGGGGTTGTCAATTCCTAATAGCGCTATCCATAATGACCATTGGCTCAAAGAGTTAATGGTTTGAGAAAAGTGTAAGGGAAGGGACTTAAGACGATAAGTTCTCATGTTCCGTGTTGCATAGACATACATAGAGAGAGATATAACAATAAAATAGTAATCAAGTTTGATACAAATCAATTTAAATACAACGAACAAATAAATAGTTTTTTGGACATGCTTTTCCACCCCAAAACATAAAAACCTAAAATAAGGGAGTGCGTGAATACTCACAATATGCATTGACATGATGCAAATGGTGCCTTCAATTATGATCCACTTGTACCACTATCGATTCCTACATGATGTTACACACTAATTAGTCTCTAATAGAAAGCTTACACTAGTATACTTACTACTACAACATAATTATGACAATAATGTGTCAAAATTTAATATTGTTAAGTTACAAATATTTTTCTAAAATCGTGAAATTTTATAACTCATGTGATTAATATAATTTTGGATATCTTTTTCCATATTTTTGTAATATTAATTAAGGGTATTTTAATACATTTAAAGGTGTTTAAACTCCTAAAAATCTAAAATATTATCAAAAAGCTTCCAAAAATTATCAAACTTTGGATTTTCATTCAAAATACAGTAGAGTTCTTCCAAAAAATTTCCCTTGAATTTTTGATTTGATTAACTATTTTTTCCAAAATTTTAAGCCTTCATAACAATATAAATTCATGAAAAATAGCATTCAAAGTATAAAAAATTCCCAAAAGTTTTATAATACTGCCATTAGACATACTTAAGCTGTAAAAAAAATATAAGAATGGATTTCTAAACTGTTTAACCCAAGTTTATGATTTTTGTGCATTTATTCTAATAAAAATTGAAATAAATAGAAAACAGTTTCCAAAATTACCCAAACTTTTTGTATTACTATTATTAAACATTATTATGTTGAGAAAAATATAAAAATAGATTTCTAGATTGTTTAACCAAATTTCACGATTTTTGTGCATTTATTCTAATAAAATTTGAAATAAATAAAAAACAGTTTCCAAAATTACCCAAACTCTTTGTATTACTGTTATTAAACATTATTAAGCTGGGAAAAATATAAAAATAGATTTCTAAACTCTTTAACCAAATTTTAGGTTTTTTTTTTGCATTTATTTTAATAAAAAGTGGGTTAAGTGTATTTTATCTTGGGAAAATAGAAGAAAAATAGTATACAGAAAATAAAAACCATAAAAAAATTTATGTAGCATCCTCATGTACTACAAGGTGTTCTGGTAAATTGTCATGACTTTTGGATGAGCAGAACTATTTATTCTATTTTTAGGCCACTATAAATACAAAAATTGGGCAAAAATAGAAATGCAATATGAAAAATTCTGAAAACATTTTTCTGAGTCTTTCACATGTGGGGGAAGCTGCGAAAGTTGTTAGGTATCATTTTCACACTTTCTAAAGTAGTTTTATGATTTATTTCTATTAAACAAAAAGAAAATTAAAAACCACACTAAACAGTAAGAAAAATCAATGAAACTTAATGAAAGGTCATTATTTAACATAGGAGTCATCCACACATTTATCTAGGATTTATAGACCTCGAAAAGTATTTTATATGATTTATTGCCCTATTTTCTTGCATTAATTATAGTGATTCCAGATAAATGAATTATTTTTTGGAAATTTACAGAGCATCTTATTTTGTTGACGGGAATCTGGGAAAAATCGGATTTGGTAAGAAAATGAGTTTTAGATATTTATTTGGAAATAAATCATTCATGAACATATTTGAAAGCTTTTAACAACATACTTTGATGATCTAGCATCTAAGTTTCAAGATCATCACATTCATGTTCGTTTGAAGGCCATTCATGAGCTTGAAATGTTCAAAAATCATTTTTGATAGAAAACTTTGGATGCATGTGGTGTTTTTCACCCAAAATTTGTAGAAAAGTGCATTGTGTTGATTTTGACTTAGGTTTTGGTCCTAAGGTTTCACCATTTAGAACATGCATGTTGTTTTTGGATAAAATCCTACCACCATCATCATCAAAATCGTGAGTAGAAGCAAGTGTTCATGATTTTACAATAGAATGGAGTAGAAGAAAAAGAAACTGTAAGAAAAATAACAAAACTTTGAAGGAAAATGAAAGGAAATCGTGTTCAACGTTAATGAACACCACTAGATGATGAAGATTTTGAGTTTGAGTTGTGTTCTTGGACTTATTTTCTGGAAAATTTCATGGTTCGTAGATAGAGGAAGAGAGAATAGAGAGAAAATAAAGTGAGGGAGTGTGAGAGAGAAAGTGAAGTAAGGAGAAATGGAGTGTAGAGGGGAATTGATTGAGAGTTTTGGGAAGTGGAGAGAGTGGAATCCGACTTTTGAATGGAGAGAGGGTCTCCCTATTTTAAATTTTATAAAATATAACTTTTTTTTTTATAAAAGTATCAAGTTTTTATAAAATATGCACCTTATTCTAAATGTTCCTTCACAAAAC
Organism: Lactuca saligna; assembly: GCF_052625555.1. NCBI lineage: Eukaryota > Viridiplantae > Streptophyta > Magnoliopsida > Asterales > Asteraceae > Lactuca > Lactuca saligna. The sequence continues at coordinate 149,413,571 of NC_136419.1, read as the reverse complement.
CTTGATTTTTGGCTTAGAAAATAAGGTTAAATACTAGTGACTTAAATTTTATTTCTCATTGGTTATATTTTACTAAATTGAGTTATTTTAAATTGATATTATATAGTCGATACCAATTTTTATGGATTTTTAGGTGTTAAATTTTATAAATTTGAGTTTTTTTTTTTTTTTTTTTTTTTTTTTTTTTTTTTTTTGTTTTTTAGGTTCTTGAGATTTAATAAATATTTGGATATCAAAATCAATAGAATCTTTGAGACTTCAATTTATCTTATTGTATTATAACTCTTTTATAGTTATAAATAATGTTTGTCATTTATTCTATCAGTTTATTGGCATTCTGTGTAGTGATTCCAAGATTCAAGCGAGATTGAGGAATCAAGTATACTAGTCCTAGTCTTCAACTTTGACTTAAGTTTCTATGAGACTTTGCCCTAATTTCTACTTATAGTTCAAGTGAATGATGTGTGTATATGATTCATGAAAACTGTTCGAGTTAAAGAGTGACCCAAATATGGATAGTCACTACAGTTAGGTAGTAGTAGAATTCACATATCAATGTGAGATCTAAGTACAATATCCTTCAATTCTACTTGTTTCCGAGTTTCTAGTAGGTTATAACTTAACTTGTAGTTACAAAGTCTAGTATGTGTCGTGCCTATACGTGCAACTTAGTTTATTCAAATCTAGAACTGACTTGAATTTTGACGGTTGTCACAATTCCTTCCGTCTCCGTCATCTTGGTTGTTTTGTCGAACTATTGGTGGCTTGGCTTGGCTTGACCAACGATCCCACTGGAGTTCCCTCCATCTGACTACTTATATTTCAATTCGCGCTGTTCAACTGGCATTGTAGGTTCGTCCCTATCCTCTAGTAGTAATTGCCTTGTCTCCTACATTTGATGATATAACATCATCTGGATCATTGCTTGTACCCCGACCATTGTGATTGGCTCAGGTGCGGCTGCTACAATAGGTACTTGCTCAATCAATTGAGGTTGCGACTGTTGATTCCTATTTTCGTTTATGTTTCCACTTCGGGTTATCGCCATCTTGATCTATACACCAAATAGGGTGAATTTTGATCTTTATTTAGGATATACGTTTAAATCATCCTTATCTCTCCAAAACGTTTACATGCTAGTTCTAATATAGTAGTCGTACAATTAGAATACTGAGCACATAAGGTTTCCAGATCCGGTCAGCAATAGACCATGGATCTGAAAAAATGATAGCATATAGCACATAAAAGCATTTTAGGCATCTTTCCTAAAATAATCTAGTGCTTGTGGCTAAAATATATTACACACTCATCTCACAATCATCGCTTAGCATTCTAAGTTTAAGTCTAGAAATCCTAAAATTTCCTAGTTCCCTTAAACTAATGCTCTGATACCAAATATGACATCCCCATTTTGACGACCATAAAAGACCGATTTTGTTTATGCTTCTTTAAAAGTCAAACTAACATTTTAAGGAAAAGTGTTGCGGAATTTCTTCCAAAAGAAAATATGATAAAGATTTATCAAAGCATTTTCGAAGAAATGCATTTCATTAAAAACCTTGGGATGTCATGTTCGATAAAAATCAAAAGCATAACCAGTACAATATAAGCCTTGCAACGTTTATTCATATCTACAGGACTATACTCCGTAATCCCTCATCCAAACATCACATCTATGCTCGAGTGCCACTACCTGTAACACAAGAAACTAAGTGGGTCAGGCTTGGGCAACTGGTGAGCACATACAGTTTTCAACCGACAATAAATAAGTTTATTGATTTCACCAACCAACAATAACCTGATTACCCGTTCCTGTTGTCCTCACTTTACGTCCCTAAACACTTATCATATGGGACCTTGCCTAAGGATCATCATCGGGATGGACACTACTGCTAAGGGTGTTCCTCAACAATAAATGTCCTAAAGGCAACCATGACGGGGATGGAGTACACCGGTGAACACATCGTTCACAAACACCTACAGGTTGCGAGCCTATTAGCATTCCACTGCACTGTCTAGAATAATCTGGCGTCGTCGTCTATACTATGCTAGATGACTGGATCATTGTCAACATTGAGGCCTCTCATCATTTTATCGCACATCGTCTATTTCATATACCCATGTTTTACCCCAACATTTTTGTAGATATAAAATACATATACAGTTTAACTCATTTAAAACTTGTATAAAAATGTTCATCCAACATAGATATCAAGTAAACAAATAATATGCTCACATAGTGTTGGGCTTAGAAGATTGCGTCTTTTGGGCTCGTTTGTTTTTACCTCTTTGTATTACGGTTTGGGCCTGTCCAACCGTATGTCTTTTATGCTTTGTATATAAGCTTATGCTTGCATGCATATTAGGTTAAGGTTTTAGAGATCTGAGTATACAATATTTTCCAGACGACTAAAGGTTTCTTTGATCATACTTGTAACCTTCCAATCCTCTACAGTTGATGTTCTTAATCGAGCTCTTCTGAGGATTTTGTTTTAATCATTCAACACGTTTGATTCATTCTTGTTCCATAATTTTACTGTGTTTATATCGTCATTGTTTTCATAACCTGTTCAAGATCTTATCGATCTTCAAAGATTAAAAGGTTTATTAATCGCATCAATTGGTATCAGAGCGGGAGGCTGTGTAATTGATACACATCTTTTCTGTGAAAAAGATTTTCATTAGGGTTTTTCCGCAATCATTAATATTTATTGAGCCGTCATCTTTATTGACGTATCTTGATATTTATTGTTTTGCCCTAATCCGCTTTATTACAAGTCTGATCTTTGAACAGGTTTTTACGATCATAATGGACGCGACACAATCAAACGTTATCAATATTTCAAACAGCATTGGTTCGACGACAAGGATTCCGATCTTATACACCAACGATTATGAAGTATGGGCACATCATTTCGAAGACTACGTTATTGGGTCGGAGGAAAATGGGTATTTGATTTGGGAAGCCATCACCAACGGACCGTTTTCTCATTCTGCAACGTCCAGAGTCATTAAAACTCAAAAAGAATACAATGATCTGCTTAAGGACGTGAAAGACATTGCACAAGATGAAAAAGACAAGTTCCAATGCAATATCAAAGCACTAAGATTGATCCGGTTTGCCCTTCAGTCCGATACATTCAGATTGGTTAGCTCTTGCACGACGGCGAAGGATGTATGGGACAGACTTCGTGAATTGTATTCTACAGACGAAGATCTCGAACATTCTATTCAAACTCTGCTTCTATCTGAGTTTGGTGAATTTAGACAAGGGGCAGAAGAATCTGTAACCCAGACATTCGATCGCTTCAATCATCTTCTCAGCAAGATGATCAAACATGATATCGAAAGGAAGCTCATCGAACAGAAAGTTACATTCCTGAATGGTCTAAGGTCTGAGTGGAGAGCAGTAGTTTCCACAGTTAAAGCCCATGAGCAATTTAAATCATACTCTTTGGCGAAACTGGTGGGAATTCTCAAGTCTCAAGAGAAAAACGTGGTGCAAGAAAAGAATGTCGTCTCTGGTCTCGGTTCGTTGGCTCTCTTGTCAAAAAGTAAAGCCGTTATGGAGGATGAAGACCTCAGCCTGGAAGAATATGATCTCACATCAGAAGATTATGCCTTGATGGTATCCAATCCCAAAAAGTTCATAAAGAAGAAATTTCCCAGCAACAAAAACCGAAACTGGCAGGGAAGTTACAGCTCAGAAAAGGTGGTTAATGAACCGAAAGTTGAGGAGCACAAGAAGGAACCGAAGGTTGACGGCGACTCTGGAGTGAGCTGTTTCTACTGTGGTGGGAAAAATCATTATGCTAAGGACTGTGTCCTCAAGAAAATGGTTGAGAAAGATGATGGAAACAATGAGGAAGCTGTGTTGCAGAAAAGGCTAGATGAGTTGAGAAAGAAGAAGTCTGCTGCTAACCCGCCTTGTAATGCCCTTATTGTGCAGGGTTCTGTTCCAGGTGATGAGTTCGGTAGCACGGAAGTTTGGTCTACTGACTCAGAAGACGAGGAAGTGAGGCAGCCTACTCATGGAAAGGCGTTCGTGTCTAAGGAAGAAGGCAGTGGTGGTAAATGCCTTATGGTTTCTGACGTATCTCAATTGAGGGGATACAACACCGATGGAGGTCATGATGGACAGAATGCAAAGGAGGACATGTGCTTCACAGCCAAACCACTCAGCCAGCAGTTCAATGAGCTGGATGAACTGATAAAGAAGGTACAATCTGTTTTTATTTCATGCAAAGTACCATCATCCTCTTATGAGAAAGAACTAAAAAGTGTCAATTCAAGAATATCTCATCTAGATAGTAGCTTAACTCAAACTCGGGTCACAAATTCTAACCTAACTGATCAATTGAGCAGGGCTGCGTCGAAGAGTGAGGAGCGGAGAATGTGGATAGAGTTAAAGGAATCGGAATTAGTCAGAGTTAAAGATGAAAACATTTATTTGCAAAGAGACAATTTGAAATTGTTAAAACAACGAAATGTCTTTTGTTTAATTGCTAAACGTCTGTATTCTAATATTACTCAGCTCCACTTGGATTGTGAAATAGGCCAAAGAATTCACCGCATGATTTTGCCCTTCCTGGAATTTAAGGAAGATGAAATCGATGCCGAAGCTTATAACTGTGAAAGTGTGATATCATCTGATAACATAAATCCCACCTACATGTATGGACTGGACAAAATTGAGTCCTTCATTAAATCTAAAGACCACAAGCTCATGCTTAAAAATCTTTTGGATGAAAATGACAGACTTAAACTGAGGACCGAAACCATGCAAAAATTTGACTCTTTAAACACCAAAGTAAGCTCAGAAAACAAAATTGATGTTGAAAATGCATCTGAGCTTGATGAGGATGACAATATGAGTGAAATTTCTATAGAGGACACGGTTGACTGCTCAGAATTTATTAAAACCGAGCCAGAAAATCACAAGAATCTTATTTCTGAAAATTCGGTAGAGTTCGCTCGGTTGTCCCATCAAAAATCCCCAAAATTAGTTGAGAAAGCTGTTGTGTATCAAAAGGTCAGGACTACTCCAAATCAAGTATACAAGGTAACAGGAGTAACTGAACATCAAACAGCCGAACTTGCAGCCATTGTAGACAAAGACAATGCTGATGGCTGTGATGAATACTTCTGGGAAGCTCCTATTGATAATGCAGACGAAACCATTGGTTTATCTGAACGAACTTCATGGAAGAGCAAAGGAAGATATATACCCGAACCTTTGAAGAAGCCAAACAACTTCAGTGAGCCGAGCACTAGTGGTACAAAAGATACTCCTCAGAAGGATGTTCACTCACCAACAGAAACCATTCCTTCGGCTTCTTCAGCTCAAAGTAATTCCACCGCAGTTCAAATGGAACCAATCAAGGGGTCAGCAAAAACAAAAGCAAATGTTCATCATCAACCATCTCAGATGCGGAACAGGAAGATAGAAAGGAACAATAGATACCGGAAGAACCTTTCTAAAAGGAAACAATTCTGGCGTTCCCAGAATGCATACTTCACTCATCAAGACAAGAATCTAAAGTATGAAAACATTCCTGCGGAAAAGCTTGAAAGTCCCAAAAACCGAAAGCCGAGGTTCGGTTCACAAAAGGATAACAACCGAAAGCAGAAGTTCGGTTCTGAAAAGGATATCAACCAGAACCAAAGGTTCGGTTCCAAAGGTAGCTCCAACCGAACACAGAGGTTCGGTTCTGAAGACAAAAGAGTACAAAACTCTAAGGTCGGTTCCTCCAATGATCAAAAACAAAAGGGTCATCTAGAGTCTCCTTCTAAGTCTAATTCTTTTCATTCTTCCAATTCTTCTTCATCCTCAGTTTCATATCAATCACGTTCTAAATCTCATTCATCAACTGAGCAAAAGTGGAAGCAGAAAGTCGATAAATCCACATCAAAGACCGAATCTAACTCTACTAATCTTAACAAAATAAAAGTGTACACCATTAAAAGGAAAGATAAAACAACTCTAGTAAAAAGAACTTATCTTGTTGATATCTCTATAATTGCTCCTGTTTTCATGCAAAGCTCACGTGGACCCAAGAAACTTTGGGTTCCTAAATCTCTCTAAATCTTGCAGATTATAAGTGACGAGCAGTTCGACGAAGAATGGTACATTGATAGTGGTTGCTCACGTCACATGACAGGAAGGAAAGAAGAGCTTAGGGAGTACAGATCGCTTGCAAATGGTGGCAACGTCAAGTTCGGAAACAATTCTTTCGGCACCATAAAGGGATACGGAATGATAACCAATGGGGATTTCTCAATAAGGAAGGTGGCATATGTGGAAGGACTCCAACACAACCTCATTAGTGTATCTCAACTGGTTGGAGGTACAGGTCTCAAAGTCTCATTCGATGATGAAGGTTCAGAAATTATAGAGAAAAAGTCAAATAAAATAATTCTCAAGTCAGAGCGAATGGGTGAAATGTTTCCCTTAAACATGAAACCCATCAAAGGAAACCCAGCTGTATGCTTATTGTCAAAAGCGCAATCCGATGAAAGCTGGTTGTGGCACCGAAGATTATCTCATCTTAACTTCAAAGATATCAATCGTCTTGTTACAGGAGGTCATGTAAGGGGCCTTCCATTACTCAAGTTCGACAGGGATCATCTATGTGCTGCATGCGAAATGGGAAAGCAGAGTCGTCAAAGTCATCCATCTATTATCAATACAAAAGTTGTTGAACCACTCGAATTAATTCATATTGATTTGTGTGGTCCTTCATCTATCGAAAGCATCGGTGGTAGCAAGTATATTCTTGTTATCGTTGATGACTTTTCTCGATTTACATGGGTGTTCTTTCTAAAGCTCAAATCTGAAGCGACTCAAAAGCTGAAAACGTTTATTACGCAAATTGAAGTACAGCTCAAAAAGGTTATCCGCAACATCCGAAGCGACAATGGTCTCGAATTCAAGAACAGGGGGTTTGAAGAGTTTCTTGCAGAGAAGGGAATTAGTCATAATTTCTCAGCTCCCTACACACCACAACAGAACGGAATAGTCGAAAGACGAAACCGATCCTTGTGTGAAGCTGCCCGAACTATGCTAAGTTTTGCTTCTTTACCTCTTTATTTTTGGGCTGATGCTATTTGCGCTGCTTGTTTTACACAGAACAGGTCATATCTCAACAAAAGGTTCGCACTCACCCCATATGAGATATTGAACAACAGGAAGCCAAATGTGAAATTTTTTCATGTGTTCGGCTCAAGGTGTTTCATCTTTAACTCTAAAGAACACCGCAACAAGTTTGATGTCAAAGCCAACGAAGGAATTTTCCTGGGTTACTCTCTCACATCCAAAGCATACAGGGTCCTAAACAAGCGTTCAAGAAAAATTGAAGAGACGTATTATGTGACCTTTGACGACAACTATGTCAAGAAGCTGCAGGCTAAAGAAAATATCACTGGGGAAATCTTTCCTCCAAATGGCATGGTTACAGTCTCGATTGCTAATCTATTCGAGACATTTCTGGAGCTCTTTGACGAACCAGAGAATGCTTCACTTTCTGAAGCTGGTGCAGCAGATAACAAAGTTGATCACATGGAGCAGATTGTTGAAGATGCTGCAAGGAGAATGTATGAAGAAGAATCAATCTGTAACGACTCTCCTTCCAACGAAGCTCAAATCGAGGGGGAGCCAAGTGCTCAAGTCGAGGGGGAGCCATGCACACAAGTCGAAGGGGAGCCATGCACACAAGTCGAGGGGGAGCCAAACGCTCAAGTCCAGGGGGAGCCAAATTCCACAACTTCAACCGAAGAGGTCTCAACACCAGCAAGCTCAGGTCCACTAGAATCACACGAACCTCATATCTTCCAAAGTACACCAACTGAGGTAGAACATGACGATGTGACACTCGGTTATGATAGCCAATCTGAACTAGAAGAAATAATCAATGCCGACTTAGACCCAACCGTTGATCCAAATTACCCTCCTCTTATCAAATGGACCAGAGATCATCCTGTCTCTCAGGTAGTTGGGGATGTATCTGAAAAGGTTCTGACCCGATCACAACTGAAGGCAAAACAGACTTCCTTATTTTCAAAGGTAGAGTTTTGCATGTTCAATTCATTCGTATCAAAAGTTGAACCAAAGACAGTTAACACTGCTCTCGACCACTCTGATTGGGTTCAAGCAATGCAAGACGAGTTGAACGAATTTGAAAGAAACAAAGTCTGGCGCCTAATTCCAACTCCTCCAGATGCTTCGGTTGTTGGTCTCAAATGGGTCTTTAGGAACAAAATGGACAAGGAAGGTAATGTTATACGGAACAAGGCTCGTCTGGTGGTCAAGGGATATTGTCAAGAGGAAGGGATAGACTACGAAGAGACTTTCGCTCCAGTAGCTCGGCTAGAATCTGTTAGAATATTCCTAGCTTATGCTGCTCACAAGAACTTTGAAGTTTTCCAAATGGACGTCAAGTGTGCATTTCTCAATGGAGAACTTGAAGAGACGGTGTACGTAGAGCAACCTCCTGGATTCGTGAACGAAAAGCATCCAAATCATTGCTATATTCTGGATAAAGCTGTGTACGGCCTTAAACAAGCTCCGAGAGCCTGGTATGAAACACTTACAAAATTTTTAAAGATGTCTAAATTCAAACAAGGTTCGGTTGACCCAACCTTCTTTCGCAAAAAGGAAGGTAACCACCTTATGATAGTTCAAATTTATGTCGATGATATCATCTTTGGCTCCACAAATCCAAGCTTAACGGCTGAATTCAGAAAGCTGATGGAGACTAAGTTTGAAATGAGCTCAATGGGTCCTATTAACTTTTTCCTTGGTTTAAACATAAGACAGGGACCCGAAGGCATCTTTATTAATCAGGAAGCTTACACAAAGACTCTCCTAGCAAAGTTCGGTATGATGGGAGACTCAAAAGTCAAAGTCCCAATGGCATTCGGCACTAAGCTTACCCCATCTCTAGACAAACCAGCTGTCGATATCACGCTCTATCGTCAAATGATTGGATCATTAATGTATCTTACTGCTAGCAGACCTGATATCATGTTTTCTGTGTGTTATTGTGCTCGATTTCAGGCAAACCCCCGTGAACCTCACATGCTTGCAGTGAAGAACATCCTCCGATATCTCAAGCGAACCACCTCCTTAGGTCTTTGGTATCCATCCAACTCAGGCTTCTTCGTTCAAGCCTATTCTGATGCTGACCTTGGAGGATGTGGACTCGACCGAAAAAGCACGACCGGTGGATGTCAATTTCTTGACGGGAAGTTAGTTAGCTGGCAATCCAAGAAATAGACATGTGTGTCGCTATCTACAGCCGAAGCAGAATACATTGCAGCCGCATCATGCACATCACAAGTGATTTGGATCCAAAGTCAACTTCGAGACTATGGACTCAATATGAAGAAGATCCCACTATATTGTGACTCCGAAAGTGCAATTAGGATTTGTCATAACCCAGTGCAACACTCCAAAACCAAACACATAGCACTACGGTATCACTTCATCAAAGATCATGTGGAAGATGGAAATGTCGAAGTTCACTTCGTAAGAACCACCGATCAGCTGGCTGACATCTTTACAAAAGCTCTTCCTAAAGCATCATTCAATCAGATATTGCAAGGCTTAGGCATGATGGTTGCAGAATCGGTCCCAAATCCTCATGTCTCTATTTAAAAAAAAAAAAAAAAAAAAAAAAAAAAAAAAATTTCAAGAACCGAACCTAACAGACCGCTCGGTTGCTCTCTGTTCTGGTCAAATTCAAGAACCGAACCTAACAGACCGCTCAGTTGCTCTCTGTTCTGGTCAAATTCAAGAACCGAACCTAACAGACCGCTCGGTCACTCTCTGTTCTGGTAAAATTCAAGAACCGAACCTAACAGACCGCTCTGTTACTCTCTGCTCTGGTACAATCAAGGAACCGAATCAACCAGACCGCTCGGTTACTCTCTGCTCTGGCAAAATCAAGGAACCGAACCTAGCAGAACGCTCTGTTGCTCTCTGCTCTAGTACAATCAAGGAACCGAATCCACCAGACCGCTTGGTTACTCTCTGCTCTGGCAAAATCAAGGAACCGAACCTAGCAGAATGCTCTGTTGCTCTCTGCTCTAGTACAATCAAGGAACCGAATCCACCAGACCGCTCGGTTACTCTCTGCTCTGGCAAAATCAAAGAACCGAACCTAGCAGAACGCTCTGTTGCTCTCTGCTCTAGTAACATAACGGAACCAAATCAACCAGATCGCTCGGTCTCTCTCTGTCTCTACAAGATAGGCACTCATTCAATCAAAACCGCTCGGTTCTTCCTAATCTCTACTACTTTTCCTTGTCTAAATTTTGTCTTTCTGTTTTTTTTTTATTTCTTTTTCAGAAAATTCAAATTTAACAAAAATATTTTATCTTTCTGTTTTTATTTCTTTTTCAGAAAATTAAAAATTAACAAAAATATTTTGTCTTTCAGTATTTATTTATCTCTATGTAAATTTCAAAATTTCAAAAATATTTCATATTTCTAGTATATGTACTTCTTGCTCAAGTGAATTCAAGTATCTCCTTATGGAACGTTCATCCAGGTATGTTTTTCTCTTATAAGACTAGTTAGACGTCCCTAGAAGCATGCTGCTGTATGTTGTCTCAAGCCTCTATGACCTTGAGCATGCCTTAATGATTCGATCAATACCTATCGTTTCTTCCCAATCAGGCTATTCTCTCATATTCGGTCTAGAGCTACCTTCTTTTACTCATCTGAAACATGAGTTGCTCTGCTTTGTCCCATTTATGTAGCAGAAGGTACGTTCGGTCTCTTAACCATCTCTTCAACTTCTTCACTTACATTCGCTCCCCAAAGTAACCCTTGATGCTCTCGGTCTTTACCACTGAGGCTTATGGTTGCACAACATCTGAGTTCATGATCTTAGATTCGATTACCACGTTCTGAGTGAAACCCAAAATCCAACACCTAAATAGAATTGACGGTGAGTTATTAACTCAAGCTTTTACTTGGAAATCTTCTTTATGAGTGATCTTTTATGAAACTGTCTCGTCCTAAGACATTTCTTCCCAAAGAGATCCAGTTTAATTTATTTTGAGATTTCTGTCTATATCATTCCCATCACAGAATACTTCCCACCTACCTGTTCAACAGATCACATCGGTCTCACAGGTAACTCTACCAACACTTAAGTTTTATGTCAAGACTTAATGTTTGGATTGAGTTCAGCCACCTCTCAGCCATCATCAGAAGACGCCTTTCATTGTTTCTCTAAAAACAACTGATCGTATTTCTCGGGATACCACACAAACACTTCAGGTCTCTCTTGACTCTGAAGGAAGCGATTCTTGCCCGGAATCTTCTGCCTTCTGTCTTTTATTTAGACAACACGCACTACCAAACACATTAGACTTATTTCCTTGTCTTTCACACTCTTATGCACGGAATTATTTTCCCACATTCTAATTACTATTTGGCACATGGTTCTAAGTCTCAACTGTAACCAAACAAGGGCACAAGGGATTTCAAATGGTACGAAAAAGATTTGGGCGCGTGCAAAGGATTCGTTTCAGCCCCACGTGTGCTGACGTCTTCATTGAATACACCATAACTTCTAATCGCGCTTTTTCAGGCGACGTTTTGGGTTCCTAATCATCACGACTTTCTCTCTCCTGGGAACGGTATAAATAAGACGTGATCGTGTTCTTTGGCAGTTACCTCTCAAAGCATTTTCTCTCTGAAAAAAATTGCCCCTGTTCATCTTCTTCCAAAAACTCAACAATGGCGACTTCTTCTTCCACTCACGATCAGTCTGCTTCTTCTTCTTTTCTTGCAATCAAACCAAATCAGAACATGATCATAGAGTTGTCTCCATACGTCTATGACTCATATATGCTCTACGTGGTGGAATGCCTCACATATTCCCCATTGGTATTGGCATTAACGCAGGTGGAGGCAGTTCCTATGTCCCTGCTATCTCAAGTCTACTCCACAGCAAGCTATGACAAACACAAAGACCGTATCCACTTCTCTATTCACGACAAGAAGACTTCAGTTTCCAAAGCACGGTTTTGCTCTCTTCTAGGGCTTGCCGTAGATGCTTCTGTTATTTCACCAGACTTCATCACAACCGCCCAAATCTTTAAGATGATGTACGAGATGGGGTATACAGATGTTCTAACATCTGTTGGCAAAGTCAAGAAATCATGTCTTCCATCTCAGTGGAATGGATTGCTTACCCTTTTAATTAAGGGTTTAGCGGAGCGATGTGGTGGTTCCGACACCACTAGCAAAGGATTTCTCACAATGCTGTATGGGCTTTACAACGGGATCAATCTGGACTATGGGTCGATTCTCTGGTCTCAAGTGGTTCAGAGTCTCAACTCTACCGCAAGGCACTCAGAAATTTCATGCGCCAGGTTTTGGACCCTCATCACCAGGAGAGCCATTGATTCTCTTGACATCCCTGTCATGAAGGATGTTCTTATGGCTTCAATTGCCACATACCACACCAAGAAAATCATTCTCTCAGATCCAAGTAAGTTCCTCCACTATGGACTAATCCCTGAGTCCATGTACAGATGTGTCACGCCCCACAGCAAGATTATGGCGGACTACAGCTCCAGAACCCCCCTGCCTCCTAGGGTTCTTTCCGAGGAACAACGTGCAGCTCTTGAGGCTCTGGATCAGCCTGCTAACCGGGGCAAAAGAGCGAGCAAAAAGGAGAAGGCTGAGATAAAGGAACCCGCACCCCAAAAGGAGAAAAAGAGAAGGTCCTCCAAACGCAAATCCGAGGCAGAGGCACCTTCTCAGCCGAGATCGAAAAAGGTCAAGAAGATGGCTAAAAGAGCCAAAGGCTCTCCTTCTGAATCAAAACAGAATGCACCATCCGAAACAGAAGATGTTGATCCTTAACCCGAAACTGCACCCGTTTCGTCTCCACAAAACTCTCCTACCCCACCAGACGTTAATCCTCAAACCGAAACTACACCCGTTTCGTCTCCACAAAACTCGCCTACCCCACCTAAATCTCCCCAAATTACCAAATCTCCTTCTCCTCCTACTTCCCCAAAATTTCCAACCCCAACCCAATCACCCAAACAGAACATCTCAAGTTCTGTTCCAACATCAATTCCCCAAACCACAACCGAAACCACTATTCCCTTCACCATTTCTCAACCTTCATCTTCTATCTCCCAACCTATTATCACAGAATCTATCACCATAACCACAACCCAACCACCAGTAACGGTCAACGTATCTGATACGGGGGCTGCTTCTGTGGTTGAAACCCCGGTCATCAACCCTCAATCCTCCCCTTCTCCATCTTCCAACTCCGGTGCTACCCTAGGGGGTGATGATGATGAATTTGATTCCATCTATTACAGCCCTTACCGGATCCCTACCGACACCGATACAGATACCCCTGTGTCAAGTCAGCAACTTCAAGAGATTCACGCAAAACTCGACAGTCTGCTGGCTGACAGTAAAGCATATGGGGGTGCTGTGCTGAAGGCTTTCATCGAGTCAGCAATCCAGACTTACACCGAAGCCTTGGATCGCTCCACTGACGCTGTAGACAATTCAGCAGCCTCATGCTCCAAAGCCACTAAGGAAGTTTCTGAGGTTGTTCATACAACTCAGATCTTTCTTGATTCTCTCAAGGCTCATGCTGATTCAAATGCTTCCAAATTTCAAGCGTCAGTAGACTCGTTCGCAGCCACCCTTCAGGGAGAAACCAGGAAATTTGAGGCTCTGCGTGCTGACCTCAAAACTGAATCCACTTCAATTCTCAAATCTTTGGATTCACGTTTTGCCTCTTTAGCAGCCGAGAGCACCCTGAAGGAAGAAGTTATCAAGCACCAGGCAACTATTGACTTACAGAAAGTTCAACTGGCCCAGGCACAACAAGAAATCACTTTACTTCAAACTCAACGCGCAGTTCTTCAGAGTTGCGCTGGTGACGTTAAAAATATGTTAACCGGTGTTCTTGACTCCCATGATCCCTTCCTAACCCTCACTATTCGTCAGCATCTCCAGGCGAAACTCCTTCCGGCGATCACTATCCTAAGTGAAATGAAGGGTGTCTCGGAGAAGCATGTTCTTCCGAGACAAGGGGGAGAGGAAGGTATGTCCAAACAAGAACCGAAGGGTAATGTAGCTTCGGGTTTTGGTAAACATGTCCTAGTTGAGAGCGAATCAGAATCAGATGAAACCATTACTGAAGCTCTTCAACGCAAGAAACGGGACAGAGAGCTTGATGAAACATTGAAGATAGCTCGTGAGGCAGAAGCCAGAGAAAGGAAAATCCGGGAGGATGAGGAGACAATTCAAGCTAAAAAGACTCTGTTCCTGGATTGGGACAGAGACACACTCATCACTCAAGCAATTGAGTTTCCTTCTATTTATTGGTTGGAACCGATTGCATCTTTTGAGTGTGAAAACTCCAAAGACTTGCAGTTCGACATGCCCATTACGCGTAAAGCCTTCACTTTTCACTGCTTTGATGTCACTGCAAACGTCCCTCATCCGAACCCGAAGGTTGACAGGGAGCTTATCGATTTCTATCTGAAATTCGGTCAACCTCAGTACTTGACTTGGAGCGCCCAGAAAATTATAAGAGTCAAGGTACTGAAACCAACCCAGGCTGGGAAATTTGTAAACGTCAATTTCAAAATCAACAGAGGAACTGCCAACACCGAACATCTTATTTCTCTGGCAGATCTTCCCAGTCTGAACCCCCACGATTGGATCCTGCTATACAACATTCTTCTCTCCAACCAGAGAGAATATGAACCAATTCTTTCTCATCTTAAAAGAATGTTGGCTTCCTATGTCCATGAGCTAGCCACTATGGATCAGGAAATAGCAAAGGTGATGAATAAGAAACCGACTGTCAAGCCCACTTCCAAAACCGGAGATGTCCATAAAATGAAGTTGGGGCAGATTGATTCTTCCAATCTGACAGTTATGTTCACAAGGGGGGATAAGCACAAATTTCTGTTTGCGTTGGTAGACAAGCATCTGTTCTCTACAGAGTGTCTGGAGCACATCATCAATATCATTCACCGATGCAAACAGAACTCAACAGCAGATAAGAAGAACTTTACAGATATGCTTCGTTGGTATATTACCTTCAGGCATCATATTCTAGCTTTGATACCGAAAATTTTTCAAACGGTAAAGAAGCCATCTGCTTTGAAGACAGAGTGAAGATCTCGCCCCAAATTGACGCAAAGGGGGAGATTGTTGGGCTTAGAAGATTGCGTCTTTTGGGCTCGTTTGTTTTTACCTCTTTGTATTACGGTTTGGGCCTGTCCAACCGTATGTCTTTTATGCTTTGTATATAAGCTTATGCTTGCATGCATATTAGGTTAAGGTTTTAGAGATCTGAGTATACAATATTTTCCAGACGACTAAAGGTTTCTTTGATCATACTTGTAACCTTCCAATCCTCTACAGTTGATGTTCTTAATCGAGCTCTTCTGAGGATTTTGTTTTAATCATTCAACACGTTTGATTCATTCTTGTTCCATAATTTTACTGTGTTTATATCGTCATTGTTTTCATAACCTGTTCAAGATCTTATCGATCTTCAAAGATTAAAATGTTTATTAATCGCATCACATAGCATGTAATTAATATAAAGTACTTCATATCTATGTGTAAGATCAAAGTGACTATGCACTCACTTGTTACAGTGACGAATCTAAATTCGAGCAGTGCTTTGCTTCTTAACAATATTTTTTTTTCGACAAAACCTAGTATTATTACCACTAGATTTTAGTCTAATATTTATTGCGATTAATTATTAGTCTAGATTCATCATTAACTCAGAGTCTACTTCATGATCTAGTAAGTAAGGATCAACCAGGTAGGACAGTTAGGAGGCAGGACCATTTCGGCATATAACTTTTCTTAAATCCATCAACGAAACCCAACTTGATGATTCTGGACACCTCTCCCATAAGTTGTCTAATCAGTATAACGACTTTGAATCACTTAGAAATCTTATTTATAGGTTCATAATAATGATATTATATTTAAATATAAGCTATATACAAAGTAGGGTAGGCCTATTTCACTTACAGCAGGTTTTACTAAAAAACTGGGCTCCGTTGGAGCAGAGCTTCTGAGCCGAAGATCTCTTTTTCTCGTAGCCTTCCGGCGCTTCGGGGATTTCCTCAAGAGCTAGTGGGGTTTCCTAGGGCTTGGGGAAGGGGGTGGGGGAGTTAGAGAGTGTGAAGAGAGAGAAAGAAGAGGGTAAAGGTGTGAGGAATTTAGGCACCTTCGCACCTATATTTATAACTAAAATATGGCTCAACTTGTCGAGTCAGGCCTCCAACTCATCAAGTTGGTGCCACATGTCAACATTCTGGTGGAAAAATGTGGGTGGCTTATATTGGTGTCGTTCCTGGTAAAATGTCTATTCGGAACTTTACTTGTCTATCAGGTGGTAATACAGGAAGATCTTCTGGAAAGACTTTCGGATAATCATACACCACTGGTATACTTTGCATTTCCTTCTTTTCCTTCTTAGCGTCGATCTCGAATGCCATGTATGATGTGCATCCTTTAGATAAACATTTTTTGGTTTTCATTAGGGAAATGATTCCAGAGTTTATTCTGCATTTGTCCCCGTACACCATAAATGACTCGTTTTCGGGTGGGTTTACTCTTACTATCTTCTTCCTGCAAAGTATCTCGACATCATTGGCGCTAAGCCAATCTATCCCCAGAACGATGTCAAAACCATTCAGTTCAATGGGTAACAACTCCTCATGGAATTCGTTTCCGGTTAAGTCAATGACGATGTTCTTAATGTAATCGCTAACAGGTATGAATTTGCCACTAGCAACTTCTATAACTGGGGAATTATCAAGTTTTTCTACAGGCAATGCTAGTTTCCCACCAAATTTATAGGATACAAAGGAGTAGTTTGCTCCCGATCAAATAGTATACTTACAGGTAATCCTTTTACAAGAAAGGTACTTGAAGCGACATATGCTGCCTCCTTTGCAACTTCTAGCGTCATCTGGAAGGCTCTTGCCTTCAACTTTGGTGGAATGTTGGGTCTTGCTGTCTCTTTCTTCTTCGAGTAGTCCCTGGAGATGTTCCCTTCCTTGTTGCACCCACAACAAACCTTCTTATTGAACGTGCACTTGTTGGCATAGTGCCCAGGCTTTCCACACTTAAAACAAGTGACTTCTCTATCACATTTCCTAGAGTGCTTCTTCTTGCACTTGTCGCACCACTTTGCTTGGCCTCCTCCTCCTCCAAACATCCTTAAACCAGACTTGATTTTCTTATTGGGCCATGCACACCCTTTGAATTTCCACTTCTCGCATACACGCAGATGGTTGCCTCTAAAGTAAGTGCCTGACGTAGTGGCACCACATACACCCATGGAAGTCTCTTTGCATACTTGTCTATTTTTGTTAGCTCGTATGGGATAAGGCGCAAGCAAAACTCCATCTTTTCAATGAAGTTGTTTGTGTATTCATCAATGGACATGCTCGCTTTCTTCAAAGTTAGGAATTGGTTCTCTAGGTTGAGCAGGTTTTGGTCTGAGCAGTACGTGCGCTTGAATTGCATCAAAAACTCTGACCATGTTAGTTGTAGGGGATCATTGGAGCTTAAAGTCTTCTCTAAGGTGTTCCACCAATGAACCGGGCCTCCCCTGAACTAGCGTACTACAAATGTGGTCTGTAACTTGCCTTTGTAATGACACGCCATGAAGGCCAACTCCATCTCCGAGATCTAATCCATAACTCCGATCGGATCTTCCTTCCCAGTGAAGGTCAATGGATTGCAAGTTATAAAATCTTTGTACTTGCATCTATTCCTGTCACACCGTGCTACAGCGGAAACACGAGGCGTGGTAGTATAAAGGATTTCATAGCAAAAGTTAAAAGACAACACCAACCATAGTATTAAAGATCATTACAATTTTACAATGGGTTTGAACAACTTTTAAAAGAAATTACAATGCAAATTGAAATACAACACATGCGAATGCTCCTAAAAGTGAAGTGTCCCTAAGTGCCACTTACTCGATGATTCGTGAAAAGGCATGTAAAACGAGCGTCAACTATAAAATAGTTGGTGAGTACTCACATATAAACAAAATAATATTGGTTCCATGAATTGAAATCAAAGTTTTGATAAACACTTCCAATAATAAAAGTATATTATTAAAATGTGTAAATAGGTTTTGAAAAAAAATTCTTTGTCATCATGAGAGATAAAGTATGTTTCCCAAATGAGATCCAACGTTCATATTCTTATGGAAGATTAAGTTCGTTACTCAAACGAGTAAACAAGTTTCATTGCTAAAATGAACAATCAATTTCGTTGCTACAAGGAGCAAATAACTCATTGCTAAAACATGTATATAAGTTTCCAATAATAAAATTCCGTTGTTATGATGAGATACAAAGTTTATTGCTATAATGAGAAACAAGGTTGATTGCTATAATTGATAAATGAGTTTATTGCCATAATAAATAACAAGTTTGTAAGTGTATGAGCAAACAATGAGTTCCCAACCATGCCTATGACCGATGCCCTATCAAGATCTATGCTTATCATTCCATAGATTATATGGTATCATGCACTCCAACAATCGGGCGAGTGAGGGGTTGTCAATTCCTAATAGCGCTATCCATAATGACCATTGGCTCAAAGAGTTAATTGTTTGAGAAAAGTGTAAGGGAAGGGACTTAAGACGATAAGTTCTCATGTTCCGTGTTGCATAGACATACATAGAGAGAGATATAACAATAAAATAGTAATCAAGTTTGATACAAATCAATTTAAATACAACGAACAAATAAATAGTTTTTTGGACATGCTTTTCCACCCCAAAACATAAAAACCTAAAATAAGGGAGTGCGTGAATACTCACAATATGCATTGAGATGATGCAAATGGTGCCTTCAACTATGATCCACTTGTACCACTATCGATTCCTACACGATGTTACACACTAATTAGTCTCTAATAGAAAGCTAACACTAGTATACTTACTACTACAATAGAATTATGACAATAATGTGTCAAAATTTAATATTGTTAAGTTACAAATATTTTTCTGAAATCGTGAAATTTTATAACTCATGTGATTAACATAATTTTGGATATCTTTTTTCCATATTTTTGTAATATTAATTAAGGGTATTTTAATACATTTAAAGGTGTTTAAACTCCTAAAAATCTAAAATATTATCAAAAAGCTTCCAAAAATTGTCAAACTTTGGATTTTCATTCAAAATACAGTAGAGTTCTTCCAAAAAATTTCCCTTGAATTTTTGATTTGATTAACTTTTTTTTCCAAAATTTTAAGCCTTCATAACAATATAAATTCATGAAAAATAGCATTCAAAGGATAAAAAATTCCCAAAATTTTTATAATACTGCCATTAGACATACTTAAGCTGGAAAAAAAATATAAGAATGGATTTCTAAACTGTTTAACCCAAGTTTATGATTTTTGTGCATTTATTCTAATAAAAATTGAAATAAATAGAAAACAGTTTCCAAAATTACCCAAACTTTTTGTATTACTATTATTAAACATTATTATGTTGAGAAAAATATAAAAATAGATTTCTAGACTGTTTAACCAAATTTCACGATTTTTGTGTATTTATTCTAATAAAATTTGAAATAAATAAAAAACAGTTTCCAAAATTACCCAAACTCTTAGTATTACTGTTATTAAACATTATTAAGCTGGGAAAAATATAAAAATAGATTTCTGAACTGTTTAACCAAATTTTAGTTTTTTTTTTTCTTTTTTTTTTTGTTTTTTTATTTTTGCATTTATTTTAATAAAAAGTGGGTTAAGTGTATTTTATTTTGGGAAAATAGAAGAAAAATAGTATACAGAAAATAAAAACCATAAAAAAATTTATGTAGCATCCTAACGTACTACAAGGTGTTCTGGTAAATTGTCATGACTTTTGGATGAGCATAACTATTTATTCTATTTTTAGGCCACTATAAATACAAAAATTGGGCAAAAATAGAAATGCAATATGAAAAATTTTGAAAACATTTTTCTGAGTCCTTCACATATGGGGGAAGCTGCGAAAGTTGTTAGGTATCATTTTCACACTTTCTAAAGTAGTTTTATGATTTATTTGGACTAAACAAAAAGAAAACTAAAAACCACACTAAACAGTAAGAAAAATCAATGAAACTTAATGAAAGGTCATTATTTAACATAGGAGTCATCCACACATTTATCTAGGATTTATAGACCTCGGAAAGTATTTTATATGATTTATTGCCCTATTTTCTTGCATTAATTATAGTGATTCCAGATAAATGAATTATTTTTTGGAAATTTACAGAGCATCTTATTTTGTTGACGGGAATCTGGGAAAAATCGGATTTGGTCAGAAAATGAGTTTTAGATATTTATTTGGAAATAAATCCTTCATGAACATATTTGAAAGCTTTAAACAACATACTTTGATGATCTAGCATCTAAGCTTCAAGATCATCACATGCATGTTTTTTTGAAGACCATTCATGAGCTTGAAATGTTCAAAAATCATTTTTGATAGAAAACTTTGGATGCATGTGGTGTTTTTCACTCAAAATTTGTAGAAAAGTGCATTGTGTTGATTTTGACTTAGGTTTTGGTCCTAAGATTTCACCATTTACAACATGCATGTTGTTTTTGGATAAAATCCTACCACCATCATCATCAAAATCGTGAGTAGAAGCAAGTGTTCATGATTTTACAATAGAATGGAGTAGAAGAAAAAGAAACTGTAAGAAAAATAACAAAACTTTGAAGGAAAATGAAAGGAAATCGTATTCTACGTTAATGAACACCACTAGATGATGAAGATTTTGAGTTTGAGTTGTGTTCTTGGACTTATTTTCTGGAAAATTTCATGGTTCCTAGATAGAGGAAGAGAGAATAGAGAGAAAATAAAGTGAGGGAGTGTGAGAGAGAAAGTGAAGTATGGAGAAATGGAGTGTAGAGGGGAATTGATAGAGTGTTTTGGGAAGTGGAGAGAGAGGAATCCGACTTTTGAATGGAGAGAGGGTCTCCTTATTTTAAATTTTATAATATATAACTTTTTTTTTATAAAAATATCAAGTTTTTATAAAATATGCACCTTATTCTAAATGTTCCTTCACAAAACCTTGATTTTTGGCTTAGAAAATAAGGTTAAATACTAGTGACTTAAATTTTATTTCTCATTGGTTATATTTTACTAAATTGAGTTATTTTAAATTGATATTATATAGTCCATACCAATTTTTATGGATTTTTAGGTGTTAAATTTTATAAATTTGAGTTTTTTTTTTTTTTTTTTTTTTTTTTTTTTGTTTTTTAGGTTCTTGAGATTTAATAAATATTTGGATATCAAAATCAATAGAATCTTTGAGACTTCAATTTATCTTATTGTATTATAACTCTTTTATAGTTATAAATAATGTTTGTCATTTATTCTATCAGTTTATTGGCATTCTGTGTAGTGATTCCAAGATTCAAGCGAGATTGAGGAATCAAGTATGCTAGTCCTAGTCTTCAACTTTGACTTAAGTTTCTATGAGACTTTGCCATAATTTCTACTTATATTTCAAGTGAATGATGTGTGTATATGATTCATGAAAACTGTTCGAGTTAAAGAGTGACCCAAATCTGGATAGTCACTACAGTTAGGTAGTAGTAGAATTCACATATCAATGTGAGATCTAAGTACAATATCCTTCAATTCTACTTGTTTCCGAGTTTCTAGTAGGTTATAACTTAACTTGTAATTACAAAGTCTAGTATGTGTCATGCCTATACGTGCAACTTAGTTTATTCAAATCTAGAACTGACTTGAATTTTGACGGTTGTCACAATTCCTTCCGTCTCCGTCATCTTGGTTGTTTTGTCGAACTATTGGTGGCTTGGCTTGGCTTGACCAACGATCCCACTGGAGTTCCCTCCATCTGACCACTTATATTTCAATTCGCGCTGTTCAACTGGCATTGTAGGTTCGTCCCTATCCTCTAGTAGTAATTGCCTTGTCTCCTACATTTGATGATATAACATCATCTGGATCATTGCTTGTACCCCGACCATTGTGATTGGCTCAGGTGCGGCTGCTACAATAGGTACTTGCTCAATCAATTGAGGTTGCGACTGTTGATTCCTATTTTCGTTTATGTTTCCACTTTGGGTTATCGCCATCTTGATCTATACACCAAATAGGGTGAATTTTGATCTTTATTTAGGATATACGTTTAAATCATCCTTATCTCTCCAAAACGTTTACATGCTAGTTCTAATATAGTAGTCGTACAATTAGAATACTGAGCACATAAAGTTTCCAAATCTGGTCAGCAATAGACCATGGATCTGAAGAAATGATAGCATATAGCACATAAAAGCATTTTAGGCATCTTTCCTAAAATAATCTAGTGCTTGTGGCTAAAATATATTACACACTCATCTCACAATCATCGCTTAGCATTCTAAGTTTAAGTCTAGAAATCCTAAAATTTCCTAGTTCCCTTAAACTAATGCTCTGATACCAAATATGACATCCCCATTTTGACGACCATAAAAGACCGATTTTGTTTATTCTTCTTTAAAAGTCAATCTAACATTTTAAGGAAAAGTGTTGCGGAATTTGTTCCCAAAAGAAAATATGATAAAGATTTATCAAAGCATTTCAGAAGAAATGCATTTCATTAAAAACCTTGGGATGTCATGTTCGATAAAAATCAAAAGCATAACCAGTACAATATAAGCCTTGCAACGTTTATTCATATCTACAGGACTATACTCCGTAATCCCTCATCCAAACATCACATCTATGCTCGAGTGCCACTACCTGTAACACAAGAAACTAAGTGGGTCAGGCTTGGGCAACTGGTGAGCACATAGAGTTTTCAACCCACAATAAATAAGTTTATTGATTTCAGCAACCAACAATAACCTGATTACTCGTTCCTGTTGTCCTCACTTTACGTCCCTAAACACTTATCATATGCGACCTCGCCTAAGGATCATCATCGGGATGGACACTACTGCTAAGGGGGTTCCTCAACAATAAATGTCCTAAAGGCAACCATGACGGGGATGGAGTACACCGGTGAACACATCGTTCACAAACATCTACAGGTTGCGAGCCTACTAGCATTCCACTGCACCGTCTAGAATAATCTGGCGTCGTCGTCTATACTATGCTAGATGACTGGATCATTGTCAACATTGAGGCCTCTCATCATTTTATCGCACATCGTCTATTTCATATACCCATGTTTTACCCCAACATTTTTGTAGATATAAAATACATATACAGTTTAACTCATTTAAAACTTGTATAAAAATGTTCATCCAACATAGATATCAAGTAAACAGATAATATGCACACATAGCATGTAAGTAATATAAAGTACTTCATATTTATGTGTAAGATCAAAGTGACTATGCACTCACTTGTTACAGTGACGAATCTAAATTCGAGCAGTGCTTCGCTTCTTAACAATATTTTTTTTTCGACAAAACCTAGTATTATTACCAGTAGATTTTAGTCTAATATTTATTGCGACTAATTATTAGTCTAGATTCATCATTAACTCAGAGTCTACTTCATGATCTAGTAAGTAAGGATCAACCAGGTAGGATAGTTGGGAGGCATGACCATTTCGGCATATAACTTTTCTTAAATCCATCAACGAAACCTAACTTGATCATTCTAGACACCTCTCCCATAAGTTGTCTAATCAGTATAACGACTTTGAATCACTTAGAAATCTTATTTATAGGTTCATAATAATGATATTATATTTAAATATAAGCTATATACAAAGTAGGGTAGGCCTATTTCACTTACAGCAGGTTTTACTAAAAAACTGGGCTCCGCTGGAGCAGAGCTTCTGAGCCGAAGAGCTCTTTTTCTCGTAGCCTTCTGGCGCTTCGGGGATTTCCTCAAGAGCTAGTGGGGTTTCCTAGGGCTTGGGGAAGGGGGTGGGGGAGTTAGAGAGTGTGAAGAGAGAGAAAGAAGAGGGTAAAGTTGTGAGGAATTTAGGCACCTTCGCACCTATATTTATATCTAAAATATGGCTCAACTTGTTGAGTCAGGCCTCCAACTCATCGAGTTGGTGCCACATGTCACCATTCTGGTGGAAAAATGTGGGTGGCTTATATTGTGCCACGTCACCCCTTTTGTTGGAGGCCCCATGCCAGCTTCCAAACCCCGTAACTTTCGCATATGAGCTCCATTTTCTATGTTATTTATATTCACACGTAGGTAAAGACAAGATCTACAACTTTTCTTTTGACTCCAGCTGCTAATTCTTGGCCGATTTTAAATTTTACAGTATGAGAAGACTATACTGCTAAATGACTGCATAAAATTCATAACTTCTACATATGGACTCCGTTTTCATCTATATTTTTATCGGTGAGCTCCTATTGATGAGATCTTAAATTCTCATTTAGCTCGCATTGGCCAAAAACCACTCGATCTAAAATTCAAATTCCGGGTTGTGCACTACTATGCCAAATTTTTGAAAAATCATAACTTGCTCATACAAAGTTAGATTTCGACGTTCTTTTTATGCACGTTCTCAGTTAAACATATACTACAAATTTTGTTTAGATCTCTAAGGCTAAAAAGTCCTCCATCGTAAATTCACTGTTTACGTCACACAGTGTCGTGCCAATTTTGTTGCGAAACTTCGACAGGTCATAACTTCTTTGTTCTAAGTTGGATTTCGGTGTTCTTTATATGTTCGGAATCCTTGTCACGGCCACTACAAATTTATTCATCGATATCGGGTTTATCTAAAACTTTAATTTTGACACTTATTTTTTTATCCCTTATTCATTATACCTTTATAAATAAGTGTAAAGCACTTAAATTCACATAATTCACATAATAATCAAATAATTCTTCTTTATTACTTCAAAATAGGTTACAATGGTTGACCTGACTATGACATCACTACACTAATGTTTAGCCCAGAAACACGGGCATTACATAAGTAATAGTCCTAAATTTCCTACTAAGATTCTCCACTTCTTTGGATCCTTAACCTTGACTTTGATTTGATATCACACTTACAATTTGATTAGACTTTTCCTTTTGGCTCATTCTCTCCTCCATGGATCGCCTTCTTTTCTTCTTTAGCCTGGTATGCATTTCATGGTGTGAAGTTGGGATAATTGTCGTAGGACAATCACGTTTAGGCCACATGGACTTGCCTTTAATGGGTTCCACCTTAAAATCATATGTAACCTTCCATGTTTCTAGTAAATGAAGTTTGTGTACCGAAATGTAGAGCTCCTTAACTTTTCCTCATTATCTGTCATCTCACTCCAAGTGGTTATGGCATCCCCAGAAGAGATTCCTGTCATCTCCCACTTCCTACATGTGCATGTCATGTGGTTAATGTCCACAACGTGTTGGTCGTTCCATGATCCATCTACCTAATACTTTCCACCACCATTCCACCTTATAATATACTCAGATGATTGTATCTCATTCGTCTTTAACAATTTGGTTGTAGTAGGTGTGAGAGGACCTTGGCATTTCCTTTGCTCTTTAATTACATTGCAGGTCATCTGCATTAGATATTCCCTTATAAATATGAAAGATGTAATGATTGGCTTGTCCCTTCCCTTTTCCAACTTACCATAAGAACTTGGCACATGTTATTTAGAAGCACATCTAAGATTGGCCTACTTGCGTAATTCACAATTAAAATTAATGGTCAATTAAAAATAGTTGCATATCAAGTAATAAGATGAATGTTATTTACCTATACAATGGCTTCTTGCCCAATGCATTTGTAGTATTTGATTCAACCAATCATGTGCAACCCTGTGGTACTCAGCCAACTCCTTCATAGTAGATTGAAACTCTTGAACTGTGGTTGCTGTTGCACACCTCCAAATAAACTCCTTGTACTCCCTAGCGCTGCACTGCTTCCTCATGTTTTCATGTATGTGTCTTAAATAATACCTGTGCTCTACATTTGGAAATAATTATGCTATAGAAGGTATCACACCTTAAATGTAAATATAAGTATTGAATAGTACATATTAATTATAATATTCTAAAGAACTATGCATAAATAAAGAATTACATTTTGCCTATTAGTGATAACTGTTAAGTTCAAATTTGAACCCATATCCAAATCATCCCCTATACATTCCAAGAACCATTTCCAACTTGCAGTATTTTCAGATTCTAGTATGGAATATGTAAGTGGATAGATACAATTGTTGGAGTCTATGCTTATATCTATCAATATCTGCCTATGATAATGGCCTTTCATAAAGGCACCATCTAGAACAAGAAGGTCCCCCATTCCAAGTTTAATCCCCAACTTCATTGGGCCTAAACATATATAAATTCTCTTAAACTGCGTAGTGGCCAAGCTAAAGTTAGGCTCACTAACAACATCTATTTTAACTGTGGTGGTTGGATTAATGGACTGTAATTCGAGTACATAATTTCTATGAAAGTCACACTACTCTAAGTAATCCCCAACAACAGTCTTTGTAGCCCTTGGCTTAAGCCTAAACATCTTATGCTTTGAAATCACCACTGAGTATGTATGCTGAAAGTCTTACTATAAGGCTCAAATTGGAACCATGGGGTTTGATTGAACTTGTATGCAAGCTCATGTTTTTCTTGATTGCAAGCAAGTGTGCTTCCGACTATATGTTTTCACAAACTAATTCCCATATTTCAAACACCTAGACACATAAAAGTGCCAGAAATAAGTGGTAGATTTTGAATTTGCTGCTTTTTCCTTGCCTTTATTCGCTTTATCTGCCCCACCTAACATATTGGACCAACTTGCAACACTTTTCCCACCATCCACATGTGGGCCACTGTCATTGGTACTTTGCACATCTCCTTTGCAATATGCCCTTAGTCTTGTTGCATCATTCTTTTCAAAAGCAAGATTTCTCCTTATTTCAAGTGCATGCTCATCGACTTTATTCTTAAGATTTTTCTTTGACTTCCACATATGTCCTACATAAAAACTAGTTTTAAGCACCTTACCATGTGAACAAACTTTCTCCTTACCCAACTGTTTTAATAGAACCTTCCTGTTTCTTTTTAGTATTAGAGTCTTCTCCTAATGACTCCCATTCATCATAATCAATTACCTTAAGGTATTCATGCTCATCTGTTTCTTATTTATCTTTTACCTCATTATTAAACCCAAACCCTGCATACTCTACATCTTCATCAATGTTCATTCTAAAGTCACTTGTGTCAACATCAATGTCATCAACTTCATTGTCTACATCTACTATAGGATCACTATAATAATAATCATCATTATCACTATAATCATATTCACCCTCTTCTGAGTTTAACTCATCTGGTTGATCATCAAATAAAGCCCCATTATCTTGATCAATGTCTTGATATTCATTATCACAGTGGATTGTTATTGGACGTGTCGTCTTGTTTTCATTATCGTGCAACCCATCAAATGGATCAAAGTCTTCATTTTTTGGTATGTGCATACTAATCCCTTCTACACCTTCATTCAACCTTTCAAATACATCCATTTGAACATAACATGTTGTATCGAGGTCATGTTCTTTTTGTACTTCATTGTCTTGATTACCACTTGTTTATGTCTCCATGTATAACCTCTTAGAACATGGCCTAGTACCGTATCTTGGCTTCTAATTTATTCTTTTCATTATTTCTGGTGAAAGTTATTTTGATTCATCTCCATAAAATTACAAGTGGTAACAATGAAATACAAGTTTCATCTTGGGTCCATCAACTATTTTTTGTTTTCCTTGTTTTGTTTCAATTCCCACTTCATCTTCTTCAATTAGCTCCACAATAACAACACCATTACTCTTATTTGGTAACATGAAATATGTAACCAAGTGGGTTGTGCCATGCTCAGTATATACTTAGATCACCTTGTTAGCTTCTATGTATTTAGCTAGGTTACACACATCTTGATCGTTGCCTATTGCTTTAAGGCCAAAAATCAAGTCTTCGTTGGGAATCCTAAAGTGATAATATGTTACTAGGGGATCCACATATCCTAGTTGTAGCATCATATCATCGAGTTCATGCATTGACAAATCATCTATATCAACTAAATCAATATACGTAATTTTTCCCTATACATATCTTATATTTGGAAAATATGTGAACTTCCCACTATGGCAAAGTTCAGTCGTGAACAAATGGGGATGATTAGCTATCCCAATCAACAAAAAAGTACAAAATGTAGTTAGGATATTGTGTGAAATTTCAAAAAATAGGGTAACACTTACCATACAAATCCAATGCATCTAACCCCATTGTCATAGGATGTATCATCCACAGTGAGTGCACCATTTTTTTTTCCTTTATCCTATCGGAATAGAGTCAACTTAGGAAAGGATTTAAGGTGGAAATCATTGATTTAGAGTTAGAACATTTATGGAATTTGAACGAGGAAGAAGGTCGAGTGTCTAGTGTTCTTGGGCGTCGTTATATTCACGATAATAGATGATCATTCCCCCATAAATGAAAAAACAAAATACCCTCATGTGTAGGGCACGTGCGGAAGAAAACAGAATGCCTCTAACTGTAGTTCGATGCACGGACCAAATCCACAACCGATGTTGGATCTATATGCCCAAGAATCATTTTGGAGTGATATTGCTAATAATATATGATCCTATAGGGTCACACCTTTATCAAGTTGTCACATTTTGTATATTTATTATTAATATGATTATTAATAAATATTATCAATTTTTGTATTTTAGTTAGGGAATAATTATTGTTTTGTGAAAATAATAATTATAAGAGAGTATTACTAGTTATTATTTCATATGCTATGAATTAATAAGTCATGCACGACATTTTGGACTAGTTGGATTCTTTTTTCTTTTACTTAAACACAAAGTTTATATTTTATAAACTTGGAGTTTATAAAAAATAAAGAATCTTACTTTTTTAAAAGACATAATGATGGTGTGGAAGGTTGCTTTTTCAACCTTCTACCTTTTATCTCCCATGCTTCTAAAGGCTACCATTACTTTAGATTATTTTAATGGTTATGCCTTAGTTTTCAAGGGTTATATAAGAGATGCATAGGGCTTGTGTTTTCGCAAGAGTGAAGCTCTTCTTCTTCCTCTCTTTTCTCTCTAGAACCGTGGGTTCTTCGTCTCTTCTTTCTCTCTCTCTCTATCTCTCTCTCTCTCTCTCTCTCTCTCTCTCTCTCTTTTGAATTTAGTTTTTTTTTTGTTTATAAGACCTCTTGAGTTATTCCCTTTAGTGCTTAATTGAGTTAAGCAATGAAAGGCTTTAGACACTAAAGAATACAATAAGGAAAAAGCATTCCAAGTATGTAAAAACCAGTTATTTCAAGTCAATAAAAGTCAAACCAGTCAATAAAAGTCAAACACGTTAAATTATAAATCAAATAATTAAATAGATAAAGATTTAATTTATATAATTAGTGATTTATACCACACATAAATGGTTTTGGTATTTGGAATCAAATTCCAAACAAAAAACCAAAAATACATTTGTAAAAATTTTGGACCAAAAACACAAATGGGAATCAAAAAGAAAACTTAAATCATGCGAGAGTGGTCCCACCCTTTGAACCAAAAACCCTTGCGAGACTGAGAACATAGACAGAAATCAGGGAATTTTGGTAGGATTAGGTCCGAAAACACTTCCCTTTTCGATTGGACTTTTGAACCGAAAACAAGGAGTTCGGTTGAAGAGATAAGCTGAAATCTCACTTTTTGTCGGTGGAAGACTATCCATGAAGATAAATTACACATTTCAATGCAAACACGTCATCCTTACACTCCTTTTTAATGCTTTAGGACCAAAAACTCACTTCATTTCTCTTAATTCCACTACGAAAATTCATCATTTTTTTCTCAAAACTCTTCCGTAAACACCATATAATCATATGTTTTGCCCATTTTATCTTCAAATCTTCATATTTCATCCAAGAACACCAAGATCACATGCATATCTTCAAGGATACCCAAGAACAACTTCAAACATATCTAAGGACTTTTGCAAGTATTTATACATAAACTAGTGTTATTTAACAGTTAAATTGATTATTTTACTAATTTAAATACAATATCATGTATAAATACTATTAGGATATCGAGTAATTCACATATTATAACATGAAGAACGTCACTACCACATCGTACACATTCAAGAACACACGCTCGAGGTGAGTTCATACACCTATGTTTTCATGATTTTTATATGTTATGGGGGGGGGGGGGGGGAGAATACAAGTAAAACATAGGATAAGTTGTGTTAATATACAAAGCTTTACATTTATATTTTTATTAAATATAAATAGACATATGGGTATAAATTTTATATAGTAAAACTTAACCCTTCTGTAACATGTCAAGAAAAAAGGGTATAATTATATAAACGAACATATATAATTATTATATTTCAACTCATTATCATGAAAATTTTGATAATAATATACAAAGGTTACACGATTACGATGATACAATTCTATAAACTATCATAAAGTATAGTTTATGGAACATACATACTATTTTTCCTAAGTAACATCATAAGTCCTGTATTATAACCAGAGTCTCCTGGAGGGAGAGGATGGCAATTGTGTATATATATCTATACAGTAGTGATAATCCCGCACCTAAGCTGCTTCCAATAGCTAGGCCGAAAAGTCTAGGGTGACAAATTTCATAACATTCCAACACCTAAAGAATGTCGTAACAAGCCAACAGTCACTAAGTATGGTTATAATAACTCACAATTTGGTATTAATAATACGTTTGGTTTACAAATGCAAACATATCTTCACTGGTTTTATTTAACGAAAAAATACACGAATTACAAGAAACAATACTGTTTACACTGGGAAACGTACTTATAAAAGGTTTTATATAGATACAATTACAAAACATTTTCGCAGTACAATACAACTTATATTTATGGAAACATACATTTCCATGGTTTTATATATGTATAAAACTAAAGGTTACTATTTTAAGTATGTAAAACACTTGTAAATCTCAATCTTGGAACATTTAAGACTACATTTCATTTTAAAGAAAGTATTGGATTTTCTAGAAGAAAACACAATCATTTTCAAGGAACAAATACTACATTACATATAATAGAAAATATTGGATTTTCAGACATCTCACTCATACACTTTACATGGAAAAACAACAATTTCTCTTACAAAAGCTTATGAACTCACCAACTTTAATGTTGACACTCTTTTAAAAACTACTTATATTCTCACGGAACTAATAAGATAGGTAACAACAGGCTTTTGAAGATGAGACATTAAATCATCAGTCAAGTATTAGATCATCATATTGTAATTGATATTTGAAACATGTAATGCATACAAACCATGTAACTTTATCAACTGTATTTATTATGGTTGTGTTTACTTTGATCTCTATTATACAATTGTTATGATACTGTAGATGATGTCATCCGCCCCCAGACGTTTCCACCGTTTCATCGGTTCAGAGGTGTGACAGAATGGTATCAGAGCATTGTTTATAGTGAACTAAGTACATCAAACGACTTAAGATATACCACTATAAACATAATGGGGCTAAAACACTCTGAGCAAGAAGCACACTTTTAAAATATAAGAATATTTTTTATAAAACAATACACACATTCATACATATCAGAAACAATATCATGGTAAGAATAATATAAAAGTATTTAGATAAGTTAGACACTGTAGTTAAGCCTGGATAGTTATGTAATCATATATGGGATAAAATATAGCATGATCAACTATATTTACTCAAGATATGACTAACATGTGTTTGGGAATGATTGTGGTGAACAACAAGTCTAAACTTACCAACACTCCATACAAGGAAACTCCCGAACAAATCATAAAGTTTAAAAATACTATAGGAGTAATTTATGATACTACAGAACTATACAATTAGGCTCTTTATGTGTCTTTCATACTATTATTTTGTACCATTGACATAAACAGGCTTGTAATTAAGATGTTCTAATTCAATAACATCTTTAAACCTTATGGTAGAAAAATGCCACCAAAGGAGTCATACCGGAACAAAAACAACACCCCAACAACTGCACCATCGCCACAACCTCCACAGTATGACCCTGCTATTTTCTAGGAAGCAGTAACAGCCGACGTAGCAGCAGCCATGACACAAATCAATGCAAGCGGTGCTAGTTGGGCAGGTAGTGGTGCTAACAATTTTAACCACAGAGAAAGCCACAAACATCCAAGAGAGTGTTCTTATAAGGACTTCACGAATGCTAAACCAAAGTCCTTGATGGCACTGGAGGTTTCATTACTCTAACACACTCGTTCGAAAAGACATAATCAGTGTTTTAAATCTGTGCGTGCCCTGAGGCTAGCAAGTTCAAATTTGCAGCTTGCACTTTTTATGATAGGGACCTTACCTGGTGGAATGGCTATGTCAAATCATTGACTCTCCCAGTAACCAATGTCATGAGCTGGGAAGACTTCAAGGTCCTCATACTAGCAAGAGCTCTGGAACCTAACGATGAAGGACTTTGATATCACAACTTATACTGCCAAATTTAGCAATGTAGTAGTGCTAGATACCTGGATCGTTACCCCGAAAAGAAACAAAATGGAATGGTACATCTGGGGTCTATCTCCTCATATTCAAAGAAATGTGATAGCTACGAACCCACTTACTTTTGACAGTGCCAAGCGTTTGGCACAAATACTGGTGGATCATGGAGTCGGCCAAGGCTTTATGACAGCTCCGACCGAGCAAACTAAAGGAAGTGATAACAAAAATAAATTATGGAAAAAGAGAAAAGGGCAGTCAACACAGGAACCTACCATGAAATAACATGCAGTGGCAATCCATGCTGCTACTATTCCCGCTGCTCCAGCACCAGCGAAACCATATGAATGCACTATCCCAAAATGCAGTATATGTAACTTCCATCACACCAGAGACTGCCGAGAAACGAGCTGCAAACATTGCAACAAGAAGGGGCACCCTGCCCGATTTTGTAGAACACCGACACAGCAAAACACTCAAACCACTAATGTCAGAGTGTGCCAAGTTTGCTAAGGATGTGGTGAAACTAGGCACTTCAAGAGGGATTGCCCAAAAGCAAGGAATACCGGAGGTGTGGGTAGAGTTCTAACAATGGGGAAAGAGGAGGCAGTGAATGATCCTACTATGGTTACCGGTACATTCCTTATCGATAATTCTCATGCATGCATACTTTTCGATAGTGGTGCAGAGAAAAGTTTCATGAGCCATAAATTCAAACACTTAAACAAAATACTCAATCACTAAAAGACAGCTTGACCATAGAAATGGCAAATGGAAAGATAGAGAACACGAACGATATATACATAGGATGTACCCTCACTCTAAACAACTACTCTATCAAATTGACCTGATGCCGGTCACAATAAAAAGTGTGACAACCCGTAATTTATTCGATCACTATAAATCGTTCCAGTTAAATAAAACCGTTCGTATTCAAATTTTTCCCGTTAACCTTAGAGTTAAATTACATTAATCGTGACTTTTAATTCGATTTAATAAGTTTTGGTATGAGTTAAAAGCATTAAAAAAATTTCCATATTTATTTGGAAACTTATTAGTTTCATCTAAGTCGTTATTATAGAAATTTATCGGGTACGACCAAAAGCATCGTCTAACGGCAGTCTCGGGTAGAATTCCACCGGGCCATAAACTCAACCCCTATATAAGGGATTGAGTGACATCATTTTGAAGCTTTTTATCTCTCTCTCTAAACACTTTCTCTCACCACTCTCTCTTTCTATAATTCGAAATTGATCCAAAAACCCCATTAAAAGCCTCAATTTGGTAAGTACTTCATCCTAGCTTATTGTTTAACTTGATTGGCTTGCAAATTCATGTTTGAAACTTCCAAAAACACCCAAGAACAAGTTTTTATGGTCTAGGGACCCTCCTAAAATGGTGAACACCCCTTGAGAGGGTTTTGAAGCCCCAAAACCCCTCCAAACCCATTATAGTGCTTAGATATGGCTTACAAACTTGCATGCATGAGCTTAGGACCCCAAATTCGTGCCATTTGAGTATTGTACATGAGTTTATGGTCCAAGAACATGCTTGGACAGTAAACCCACATTCATGGACCATAGACTCCTTTTAAAGTGTCAAAAATGCCCCTAAACACCTACAAATGCTTCCATGAGAGTGTAGAATCGTATAATCCTTCATGTGATGCACCAAAGCATATGTAAATGGATCAAAATTGAGTTTATGGTCCAACAACATTCTTAGACCATAAACTCATCTCCTTAGACCATAAACTCTTCAAATGGGTGTTAAAGTGCCTTTAACACCTTGTATGGCTTGCAATTGAACCTAGAATCTTGTATGCTTAACCTTCAACCACTAAAATGCATGATTCATGGATAAACATGAGTTTAAGGTAGTAAACTCATGTGTTTAAGGTAGTAAACACCCCAAGAACATCTTCATAAACCGTAAACTCCTTTTCTAAGGCCCTTTCAAGTCCCGATCACTTCCTAAGCCATAGAATCAACCCTAGAACCTTCCTTTGTTCATTGTAAGACCATTTAGCATCCAAGAACAC
Organism: Lactuca saligna; assembly: GCF_052625555.1. Lineage (NCBI taxonomy): Eukaryota > Viridiplantae > Streptophyta > Magnoliopsida > Asterales > Asteraceae > Lactuca > Lactuca saligna. Next base: position 149,378,981 of record NC_136419.1, on the reverse strand, counting down.
ACCACCCATGCGTTTACGGCCGTAAACTCATGGGAATATGGTCATAGGACTGTAAACTCCCCTAAGGACTTACTTTTGAAGAGTAAACTCTTTATCTAGCCCCTACACACCCTAAGATGCTAGCCGGGCCACTCCTAACACTTAATTAAAGTGTTTTCGTGTCTTGGAGTGTATAAGATTATCTCCTTAGTGATTTATAGTCTAATTAGATACATTTGTATATCATTTCATATTACACAGGAACCTCGCACGTTTTCAAGCCTCGATCCGACGTTTAGCATCCTAGTCGACACATTCCTCATCCGGTGAGTTCATACCCCTACTCTTTTTCAATGTTTTTCACTGTTTTCAGGGGGAGGGGGGAGTACAAGCAAAGTAAAAGGAATACTTGTACTTAAAACATATTTTTTATGTGTTATGTTTCATATTACATATGCTTTTTACACTGAAAATCATAACAGATAACTGTTTGAACTTGCAGATCATATTATCGTAGTATTTGTGAAAAATGTTATAAATTGTTGTACATTATATTTTTCAAAAATGGTTTTCCACATTATAATAGTTTAAAACATAATCGTTAACTTCAAACATGAAACTTAGTATATTCTTTTGTCCTCGATAACACTCAACAGAGATGCACGAGTGGAGGATCGTCTTTGTAGATAGAACTTAAACAAGATATTCTGCATTATTACTTGTAGATTTGTTATTCCTATATATTGGAGACACATCCTCAGAGAACACTCCACAGAGATACGCGAGTGGAATACTGCCACTGTAACCAGAATCTCATAGATAGGGAGCGTAACTTGAGTGTATAGATCTATACGGGGCTGACTACCCCGCACCTGGCTGCTAGCTACAGCCGAACCAAAAGGTTCAAGGGTGACAAAAGTCATAAAGTGTGATGGACTACTTATTGCCATATTTAGTCTATCGTATGGTTATGGAACTCACAATTTGGATAACAGAGATTTACTTATTAGTAATAATGGATATAGTAAATTAATAACCTTAAGAATTAGTTTACTATGTTGATAGTTTTATATACGTGGTAAAACTAGTATACACTTCACAAGGATAATCAGGTTTTCAGTATACATCTTTTATTACATTTTGGGTTGGTAAACTAACACACACTTCACAAGGACAATTAGGTTTTCAGTATACATCTTTTACATTACATTTCGGATTGGTAACCAACTTTTAGGAAAATATAGGATTTTCCTGGGGTAATAACTATTCATAACCAGAATTGTGTAACATAACGGAAAACTAAACATTACTTTTAAGAAAATATGGGATTTTCTTGGATAACCACTTTTTCAGAAAACAAAAGGAATCTTGTTCATTTTCATAAAACAAACCGCTTATGAACTCACCAGCTTTATGCTGATTTTTAAAATGCTTGTATTCTCAGGTTCTCCTTAGACAGGTATCCTGTGTTCTTTTGTAGAAGACGGAGCGTATGGAAGTCACGTCTTTCTTTTGTTTAAACTTATGTATCTATGAAACTTGTATTACTTTTGTTTCAAACTAATGTAATGAAATCTATGTAATATAATGTTTTGTGTTTACTTCTCTTACAAATCAATGCAAATCAATGCAAGCGGTGCTAGTTGGGTAGCAGCAACAGCCGATGTAGCAGCAGCCATGACACAAATCAATGCAAGCAGTGCTAGTTGGGCGGGTAGTGGTGCTAAAAATTTTAACCACAGAGAAAGCCACAAACATCCAAGAGAGTGTTGTTATAAAGGCTTCACGAATGCTAAACCAAAGTCCTTGATGGCACTGGAGGTGTCATTACTCTAACACGCTCGTTCGAAATGACAGAATCAGTGTTTGAAATCTGTGTGTGCATTGAGGCTAGCAAGTTTAAATTTGCAGCTTGCACTTTTTATGATAGGGATCTTACCTGGTGGAATGGCTATGTCAAATCGTTGACTCTCCCAGTAGCTAATGTCATGAGCTGGGAAGACTTCAAGGTCCTCATACTAGCAAGAGCTCTAGAACCTGACGATGAAGGACTCTGATATCACAACTTATACTGCAAAATTTAGCAATATAGTAGTGCTAGATACCCGGATGGTTACCCCGAAAAGAAAGAAAATGGAATGGTACATTTGGGGTCTATCTCCTCATATTCAAAGAAACGTGATAGCTACGAACCCACTTAATTTTGACATTGCCAAGCGTTTGGCACAAACATTGGTGGATCATGTAGTCGGCCAAGCTTTATGACAGCTCCGACCGAGCAAACTAAATGAAGTGATAACAAAAATAAATTATGGAAAAAGAGAAAAGGGTAGTCAACACAGGAACCTGCCATGAAATAACATGCAGTGGCAGTCCATGCTGCTACTATTCCCGCTGCTCCAGCACCAGCGAAACCATATGAATGCACTCTCCCAAAATGCAGTATATGTAACTTCCATCACACCATAGACTGCCGAGAAACGAGCTGCAAACATTGCAACAAGAAGGGGCACCCTGCCCGATTTTGTAGAACACCAACACAGCTAAACACTCAAACCACTAATGTCGGAGTGTGCCAAGCTTGCTAAGGATGTGGTGAAACTAGGCACTTCAAGAGGGATTGCCCAAAAGCAAGGAATATCGGAGGTGTGGGTAGAGTTCTAACAATGGGGAAAGAGGAGGAAGTGAACGATCCTACTATGGCTACCGGTACGTTCCTTGTCGATAATTCTCATGCATGCATACTTTTCGATAGTGGTGCAGAGAAAAGTTTCATGAGCCATAAATTCAAACACTTAAACAAATACTCAATCACTAAAAGACAGCTTGACCATAGAAATGGAAAATGGAAAGATAGAGAACACGAACGATATATACATATGATGTACCCTCACTCTAAACAACTACTCTTTCAAATTGACCTGATGCCGGTCACAATAAAAAGTGTGACAACCCGTAATTTATTCGATCACTATAAATCGTACCCGTTAAATAAAACCGTTCGTAATCAAAATTTTCCCGTTAACCTTAGAGTTAAATTAAATTAATCGTGACTTTTAATTCGATTTCATAAGTGTCGGGATGAGTTAAAAGCATTAAAATATTTTCCATATTTATTTGGAAAATTATTAGTTCCATCTAAGTCGTTATTATAGAAATTTATCGGGTACGACCAAAAGCACCGTGTAACGGTAGTATCGGGTACAATTACACCGGGCCATAAACTCAACCCTTATACAAGGGATTCAGTGACATCATTTTGAAGCTTTTTCTCTCTCTCTCTAAACACTTTCTCTCACTACTCTCTCTCTTTAGAATTCGAAATTGATCCAAAAACCCCATTTTCAAGCCTCAATTTGGTAAGTACTTCATCCTAGCTTGTTGTTTAACTTGATTGGCTTGCAAATTCATGTTTGAAACTTCCAAAAACACCCAAGAATAAGTGTTTATGGTCTAGGGACCATCCCAAAAAGGAGAACATCCCCTGAGAGGGTTTTGAAGCCCCAAAACCCCTCCAAACCAATTATAGTGCTTAGATATGGCTTACAAACTTGCATGCATGAGCTTAGGACCCCAAATTCGTGCCATTTGAGTATTGGAAATGAGTTTACGGTCCAAGAACATGCTTGGACCGTAAACCCACATTCATGGACCATAGACTCCTTTTAAAGTGTCAAAAATGCCCTAAACACCTCCAAATGCTTCCATGATACTTCCATGAGAGTGTAGAACCTTATAATCCTTCATGTGATGCACCAAAGCATATGTAAATGGATCAAAATTGAGTCTATGGTCCAAGAACATTATTAGACCATAAAATCATCTCCTTAGACCATAAATTCTTCAAATGGGTGTTAAAGTGCCTTTAATACCTTGTATGGCTTGGAATTGAACCCAGAACCTTGTATGCTTAACCTTCAACCACTAAAATGTATGATTCATGGATAAACATGAGTTTAAGGTAGTAAACTCATGTGTTTAAGGTACTAAACTCCCCAAGAACATCTTCATAAACCGTAAACTCCTTTTCTAAGGCCCTCTCAAGTCCCGATCACTTCCTAAGCCATAGAATCAACCCTAGAACCTTACTTTTTGCATTGTAAGACCATTTAGTATCCAAGAACACACCACCCATGCGTTTACGGCCGTAAACTCATGGGAATATGGTCATAGGACTGTAAACTCCCCTAAGGACTTACTTTTGAAGAGTAAACTCTTTATCTAGGCCCTACACACCCTTAGATGCTAGCCGGACCACTCCTAACACTTAATTAAAGTGTTTTCGTGTCTTGGAGTGTATAAGCTTATCTAATTAGTGATTTATAGTTTAATTAGATACATTTTTATATCATTTCATATTACATAGGAACCTCGCATGTTTTCAAGCCACGATCCGACGTTTAGCATCCTAGTCGACACATTCCTCATCCGGTGAGTTCATACCCCTACTCTTTTTCAATGTTTTTCACTGTTTTTAGGGGGGGGGGGGGGAATACAAGCAAAGTGCAAGGAATACTTGTACTTAAAACTTATTTTTTATGTGTTATGTTTCATATTACATATGCTTTTTACACTGACAATCATAACAGATAACCGTTTGAACTTGCATATCACATTATCGTAGTATTTGTGAAAAATGTTATAAATTGTTGTACATTATATTTTTCAAAAATGGTTTTCCAAATTATAATGTTTAAAAACATAATCGTTGAACTTCGAACATGAAACTTAGTATATTTTTTGTCCTCGATAACACTCCACAGAGATGCACGAGTGGAGGATCGTCTTTGTAGATAGAACTTAAACAAGATATTCTGCATTATTACTTGTAGATTTGTTATTCCTATATATTGGAGACATGTCCTCAGAGAACTCTCCACAGAGATACGCGAGTGGAATACTGCCATTGTAACCAGAATCTCTTAGATAGGGAGCGTGACTTCAGTGTATAGATCTATACGGGGCTGACTACCCCGCACCTGGCTGCTAGCTACAGCCGAACCAAAAGGTTCAAGGGTGACGAAAGTCATAAAGTGTGATGGACTACTTATTGCCTTATTTAGTCTATCATATGGTTATGGAACTCACAATTTGGATAACAGAGATTTACTTATTAGTAATAATGGATATAGTAAATTAATAACCTTAAGAATTAGTTTACCATGTTAATAGTTTTATATACGTGCTAAAACTAATATACACTTCACAAGGATAATCAGGTTTTCAGTATACATCTTTTATTACATTTTGGGTTGGTAAACTAACACACACTTCACAAGGACAATTAGGTTTTCAGTATACATCTTTTACATTACATTGGGGATTGGTAACCAACTTTTAGGAAAATATAGGATTTTCCTGGGGTAATAACTATTCATAACCAGAATTGTGTAACATAACGGAAAACTAAACATTACTTTTAAGAAAATATGGGATTTTCTTGGATAACCACTTTTTCAGAAAACAAAAGGAATCTTGTTCATTTTCATAAAACAAACCGCTTATGAACTCACCAGCTTTATGCTGATTTTTAAAATGCTTGTATTCTCAGGTTCTCCTTAGACAGGTATCCTGTGTTCTTTTGTAGAAGACGGAGCGTATGGAAGTCATGTCTTTCTTTTGTTTAAACTTATGTATCTATGAAACTTGTATTACTTTACTTTCAAACTGATATAATGAAATCTATGTAATATAATGTTTTGTGTTTACTTCGCCTACTATGTACATTGGTTATGATATTCACATGAAGTCACCTCCGCCCCGGAACATTTCCGCCCTGGGTTTCGGGGTGTGACAGATTGGTATCAGAGCCCTTGTTTATAGTGGATTGAGTATACCAAACCTTACATGGTATAAGACTATAAACAATAAGGGGCCTAAGTGCTCTGAACTAAAAGTATACTCTAAAATATAAGTATTTTAAAAAACATACATGTATACCTAACCGCCGAGATCCGTAACTACAAGTGGAAGAAAACATAAGTAAATGGGTGTTGTGTGATGCGGTTAAACCTGGATAGTTATGCAGTCGTGTTTAGGGTCAATATAGCCTGATCAACTATATTCATTCGAGACACGGCCAACATGTGCCTGGGAGTGACTGTGGTGTTCAGCATGCCTAAAACTTACCTAAATACCCCAAACAACGAGTCGTCATCGCAGCGAATCATGAAATACTATGGGAGTATTTCTAGATCCAACTTTGTTGTAGAAAATTCTCATTCAAGCGTTGCCCCTCGATCATTCCTTTAGCGATAGTTTATCTGCCTTGATAATTCATTCCTACTTTATCGCTTAATGGAATTATACGTCTGTCATAAAGAGATATCCCTTGTTTCTTATCTCTTAATTTAATGCAGAGGACTTACCATCCTCTTTTTCCTAATTATTTTAGATCGAAATGTCTCGAAAGAAAGGACCCAGCTCAAGGAACAACAACTCTCCACCGCCACACTCTTTTCCATTCGACTTCGTCTTGTTTCAAACGGCTGTTAATACTGCAGTGACGGCCACAGTGACATATTTGAACCCTAGCAGTTCCAGTGGACCCGGAAGTAACGATTACCCCCAAAACCATGGAAATGCTCAAGAGCATCAAAATGAAGGTGATAAGAGTAATAAGGTTATTTGGAAAAAGCGAAAGGGTTAGAGTTCCCAAGGACCCTCCAAGAGGCATGAAACTGTGGCAGTTCAAATTGCCACTACTCCTGTTGTTGTGTCTACAGTTCAAGCGCCTACAACTAGGTATGCGGGTAACCTCCCTTGGTGTGACAAGTGTAGCTACCATCATTATAATCCAGGACCATGTCACGAAAGACTCTGCAACAACTGTGGCAAGAAGGGCCACCTTACTCGGAACTGTAGAAAACCAGCTCGACTAACCAATCAAGCTTCTGAATCATGTACCGATCAGGCCTGCTATAAGTGCAGTGAAATCAGGCATTTCAACCGAAACTGCCCAAAAGCAACAACCACCAGCAACGTCAACAACGCCGAGATGGTTTTAGCTAGGAAGCAAGAGGAGGCAGCCGCTGATCCCACCATCGTCGCGGGTACATTTCTTCTCGACAATTCCTATGCTCGTATCCTTTTCGAATTTAGTGTCATGAAAGTTTTATTAGTCATTCATTCAAATATCATTGTAAACATAGCCCTCGTCTAATAACCGAAACATTTACCGTCAATATGGTTACTGGTGAGAATGAGTGCACTAACGACTTATCCCCAAGCTGTATCCTTACCTTGAGTAATCATTCTTTCCTCATTAACCTGGTGTCATTTTCAATAAAGAGCTTTAATGTTATCTTTGGCATGTATCAATTGAGTCCTGATCATACTGATACACTTTGTTATGAAAAAGCTATTCATCTCAATCTCCCCTCTCACCGGACCCTCATGATATATGGTGTCAAGCTTGGCTCAAATCTTCGCATCATTCCCTGCATCGAAGCTCGAAAGTTGTTGCTTAAGAGTTATAATATATTGCTTATGAATAGATAACAACAAGGTTTTCATGTGGATTGTAAGGATAAGTTTTTCCGCAAAGTTTTAAAAAAAAGAAAAAAAAGGGGTTTTAATTTTATTTATTTTAAAAATATCCTTACAATGGCATATGTGGAAAATTGTTGCTTATATGTTTCCAGTAATAGCAATATTGGAAAGTGGATTTGATTCTTTCATTTGTGGTAGTGTCTGAATTTACCAAATGAAGAAAAGTTTTTCATCACCCAAGTTCCAATTGGACAGAAACTTGGAATCATACAAGTTGTATTGTATGATGAATGAGAATTTTCGTCTTTGAAAATTAAGACTAATTCTTTGATCACATGTATATGTGAGTCAATTGAAGGACTGAGGAATTAGGTACACTGGATGTGCACTGGTCAAGGTCCACCACAAAGATTGATTTGTCATGATTTACTAAAGATTAGTAAATATGATTATACTTATAAGGTTAAGTATAATACTATAACATTGGAAAAGATTCAATGTATGAAAAAACAAATGAGAAGAATCAAATTAGGTAGAAAGATAAAAGTTTCTCAAATCTGAAAAGATGGGAGAGTACTTTAGTATCATATTTCATGATCATCTTAATGATTATGAAACCATATCACAAATTCATACTCTAAGGACGTCTTAGTGCATTGTTATGGCTAAGAAGAGAGGTCATGAATTGTTGGATTAGTTAAAATCAAGAAGATGAGTCATACTTCATTCCAAAACAATTCTTAGAGTCTTACACCAAGATTGTAACCTTGAGTGACATAAAGGAAGATTTATTAACACTAGTCAAATGTAAGAGTAAAATGTTTTCTACTCTTGTACATTTGAGATTGGTAAGTTGTGATGTCTTGGATGAGACAAAGACCAACTAAGACCAATTGTGTGAAGTGTTAGTCTTGATAGGAATCCGCACTATTCCTTGAATATTTGTTTTGTCAAGGAATGGTTCTTGACTAGTAAACTTATATGTCAAGGGGACAGTGGGAGCCTTAAAGATCCTGAAAGAGTTTCAAGATTTAATCAAGAGTAAAACCTGTAATTTATCACTAGCATACGACTTAAGGTTTGCAACCTATCGTGTTGACATAATTCTTGTTTCTGTACCTACTTCAAATAAGTTGAATTTGCATGTGAGTTATCAGAGTTCAACATGGAAGCATTGGTGGGCCTTGTGCTACCAAGGTGACAAGAACCTAAGATTGAACAAGGTTAATCCGTGTAAGGCTGAATTAGTCACTAACCTTATCTTGTGATTATGGTTTTGACAAATTCACATGGATAGGAACTCATACACCATAAAATCTAAGTGTCATAAGGTTTCTCTCCGATTCATGAAAATGATGGTGAGGAAACGCTTTCACTAAGTAGATTTTACGTAGATATCAATTGTGTTATTTTCATTTTCAAAAGTCGTTAGTGGAGTGCGTGTGGTTCATCGGCACACTAACATGGACTTGTGAGAAATGACAACGGTCTAAACAATTAAGACTATGATTACGGCATCCCTTTTCATCGTTCTGGAAATTGTTTAGACACACATGTGAGCTATCTAAGAAAGGGTGTATGAATCTAAATTACAGAAGTCCAGCAGATTTCTGGAGATATGTCAGAGCTAGTGGGAGCATAAGTGTTATGCTATTAATCATCATGTTAGTGGGAGCATGATAATTATTATTAGTATTGCAAGCTAGCAATGTTAATTATAGAAAACAAAGTTTCAATTCGTGAAGTTGCAGGGGTTGAAAAGTTGTTTTGCTATAATTAAGAGACAGGAAATTATACTTCATTTCACTTCTAAAGCATAGATTGAGATTTTAATCATCTTTAGTCAAGGACATATATATGAATTTTATGTCTGAATGGTTCGACTTAAGGAAATTCTATATATATTGCGTTCTCAAAATTCAATTATGACTACGGCATCCCTCTTCATAGAATTTTATGTCTGAATGATTCGACTTAAGGAAATTCTATATATATTGTGTTTTCAAAATTTGATTATGATTACGGCATCCTTCTTCATAGTTAAATTTTGAAAGCATGGAAAATAAAAAATATTGTAGCAAAAGACTTGTCTAGTATCATGTCTTTATGTCAAACATCATGAATTGTGTCCCATATGCTTCGGATATAGGATCGATTGCATGTGCTATAATATTCATCTTTTCTAAATTTTCCAAATGCTTAAGGCATTGAGAAGGGAAAAGTCTAGAACTGGATATGACTAAAGTGATTAAGCAATTGTCGAGGACAATCTGAGGTTTGCCAAAGATTGGTTGCTCAAGGATATTTGGAAGTATAGTGTTAATTTTGGCAGGACCATATTGACATTTTCTGAAAAGAGGTAACTCTTGTTCAGAAGTGATAGTCAAAATGGGACTATGGAAATGTATCCATAGGAGGAAGTTATTCAATCTATGTAAGATTAGAAAACCTTAATGCAAGAAGGATGTTCAAAGCAATGTACTTTGAATATGCGACTTCCGTTCCATAAAGGTTGACCTTCTTTGGAATACTCTGTGATGACTGGTGACAAGGTTTTGGTGACTTTGTGCATAATCATTACAAGAGGAACATTGCATAAAAGTTTAAAATCTAACAGATTTTTTTTGGTAAATGATAGGAATCGAGGATTCTCACATTTACAATAAGGATTTGGGATTGTGAAATGAGTATCAATGGAATCATGTTCACTTGATCTACATCACAATGTAAGGATCATAGACAAACATAGTGTGCATACTTGGGGTATGGCATAACTATTGTTTAGAAAACAAAGTGTACATGCTAAGAGCATGGGACGACTATTGTTTTTATTCAAGTCTTAAGTTGATTATTTGAAACATTGAATAATGTGTAATAAATATGGTGATAAATAAAAGGTGGTTTTATTTATATTCAAAAGGGTTCTGAGACCATATTGGATTCGATTATTATTGTGTTTCACTTTGCATGTTTTGACTTCCAAAATAGCTAGGTTATTCTTTTCGAATGACTAAGTTATTTAAACACTCCACAGTCGTTCATATGTTGGAAGTAGGTATGAATCAAGACTGTCATGAATCAGGTTTGTAGATGGCTAAATGGGTTTAGTCATAGCAATGGTTGCTACAACATTCATGAGTGCTCATAAGTTATGAGTATTGGAATAAACCCACGCTCACTTGTATCACTTCATGGAATTTATCTCGAGTGATCGTGAGACGGTAATATCATATAAATCTTCAAACCTAGAGATATGAGTTGTTACCTATGAGTTGGTTGTGCATTGATTGCACGTAAACGCATCAGTAACTTGATGTTATAAAACGTGCCTTTGTGTACAATTCAACAAGTAGTAGAACAAGTATATGAGTCGAAGTTTATCTGTTCCTTCTAGAAATAGAAGCGATATCTGGGCCCCTCGATGATTTTGTTGTGACCTATGTACCGGCCGGTCAGAACTAAATTGATGTGTTCGATTATGTTCTTCGTCAAACAAATCGGAAATCGGGAAACAAACTGCTGGATAATAAGTACGACGTTGTTCCATGTATTTGTCCGGCTGATATCATCAGGACAGAGGATAATATGATCACTTATCTAAAATGGCGCTTCATAGTTCAACAGAGTCTTCATAGTTCAACGGAGTTTTCGAGAGCTACGATTGCTGGTTGGTTCCTGAAGTAACATACGCAAATACAGTTATTAGACTTATCCAAGTGGGAGTCTGTTGGATAAGGTTTCTAAGTCCATAACTTATTTGGTATATACTTGACCCGACCCAACATGGTCCATTTGGGTTGCATCTCATCCAAACTATTTATGGATAATTTTATGAGAGTTATACACATATGTTTATTAATATATTGTAAGTTATAATATATTAATATGAAGTCATGTTATTTAATTAGTTTTAGTCTTAAATTAATTATGAATTAATTTAGAGATTAAAAGGAAGACTAATTAGATTATGGGCTATTGGTTTTATATAGTGTGGGCTAATGCTCTTTTGTTAATGGGCTAGGCTTATATGGAAGTCCATGGATGATCCATGGAGCTTTTAACCCATGGATCCTTGGAAAGGAATGGTCATGGGTTATTAGGGTTTCACCCTAACCATGCACACTATATAAGCATGCTTATGGAGCATGAAATGGAGCCTAAGGGTAACTAGTGAACTAGTGTGTGTGAGCTTGTGTGTGGCCGAAATATACAAGTGTATACACTCTCTCAAAGTTTTCCAAGAGTTTGTGGTGTTTTGTGATTCCATTTGAGGCATTCACACTATTGGTGCTTGGCCCTCAAACTCCTCAAGAACCAAACTCATCAAAAAGGTATGTAATCTTTTCTAACTCTTTATGTTGAAATGTTCCCATGCCATATTAGGTAGGTTATAAACCTTGGAAAATTATTATTTTTCATGTATTTAGACAAACATGGATCCAAGGTTTATTAGGGTTGCATGCACACTTAGGAAGTGTTAGATTGCTCAAAACCCAAACAGTTAGCTCACGTAATGGATAAGAAACATGAGGTAAATGGCTTCAAAGATGTTCTCGAAGTCTGCAACTTTCCCGACGTATTTGCTAAAGACCTCCCAGGAGTACCCCCACATGCTAAGTCGAGTTTAGAATCAACTTGATTCCCGGAGCTACCCTTGTAGCCAAATATCCGTATCATTTAGCACCGACAGAGCTGCAAGAACTATCCAGTCAACAAAAAGAGCTGCTAAGCAAAGGATTCACCAGGCAAAGCTTCTCGCCTTGGGGATCACCGGTCTTGTTCGTGAAGAAGAAGGATGGATTGTTTCGCATGTGCATAGACTACGGAGAATTGAATAAACTCACTATCAAAAACCGATACCCTTTACTTCGAATCGATGATCTCTTCAATCAGCTTTAAGGAGCAAGTTTCTTCTCAAAGATCGATCTAAGATCAGGATACCATCAGCTACGAGTCCAGGAGGAAGATATTCCTAAGATCACATTTAGAACTTCCTACAGTCACTATGAATTCATAGTGATGTCCTTTGGTTTAACAAATGCACCCACAATGTTCATGGACCTAATGAACTATGTGTGTCGACCTTACTTACATAAGTTCGTAATAGTTTTCATCGACGACATACTAGTCTACTCCTGAAATAAGGAAGAACACAACCAACACTTATGAAAAGTCGTGGAAATGTTAAGGACATAGAAGTTATAGGCTCGAAGTGTGGACTCTAGATTTGGAAGGTAGACTTCCTAGGTTATGTGGTCAACGAAGAAGGAATACACATGGATCCCTCGAAAATCAAAGCTATCAAAAATTGGGCTACCCGTAGAACCCTAACAGAGATTCGTTAATTTCTAGGCCTCACTGACTACTATAGAAGATCATTCAAAACTTCTCTATGATTGAAAAGCCACTCACCACCTTGACTTAGAAGGGTGTAACCTTCAACTTGGAGGAGAGACAAGAAACTACTCTCCAAAAACTAAAGCGAGACCTATGCAGCGCCCCGATCTTGTCCCTCCCAGAAGGAATGAAAGATTTTGCAGTCTACTATGATACGTCCAATCAAGGGCTAGGTTGCATTCTTATGCAGTGAGGAATGGTCATATCTTATGCCTCGAGACAACTTAAGAACCACGAGGTTAACTATACCACAGGCAACCTTGAACCGGGAGCAGTAGTTTTTGCTCTGAAGATCTAGATACATTACCTTTATGGTACGATGTGCATAGTCTTCACGGACCATAAAAGCCTCCAGAACATCTTTGATCAAAAAGAACGGAACATGGGGCAACGACGATGGGTAGAACTATTCAATGATTACAAATGAAATATTCGTTATCAACCCGGCAAAGGCAATCTAGTAGCAGATGCTCTTAGTCGAAAAGAGTACTCGGACCGCCAAGTAAAGTCTTTAACAATGACAATCCATTCACATATGTCCACATAGATCAAAGAGGCTCAACTGGAAGCCTTGAAACCCAAGAATGTGGCAGGTGAAGCCTTAATAGGAATAGATAAAAATCTAGAAGTTAAGGGTGACAGAGTTCGTTACCTCATGAATCAAATATGGACACTGAAGTTTGGTGGGTACAGTGACATTGTCATGAACGACAAATACAAGACTCAATACTCCATTCATCCCAGTTCAAACAAGATGTACCTGGACCTTAAGAAACTTTATTGGTGGCCAAAAATGAAAGCTAAAATTGCTACCTATGTGGGAAAGTGTCTAAATTACGCCAATGTCAAGGTAGAATACCAGAAGCCTTCGGGTTTACTACAACAACCAGAAACACCTAAATGGAAGTGGGAGCGGATAACTATGGATTTCATAACCAAGTTTCCCAAGGAAACGAGTGGTCATGACACCATTTGGGTGATCATCGACAGATTAACCTAATCTGCGCACTTCCTGCCAATAAAAGAAACCGATAAAATGGAGAAGTTAACCAAGACGTACATTAAAGAGATAGTATGATCACATGGTGTGCCAATATCCATTATCTCTGACAGAGATAGTAGATTCACCTTGCGGTTTTGGCAATCACTACAAAATTCCTTGGGGTCCAAACTCGACATGAATACACTGTACCATTCCCAGACTGATGGGCAAAGTGAGAGAACCATTCAGACGCTGGAAGACATGTTGAGAGCTTATGTGATAGATTTTGGTAAAGCTTGGGATATCCATTTACCACTTGTCGAATTCTTGTACAATAACAGCTATCACACCAGCATCAAAGTTGCATCATTTGAGGCCCTCTATGGCCGTAAGTGTAGAACCCCTCTGTGCTGGGCTGAAGTAGGTGATGTACAACTAGAAAAGAAACAAGTTTGTGACAACATTCTCACCAGTCTCGAGATCATTCGAGAAACAACAGAGAAGATCATCCAAATTCGAGAACGACTGAAAGCTTCTATAGACAGACAAAAGAGTTATGCGGACAAACGACGAAAACCCTTAGAGTTCTAGGTTGGTGACCATATCCTGTTAAAGGTATCCCCCTGGAAAGGAATGATACATTTTGGTGAATGTGGAAAAATAAATTCAAGGTACGTCGGATCATTCAATATTCTTGCTAGAATCGACCCGGGGGCTTACAAACTCAAACTACCGCATGAACTCAATAATATACGCCACACTTTTCACGTATCCAATCTAAAGAAGTGTCTGTCTTGTGAAACTCTTGTAATCCCAATCCATGAAATAGAGATAAACGAGATTCTACACTTCATAGAAGAACCTGTGGAAATCATGGACAAGGAAATCAAGAGGATGAAATAAATTCATATATCAATAGCGAAGGTTCCCTGGAATGCCAAACAGGGATGAAACAAAGAGTCAACCCGGGGAGTACGTTGAGCGTAATTCCTATATACCCCGCGTACTGCCCCAGTGTCCCCGATGGCCAATATGGATTCGTGAGTACGCTAAGCGTACCAAGAAAGGTACACCCCACGTAACCTTACTGTGGACTTTTGGGCTTAGTCTCATTTTGGGCCTTGAGTATTGGGCTTAGAGTTTGGACTTGTTGCAATAGAATCTTGGACCATAGAATTATATATGTGCTTTAGGCCCTTAGCTGGGCTTACCATTAGATGTGAGAGAGTTGGGAATTAGTTCCTAATTAGGATAATTGTGGGTTTCACATAAAGATAGAGGCTGGTGCGTAGCAGCAACATTTTTAGGGGCTGTTCATCATCCGAGGTGAGTCTTCTCACTATACCTTACCTGGAATGCTAACTATGTGTATGTATGGGACATTATGTGATATGTGACCGGAAGGTCTTATGTATTTATATGATTTATGTGACTTTATGTGCTATGTATATGTCGTATGTTTGGGACCGGAAGGTCAATAGACTTAAGTCTGGAAGGCAATCAGAGTTAAGACCAGAAGGCAATCATAGTTAAGGCTGGATGTCAATCAGAGTTGGGGCCGGAAGGTAAGTCATTGTAGGGCCAGAAGGTCTACCAGAATTGTGGGATCGGAAGGTCCCACTGGGACACATTGACCGGAAGGTATTACAAAGTTATATCCTCGAGTGGCTAATATGTGTATGTGGTATTTTGGGTAACTCACTAAGCTTCGTGCTTACTGTGTTATGTGTTAGGTCCACGCAAGAGAAAAGATTCATGAATGAGGATCCTGGATTTTGATAATGACTTTTGAAAACTATTTTGAAATATGTTATGACATCGACACTTGAGATTTTGAGACTTATTATATGTGATGTTGGTAATTTAAAATTTAAAATTTTGTTTGAAAAAATTCGTTATCACAGATTTCGTGAGTGCATTGTGTACCAAAGAAAAGGATAAGAACAAAGGTAAGAAAATTTTAGTTATGTAATGTCAAATATATTTTGGCATGAATGCAATTAGATCCCAGGAAAAGATCACATCATTATTCATCAAGAGAGGTGCCTAACATCTTGTGTGTTTTCCTATGAAATACAATCGAATACTTATTGAGAAGTATCGAAGGGCCTGTTTTATCAAGTTTCGAAGGTGATGGGTTTTGTACATAAGAACATTCCTATGTGCGCATACAAACCCTAATGCTTGGATCTAGGTTTCTATAATTAAACATGGATTGAATCCAAGACTCGTAATGGATAATTAGGTATAAGAACAATACAAAACTAGAGTTAGAAGAATACCTTGAAACTTTTGTTTGATCTTCTTGTTCTTGGAGCTATAGAGTCACAATTGTCACTCCTCTAATGGCTTACAAACACCAACTAGCAAAGAGAATGATTTGAGAGAGAGGAGAGAGGAGGAAATCGGCCAAGATATCCTTGCTATAGAGGAGGTGTCGATTTCCCTATCCCAAGGGGTCTATTTATACTTGTAAGGCTCCTAGGTTTTCACCCTTAAACCCTAATTGGATAAATTAGACTCTAAGTAATCCTAATCCTTACCAAATATAAGCCATGGACGATTTTAGGCTTATCCTAGCCCTAGAAATCGTCCAAACCCTATCCCATAAGGATTTACAGCCCAAAGTGTAACTTTCAAACAATTGACAGTTTATACCCTCTTATTTAATTAATCTCTTTAAGTCACCAAATTAATACTAATTAATCTATGACTTATATTCATCAAATAACAGTATTATTATTCATTATATTATTCTCATAATATATTAATAATATCTATTCTCTCATAATAAATCATCCTACCATGTTTCTATGGTGAAGGCAACCCAAAAGGACCATGCACAATCGGGTCAAATACTTGCCTAATATAGTTGCAGCCTTAGACACTATTCCAACAGTCTCCCACTTGGATAAGTCTAGTAACTATATGCACAAGTACAATCCGATTTGGAATCGTGGCTCTCAAAGACGCTGTCAAACTCTGATCTAATCAATCTTGTCCTTTAGATAAGGGATCGTACAGTCCTCTGATAGATATCATGCTGACAATTCTATGGAATGATTAGTCTAGCATTTGGTTTCTCAATCTCTGATTTATTTGACATAGAACTTAATAGAACACGTCAGTTCAGTTCTGATCGGGCCCGACACATAAGTCAAATCAAATCATCAAGCGGCCGAGATATCACTTTTTCCTTCTTAGCGAAAAAGTTACAGATAAACTTCGACTTATATGCATTTACTTATTCATTAATCAACTATACACAACAATGCGTTTTATAACATCGAGTTACCAATGCGTTTTCGCATTATCAATGTACAATCAATTAGCAAATAACAAACCATATATCTAGGCTTTAAGACTATATGATATTATCGTCTTGCGATCAACCTTTTTATCATACTCCATAAGGTGATTCCAGCAAGCGCGGGTTTGTTCCAATGCTCAAAACTAGTTCATAAGCACTCATGAACGTTGCAACAATCTTTTGCTATGTCTAATACCATTTAGACACTCTACACACCTATTCATGACAATCTTCATTCATATCTACTTCCGACATATGAACGATTGTGAACAATTGGAACAATTCGATTATTCTTAATAAAATCAATTATTCTGGAAGTCAAAACATGCAAAGTGAAACAATAGTTAAACAATTAACATAAGACCGTAATATTACTTATAAATAAAACCCCTTTATTTAATCATCAAATGTTAATTACATTTATCTATTATACATTTCTAATACAATCTAATCTATGCTAATATCATCCTTCAGCCCAATACTCCTCGCATGCTGCAAATGCTTAACACTACCCAGTCCCTTCGTAAGCGGATCTGCTGGGTTATCGTCTGATGATATCCTCTTCACTACGAGTTGTCCTTCTTCTACACGATGTCTAATAAAGTGATATTTTCTTTCGATATGTCGTGATCTACCATGATCTCTTGGTTCCTTGGTTAAGCCAACCGCTCCTTCATTATCACAGAAAATTTCCATGAGCTCCTTTATGGCAGGTACAACTCCAAGATCACTAATGAAGTTCTTCAGCCATATTGCCTCCTTCGACGCTTCGCTCGTTGCAATGTACTCTGATTCGCACGTTGAATCAGCTACGGTTTCCTGCTTGGAACTTTTCCAAGTTACTGCTCCTCCATTTAGGGTAAAGACCCAACCCGACTGCGAACGGTAGCTGTCCCTGTCGGTCTGAAAGCTGGCGTCACTATACCCTCGCACCTTTAAGTCATCACTCCCTCCGAGGACTAAGAACCATTCCTTCGTTCTCCGAAGGTACTTATGAATATTCTTCACCGCAATCCAATGGGCTCTGCCAGGGTTCCCTTGATATCTACTAACCATGCTCAAAGCAAACGCTACATCAGGGCGAGTACAAGTCATAGCGTACATGATTGAGCCAACTGCGGAAGCGTATGGAACTCGGCTCATTTCAGCTATCTGGGTTTCGGTACTCGGACTTTGAGTCTTACTCAACTTGGCATTGCTTTGTATCGGTAATTCTCCTTTCTTCGAGTTTTCCATACTAAAACGTTTTAGTACCTTCTCTAAGTAAGTGTTCTGACTAAGTCCTATTAGTCTCTTACTTCTCTCTCTTACTATGCTTATTCCCAAAATATAGGAAGCCTCTCCAAGGTCCTTCATAGCGAAGCACTTCCCGACCAGGACTTAATCTCCTGCAGACTTGGGACGTCGTTACCTATGAGTAATATGTCATCGACATATAGAACGAGGAAGCTTACTACACTCCCACTGGCTTTGACATATATATACGATTCATCTTCGCTTCGTACAAATCCAAACTCTTTAACTTTCTCATCGAAGCAAAGATTCCATCTGCGAGACGCTTGCTTTAGCCCATAAATGGACTTCTCAAGCTTACACACTCTATTCGGATGCTTTGGATCCACAAACCCCTCTGGCTGAGCCATGTAAACATCCTCAGCCAACTTCCCGTTAAGGAAAGCGGTCTTCACATCCATTTGCCAAATCTCATAATCATGAAATGCAGCAATAGCTAGCATCACTGTAATAGATTTTATCTCCGCAACTGGTGAGAAGGTCTCTTCATAGTTAACTCAGGGAGTTTTGAGTAAAGCCCTTCGCAACCAATCGCACTTTATAAGTGTGTACCTTTCCATCCACGTCGGTCTTCTTCTTGAAGATCCATTTGCACCCAACGGTCTTACGTCCAGGCACATTATCAACCAAATTCCAAACTTGGTTACCATACATGGATTGGATCTCGCTATCCATTTCCTCTTTCCATTTTGCAGACTCCAAGCCTGCCATGGCTTCCTTATAGCTATTAGATTCATCTAGGTTTACTAGTGTACTATCACTAATATAAGTGTCCCCTTCAGTAGTTACATGAAAACCATACAATTGGGGTTGAACACTAACTCTTTCGGAACGTCTAAGAGGTAATGATACATCAATCGTTTCAACCGGAGTTTCCTCCTCGGGTTGAGTGCCAGCGGTAGAGGTTCCTTCATCTATCGACTCTTGAATCTCTTCAAGATCGATTTGCCTCCCATTGTCTCCTTGCCGTATGAGGTCTCGCTCTCAGAAAACTCCTCCCCTCGCAACGAAGACAACGTTGTCCTTCGGTCTATAAAAGAGATATCCAAAGGATTTCTGCAGGTAGCCGATGAGAATACATCACTCACTACGAGGTTCGAGCTTTTCGTGAGTATCTCATCTTATGAAATCCTTGCAACCCCAAATCTTGATATGTGCTAACGAAGGAGCTTTCCCCGTCCACATCTCGTGAGGTTTTTTGGCAACCTTCTTAGTAGGGACTCGGTTAAGGATATGGGCAGCAGTCTCTAAGGCATACCCCCAAAAAGAGATAGATAGCGAAGCACGACTCATCATAGAGCGAACCATGTCCAACAAGTTTCGATTACGCCATTCTGCCACACCATTCAATTATGGTTTCCTAGGTGGCGTTAATTGTGAAACTATTCCACACTCCTTGAGATAATCGTGGAATTCAAGACTTAGGTACTGTCCTCCTCGATCGGATCGAAGCACCTTGATCTTCCTACCCAATTGATTCTCCACTTCATTTTTGAACTCTTTGAACTTTTCAAAAGTTTCTGACTTTTGCTTGATTAAGTAGATATACCCATATCTACTATAGTCATCGGTAAAAGTCACGTAGAAACGGTTTCCATCCTTCGTGGTAGATCTAAACGGTCCACACACATCGGTATGTATGAGGTCCAATAGACCCTCACCCCTTTCGCACGTACCAGAGAAGGGTGACTTAGTCATCTTTCCAAGTAAACAAGACTCGCATGTGTCATCTTCCCTAAGGTCGAATGACTCCAACACTCCATCCTTTTGGAGTTGGGCTATGCGTTTCTTATTGACATGTCCAAGACGACAATGGCATAAGGATGCCTTATCCATACTATTGGAAGAATCCATGCATAAAACATCATTTCCTAAGTTATCAACAATCATAACAGTTTCATAAATTCCATTACATGGTACAACTTCAAATTAAAAGACACCATTCAGATAAGCTAAAATAAAACCATTCTCATTATTAAAAGAAAATCTAAAACCTTGTCTAAACAAACCATTAAATGAAATGATGTTTCTAGCCATTTTTGGCGAATAGCAACAATTGTTCAAATCTAAAGACAAACCATTCCTAAGCACTAAAGAATACACTCCAATCTTGGTCACAGGCAACAATCTTCTGTTCCCCATGATTAGATTTATTCTTCCATGCTCCACGTCTCTATTTCTTCTTAGTCCCTGCACATTAGAACAAATGTGATAACCACAACCGGTATCAAGAACCCAAGAAATATCATGAGATGAATCGTTAGATTTAATTGTGTATATACCTGCGAAAGATGGCTTGATCTTTCCTTCCTTGATGGCTTGCAGGTATTCTGGGCAGCTTCTCTTCCAATGTCCTATCTTGTGGTAGTGGTGGCACTCTGCCTCCTTCGGGTTAGGGCATGGCTTAGCGGGATCAACTTTGGTCCCACTAGAAGAGGCACCATCTCGGGCTTTAAGCTTGCGGTAGTTCTTAGACGAAGCGTTCCTCTTCTTTCCCTTTCCTTGTCCAATTGCCAAGACAGGAGCGGCGGGCAGATTGGGAGTTGGTGCAACAGACTTGTCCTTGAAGTTGCTCTCAGCGACCCTCAAGAAACCTTGGAGTTTGCTTAGGGTAAGCTCTTCTTTTTTCATGTGATAGGTCATCCTAAATTGATTGTAACTTCGAGGCAAACAGTGAAGCACCATGTCGATCGCCAAGTCTTCCCCAAAGTCAACATTTAACTTGCGAAGGTGGTCGACATACCTTCGCATCTTCTGCAGGTGCACGGTAAGAGACTCTCCATGACCCATCTTAGCGGAAATCATGTTAGTGAAAATCTCATAACGCTCTTGTCTCGCGTTTTGATGATATCTCTCCAATAAGTCTTGGTGCATTTCGTACGGATACATGTCCTCGTAGGATTGTTGGAATTCGGAGTTCATAGTTGCGATCATGATGCAATGTACCTTCGTAGCATCACGCTCGTGAGTTTCAAAAGCGGTCATTTCGGCGGGAGTAGCGATTTCGGGGTTGATTTTCTCGAGCTTCTCATCGAGGACATACTCCTTATCCTCATAGTGAGCAATCACGCGATTGTATCTTATCTATTCGCTAAAGTTCGTTCCATCACAGGTAACCTTTTGACAAATATTGATTAGAATATGAATCCCTAATTATCACCCAATAAGAAAAAATAGGGCTAGGATCCAACAACAATATTTACACATTAGAAAAGGGATGCCGTAATCTAATATGCAAAGAATTTTGAAGGTAAGTGAATGACGATTCACTAATTCTCCACCTTGAAAAACATAACTTTAAGTCCTAAATATATTGAGAATTCCTAGGTTCGGATGAGATTCATTGAAACTTTTTAATGGCATGTTTAAATTTCGATATGCCCCTCTTGTTTGTGACTGGGATACCGAGGATCACAAAGCGGGTGTGAATTACCATGCAAATTCACATGGTGCCTTCATTGTAATGATCACCTATTCGATGTGTTGGTAAACCACACAAGATCCATCGAACTATGATAAACAATGAATCACCCTTTGCCACCTTCGTTTAGAACCAATTAGTGTGCCGGTAAACCACACACGCTCCACTAACTTCTTAGCAAGGTGCAACGTGTAATTTCATGGGATTGCATCAATTCACTTTTCCTAAAGTAACTAAGATTGGGAAATTTTAAGAAAACATGTAGTTACTTTGTATTTCTTATTATACTTTTAATGAGAGGATGAGGTTACCCTATCCTACCCGTTCGGCTAACGACCCTCCACCGATCAAGCAAGCGGTGGGTGTGAGTGTACACCCATTAAGCACCATTTTATAGGCCGCAACCTTATACCCACCTTATAGATCGGCTTCGTGAATGAGGCCTACTAACGGTAAGACTAGCATTTAAGTTATACATATATAGATATTAATCTTGTAATATTATATTAGTATAGGGTTGGATTTTAAACTTGTATAAAAAACTCTAGGGTTTGAAATTTAAATTTTTTAAATTAAACTTTTAAGCACAAAACATAAATTTCAAAACTTGAGGGCAAGTTTTAAACATGTAAAACATAAAGGATCAAATAAAAAATAATTCAAATTAACAATTAATCACATAATTATCCATATTTGATTTATTTATGATTTCTTGAAAAACAATTTACCAATTTAATCAAAATAATTAATAATTATCATATAAAGAAATTATATATTTTATTAATTGATAAATATCTTTAGTTAGATCAAAAATATAGTCATATCTATTATAAAATCGGATTTGGGCTGACCTAATTTGATAAAGGTAAGTTTCCATAAGATAAATATGAAAAAAAAATCCCGATTTTGGCTCTTCCTGACACTCGGACTCGCCGAGTACCCAAACTGGACTCGCCGAGTCAGGCCAACTCGCCGAGTTCACTATGGGAATCGCCGAGTCCATGACTCAGAACCACAAAAATTGAAATTTGTAGTTAACATTCAAACAATTAAGCATCAATTTAATAGAAACCAATCTAGGCTCTGATACCACTTATGGGTTTTGTACATAAGAACATTCCTATGTGCGCATACAAATCCTAATGCTTGGAACTAGGTTTCTCTAATTAAACATGCATTGAATCCAAGATTCCTAATGGCTAATTAGGTATAAGAACAATACAAAACCAGAGTTAGAAGCAGCCTTAGACACTATTCCAACAGAAGGTGGTTTAAAAGTTCATTACAAAGCACATCTAAACATAAGAGTAACAAGTTGTGAACGAAATTACATGTTTGACCAGTGTAGTCAGTGACAAGTAGGCTTTGGAAAATTTATTAAGTAACGAAGGTTCAGAATGACACTCATATGGAAATCATATTCTTTAACCAAAATTATTCCTAAATCATGTAGGGTAACAAATGTCATGGGTTTCGAACATTTGATCAAGATTACTACAAAAGAAAGAATATCATTTTGAGTATTGAAAAATGGATACTGAAACAAAAGTTACCTAAAAATCTAGAACTGAGTTCCCCGTCAATTCCGTAATGTTTCGAAAGTTTGGGTTTCACTTCCATCACGGTCTCATGATGTTGGATCATAAACATAGAGTTTTGATATGTCTAGATCCTGATTGGTTTATACCAGAAATCTCTTGGAAATATATCATTGTGTGTGATCGTGAAAGAACTTTAGGATGAAAAAGGTTTGTTTAAATATTCAAAAGTATCACTGATGTTAATGGACCAAGCAGAAAACTCTAAATTCAGTTGAATAGAGTATGATAACTCAATGACTAATGTGAATATAGCCTAGTTGGGAAGAATCCTCAGAATGAGAAATTCATTAAGGCTACGAAACCCATTGAGACTTGGAGACTTGGGTCGACATGTTGGATCATGCTTCTAGGGACATCCTAAATAGGACATAGTTTCGAAAATATACCTCTCCCTTAAGCAGCAAGCATGAACCATCAAAAGTTTTCGCTAATACCTTCACCTGAAAAGATTAACAAAAACAAAAAATATTTTTGGATTTTAGAGTTTTTGAATGAAAATAACAAAAATAACTAAAAATTTGTTATTTTTGATATTTGGAAACTAAAAACTAGAATGAAAATATTTTTGTTGTTTTTGATTTTTGATAATGAAAGCAAAAGAATTGTACCTGAGTAGTGGAAATTTGTAGTATAGCAAAAGTAACTAAAATGTTGACAAACCAATGAACATGATATCGAAAGTGAAGTATGTCGAAGCGTTGACCATGAACAGTAACCGCCACATCGACAATTTTCGACCATTTTGCTTTTTTCATTCTATCAAAGATTGTATCGGAACATAATTCACATCCAGCATTCCTAAGCCATGCATGATCCTTACGAAAGATTTCTCATCTAAAGGTTTTCTAAAGATATCAGCAAGCTGATCAGTTGTCTTTACAAAGTGTACTTCAATATTTCCATCAGCAATATCACACCCCCAAACCGGAATGGCAGAAACATTCAGGGGCGGATGACTTCATGTGGTAACATAACAAATGAATACATAGTAAAGAAAGTAATACAAAAATCATATATATAATTGAAAGTTTAAATTGTTAAAAGGTACATGTTCAAATAAAATTACAATATAATGCCAAAAATATGAATTTAAACTGGTGATGCAACGTTCCTTCTTCAAATAGCTGTTTGGTACCTACAATTACTGAGTCCTTGGGACATACAACTAGTTTTGAAAGAGTAGATCAACATTTAAGCTGGTGAGTTTCATAAGTGTTAAATGACAACGTTTGAATGAACTAAAATGAAATGGTTTATTTTTGTTTGTTAGTTCCTAGAAAATCCCATAATTCCTACTGGTATAAAGGTAGCCTTAAATCAAGACCAATGTTGGTTTCTAGAAAGTTGATGTTTTCCCATCCGTGAGTAGTGGTTTAGTCGTTTCAAACTTGTATCACAATTAGGTTTTTCATGCCTAAAGCAGTTAATTTATGTACGTATAAACTTTCCAATACGTATGAAAAAACCCATAAATCAATGTGTTTTTAATACTCTATGTGAGTTATATAACCATGCTATTGACTGGAAATGCCTATACACAACGTTCTTCAGGTGTTGGAATCATCTGACGTTTGTCACCCCAAATGGTGTATTGTAGCTAACAGTCAGGGCACGGGGGCACAGGGTTGTCAATCCCGTATAGATCTATACACAAACACCATGCTCCCAGTCCAAGGGATTCTGGTATATAATACAGGACTTGAAATGCGTACTCAAGCATACGTGAAGTTTAATGTCTCACAAAACTTTAGTATAAAACAGATTTACGTGTGAAAATGTTCGTTTGTTCTTGTATATGAAAGTAACTTCTTGAAATAGTATTTCTAGTATGTAAAAGTTCGTAATGTTCTCGTAAAACTATACCTATTATAGTTTTCTAAAAGTGTGTTTCGATTGTAAAGTAATGCCTAGTGAAATGCTCACTTGTTATGAAAAGTATAATTTGTGTAGTGCCAAAGATAGACACATATACATACAGTATAAGCAGATTGTTTTGATTTACATAAATACATAAATCATTTCTTATTTCCAAGATAAGATGTTATCGTGGTATATTTTGCATACGAAAGTTTTCACTATAATAGTTATAAATCACATATGATTCCATTGATAAAATGTGTATAATGAAACTTTATATAACACACGATAATAATCGAGTGTTTTACTTGTATCTCCCCGCCCCCCCCCCCCACCTTAAAATCATATAAAAGTATTTATAAAACATTTAAAAGTGTGGATTATAGGGGTATGAACTCACTTGAAAGATCGAAGAAGGCGAGATGAAAACCGAGCAGAATTTCGACTCGAGAAAGCCGATTTTCTCAGGATTCTCGGGAATCTCGGGAGCACAAACGACCTTCGGGACTTGAGCAAGGAAACCGGGACTTTAGGATAGCACGTGCATGGAAAACGAGGCAAAAACTCAAGAAATATGAGAGGAATTGGCCCTTTTCTTCGGAACCCTCGCATCCCTTTTATAGGGAGTGGGAACCGCCTCGGTACGCTGGGCGTATGCCAGTACGCTGGGCGTACTCGTGCGTCATGCGTGACCGCTTCCTCGACTGACTAGGACCTTCAGATGAGACGGGGAATAACCTCGCATAGGGGCGATGTGGACGATCCAAGGCCTGGGCCTCGAGTACGTTGGGCGTACACGTGTACGCTGGGTGTAACTTGGATCGCCCTGATGACTCACCCTTTGGATAATACCGAAATAAAATATAAAAATTATATTTTTATTATTTACTAAACTTCAAAAATTCAGATCTTCTTCATACGAACTCTGTTTTCGACGTTCTTTATATCCACGCGTAGGTGAGACTATACTCTACAACTTTAATTTAGATTCCGTCGGCAAATTTTGAAATTATTTTTATTATTTATTTTTAAAAGGTCGCGGTAAGAAAATTTTGTTTAGAAATTCATAACTCATTATCTGACATCTGGTTTTGCTAAACTTTTTACTGTCGAAAACCATTGTCGAGACCGTCGATTCTCATTTAGGTCATTCTGGTCAAAAGTCGCTCGATCTCCGTTTCGAGTGTTTAGGTGTCTGTTGCTAAGCCGAACTTGGAAAATTCATAACTTCCTTATACAAAGTCAAATTTTGGTGTTCTTTTTACGTACGATCACCGTTTAATGACATCTAACATAGTAGGTAATTAATTAGAGACTTTTGGACACTCTATTTTCGAAGTTAATTTCATTATAACAAAAGTGGTTACAATACTTGACTTTTTACGTCGTTACATAGAGTTGAAATATCGGGTTGTCACATGCAGCGTGATCCTTTATAAAATGATAACGAAGAGATATGTGTTTAGTTTTCGAATGTTGCATAGGTTATGTCATATGCATATTGCACTTTATGAGTCACAATACATTGGAAGTTTCTTCATGTTGATTGCATTATCACGTAATTGACTTGTATCCATATGATTTGTGATGTGAAAGCTACAGAAGCAACATATTTTGCTTCTGCTATCGAAATCGAAACACAAGTTTGCTTTTTCGATTTCCAACTCACCGATTGTCCAATTAACAGTTGACATCCACCACTTGTGCTTCTGCGATCAAGATTACAACCTCCCAAATAAACATATGAGAATACTTGAATAAAGAACCCTATTTGTTAAAGGATACCACAATCCTAATGAAGTTCTTCCTTTGAGATAACGAAAAATATTCTTGACTGCAGTGAGATGTGGTTCTCTGGGATATGATTGGTATCTACCATTCTTCGATGCAAAGTGATATCCACAACTATTTTATCTAACAAAGGACTCAGCTTCGTTCCAACTGCCATTGGTACTCTAAGCTTTGTGGTATTTGTCATGCCAAACTTTTCAAGTAGATTTCGTGTATACTTCTCTTGATTGATGAATATTCTTTATCTGCTTTGACGAATATTTAAACCCAGAAAGTTGTTGATTTCTCCCATCATGCTCATTTCAAATTCACTTTTCATCAAAATTTCAAATTCTCTTGACAAAGCAGGGTCATTAGAGCAAAAAATAATATCATCAACATAAATTTAAACAAGCATTAGATGATTGCCAACTTTCTTTCGAAAAAGAGTGGGATCAACTGCTCCTTGTTTAAATTTCGATTTTTTTAAGAAATTAGTAAGAGTTGCATAACAATCTCTTGGTGCTTGTTTTAACCCATATACAACTTTATCTAAGATATAACAATGATCAGGATATTCTTCGTTAATAAAACCTGTGGTTGTTCAACATACACAGTCTCTTTGAGTTCACCATTGAGAAACGCACACTTTACATCCATCTGGCAGACATCAAAATCCTTATGTGCTTCATAGGCTAAAATTATACGAACAACCTCGAGTCTTGTGACAGGGGAGAAGGTTTCCGCAGAGTTTATACCTTATTGTTGCAAATAACCTTAAACTACTATCCTAGCTTTATTTCGTACTAGCCTAGCTTTATTTCGTACAACATTACCATCTAGTTTGGGAATTAATCTCCATACTTTGTTTCTTTCAAATTTAACAAGTTCAAATTGCATAGAAACAACCCAATCAGGATGTTCCATAGCACCTTTGACTGAATTAGGTTCAATTTTTGAAATAAAAACATTGAACATGGAAAATTCTTGATTTCCATTAAGTACCTCATTCTTTGTACGTAATTGAGCTCTTGTGAGCACTCCTTCATGTGGATCACCTAAAACTTGTTCTTTTAGATAACTTTTAATGTATCTATCCATTGGAGGATATGCATGGTCAAACTCCAACGGTGCATCTTCAAACATTTCTTCAGTTTTAGATTCTTCACCTGCATTGGAAAATTTATCTTTAATATCATGAAAAACATCGGTTTGATCATTCGAAACATTTATATTATTTTCAACTTTCTCCCCCTCAAAAATTGGATTAATATTTTGGTGCTCCGCCTCCCCCTCAACATTAACATTTATTCTTTCTCTCTCCCCCTCTATAGTATGCTCCCCCTCAACTTGAACATTCGTCATATTCGGAAGACTTTCGTTATTTGTGAAAGAATTTGTTGATGACAATAAATCATTGTTATCTTGTGTAAGAGTGAAATCATCTGAATGCTTTAATGCTTCAAGCATACCATTATCATCAACATTAACTTCTGCATCAACGACATGATCTGGAACATAAAAATCAAATCAAAATCAAAATCTAACGCATTCAATGATTGAGATTAATTATTTGATTCATTCATTATTGGTTGCTATTCAAAGATTTTATCAACTTGTTTAACATAATAGTCATCAAAAATGAGATTAAATGTTTCTTTAATTTTTCTGGTTCGTTTGTTTAACACCCTGTAAGCAACTAAATTGTGCGAATATCCTAAAAATATCCCTTTGTCAGCTTTTCGCTGAAACTTCAAAAGATGATCCTTGAGATTCATGATAAAGCACCTGCATCCAAAAACATGAAAAAAATTGAACATTTGGTTTCCTGTTGTTGATAATTTCATAAGGAGTAATGTTAAAACGATGATGAATAAATGATCGATTTTGAGTAAAACATGCAGTAGACACTCCTTCTGCCCATAGATATTCAGCAAGATTCGCATATGCGATCATCGTTCGTGCAGATTCACAAAGTGAACGATTTCTTCTTTTTCCAACACCATTCTTTTGAGGAGTCTAAGGTGAAGAAAAATTATGCAAAATTCCTTTGTCTATTAGAAACGAATCAAGAACATTTTTCTTGAATTCAAAGCCATTGTTACTCTTGATCTTTCGAACCTTTTTCTTCAAACTTAGTTCAATGTGAATGATGAAGTCGATCAATGCTTGAGATTTTTCGGACTTGAGTCTTAGAAAATATACCCATGTGAATCTTGCAAAATCATCAACAATGACCAATATGTACCTCTTTTTGTTGAGTGTCTCAACAGTTGAAGGTCCAAAGAGATCAATGTGAAGTAATTCCAGATGCTCAACAATCTTTGAATCACTCACTATGGGATGACCTTGTCTGTGTTTCTTTCCTTGTTCCCAAGATGCACACAAAGTATCATTATCAAATTTTAACATAGGTAAACCTCTAACCAGATCTTGTACTTCCAATGTATTCAAATTTCAAAAATTCAAATGTGACAATCGTCGATGCCAAAGCCAGCAAACATCAGATGAAGCTTTCGAAAGTAAGCAAATGAAGGGAATCCCAACAATTGGATTGATTTCAAGAGTAAACATATCTCCTTTTCATTTAGATTTGAGCAAGATTTCCTTTGTTTGGATATTCGAAATCACACTGCCTTCTTCATTAAAGACCACTTGATTGCTAGTGCCCACAACAAGTTACAAAACACTTATCTAGTTATGTTGAAGACCTTTTACATATGAAACTATGTTGACTGTGAAATTTCCATTTGTGACTTTTTCGTATCCTCGAACATGACATTTATTGTTATTGCCAAACTTCGCTACTCCATCATTCTCGAAAGTTATGTAATCACGAAGATTCACCATTCTAGCAATCATGTGACGAGAGCAACCACTATCAATATACCTTTTGTCATCATATTGCTCGTCACTTATAACCTGCAATTAATGAAACAATTTAGGTCCCCAAGGCCTTTTGGGTCCTTGGTGATTAGTTTGAAAAATACTATGAAACGAAAATCCTATGATCCAATTACGAACTTTAGAATTGAGACTATCAACTAAGTCTACTTCATTAGTTAAAGGCATAAAAAAGTAAGTATTCGTTGGTCTAAAATTTTTACTGACTTTTTCCTTTTGCTTCTCAGCTTGTTTCACAATAATTGTTGCCTATGGAAGAGCTTTCCCTTGCTTGACAGAAATATTCAATTCTTGAGATGATGCACTTCCATTCGATGATTCTTTCAAATACTTCTCATATTCTTCCTTAATTGTTTCATGAGAAATTTTTGCAGATTGAAATCTCTTTCTTTAGACTTCCAACCATTGATTGAAATTTGTCACATTTGTTTTTCCAAATGAAGATATTGATGGTCGTTTCGAGGGTGGATTTTGAAAAGGAGTTGGATTAGGCTTGTAAGGTTCGAATTTTCTACCTTCAGCTTGTAACATCTCGTAATGTCTTGCTGGTTTTCATGTTGAAACATGAGGAGTATAACGATTTTGAAATTGATTTTGATAACCAATATTATTTCTTTGAAAAACCTTTTGAGAGTTCAAGAATTGATTTGGATGTGAAACGTGATGATAATTCTTTTGTTCATTTGATTGAAAATCACTTCGTTGAAAATTATTTGTTGAAACCTTTGATTTGGTGAACTCTTATGAAAACTCTTTGAATGTT
This sequence comes from Lactuca saligna, assembly GCF_052625555.1. Taxonomy (NCBI): domain Eukaryota; kingdom Viridiplantae; phylum Streptophyta; class Magnoliopsida; order Asterales; family Asteraceae; genus Lactuca; species Lactuca saligna. The sequence continues at coordinate 149,348,213 of NC_136419.1, read as the reverse complement.
TATTTTTCACATAATTCTTATGATAACATGTTTGAACATTAGAAAATGGGGTTGATTTCGAAACGTACGTCTTGTTTATAGAAGAATCATTTTGTGATGTTTAGGGAGACAAATTCTTTGGAGTTTGAATGAGATTTTGCTTATTTACTTCTTTCATTTCAAAAGGGGTCTGAACACTTTTAGACTTTTTCTTTTTAGAAGATTTGTTAAGCAAAACATTTTGTTTCTTTCGAGATTCAACGTTATTCCAAAACACTTTTGTCCTTGCTTGTCTCTTTGAAATATTATTTTCTTTTTAAAATGTTTCAACTTGATCCTGAAAATCTTGAGAATTTATTTTGACATTTTGAAAAACAACTTCATTCTTCATTGAAACTTGTTTTGATTTTTCAGATTTCTCAACCTAAATATGTTGTGGTTTTTTTCGTTGAAATGTGTATGAATTCTTTGTTAGATTGTTTTCAATGGTACTTTGGTTTGAGAAAAATCCTTCTTTTTGAGACTTTCTTATTGTCTTCTTCAACAAGTTTAGTTATTTCTGGCTTCACACTTTCTCCATTACCCTTTGTAACAAAAACTTGATTTGGAAACATGACATTATCCGAACACTTGAAGTTTGGATAGACCACAAATTAGGTTCAAGATAATGGGAGCCTTTTCCTTTCATGATTTTGTCGAATTTCTTTGTCTCTTCATACACTTGATCATCAACAATTCGAGGTATTGTAGTTTCTTTTGAAACACTTGAAACAATTGTCTCTATTAATACTTCTTCATCATCATCACTATCTGTCTTACTATCTTCAACAGTTACATGGTCATGATACAAAACTTTCGACGTTGAAGGTTTGTCATTGTCTATTTTAACCTCAAAATCATCACATTTTTCTTTGCCTTTGGTCATTGAAGTGACATTACTGATAGACAATTGAGAACAATCAGTAACTTCCTCCTCTTTAATTTCACTAATATTGTCAGAATCATCTTCAATATCAGCGTAATTGTTTTGAAGATGAGTTTTCGAATTCTCAATTCTTTTCAAAATCTTAATTTGTTCGTCTTTGGTCAAGGTGTCATTGACAATATCAACTAATTCATTAGCATTCAAACATTCATTAATTTTTACTATTCCATATGCATATCTATTATCTGGAACTTTGTCAAAATTAGCAATTGTTTATTCATAATCATAGGAAATAGAATCAATTTTCTCCCTTTCGAATGGTAAAAAGGGAAAAAATTTCCTATCTTGTTCTTTGCTAATGTCCGAAGAATGATGTAAAGGTGTCAATTTACCATAAAATCTTTTGGCAGAGGTACAATATATATTTTGTTGTTTTAACAAAAGCTTAACATTTGCATTAAGATTATCCCAATCACACATCAAAGTTTTTACTTGCAAATCAAAGTATTCGATTTTTATTTTCTTCAAAGGTAACGCCTTCTGAATTTATAAGAGTTGAGCATCTGACTTAGCAAACATAAGTAAATCATTAATGTAAGTAAAGACTGCATCAAACTCAAATAAAATCGAATCATATGCACTTGAAGGAATATTAAAAGATTGTAAAAGAGAACGTACCTAAGAAGTCATTGGAGATTTATGCGAAGATGTTTTCACAAAGCACTTCCGGGTTATCTTTTCTTCATCTTCTTCCTGATGCACAACAGTCATCGCCCAATGTGTAGGATTTCACATCTCTTCATCGTCTGAGCCTGACAAACAAATTTGGTATGTGCCATCTTCTTCATCTACACCATTGGCCACCAAAGACAAACCCTTTGCTTTTGCACAAAATTCTTCCAGCCTTTCCCCATAATAAGCTTCATCTTTCACTTTGTTCTTTTTCTCATCACGCTTACAAAGGATGCAGTCAGATGCCATATGAATCGCCCCACTGCAATAATGATAGTCGAATCCAGCATCTCCTTTAAGGTTTTTCTCTTTCTTTTCCTCTTTATCACGAACTTCCTTCATTTCTTCCTTCTCATCACCTCTTGTTTTCCAAACAGCACTTCCTTTCACATCACTATTTTTCGACCTTGCATTGAATGACTTCTTAAATAATTTCTTTACTCGGTTGTTAGAGTAAAATGCAACAACCTCATCATCGGAAGTTACAATCAGACCCTCATCATCTTAACCTTCCTTTTTATTACCTTCTCTCTTTGCTTCCCTTCCAGTTATTTTCGAAATCAAAGCTAGCGGACCTCCTAGACTAATTTTCGCTTCTTCAGCAATTTCATTAATTTTGGATTCATGAATTTTCAACAGATTCTACAGATCATTCAACGAAAAATTATCAAATCTTTGTTGACTCTTCACCATCAAAATCACGTTTTTCCATTCTTTGCGAAGCCCCATAAAAACATGAGATTAAACTCCATTATTGATCTAGTGATTCCATATCGATTAGACTTCTATATCAGCTCATTTAGACGATCGTAGTACAATTCGATTGATTCACCATCTTTTTGTTTTAATTCTCTTAATTCAACCAGACAATTTTTCATTGAATTAATTTTTGTCTTTTCATTTCCTTGAAATTTCTCCTTCAGAGTATTCTAAATGTCTTTAGCAGTTTTACAACTACAAATGTAATTGTAAACAACTGGAGGTAGAGCACCTCTGAGTTCTCTCATGCTTTTTTTCTCATTCTTCAACAATCTTTTAGCTTGTTCATTAACATTTTGGTTGTTGAAAGAAGTTCCAATACTCTGAACCGCAGCAGGTGGATGAACATCACCAAGAATACACTTCACCGATTCCATTTAAGTAATATTCCATCCGATTGGCCCACTAATCATAATACTCAGGTATCAGCATCGGAATTTTTGTTGATGAACCAAGGAGATGAGAATAAGATGTCATCGTGTTCATGTTGAAGTTCGCCATTGAAGAATAAACATAATTTGAGTAAACCTTAAATTTGAATTATATCAAATAGATAAAACACTGGATAATCACCAATCAAACACTCGATTTAGCAACCGGAGGGCATAATCGACTCATAATAGTTGACCTAGGATGAATTTCTGATGCAAAAGAGCGGAAAATTGAAATCTAGAACGAGAATCAAAACTTTTGCAAAAATTCAGAAAAGCATATGAATTATGTATGAATCCTGCTCTGATACCAAATGTCGTTGCAATGAAATCAAGAATGAATAAAAAGATAGATTGAATTATGAATAATGAACAGAAGATGTAAATATAATCTATTTGGCTCAAATTAGCTTTCAAAGTACAGAGAGTTTATTCAAGAATACATGAATGAGCTAAAGCGAAGTTCTTATCTACTCTAGTACACTACCTATTTATAGGAAGGAAGAAAGCATACAAAAAATACAAGGGACTGATACACTAAGCTTCGAAATATACATGCCCTTGTAATAAAGTTATAAACTAACAAAACATTATAATGACATTCGACACCTCACAACTAAATTCGAATTCTACGAAGGTGGTTTTATAACTTATTCAAACTCCAAAATATGAATAATAAAAGGAAGTTTTATTAAGTAACAAATAAGGTTCTATATGGCTCAAACTCAAACTAAATATTGGATATTATCGTTAAAACTGAACCGCGTCAAAATGTAAAACCGCGTTTTATATTTGAACCTTAAATGTGATTTTTTTAAATTTGATACCATAATTAATTGGATAACTGCATTTATCATGATATAATATTTTTTTTAAACTAGAAGTATAAAACATAAAAAGACCATTTCAAACCTCAAATCTATGCAATCCATTTTGAAGAACCCTCGTACATCTCTAGTATACACTAGTGGGATAAAGGATACCTAACTACTTAGTGTTATATTTTGATGGTCGGGTGTACTCACGATTTCTATAACTAAGTTATAGACAATTCACAAGCTTTTCAAATTTGATGATTTGATCGGAAATGTTTTGTGATAAAAGATACCTAAGCAACAAAGTTTTAAGGTATAGATGGGATCAAACATGTCTAATTCAATTTGTTATTAGCGATCCCATAAATCTAGAAATTACATAGCAAGATATAATTGATAATCGATATCTACTCGGTAGGATTCAAATGGATGGGATAAAGGATACCTAACCACTTATTTGTTTTGCAACTTGGACCTTAGACCTTGATAATTAATGTTTTTTGAAACTAAAATGGTATTTATTGTTATAGGTTTAAATATTGACAATACTAAATGAATTTTGTTAAAATTTGTAGACAAACAATCCATTCTCATAACCATGAATTGTCATTTTCTTTAATGACTTAACGAAAAAAATAACATTCAGTACATACAACTTCGATCAATGGCTTCATGTCTTGAGAGATAATCTCATAAGAGAGCAGTTAAATGTCCTAATACTAGAATTTTTTCTTTCAGCAATAGACCTGAATATCACACCTAGTAAAGGCATCATTATGATGCTAAAGATACTTCTAACATCAAACTAGAAATAGTTATTCTTGACTTCCAAGAAGTCTTAAATAATTTAGATGTATTTTTGATGACATAACAGGTTAAGCAATATTTCAATAAATATAATGATATTTTTTTTAAAACTAGTTTAAACTTTAGAATAGTGCATGGCTAAAAGAGTCACCTTGTGTGATCCAAGTGGCCCATGTTTTATGGACTGAACACCTTCAAGCACAAGAAATCCAATAAGACCCCCATAGACGGATCTTGTTTATTTTATGAAGAAACTCGACACTAGAATTGTAACACCCCAAAAATACGAGCCAAAAATTTCATTTTTGAAAACATAAGTTTAGCAAAACATTTGAATTAAAACATTTACTGATCATAATATTTTAGTAAGATATCACATGTCTGGAAACCATTTCATAAAACATAATAATATCAGAGTACAAATCCCAGAAAGATCTCATGATACGGAATACGAAGCATGTGTGTGATGGGTCGCTACCGCGCCAGCTCCTTCCCCTTCGAAGAAGAGGTACCTGAAACCAAAATTGAAAACTGTAAGCACGAAGCTCAGTGATTTCCCCTAATCTACCACATACCATACAATCACATAACATGCATACATCGTCAGGCATATCTGGGTGCCCGACCTACCTCGGTCCTCTCGATTGGATACTATCTAACATAACTGGGATCTTGCCTCCCCTTCGATCCTCTTGACCGGATACTGACTAGCATATCTGGGTGTTGGTCTCCCCCTTCGGTCCTCTCGATCGGATACTGGGGACTATTTCACCCCCTACTACTACCACATAACACATATATCTCGTAATCTATCTAGCATAGCTGGGCATGACCACCCCTTCGGCCCTATCGACCGGAAATTTGTGGACTATCTCCCCCGACTGTCACTAGCACATAGCAGCATATCATACTAGCGCATAAACATATTACATGTAGTAGAAACCTTAGATGAATATCACAGAGACAATCATCCATCATACAACTCCTACTGGTGGGCCGGCATTGTGGTCGTAGACCCACCGCTACTGGAAGGTAACTTACCTCGTAGTAGTTGCTGATCTATGTGGGAATAGTCTGTCTGCTGCTACTGCTGCTCCGAAAATCCTCCGGCTGTAATTCCCATCAAACACTTAGTCAAATACTGTTAACCGCCCTCAGGGTAACTTGCCCATTTACCCTTAACAAGTCATGAGTCAAGTCACAGTCAACTGCAAGTTGACCAGACTCACTGAGTTGTCTTGCCGACTCACTGAGTTGTCTTGCCGACTCGCCGAGTTCTCCTTCATCCGAAGAACACTCTAAGCTGTGACTCACCGATTTGGATGAACAACTCGTCGTGTTGTTCTTGAGACAGGAAGATTTCCATGAACTCGCCGAGTCATGGCATTGACTCGTCGAGTTACTTCATGAGTGAGTCTGGCTTCCAACTCCAACTCGCAGACAGAAAAAGGGAACAACCCTGGGACTCGTGACCCGACTCGCCGAGTCAGATGAACGACTCGCCGAGTTGGCTACATGCAAAAGCCATACACACGATTTTGCTTGGATCCAGCTCATGCCATTCATAGATCTGGGTTCCTAGGGCCTGGTTTACATGTAAAGTTTCCAACTTTACGTGTAGAAATGCATAAAATGGGGATTAAGGGCGAAATAAGAAGGTAGATCTAGGACATTCCAGCAATTTACTCCCATAAAGGTTATAGATCTGAGCTCTTGGAGCTCAAACATGACTAGTTCTAGTGGATACTCAACCTATTTCGAATTCTACTTCATGCCCAAGCTTGGAAAAGGTTCAAGAAGAGCTCAAAAGGTGCTCTAATGGGGTTTTAAGCATGTAAACAGAATAGCGTAGAGATATACCTTAGAGAACTCTGAAATAGTACTAAGATATCTGGTCTCCTTCTACTCTTCTTGCTCCACTCACCTTCTTCTCCCAAAAACTTCAAGGAATCACTCTAATCACTTCAATCTCACAAGAAACTAGCTAGGGTTTGATGTAGGGCGCTCTAACGGTGAATGGGGGCGAGCTTGGGTCGCATAAGCTAGCTTAAATAGGGGGCAAACCCTTGGAATTAGGGTTTCATCAAACAGCGGTGACTCGCCGAGTCTAGGATATGGACTCGCCGAGTCGCCAACTTAAGCGTGGCCCCGGACTGCATCCTTACTCGGTGAGTCGGACCTACAACTCTCCGAGTCCAACGCTAAAATGACAATTACTTAGATAAATTTTTACGTACTAGGAACCAGGTGCTACAAATCTCCCCCACTTATTTTAGACTTCTTCATCGACGTCTGTCGCTCGATCCTGAAATAGCTCGGGGTAATGCTCCATCATTTCTTCCACCGGATCCGAAGTCCATTCCGAACCCTTGTGGTGCTGCCATTGCACTTTCACTAGCTCCACCCTCTTGTTCCTTAGACCCTTCGATTGCCGATCGAGGATTGCGACTGGGCGCTCAATGTAATTCAGGCTTCCATCAACTTGTATATCATCTAATGGCACCACCGCTGAATCATCCACAAGACACTTCCGCAGCTAGGAGACATGGAAGGTGCTGTGGATCTGGGTGAGCTCGGCTGGCAGATCCAGCCTATATGCCACCTTGCCCACCCGGGCTACAACCTTGAACAAACCAATGAATCTCGGTTCCAACTTGCCCCGCTTCGTGAATCGAATGACGCCTTTCCAAGGAGACACCTTCAAGAGAACCATATCCCTAACTTGGAACTCCACATCTAATCGACGCTTGTCGGCGTAACTTTTCTGCCCACTCGGCGCAGTCTGAAGCCTACTCCGAACTTGCTGGATTTTCTCAGTCGTCTTGACCACCACCTCGGTGCTACCCATGACCCTCTGGCCAACTTCACCCCAGCTTATCGGGGTCCTGCACCTTCGACCGTACAACATCTTGAATGGGGGAAAGTCAATACTTGCGTGGTAGTTGTTGTTGTACGAGAACTCAGCCAAGGGAAGATAGGTATCCCAGCTACCACCGAAATCTAATACGCATACCCGTAACATATCCTCCAAAGTCTGGATGGTCCGCTCACTCTGCCATCCGTCTACGAGTGAAAGGCGGTGATAAAATGCAGACGAGTGCCCAACTCATCATGAAACCTCTTCCAAAACCTGGAAGTGAACTGCACATCTCGATCTGATATCACTGACACTAGCACCCCATGCCGCACCACTATCTCCCTGATATAGATATCGGCCAACTTTTCGGCCGAGATACTCTCTGGAATCGGAATAAAATGGGCGCTCTCGGTCAACCGATCCACGATGACCCAAATCGAATCTACTCCTCGCACCGTTCGTGGAAGCTTTGTGATAAAATCCATTGTAATACCATCCCATTTACTCAACGGGATATCCGACGGCTGCATCTTGCCATGCGGTCTCTGATGCTCGACCCTGACCTTCCTGCAGGTCAAGCACCGCTCGACGTACCATGCCACATCACGCTTCATGCAGGGTCACTAATAATCTAGGCGAAGATCCCAATACATCTTCGTCGCCCCTAGATGAATAGAGAATCGGGATTTGTGCGCCTCTTCCATCAAGATATGGCGCAGGCCTCCATGATACGACACCCACACCCTACAGTGTAGTGTCAATAACCCCTGGCTATCATAATCGAAGGAGGTGACTTGTCCCACTATTCGCTCACTGTTTCGATGCTCATCCTTCATAGCCTCCTGTTGAGCCTCCCGAATCTGCTCCAACAGGGGAGTCACCATAGTTATCCTCATGCAAACATCCCTAATCAGTGCTGCCTTGTGGCTAAGCGCATCGGCCACCACATTAGCCTTCCCCGGGTGGTAAAGGATCTCGCAATCATAATCCTTCACCACGTCCAACCACTGACGCTGTCTCATGTTCAGATTCGGCTGATCCATGAGGTACCTCAAACTCTTGTGGTCCGTGTAAATGGTACATCGAACCCTGTAGAGGTAATGCCGCCATATCTTGAGGGTGAAGACCACCACCCCCAACTCCAAATCATGCGTCGGGTAGTTTGCCTCGTGAGGTTTCAACTGCCTCGAGGCATAAGCAACGACATGCCCCCTCTGTATCAACACTCCGCCTAAGCCTGAGATCGATGCATCGCAATATACCACACAATCCTCCACACCCTCGGGCAGGGCTAAGATCGGTGCCTCGCACAATCTCTACCTCAGAGTCTCGAATGATGCCTGCTGCTTAGGCCCCCATCGAAAGACCACGACTTTCCTAGTCAACCGTGTCAGGGGTACGGCTATCTTGGAGAAATCCCGAATGAACCTCCGATAGTAGCCTTCTAATCCTAGGAAACTCTGAATCTCAGATGGAGACTTTGGAACCTCCCACCTCATCACCGCCTCCACCTTGGCCGGGTCTACTGAAATCCCATTTTGGTCGATGAGGTGCCCAAGAAACTGCACCTCGCATAACCAAAACTCACATTTGGAGAACTTGGCATACAAGCTCTCCCTCCTTAGGGTATCCAAAACCTCCCTCAGATGCTCCTCATGCTCCTCCTGAGTCTTGGAATAAACCAAGATGTCATTAATAAAAACAATCATAGAACGATCCAACATCGGTCTACACACGCAATTCATGAGGTCCATGAATGCGGCGGGAGCATTGGTGAGCACAAGCGGCATCACCACGAACTCATAATGGCCATAACGCGTCCGAAATGCGGTTTTCTGAATATCCTCCTCTCTAACCCTCATCTGAAGATAGCCTGAACGCAAATCGATCGTGGAAAACCAAGATGCTCCTTGAAACTGATCGAAGAGGTCATCAATCCTCGGGAGTCGGTAACGCTTCTTCACTGTTACCTTATTTAGCTCCCGATAATCTATACACATCCGATGCGACCCGTCCTTCTTCCTTACAAACAGGATCAGGGCTCCCCAGGAGCCAACCGATAGGGTGCCTTGGCTATTGGAGCCGCACCAGGAACTAGATCGATCCTGAACTCCACCTGATGTTTCGGAGGTATTCCAGGAAGCTCCTCTGGGAACACATCATCATAGTCTTGCACCACTGGAACCTCGCTCACCGTCGCCTTACCCGTCTCCCGGGTATCCATAACATACGTGACATACCCCACGCATCCCTGCTAAAGGTAGCGCCTAGCTCTCGCTACTAAATATACTATAGGTCCACGCTGTGGCCTCTCACCGTGGATCACCAACTCTCCCCCGCTTGGGGTCCTGACCCACACTAGCTGTTGTGTGCAATCTATCACCGCCCCGAGGACTCAGTAAACCTCTTGCTCAGCGCAAGGGAAACAAATGACCGGGTGGCACCTGAGTCGAACAACACCTGAACCGGAATACCGTTCACATGGAATGATCCTAATGCATATACACAGAGCACATATCAATAACAGAACATCATAAAATAAAGTAGTGGGAAAGAATCATACCCATCACCATATCGGGTGGGGTGCGTGCCTCTTTTGCAGTCAGCTGAAATGCCCGGCTCCTCACCACTGGAGCCTCTGCCTTGCCCTGCCGGCCATCTGTAATCCGCAGGGTAGCTGGAGCTGGCGCCTTAACCGGCGCTGGTGATGTCAACTAGGGGCTATTGGCCTTCTTGTGGCCCCTCTGGTTGCAGTGGAAACACAGAAACTCCGATGTCTGAATCATAGGTGCAGGGGCGATACAATCCCAACTGAAGTGCCCTATCTTGCCGCACTTGTAGCAGCCTGACGATCCCAATTTGCACGCTCCCTCGTGCGTCTTGCCGCATTTCCTGCAGCGCCCCCGTCCCTGTTGGCCTTTCGGCCCCGCATCTGATCCCTTAGGCTTCTTCCCAGAAGCCCCCACAACATGTCCCTTATCCGTCTTCCTCTTCCGGGTGTGCTCAAGATCTATCTCCCTCTCCCTTGCCCTAGCAATCATAGAGTCCAGGGTAGGGCAAGCTGAAAAGCTGACATGCTATCGAATATCAGCTCGTAGCATATCATGATAGCGGGTCGTCCTTATATCCTCGTCACCCGCGTACTGGGGCACCAGCAACGCCCTCTCCCGAAACTTGGCGGTGATCTCCGCCACAGTCTCCGTCGTGTGTCTCATATCTAGGAACTCCCTGGCCAGCTGCTGAAGCTCGACAGTCGGTGCAAAATATACCCTGAACCTGGTCACAAAGTCCGACCAGGTCATAGCCTCGACAGCCGAGGCTCCCAACGAGTCACCGACGAACTCCCACTAATCCCTAGCTCGATCTCTCAGACATCCTGCTGCATATCTCACCTTCAACCCCTCAGGGCAGAAGCTAGTCAACTGTGCAGACTCAATGTCTGCAATTCATCGTCTGGAAGCTATGGGGTCCTTTGCCCCGTCAAAGTCCGGTGCACCACTGCCCCAAAAGTCCTTGAAGGACAGTGTGCGGGGTCCTGACTGGCCAGATGCCATGTTGCTCCTGAATGCCCTAAGTTGATCCTCCATTATCTCCAATATCCCTTCCTCGATCGACCCGAAGATAATGGGGGTCGACTCAAGGATGCCTCTGGTGATCTCTGACGTGATGAACTCGCATAGCCCCTCATCTACTGGCTCGGAACCTGATCTCGAACCCGATCCCTCTCCTGTACTGCCAACTGTTGGCCTCGGGCGTAGTACCACCATTCTGAAATACAAAGAAATAACAACTGCTAGCGATACTGATAACCCCGGTCTTATCTTAGCCTTCCTCGGTTCGGGTACGGATCCTCTGCTTTCAGTAGTACGGGCCCATACTAGCTTCCACATCTCTTCGTACCTTCCCCAAAGACCGCCTCGACTCAACCAGGTCCCTTCCACTACCGCTGATCACTGTTACTCTTATCCTAGGCTTACCCTAGGAAACCTCTGACTCCACCCAACCCAGTCCTCAGCTCCTGAAGGCCTCTTGGTGATGCTAATTAGCTATTACCTGAATACAATCACATGTGACGAGGCTCGGATAATCCTTCGAGTAAGGGACTCATCCCTACAACAGTTAGGACTCAAACAAGAGCTACGCAATAGGGTCAAATCCAACACTCTGAGATTATTCAACCCTGATCACTTGTGACTTTAACGTATTCACCTAACAACTAACTCCCATCACTTTAAAGCCCACATAGCACAAAGCAAACAACATTTGGAAATAAAGAAAACAATCTCAAGAAACTCTATCCTCATAGAGAAAACTGAACTAGCATACAATGCTAAACTCGTACTATCAGGAATAAGCTAAACACGCTACCCTACTGCTGTCTACTCAATTCTAGCATGCAACTCTTTCATATACTAAAGCACATAAAGTAGGCACATAAGGCATCACTCCTAGATCCTTAGTCCTATTCTAGCATGCTGTTCTACAGAAACTGATAAACATAAATAAATTTGTATGGGTACATTGGGGAGCACTTACTTGAACTTGGTCGGTCGTGCACATCACACACTTTGTTCTTTCTTAAAACCCTTTACTTAGCCTTTTAGAAAACGTTTTCTCTTTTCAAAATCCTTTAATCCCTCGATTTGAGTGCAAACAACCCCGAAGGTGCGTTTGAATCCCTCAAACCAAGGCTCTGATACCAGCTTCTAACACCCCAAAAATACGAGCCAAAAATTTCATTTTTGAAAACATAAATTTAGCAAAATATTTGAATTGTAACGTTTACTGATCATAATATTTTAGTAAGATATCACATGTCTGGAAAACATTTCATAAAACATAATAATATCATAATACAAATCCCCAGGAAGATCTCATGATGCAGAATACGAAGCATGTATGTGATGGGCCACTACCGCACCAGCTCCTTCCCTTCGAAGAAGAGGTACCTGAAACCAAAACTGAAAACTGTAAGCATGAGGCTTAGTAAGTTCCCCCAACCTAGCACATACCATACAATCACATAACATGCATATATCGTCAAGCATATCTGGGTGCCCGACCTACCCCTACGGTCCTCTCGACCGGATACTGTCTAGCATAACTCGGAGCTTGCCTCCCCTTCGGTCCTCTCGACCGGATACTGACTAGCATATCTGGGTGCTGGTCTCCCCCTTTGGTCCTCTCGACCAGATACTGGGGACTATTTCACCCCCTACTACTACCACATAACACATATATCTCGTAATCTATCTAGCATGGTTGGGCATGACCGGCCCTTCGGCCCTATCGACCGGAAATCTGGGGACTATCTCCCCCTACTGTCACTAGCACATAGCGACATATCATACTAGCATATAAACATTTCACAGATAGTAGCAACCTTAGATGAATATCACAGAGACAATCATCCATCATACAACTACTACTGGTGGGCCGGAATTGTGGCCGTAGACCCACCACTACTGGAAGGTAACTCACCTCGTAGTAGCTGCTGATCTGTGTGGGAATAGTATGTCTGCTACTGCTGCTGCTCCGGAAATCCTCCGGCTGTAATTCCCATCAAACACTTAGTCAAGAACTGCTGACCTCCCTCACGGTAAATTGTCCATTTACCCTTAACAAGTCATGAGTCAAGTCATAGTCAACTGCCAGTTGACCAGACTCGCCAAGTTGGCTTGCCGATTCGCCGAGTCCCTTTCTATATACCCAAGTCCAATAGTCCTTCATTCTACTCGCCGAGTTGTATGAACCACTCGATGAGTTCCCCTTTATCCGAAGAACATTCTAAGCTGTGACTCGCCGAGTTGTATGAACAACTCGTTGAGTTGTTCTTGAGACAAGAAGATTGCCATGAACTCGCCGAGTCATGGAATTAACTCGCCGAGTTACTTCATGAGTGAGTCTGGCTTCCAACTCACTGAGTCATACCCTATGACTCACAACTCCAACTCGCAGACACACAAAGGGAACAACCCTGGGACTCGCGACCCGACTCGTCGAGTCAGATGAACGAGTCGCCGAGTCGGCCACATGCAAAAACGATACACGTGATTTTGCTTGGATCCAGCTCATGCCATTCATAGATCTAGGTTCCTAGGGCCTGGTTTACACGTAAAGTTTCCATCTTTACATGTAGAAATGCATAGAATGGGGATTAGGGGCGAAATAAGAAGGTAGATCTAGGACATTCCAGTAATTTACTCCTATAAATGTTATAGATCTAAGCTCCTGGAGCTCAAACATGACTAGTTCTAGCGGATACTTAACCTATTACGAATTCTACTTCATGCCCAAGCTTGGAAAAGGTTCAAGAAGAGCTCAAAAGGTGCTCTAATGGGGTTTAAGCATGCAAACAGAATAAAGTAGAAATATACCTTAGAGTACTCTGAAATAGCACCAAGATATCTGGTATCCTTCTCCTCTTCTTGCTCCACTCACCTTCTTCTCCCAAAAACTTCAAGGAATCACTCTAATCACTTCAATCTCAAAAGAAACTAGCTAGGGTTTGATGTAGGGCGCTCTGAGGGTGAAAGGGGGCGAGCTTGGGTCGCACAAGCTACCTTAAATAAGGGGCAAACCCTTGGAATTAGGGTTTCATCAAACAGCGGTGACTCACAGAGTCCAGGATATGGACTCGCCGAGTCGCCAACTTAAGCGTGCCCCCGGACCGCGTCCCTACTCGGCAAGTCGGACCTACAACTCGCCGAGTCCAAGGCTAAAATGACAATTACTTAGATAAATTTTTACGTACCAGGAATCAGGTGCTACAGGAATAGGAAATGATCCTCCTATCTGGAAAAAAAAAATCTGGAATAGACTAGTACTTTTGGTATTTAGTAAATAGAACTCATACTTTTCATATAACACTTAAGTACATACTTAAATATTAATCTAATATTTGTAAATGCCTTGCTGATAATTACAGAAGAGTAACCAATTGAGCACAATCAAGTTGGAACTATATTCTCGGAGTTTAATTTATTAATTACGCTAGGAACATAATGCACTTGTATTGTGAAACAATGTTTGTTTTGGAACAATGTATGTTTTAATTTAGCTTGTCTAAATATGTGTCTGAACTATTTTAATTTATGAATAACTGATTATTTACTTAAATCAATTTTCATAACGACCACTTTCATATTCGGATATGGTTAAAATTATATATGCAAAACACTTTTGACATAAACTTGTTTTGAATCAAAGTTATCTAAGACATTATTATCTTTATTATATAAATGGCATTCACATATTCCAATTTATTTTACTTATGTGAATCTATTTATATAAAAGATTCCTAATGATATTTTTATCAAGTAGTAGAGAAAATAATTTATTAAGGAACTATACACTGTGGTGTATGCTTCTTTTATAATGAATGTCTAAGATTTAGCACAAGATACCACATCTACATTATTAACAACTAGGCTAAGTTCCAAATTCATCCATTTATATGCATAATATATTTTGTAAAACGTGGAATTTTATTCATTTGCTTCTCTTTTCTTACAGAGATGGTATCCTAACAGATTTAGGCATAGAGCAACTAGAGTTTGTTGCACTAAGCCCAAGGACATAAGACAAGGAGTATCAACAAAAGATATTTGTGTTCATGGTGTCATGTATTTATTATCATATCAATACAAGAATATTATTGGAAACTTTAACAACATCTTTCATATGGTAATGATTCAAGTAAAGAATGTTATTCACAAGCTAATGTATTTCTTCCCATCTATATAAACTCACACAAAAGGACAACATCATATTCCACCATTACTTATGGGGCCATGGTAGACACGAAATTAATAATGTTCATTAAAGTTAATTGTTTTCTTATGATATTCAATGTATTAAGTTTTATAAAAATGTTATTTTGTGTAGTTTCTATGATTATTTACTTAAAGTATGGATACAAGGAAACAAAACTGGATTTATGAAGCCTTATAGGTGAGTATTTATAATTCTATGTAAACCACCCGGTTATGCATGTTTATCATATAATATTGAAATAATTTGACATTTTTAAACGTTAATTCTTATAAACAGCAACGTACTATACCAAAGTACTCGACTATGGCAAAGTACATTGCTATTAGTATTCAAAATAGGCTGCTATTATGAGTAAAAACTTAAAGTATGTTGTATAATCATGAAAATGAAAAATTGTTTCCTATTATTATTTGAGTTTAAAGTTTGTAACTATAATGAATAATTTTTGAAAAGTACGTTGCAATTTCCATCATTTACTCTTTTGAAATCACTTATTCTTTTGAATTATCATAATTACTACTCATGAATATCATTCATGTTTTTAACTTTTTAGTCCGTATTATTTTCAACATTGGAGGACATTTATGGTATTTGACAATATAGAAATATCTCTCTAACTAACAACTCTTAATCATAGGTGCAGAATCCACGAGCTAATTAGGAAGGATACGCTCCATCAATTGTTGAAGTCATGAGAATTATATATCTATTTATTATGCATGAAATGTCGAATATGGATATGAAATTTATAGTATTATGCATGAAATATCGAATTTGGACATGGAATTTATGGATTTAATATATGTCAAATATTGAAACTTTTTCACTTTTATATTTGTTGGTTTAAAATATAAATGTGATGTATGTTTTACGATTTTTTGTGTCGATTATCTAATTATTTTTAATTATTTCATAAATTTATAAAAATTATTTTTATAATGTTAAAATTCGTCGCTAATCTGTCACAAAAATTTCGTTGATAATCCGTTAGTGAATGATTTCGAGATTCTTTGGTAATTCATCAGTGAGTTTATTCCATCGGAAATCTGTTGCAGAAAACATTTTTGCCGGTGAGCAGTTAGTAATTATTGACAGAAAAATCCGTCATTAAAATTTTCCATGGCCGTCGGAAATCCGTTACAAACAATTACCGACAATACTGACGGATTTGGGTATGTTGCAATTCCCTCGGTAAAATCTATTAGCGATAAATTACCGATGGTTTTGGCCCTTGGTAATGCTTTTTTTTATTGCTTGTGCTTAATGAAATAATGGCGAGTTGTTTTGTATGGATTAAAAGCGGATCCAAAAATCCGGTTTCAAATTGGGGTAATTGGTATGTTCTAGTATCTTTTAGCCTTTAATGTTTTTTATCATTATAACCTTTTCAATTTTGTTTTTGTTTTTGTTTTTTTTAATGTTTGTATCTATTGACAGCTTCTTGAAGTTTTATGTTTCCAAAATTATATATCATCACGTATATCTATTAAAAACATGTAATTTATCATCTTAAGTTCTTACCTTACAATTAATTAATTAGTTGGTTGGTTGGGAAATCAATAGGTGATGTTAAGTGTGACTTTCATCAATGTTGCTACATATATATAATCACGCATAAAACACCACTTCGATACAGAACTAACAATTTGGTAGAAATGTAAAGTGCATTTCGATGCAAAACTAACAATTTGGTAGAAGTATATGAAAATAGAATTAGTGATTTGTTTCGTTAGATACGATAGAAAGAGGAATGAATGCAATAAAAAAGGATAATGCCATGGAAAATTATACTTTCGACTAAAATACAAAAATCATCCTTATCGTAATGTATAAATTGCAAATTTAGTCCAACTTTTAATTACGTTACATGGAAAGCCTTTCAGGTTCATTTGCTAACATATAATTTTTTGTTGCGAAGTTTGGCTCCTTAATGATGAGATTAAACAAACCTTTAATCTATAAAGATCGATTAGATCTTGAACAAGTAGGTAAACAATGACGATATGAACACAATAAAAGAACAAGACAAGATTGAATCAAACGTGTCGAATGATTAAAACAAAATCCTCAGAAGAGCTCGATTAAGAACATCAACTGTAGAGGATTGGAAGGTTACAAAAACGATCAAAGAAACCTGTTGTTGTCTGGATGTCTCGCTATTTTCAGATCTCTAAAACCTTAACCTAATTTGCATGCAGGCGTAAACATATATACAAAACATAAAAAGGATCACGGTTGGACAGGCCCAAACCGGTACACAAAAAGCCTTAAGCAAAGCGAGCCCAAAAGACGCAATCAAAAAAAATGATCTTCAGCCCAACAATCTCCCCCTTTGCGTCAATTTGGAGCGAGACCTTCACTTATTACTTGGGCCGGCAGCTGAAACTGGTACCTTCTTCACGGTACTAAACAGACATTTGGTTATTGAAAGAATGGTCTGTCTAAACCGGATGTACCAGTTAATCATATCTTCAAAATACTTGACATCATCGGCCGAGTTCTCTTTACACCGTTTGACAATGAACAGCACATGCTCCAAACAGGTTGTGGTGTAAAGATGCTTGTCAGCTAAAGCGAAGAGACATTTCTGTCCTTCCGCTCGAGTGAACATAACTGTGTTACGTCTTGGGTCAATCTTACCCAGCAGCATTTGATTGAGATCACTGGCCGATCCCACAGGAGTAATTTTGGGTTTCTTCTTGAAGACTGTGGCGACCTCCTGATCCATAAGGGCAACCTCCATGATGTAGCAGATTAACATCCTTTTGACATGGTCTAGAATGGGACCATATTCAGCTTCATTGGTCAAAAGGATATTATACAGGACGATCCAATCATGAGGATTTAGATTTGGTAGATCTGCCAGAGAGATAAGATGAGCAGATTTTGCAGATCCCCGAATCAATTTGAACCGAACGTTTATAAAACGTCCTTCAGTATAAGGTTTTAGCACCCGAACGTTTATAATCTTCTGGGCGCTCCATGTAAGGAATTGTGGACGAGCAGCCGTCAGATAGAAGTCAATGAGCTCCCTGTCAAGCTCAGCGTTCGGGTGAGGGACTTCAAAAATATTAGAGAAGACGTGGAAGATGAACGCCTTTCGAGTCAGCGGCATATCGAACTGCGAATCGACAGTGTTGCTGCAGTCGAACGATATAACCGGCTCGAGCCATAAGATGTTGGGAGTTTCAATGGCCTCTTTGATTAAGCGTTCCCTGGTCCAAGCAGGGAAGAGAGTCTTTCGGCTCTCAAGGAGATCGTGGGCTTCTTTTTGTTTGCGTTCGGCTTCGGCAGCCTCACGCGCCACACGACTGGCATCTTCACCAACCTTGCGACTGTTCTTTCGTTTTAAAATGTCAGTAATGGTCTCCTTATCGCCTTCTTCATTTTCGTCCTCAGCTATGTTTTTGCCTTTGTTCTTATCACCCGAACCTAAAGTTTGATGAGTTGAAGATGGTTCAGTTGTGTGAGTAGCTTTGGAGGAAGGAGGTGGTTTTGAACTTGTCTTCTCATCTCCCCCTTGTTTCGGAATGGACACAAAACTTGGGAGGCCTTCGACTTTGTTAAGTAGATCGATGGTTGGAGAGAGCTTTTCAGCAAGGGATCGCCTCACCGAAAAGTTTAAAATTGGATCGTGTGCTTCCAGAATGTTTGAGATAACAGCGTGGACATCCGAAACACACGTCTTGACCTCAAGTGCAGTTGTTTTTAATGCCAGATCGTCCATTATAGAACGCTCGGTTGTCAGATCTTCTTGTAGCTTGACTAGGCGAGCATCAATGGAGGCTGTAAGGGCCGAGTTGTCGTCGCTTATGTTTTTACGTAGATTGGCGAACGAAGGCAACTCCGATGAGACAAACGTGACCAATTGTTGGACAATTGGTTCCAAAGATGCCTTTGTGGCATCTGCACTTTCTTGCATGGACTGTAGTAGGACAGAGGCATCAGAAAATAGTTTATCGACTTTTTCGGTCGCTGCCTCACATGCCCGGGTAGATGCCTGAATTACAGCAGTTGCTGAGGCTGCTGAATCATGTTGAGCCCTGGTGAAGGCATCAACAATCTTCTGAAGGGCAGCTTCAGACAGGGTTGATTGTTGGTTAGACGAGGAGGCGAAAAGTAGATCAATCTTCTCGTTGAGCTGTTTGAGATGTTTCTTAGTTACTGGGGCATCATCCTCCTCGTCACTTTGAACTTGAAACGGACTATAGTAGACCGAATCAAAGATCATGTTTTCTCCCCCGAGATAAGGGTTTTCACCCTCAGATGCATTGCCATGAGATGAATATGGTGGAGAGGTTGGGGGTGTTGAGGGTTTAGTAGGAGAAGGTTGAGTTGGTGAAGGTATAGTTTCGGTTGGTGGTTGAGTATGGGTAGTTTCGGTTGGTGGTTGAGTATGGGTAGTTTCGGTTGGTGGTTGAATATGAGTAGTTTCGGTTTTGTGGGTTTTGGGTTGAGGAGGTTCGGTTACATGTGGTGATTCAGTGGTAGTGGTAAAGATTTGTGGAGGGGAAGGAATTGGGGAATTGGGTAGTTCAATCTCTGGGGTAGGGGATCGAGGTGGTGTATTGCCTCGTTGAGGAGATGCATCCCCTTGAGAGTCGTCAGAACCTGAACTCTCATCCTCAGAGTCACTCGAAGAGGAGGGTATAACAAGCTTTCGCTTCAGTTGGGTCTTCCTCTTCTTCGGTGGGGGGGAAGGTGCAACTTTTGGCTGTTTCCTCTTTTTAGGAGAAGGCCCCTTTGAAGCTTTGGAGGTTTGTTTTCCTTTTTCTGCCTTTTTACCTCTGCTCACCGGTTTATCTGCGTCATGAATAGACCTGAGCATATCCGGGGTCAGATCCCTTGGACCAGACGGTGTTAGCTCTTTGAGCTTCCGAATCAACCTGCTATCCGAAGGGACAGCACCATACATGGACTCTGGAATCGAGCCAATAAAGGTGAATTTTGATGCATCTGAGACGATGATCTTCTTGGTATGGAAAGTACCAACAGAAGACATCGATGCACCTTCAGCAGTGGGAACGTCGAATCTGTCCATGGCCCATTTAGTTATCAGTATCCAGAATCGAGCCAACGAAACTTCAGAGTGTCTGGATGAAGAGGAGAGGCTTTGAATAAGTTGTTGCCATAGAACAAACCCGTAATCCAGGTTGATCCCATTATAAACTCCGTACAGGATGGTGAGGAACAGACGACTTGCACCATCTGAACCTGAACTTCTCTCCGACAGTCCCTTGAAAAGGACTGTAAATAAACCATTCCATTGAGGCGGCAAGCATGACTTTTTGAATCTTGCAACTGATGTAAGAACCTCTGTGTATCCCATGTTGTAGAACATGTTATACAGATGACCAATCTGTATCGACTCCGGATGAACTCTGGATGGGTCAGAAGCAAATCCGAGCAGAGAGCAGAAACGTGGGCGGGAGACGGAGGTTTTGTGGTCTCCAATCTCGAAAAATACCCGGTCGACAGCCTTGTCATAATATGCAGTCGCGTAGACCTGCGATAGGGCCGCCATTGGCACCGATTCGATTCTGGAAAGTGCTGGTACTAGTTGTGAATACTTTAAGCACTCTATGACCGGCGACATGTAAGGGTCGTATGCCTTTGGGTTAAGATCAATGACCAAACATTGTTGTGGTCGAATGGGAAGAATTTGGGAGGTAGCATGAACTGAAGAGGAGTCAGCCATTGATGCAGGTGTGAAGAAGATGATGAACAGGAAACTGTATGGGAATGTTTGTGTTTTGGAAATTTTGAGAGTGGTAAAGAGGTAAAAGGAGGTATAATGGGCTATTTATAGTTGGTGAGAAGAGAGAGAAAGATCGTTTCAAATCTCTTATGGATGACAGTTGGGACGGGCGATGATCACGTAGGAGAGAGAGTGTCAGATTCCTAGGACCACGCCGCCCAATAAGCGCCGTTTCATAGGGACAAGCCGTTACTGTTTAACCACGCGCATTGAATGCCACAGGACAAAAAAAACTTAGGATTTAAAAGAATGTCCGTTAAAATTACGATCAACCATTTATAGAGAAATGTTGAAAGGCTTCTTTTAATTAGGCTAAAAACGACTGGCTTTAAAATAAAATCTCAGAAAGAAAAATAAGAACAAGATCCCAAGGGAAGAAATGTTATGGGTTTGTAACAATTTCATAGGAATCGCATAAAATTGGAGATTTTAATAGGGTACTTTCATCAATTCTTTAGTGAAAACTTGAGCAATTTAATTGTTCACCGTCAATTCGTTAGGTGTTGAATTTTGGGTTTCACTTAGTTCGTAGTGACACAATACTAAGATCATAAACGCAGATGTTGTGCAACCATAAACCTCAGTGGTAAGTGCTAAGAGTCTCAAGGGTTACCATGATGGAATGAGTGTAGTGGAGAAGTAATGTAGAGATGGTGTAAGAGAACAAAGTACCTCTACTGCGAAAAGAAGGACCAAGCAGGAAATTCTTAACTCATGTGAGAAAAGAGTGAGGTAGCTCACGATTAGAATAAATGAATTGGCCTTATTGGGAAGACAAGGTTTGTGTATACCAGGTCATGAAGGCCTTTATTCAAAATCATATGAGGCTTGAGACACATACAGCAGCATGCTTCTAGGGACATTTAGGAATTTCAACAAATGTATCCTTATAAACGAACACTAACACAAAAAAAATTTTGGAATTTTTGAGATAAACCGAACCCGAACCTTCGGTTGGTTTCGGTTGATAAAAGTTTTGAAAAACCGAACCCGAACCTTCGGTTGGTTTCGGTTCTAGAAAATAGTGAAAAACCGAACCTGAACCTTCGGTTGGTTTCGGTTCTAGAAAATTTTGAAAAACCGAACCCAAACCTTCGGTTGGTTTCGGTTCTAGAAAATTTTGAAAAACCGAACCCGAACCTTCGGTTGGTTTCGGTTCTAGAAAATTTTGAAGAACCGAACCTGAACCATTGGTTGGTTTCGGTTCTTAAGAATTTTTTTTTTTTTTGAATCAAACGAGGAAAAACAGAATTGTACAAGCAATACACAACATTGAGAAACTATCTTTGAAGAAATGAGTGGGTTAGATAGTTGAAACGAACCCGAACGTTCGGTTGTTATGTTTGAGTTTGAGAGGTAGCGTGAGGTACTGATTCTGATTCCATCATACCAAGTCCTTGCAATATTTTATTGAATGATGCTTTAGGAATAGCTTTTGTAAAGACGTCAGCCAGTTGATCAGTGGTTCTTACGAAATGAACTTCGATGTTTCCATCTTCCACGTGATCTTTGATGAAGTGATACCTTAGTGCTATGTGTTTGGTTTTGGAGTGTTGCACTGGGTTATGACAGATCCTAATTGCACTTTCAGAGTCATAATATAGTGGGATCTTCTTCATATTGAGTCCATAGTCTCGAAGTTGACTTTGGATCCAAATCACTTGTGACGTGCATGATGCAGCTGCAATGTATTCCGCTTCGGAAGTGGATAGCGACACGCACGTTTGTTTCTTGGATTGCCAGCTAACTAACTTCCCGTCAAGAAATTGACAGCCACCAGTTGTGCTTTTACGGTCGAGTCCACATCCTCCAAGGTCAGCATCAGAATAGGCTTGAACAAAGAAGCCTGAGTTGGAAGGATACCATAGACCTAAGGAGGTGGTTCGCTTGAGGTAGCGTAGGATGTTCTTCACTGCAACCATGTGAGGTTCGCGTGGGTTTGCCTGAAATCGAGCACAGTAACAGACAGAAAACATGATATCAGGTCTGCTGGCGGTTAGATACATTAATGAGCCAATCATTTGGCGATAGAGCGTGATATCAACAGCCGGTTTGTCTAGGGATGGGGTAAGCTTGGTGCCGAATGCCATTGGGACTTTAACTTTTGAGTCTCCCTTCATTCCAAACTTTTCTAGAAGAGTCTTCGTGTAAGCTTCCTGATTAATAAAGATGCCTTCGGGTCCCTGTCTTATGTTTAAACCAAGGAAAAAGTTAATTGGACCTAATGAGCTCATTTCAAACTTAGTCTCCATCAGCTTTCTGAATTCAGCTGTTAAGCTGGGATTCGTGGAGCCAAAGATGATGTCATCAACGTAAATTTGAACTATCATAAGGTGGTTACCTTCCTTTTTGCGAAAGAAGGTTGGGTCAACCGAACCTTGTTTGAATTTAGACATCTTTAAAAATTTTGTAAGCGTTTCATACCAGGCTCTCGGAGCTTGTTTAAGGCCGTACACAGCTTTATCCAGAATATAGCAATGATTTGGATGCTTTTCGTTCACGAACCCAGGAGGTTGCTCCACGTACACCGTTTCTTCGAGTTCTCCATTTAGAAATGCACATTTGACGTCCATTTGGAAAACCTCAAAGTTCTTATGGGCAGCATAAGCCAGAAATATTCTAACAGATTCTAGCCGAGCTACTGGAGCGAAAGTCTCTTCATAGTCTATTCCTTCCTCCTGACAATAACCCTTTACCACCAGACGAGCCTTGTTCCGTATAACATTACCTTCCTTGTCCATTTTGTTCCTAAATACCCATTTGAGACCAACAACCGAAGCATCTGGAGGAGTTGGAATTAGGCGCCAGACTTTGTTCCTTTCAAATTCATTCAGCTCGTCTTGCATTGCTTGAACCCAATCAGAGTGATCGAGAGCAGTGTTAACTGTCTTTGGTTCAACTTTTGATACGAATGAGTTGAACATGCAAAACTCAACCTTTGAAAATAAGGAAGTCTGTTTTACCTTCAGTTGAGATCGGGTCAAAACCTTTTCAGATACATCTCCAACTACTTGAGAGACGGGATGATCTCTGGTGCATTTGATAAGAGGAGGGTAATTTGGATCAAAGGTTGGGTCTAGTTCAGCATTGATTATTTCGTCTAGCTCAGATTGGCTGTCATAACCAAGTGTCACATTATTATGTTCAACCTCAGTTGATGTACTTTGGAAGACATGAGGATCATGTGGTTCTAGTGGTCCTGAGCTTCCTGGTGTTAAGTCCTCTTTGGTTGAAGTTATGGAATTTGGCTCCCCCTGGACTTGAGCGCTTGGCTCCCCCTCGACCTGAGCACTTGGCTCCCCCTCTACTTGAACACTTGGCTCCCCCTCGACTTGAGCGTTGTTGGAAGGAGAGTCGTTAGAGATTGATGCTTCTTCATACATTCTCCTTGCAGCGTCTTCGACAATCTGCTCCATGTGATCAACCTTGTTGTCTGCTGCACCTGCTTCGGAAAGTGAAGCGTTCTCTGGTTCGTCAAAGAGCTCCAGAAATGTCTCGAATAAGTTGGCGATCGAGACTGTAATCTTGCCATTCAGAGGAAAGATTTCCCCAGTGATATCTTCTTTAGCCTGTAGCTTCTTGACATAGTTGTCGTCAAAGGTCACATAATACGTCTCTTCAATCTTTCTCGAACGCTTGTTCAGGACCCTGTATGCCTTGGATGTGAGCAAGTAACCCAGAAATATTCCCTCGTCGGCTTTGACATCAAACTTGTTGCGGTGTTCTTTAGAGTTGAAGATGAAACACCTTGAGCCGAACACATGAAAAAATTTCACATTTGGCTTCCTGTTGTTCAGTATCTCATATGGAGTGAGCGCGAACCTTTTGTTGAGATATGACCTGTTCTGTGTAAAACAAGCAGCAGAAATAGCGTCAGCCCAAAAATAAAGAGGTAAAGAAGCGAAACTTAGCATAGTTCGGGCAGCTTCACACAAGGATCGGTTTCGTCTTTCGACTATTCCGTTCTGTTGTGGTGTGTAGGGAGCTGAGAAATTATGACTGATTCCCTTTTCTGCAAGAAACTCTTCAAACTCCCTGTTCTTGAATTCAAGACCATTGTCGCTTCTGATGTTGCGGACAACCTTCTTGAGCTGTACTTCAATTTGCTTGATAAACATTTTCAGCTTTTGAGTCGCTTCAGATTTGAGCTTTAGAAAGAACACCCATGTAAATCGTGAAAAGTCATCAACGATAACAAGAATATACTTGCTACCACCGATGCTTTCGATAGATGAAGGACCACACAAATCAATATGAATTAATTCGAGTGGTTCAACAATTTTTGTGTTGATTATCGATGGATGACTTTGACGACTTTGCTTTCCCATTTCGCATGCAGCACATAGATGATCCCTGTCGAACTTGAGCAATGGAAGGCCCCTTACATGACCTCCAGTGACAAGACGGTTGATATCTTTAAAATTAAGATGAGATAATCTTCGGTGCCACAACCAGCTTTCGTCGGATTGAGATTTTGACAACAAGCATATAGCTGGATTTCCTTTGATGGGATTGATGTTTAAGGGAAACATTTCACCCTTTCGCTCTAACTTGAGAATTACTTTATTTGACTTTTTCTCTATGATTTCAGAACCTTCATCATCGAATGAGACTTTGAGACCTGTACCTCCAACAAGATGAGATACACTAATGAGGTTGTGTTGGAGTCCTTCCACATAAGCCACCTTCCTTATAGAGAAGTCCCCATTGGTTATCATCCCGTATCCCTTTATAGTGCCGAATGAATTGTTTCCACACTTGACGTTGCCACCATTTGCAAGAGATCTGTATTCCCTAAGCTCCTCTTTCCTCCCTGTCATGTGACGCGAGCAGCCACTATCGATGTACCATTCTTCGTCGAACTGCTTGTCACTTATAACCTGCAAAAATTAGACAGATTTAGGAACCCAAAGTTTCTTGGGTCCACGTGAGCTTTGCATGGAAACAGGAGCAATGAGAGAGATATCAACAAGATAAGTTCTTTTTACAAGAGTTGTTTTATCTTTCCTTTTAATGGTGTAAACCTTTATTTTATTAAGATTAGGTGAATTAGATTTGGACTCTGGTGTGGATTTATTGACCTTCTGCTTCCACTTTTGCTCAACTGATGAATGAGATTTTCGAGAACAAGAGAAATCAGCTTTAGGGAAAGATGGAGATGAATCGGTGGGAGTAGAAGAATTATGAGACCGAGAAAAGGAATTAGAAGAACGAGAAGAATTTGAACACGAGGGTTTGGATTGAGAGAAGTTCCGGGCTTGAGGCTCTAGGTGACCCTTTTGCTTTTGATTATTGGAGAGAATGACCTTAGTGTTTTTTTTTCTTTTGACTTCAGAACCGAACCTTTGCGTTCGGTTGGAATTTTCTTTGGAACCGAACCTTTGGTTTCGGTTGAAGTCCTTTTCAGAACCAAACTTCTGCCTTCGGTTGATATCTTCTTGTGAACCGAACCTTGGCTTTCGGTTTTTGTGACTTTCAAGCTTTTCTACAGGAATGTTTTCATACTTCAGATTCTTGTCTTGATGAGAGAAATATGCATTCTAGGAACGCCAGAATTGTTTCCGTTCAGAAAGGTTCTTCCTGTATCTATTGTTCCTTTCTATCTTCCTATTCCTTACCTGAGAAGGTTGATGATGAACATTTGCTTTCGTTTTTGGTGACTCCTTGGCCGGTTCCTTTTGAACTGCAGGAGTTTTACTTTGAGCCGAAGGAGCCGAGAGAATGTCTACTTTTGCCGAGAGATCATTCTTCTGAGGAATATTTTTTGTACCACTGGTGCTCGGCCCATCGAAGTTGTTCGGCTTATTCAAGGGTTCAGGTATGTACCTTCCTTTGCTTTTCCAGGAAGTTCTTTCAGATAAACCAATGGTTTCGTCAGCATTATCAATTGGAGCTTCCCAGAAGTACTCATCACAGCCATCAGCATTGTCTTCGTTTACAATGGCTACGAGTTCAGCTGTTTGATGTTTGGTTACTCATGTTACCTTGTATACTTGATTTGGAGTAGTCCTGACCTTTTGATACACAACAACTTTCTCAACTAATTTTGGGGACTTTTGATGGGACAACCGAGCGAACTCCACTGAATTTTCAGAAATTAGATTCTTGTGATTTTCTGGCTCGGTTTTAATAAATTCTGAGCAGTCAACCGTGTCCTCTACAGAAATTTCACTCATGTTATCGTCCTCGTTAAGCTCAGATGCATTTTCAACGTCAATTTTGTTTTCTGAGCTTACGTTGATGTTTAAAGAGTCAAATTTTTGCATGGTTTTGGTTCTCAGTTTAAGTCTGTCATTTTCATCCAAAAGATTTTTAAGCATGAGCTTGTGGTCTTTGGATTTAATGAAGGACTCAATTTTGTCCAGTCCATACATGTAGGTGGGATTGATATGATCAGACGATATCACACTCTCACAATTATAAGCTTCAGCATCGATTTCATCTTCCTTAAACTCTAGGAAGGGCAAAATCATGCGGTGAATCCTTTGGCCTATTTCACAATCCAAGTGAAGCTGAGTAATATTAGAGTACAAACGTTTAGCAATTAAACAAAAAACATTTCGTTGTTTTAACAATTTCAAATTGTCTCTTTGCAAATAAATGTTTTCATCTTTAACTTTGACTAATTCCGACTCCTTTAACTTTATCCACATTCTCCGCTCCTCACTCTTCGATGTCGCCCTGCTCAATTGATCAGTTAGGTTAGAATTTGTGACCCGAGTTTGAGTTAAGCTACTATCTAGATGAGATATTCTTGTATTGACATTTTTTAGTTCTTTCTCATAAGAGGATGATGGTACTTTTCATGAAATAAAAACAGATTGTACCTTCTTTATCAGTTCATCAAGCTCATTGAACTGCTGGCTGAGCGGTTTGACTGTAAAGCACATGTCCTCCTTCGCTTTCTGTCCATCACAGCCTCCATCGGTGTTGTATCCCCTCATTTGAGATACGTCAGAAACCATGAGGCATTTTCCACCAATGCTGTCTTTCTTAGACACGAACGCTTTTCCATGAGTAGGCTGCCTCACTTCCTCGTCTTCTGAGTCGGTGGACCAAACTTCCGTGCTACCGAACTCATCACCTAGAACAGAACCCTGCACAATAAGAGCATTAATAGGCGGGTTAGCAGCAGACTTCTTCTTTCTCAACTCATCCAATCTTTTCTGCAACATGGCTTCCTCATCATTCCCATCATCTTTTTCAGTCATTTTCTTAAGGATACAGTCCTTAGCATAATGATTTTTCCCACCACAATAGAAACAGCTCACTCCAGAGTCGCCATCCACTTTCGGTTCCTTCTTGTGCTCCTCAGCTTTCGGTTCATTAATCACCTTTTCAGAGCTATAACTCCCCTGCCAGTTTCGGTTTTTATTGCTGGGAAATCTCTTCTTTATGAACCTTTTGGGATAGGATACCATCAAGGCATAATCCTCTGATGTGAGATCATATTCTTCCAGGTTGAGGTCTTCATCCTCCATAACAGCTTTACTTTTTGACAAGAGGGCCAACAAACCGAGACTAGAAACGATGTTCTTTTCTTGCACCACTATCTTCTCTTGAGACTTGAGAATTCCCACCAGTTTCGCCAAAGAGTATGATTTAAACTGCTCATGGGCTTTAACTGTGGAAACTACTGCTCTCCATTCAGACCTCAGACCATTCAGGAATGTAACCTTCTGTTCGATGAGCTTCCTTTCAATATCATGTTTGATCATCTTGCTGAGAAGATGATTGAAGCGATCAAACGTCTACGTCACAGATTCTTCATCCCCTTGCCTGAATTCTCCAAACTCAGATAGAAGCAAAGTTTGAATCGAATGTTCAAGATCTTCGTCTGTAGAATACAGTTCGCGAAGTCTATCCCAAACATCCTTTGCCGTCGTGCATGAGCTAACCAATCTGAAAGTATCGGACTGAAGGGCGAACCGGATCAATCTTAATGCCTTGATATTGCATTGGAACTTATCCTTTTCATCTTGTGCAATATCTTTCACGTCCTTTAGCAGATCATTGTAATCTTTTTGAGTCTTGATGATTCTGGACGTTGCAGAATGAGAAAACGGTCCATTGGTGATGGTTTCCCAAATCAGATACCCATTCTCCTCCGATCCAATAACATAGTCTTCGAAGTGATGTGCCCATACTTCATAGTCATGGGTGTATAAGATCCGAATCTTTGTCGTCGAACCAATGTTGTTGGAAATATTAATAAGGTTTGATTGTGTCGCTTCCATTATGATCGTAAAAACATGTTCAAAGATCAGACTTGTAATAAAGCAGATTAGGGCAAAGTAATAAATATCGAGATACGTCAATAAAGAGATGATGGCTCAATAAATATTAATGATTGCGGAAAAACCCTAATGGAAATCTTTTTCACAGAAAAGATGTGTATCAATTACACAGCCTCCTACTCTGATACCAATTGATGAGATTAAACAAACCTTTAATCTATAAAGATCGATTAGATCTTGAACAAGTAGGTAAACAATGACGATATGAACACAATAAAAGAACAAGACAAGATTGAATCAAACGTGTCGAATGATTAAAACAAAATCCTCAGAAGAGCTCGATTAAGAACATCAACTGTAGAGGATTGGGAGGTTACAAAAACGATCAAAGAAACCTGTTGTTGTCTAGATGTCTCGCTATTTTCAGATCTCTAAAACCTTAACCTAATTTGCATGCAGGCGTAAACATATATACAAAACATAAAAAGGATCACGGTTGGACAGGCCCAAACCGGTACACAAAAAGCCTTAGGCAAAGCGAGCCCAAAAGACGCAATCAACAAAAATGATCTTCAGCCCAACACTTAAATTGTTAAATCCTAATAAAATGACGAATTTTTCAATTTTTTCATCTCTGTTATTGTTATTATTATTATTATTATTATTATTATTATTATTATTATTATTATTATTGTTGTTGTTGTTGTTTATTTACTTATTTATTTATTTGTTTATTTATTTATTTATTTATGACAAAACTGTAGAAATCGTTTCTGTCGTATGTATTTTTCTGAGGTTTAGTCCAAACCTCAATTTTTTTGGATTCATTGTCCTTTTGATTTGGTTGTATGTGGTTTTGGTCTCTCCGAAAATTAAAATGATTATTATACCTTTTTATATTTATTTTTATATTTTTAATACTTCTTTTAATAACTTAATAACTAAAAATATAAAATATGACATCTTTCTCACGGGTTGAAACATACCCACCGAAGGTGAGTGTTTTCCGGCCATCATATAGAGCAGCGACCCCTTCCCTTCTTTTTTGTCAATCTCAGCTGCCAATCACCCCCGAATGGTCAACTGATGTTGCAGCTTGATCCTTCCGGTTTGCTACTGCTGGCGAAGAGGAGTAGAACAACAAATGGTTCTCCAGAGATTCGATGTCCCCTCCACCTTTACCCGTCAACACCATAGCAAAACTGTAACAACCCATTAATTTTCCAGTCAACAAAAGTCAAAAATGTTAAATAAAATTTCGACTTTTATTCATGTCGTTAACCTCACAATGGTTAGAAAATAAACTAAATTATATAAAGGATGTTAATATAAGTTTTCGGAAAGAAATACATACAAAAACCAAGGTTTTTCTCGTAACCGAGAACCCTCGGACCTGAAACCCTTCTAACGAAAATGTTTCGCGGACATCGAAGGGATTTCGGCCGAAAACCCAACCGATATATATATATATATATATATATATATATATATATATATATATATATATATATATATATATATATATATATAGTTTTCCTCGAAAACTTGGTCAATTCACTCGAAAACACTCTCATTTGCCCCCAAAGATTATCCAAGAACATTCATACATTCAAGTGGAAACCTTCAAATCATCATACTTTCCACCAAAAACAACGTTCATATCTTCAAGTGACCGAAAAGAGCCCAAAACCGAGAACCGGTGTCCGGCCGAAAACTCGTGTCCGGCCGAAAACTCATTAGGACCGATAACTTGATTCTTGGATGAGCTTTAACTGAAAATCCTTCCATTCCCTTCAAACGATTCTCGATAATTATTCCTAACACAAAAAAAGTATTTTCTGACACTTAAATTAATGGTTTCGCTAATTTAAATACAATTATGTATTTAACCATTATTAGGATACCCTTAATTCCGCGTACATCAACTAGAGGGTCATCTTTCCAACCTCGTTGTTCAGCTCGTACACCTAAACAACTGTGAGTTCATATCCCTACATTTTACTGTTTTTAAATGTTTTTGAGAGGGAATACCAGTAAAACACCAAGATTTATGTGTTTTTATACAAGCATTTTTAACCGTTTTCAAAACCTTTGAAATTGATTCAAACAGAGACTTCTCTACATTTCATAAAATATTTATATATTTTAACCCTTTTGTATCATGTCGAGCATAAGAATGTTTTCCCTAAATACAACTAAATTGCAAAGTTTTTAGTACAATACAGAACATACACTTAATTAGGTATAGTTTTGGAACACTATATCACTACTTACTGAGCCAATACACAAAACAAGAATATACATTCAAACTAAAATATGTATAGTTTGGGATACATTACACTAATTTACAAGTACAGGAACACTATTCGGAAACAAATAAACATATAAACTATGGTAGATATAGTATATGGAACACTACACTAATACCATGATTCAAGTATACATTACTAAATAATTATTTAAGTATAATTATTTCACATTACAAAGTACTCTACCTCGGAGTAATACATATAGTTTTCAAGTACAAAAGACACTATGTAAGTTCCAAAACTGAGATCCAAATAGTGATCAAACAAACACCAATTGATCAAACAAGAATGTAGTAGAGAACAGAATCAATCCAAGCATGCACATGTTTTATATATCGAATCAACATCTGATACACCTTAGGGCCATAAACTATAGAGACTCATTGATTCGTCAACAACCCTAAGACGACACTAACAACCTCTATATATAGGGGTAGCTGGCGATAAACAGGTTTACGTCCATACACTCAACACGAACGAAAACAACAACCGTAAACTCTAATAAAAGTAGCTAAAACATGACCAAGAACCTAACAAGACTTATACAAATGATTACCTAGCCCAAACCACAAAATAATGACCTTTCAATATCTCCCTTGGTTTGAGGCTAGAATAAGCGTAGTCCTTTTCGACATCCAGCACGTCTGATTTTCCCATTACTCCCAGCTACATCCTCTTGCTGATAATTTTAAAGATCATGCTTATGAATTCTTTAGCAGCTGGCTCCAGAACATACTGCTCACAAATGATTTGATGAGCTGCCAACGTGTGAATGTCCATCTCACCAAATTGCATAAGATCTCTCTTATCAACCAGACGGAATACACAATCTTTAAACTTGATAACTGTGTAGGCCGTGGCTTCATCATATACCCAGTATAGCATGTTCTGTAAAGAACCGTCACAAAAAAATTTAATGATAGGAATCTTTGTCAACTGCTTCGTAGGAGGCCACATGATGTTTTTGATGACATTCTTGATAATCGGGCCAAACACATGTTTAGCAGTCTTCAGAAATGATATATCAGTCTTCATACTATCAAATCCTCTCCTCACCTGATTTTCCAAGAAAAGTTTGAAAACTGTCGCCTGAGGATTATTGGAGGGATCATAGAATGGAGCAGCAGACAACTCTATAAGTTCCACCTTGGTGAGCGAAGAAAAGTCATTTTGAAGTTTGTAATACTCCACTGTGTTGCTCTTTCTCTTGACTAGCTAGCAATTGATTTTATCATGAAAGCCCCACATACAGACTCTTTTCCTATCTCCATACTTATGCTGGAAAATTTTCTTTTCAAGATCGGTCACAGTTAGCTGGGGTGATCACCACGAACATTCTAATTAGTATGTTTCATAAAGAGAAATCCTCCCTTTTTCTGGGATGTAACCATTCTCCTTCCTCTCTTGATAGTGATTCGTGGTCGAGCTTCAGTAGGTTCCATCTCAAACCAATCAACAACCGTTGAAACAGATCTAGAATCATACCTTTGAATTCCTTGTTGATCTTGTTGTCTTGGAGCTTCTAGAGTCACAATTGTCACTCCTCTAATGGCTTACAAACACCAAATAGCAAGGAGGATGATTTGGGAGAGAGGAGAAGGGAGGAATTCGGCCAGAGTCTCTCTACTTTATATGGGGTACCGAATTCTCTATCCCATAGGGTCTATTTATACTTGTAGACTCCTTAAGAGTTACAACTTAAACCCTAATTGGATAACTTAGACTTTAAGTTAATCCATATCCTTACCTAAGATACCCTTTGGACGATTTTGGCTTATCTAAGCCCTAGAAATCGTCCAACCTATCTTCCATAAGGATTTACAGTCTAAAGTGTAAGTATCAAACAATTGACAGTTTATACCCTCTTATTTAATTAATCTCTTTAAGTCACCAAATTAATTCCAATTAATTCTATGACTTATATTAATATATTATTCTTTATATTATTCTCATAATATACTAATAATCTCTCTCTTAATAAATCATCCTATCAAGTTGCTATGGTGAAGGCAACCCAAAAGGACCATGCACAATCGGGTCAAATACTTGCCTAATATAGTTGCAGCCTTAGACACTATTCCAACAGTCTCCCACTTGGATAAGTCTAGTAACTATATGTGCAGGTACACTCCGATTTGCAATCGTAGCTCTCAAAGACGCTGTCAAACTCTGATCTAATCAATCTTGTCCTTTAGATAAGGGATCGTACAGTCCTCTGTTAGATATCATGCTAACAATACTATGGAATAGTTAGTCTAGCATTTGGTTTCTCGATCTCCGATTTATTTGACATAGAACTTAATCGAAGACATCAATTCAGTTCTGACCGGGCCCGGTACATAAGTCAAATCAAATCATTGAGAGGCCAAGATATGACTTTTTCCTTCTTAGGATAAAAGTTACAGATAAACTTTGACTTATATGCATTTACTTATTCATTAACCAACTACACACAACAATGCGTTTTATAACATCGAGTTACCAATGCGTTTTCGCATTATGAATGTACAATCAATTAACCAATAACAAACCATATATCTAGGTTTTAAGACTATATGATATTATCGTCTTGCGATCACCCTTTTATATCATATTCCATAAGGTGATTCCAGCAAGCGTG
This sequence comes from Lactuca saligna, assembly GCF_052625555.1. NCBI lineage: Eukaryota > Viridiplantae > Streptophyta > Magnoliopsida > Asterales > Asteraceae > Lactuca > Lactuca saligna. The sequence continues at coordinate 149,314,208 of NC_136419.1, read as the reverse complement.
GGTTTGTTCCAATGCTCAAACCTAGTTCATAAGAACTCATGAACGTTGCAACAATCTTTTGCTATGTCTAACACCATTTAGACACTCTACACACCTATTCATGACAATCTTCATTCATATCTACTTCCTACATATGAACGATTGTGGAAGATTTGAACAATTCGATTATTCTTAATAAACTCAATTATTTTGGAAGTCAAAACATGCAAAGTGGAACAATAGTTAAACAATTAACATAAGATAGTAACATTACTTATAAATAAAACTCCTTTATTTAATCATCAAATGTTAATTACATTTATCTATTACACGTTTCTAATAGTATCTAATCTATGCTAATATCATCCTTCAGCTCAATACTCCTAGCATGCTGCAAATGTTTAACCCTACTCAGTCCCTTCGTAAGCGGATCTGTTGGGTTATCTTCCGATGATATCCTCTTCACTACGAGTTGTCCTTCTTCTACACGATGTCTAATAAAGTGATATTTTCTGTCAATATGTCGTGATCTACCATAATCTCTCGGTTCCTTGGTCAAGGAAACCGCACCTTCATTATCACAGAAAATCTCCATGGGCTCCTTTATGGCAGGTACAACTCCAAGATCTCCAATGAAGTTCTTTAGCCATATTGCCTCCTTCGACGCTTCGCTCGCTGCAATATACTCTGATTCGCACATTGAATGAGCTATGGTTTCCTGCATGGAACTCTTCCAAGTTATTGCTCCTCCATTCAGGGTAAAGACCCAGCCCGGCTACGAACGGTAGTTGTCCCTGTAGGTCTGAAAACTGGCGTCACTATACCCTCACACCTTCAAGTCATCACTCCCTCCAAGGACTAAGAACCATTCCTTCGTCCTCCGAAGGTACTTAAGGATATTCTTCACCGCAACCCAATGGGCTCTGCTTGGATTCCCTTGATATCTACTAAACATGCTCAAAGCAAAGGCTACATCAGGGAGAGTACAAGTCATAGCGTACATGATTGAGCCAACTGCGAAAGCGTATGGAACTCGGCTCGTTTCAGCTATCTCGACTTCGGTACTCGGACTTTGAGTCTTACTCAACTTGGCATTGCTTTGTATCGGTAATTCTCCCTTTTTCGAGTTTTCCATACTAAAACGTTTTAGTACCTTCTCTAAGTAAGTGTTCTGACTAAGTCCTATTCGTCTCTTACTTCTTTCTCTTACTATCCTTATTCCCAAAATATAGGAAGCCTCTCCAAGGTCCTTCATAACGAAGCACTTCCCGAGCCAGGACTTAACCTCCTGCAGAGTCGGGACGTTGTTTCCTATGAGTAATATGTCATCGACATATAGAACGAGGAAGCTTACTATACTCCCACTAGCTTTGACATATACACATGATTCATTTCGCTTCATACAAATCCAAACTCTTTGACTTTCTCATCGAAGCAAAGATTCCATCTGTGAGACACTTGCTTTACTCCATAAATGGACTTCTCAAGCTTACACACTCTATTTGGATGCTTCGGATCCACAAACCCTTCTAGCTGAGCCATGTAAACATCCTCAGCCAACTTCCCGTTAAGGAAAGCGGTCTTGACATCCATTTGCCAAGTCTCATAATCATGAAATGCGGCAATACCTAGCATCACTCTAATAGATTTTATCTCCGCAACTGGTGAGAAGGTCTCTTCATAGTCAACTCCGGGAGTTTGAGTAAAGCCCTTCGCAACTAGTCGTGCTTTAAACGTGTGTACCTTTCCATCCACGTCGGTCTTCTTCTTGAAGATCCATTTGCACCCAACGGTCTTACGTTCGGGCACATTATCAACCAAATTCCAAACTTGGTTATCATACATGGATTGGATCTCACTATCCATTGCCTCTTTCCACTTTGCAAACTCTGGGCCTGCCATGGCTTCCTTATAGCTATTAGGTTCATCAAGATTTATTAGTGTACTATCACTAATATACGTGTCCCCTTCGGTAGTAATATGAAAACCATACAACTGGGGTTGAAACCTAACTCTTTCGGAACGTCTAAGAGGTAATGATATGTCAATCTGTTCAACCGGAGTTTCCTCCTCGGGTTGAGTGCCAGCGGTTGAGGTTCCTTCATCTATCAACTCTTGAATCTCTTCACGATCGATTTGCATCCCACTGTCTCCTTGGCCTATGAGTTCTCGCTCTCGGAAAACTCCTCTCCTCGCAACAAAGACAACATTGTCCTTCAGTCTATAGAAGAGATATCCAAAGGATTTCTGTGGGAAGCTGATGAAAATACATCGCTCACTACGAGGTTCGAGTTTTTCGTGAGTATCTTGTCTTACGAAAGCCTCGCAACCCCAAACCTTGATATGTGCTAACGAAGGAGCTTTCCCTTCCACATTTCGTGAGGTGTTTTGGCAACCTTCTTAGTAGGGACTCGGTTAAGGATATGGGCGGCAGTCTCTAAGGCATACCCCCAAAAAGAGATAGATAGTGAAGCACGACTCATCATAGAGCGAACCATGTCCAACAAGGTTCGATTACGCCTTTCTGCCACACCATTCAGTTGTGGTGTCCTAGGTGGCGTCAATTGTGAAACTATTCCACACTCCTTGAGATAATCGTGGAATTCAAGACTTAGGTACTCTCCTCCTCGATCGGATCGAAGCATCTTGATTTTCCTGCCCAATTGATTCTCCACTTCATTCTTAAACTCTTTGAACTTTTCAAAAGTTTCTGACTTTTGCTTGATTAAGTAGATATACCCATATCTACTATAGTCATCGGTAAAAGTCACGTAGAAGCGGTTACCATCCTTCATGGTAGATCTAACTGGTCCACACACATCAGTATGTATGAGGTCCAATAGACCCTCACCCCTTTCGCACATACCGGCGAAGGGTGACTTAGTCATCTTTTCAAGTAAACAAGACTCGCATGTGTCATCTTCCCTAAGGTCGAATGACTCCAACACTCCATCCTTTTGGAGTTTGGCTATGCGTTTCTTGTTGACATGTCCAAGACGACAATGCCATAAGGATGCCTTATCTATACTATTAGAAGAATGCAAGTACAAAACATCATTTCCTAAGTTATCAACAATCATAACAGTTTCATAAATTCCATTACATGGTATAGCTTCAAAGTAAAAGACACCATTTAGATAAACTAAAATAGAACCATTCTCATTATTCAAAGAAAATCTAAAACCTTGTCTAAACAAACCATGAAAAGAAATGATGTTTCTAGCCATTTCTGGCGAATAGTAACAATTGTTCAAATCTAAAGATAAACTATTCCTAAGCACTAAAGAATACACTCCAATCTTGGTTACAGGCGACGATCTTCTGTTCCCCATGATTAGATTTATTCTTCCATGCTCCACATCTCTACTTCTTCTTAGTCCCTGCACATTAGAAAAAATGTGATAACCACAACCGGTATCAAGAACCCAAGAAGTATTGTGAGAATCATTAGATTTAATTGTATATATACCTGCAAAAGATGGCTTGATCTTTCCTTCCTTGATGGCTTGCAGGTATTCCGGGCAGCTTCTCTTCCAATGTCCTATCTTGTGGCAGTGGTGGCACTCTGCCTCCTTCGGATTAGAGCAGGGCTTAGCGGGATCAATTTTGGTCCCACTAGAAGAGGCACCATCTCGGGCTTTCACCTTGCGATGGTTCTTTGACGAAGCCTTCCTCTTCTTCCTTTTCCTTGTCCAATTGCCAAGACAGGAGCAGCGGGCGGATTGGGAGTTGGTGCAACAGACTTGTCCTTGAAGTTGCTCTCAGCGACCCTCAAGAGACCTTGGAGTTTTCTTAGGGTGACGTCTTCTTTGTTCATGTGATAGGTCATCCTAAATTGATTGTAGCTCGGAGGCAAAGAGTGAAGCACCATGCCGATTGCCATGTCTTCCCCAAAGTCAACATTTAACTTGCGAAGGCGGTCGACATATCTTTACATCTTTTGCAAGTGCACGCTAAGAGATTCTCCATGACCCATCTTAACGGAAATCATGTTCATGAAAATCTCATAACGCTCTTGTCTCGCGTTTTGATGGTATCGCTCCAATAAGTCTTGATGCATTTCGTACGGATACATGTCCTCGTAAGACTTTTGGAATTCGGAGTTCATAGTCGCGATCATGATGCAATGCACTTTCATTGCATCACGCTCGTGAGTTTCGAAAGCGGTGATTTCGGCGGGAGTAGTGATTTCGGGGTTGATTTTCTCGAGCTTCTCATCGAGGACATACTCCTTATCCTCATAGCGAGAAATCGTGCGAATGTATCTTATCCATTCGCTAAAGTTCGTTCCATCAAAGGTGACCTTTTGACAAAGGCTCATCAAAGTGAAAGAACTCGCAGCAGCATTGTTAGCGTTCGACATCTACAAATGGAAAAGACAACGATAGATTAGAATATGAATCCTTAATTATCACCCAATAAGAAGAATTAGGGCTAGGATCCAACAACAATATTTACACATTAGAAAAGGGATGCCGTAATCTAATATGCAAACAATTTGAAGGTAAGTGAATGACGATTCACTAATTCTCCACCATGAAAAACATAACTTTAAGTCCTAAATGTATTGAGAATTCCTAGGTTCGAATGAGATTCATTGAAACTTTTCAATGGCATGTTTAAATCTCGATATGCCCCTCTTGTTTGTGACTGGGATACCGAGGATCACAAAGCGGGTGTGAATTACCATACAAATTAACATGGTGCCTTCATTGTAATGATCACCTATTCGATGTGTCGGTAAACCATACACGCTCCATCGAACTATGATAAACAATGAATCACCCTTTGCCACCTTCGCTTAGAACCAATTAGTGTGCCGGTAAACCACACACGCTCCACTAACTTCTTAGCAAGGTGCAAAGTGTAATTTCATGGGATTGCATCAATTCACTTTTCCTAAAGTAACTAAGATTGGGAATTTTAATAAAACATGTAGTTACTTTGTATTTCTTATTATACTTTTAATGAGAGGATGAGGTTGCCCTATCCTACCCGTTCGGCTAACGACCCTCCACCAATCAAGCGAGCGGTGGGTGTGAGTGTACACCCATTAAGTGCCATTTTATAGGCCGCAACCTTATACCCACCTTATAAACCGGCTTCGTGAATGAGGCCTACTAACGGTAAGACTAGCATTTAAGTTATACACACATATATATATATATATATATATACATATATATATATATATATATATATATATATATATATATATATATATTAATCTTGTAATATTATATTAGTATAGGGTTGTATTTTAAACTTGTAAAATTCTAGGGTTTGAAATTAAAATTGAGTAAATTAAACTTTTAATCAAAAAGCATAAATTTCAAAACTTGAGGACAAGTTTTAAACATTTAAAACATAAAAGATCAAATAACAAATAATCTAAATCACATAATTATATATATTCGATTAAAAATTATCATATAAGGAAATCAAATATTTTATTAATTGATAATTATCTTCAATTAGATCAAAAATATAGTCATATATATCATAAAATCGGATTAGGGTTGATCTAATATGATTAAGGTAAGTTTCCATAAGATAAATATAAAAAAATCCCATTTTTGGCTAATCCTGATGCTCGGACTCGCCGAGTACACAAAGGGACTCGCCGAGTCCACTTTGGAACTCACCGAGTCCATGACTCAGAAACATAAAAATTGAATTTTTCAGTTTAGTTTCATACAATCAAGCAACAATTCAATGAAAACCAAGCTAGGCTCTGATACTACTCATGGGTTTTGTACATAAAAACATTCCTAAGTGCGCATACAAACCCTAATGCTTGGATCTAGGTTTCTCTGTTAAACATGCTTTGAATCCAAGACTTCTAATGACTATTTAGGTGTAATAACAATATTGAAATAGATCTAGAATCATACCTTTGAATTCCTTGTTGATCTTGTTGTCTTGGAGCTTCTAGAGTCATAATTGTCACTCCTCTAATGGCTTACAAACACCAAATAACAAGGAGGATGATTTGGGAAAGAGGAGAGGGTAGGAATTCGGCCAGAGTCTCTCTACTTTAGATGGGGTACCGAATTCTCTATCCCATAGGGTCTATTTATACTTGTAGACTCCTTAAGCGTTACAACTTAAACCCTAATTGGATAACTTAGACTTTAAGTTAATCCATATCCTTACCATAGATACCATTTGGACGATTTTGGCTTATCTAAGCCCTAGAAATCGTCCAACCTATCTTCCATAAGGATATACAGTCTAAAGTGTAACTATCAAACAATTGACAGTTTATACCGTCTTATTTAATTAATATCTTTAAGTCACCAAATTAATTCCAATTACTTCTATGACTTATATTAATATATTATTCTTTATATTATTCTCATAATATACTAATAATATTTACTCTTTCTTAATAAATCATCCTATCAAGTTGCTATGGTGAAGGCAACCCAAAAGGACCATGCACAATCGGGTCAAATACTTGCCTAATATAGTTGCAGCCTTAGACACTATTCCAACAGCAAGCCCCACATACAGACTCTTGTCCTATCTCCATACTTATGCTGGAATTTTTTTTCTTTTCAAGATCGGTCACAGTTAGCTGGGGTGATCACCACGAACATTCTAATCAGTATATTTCATGAAGAGAAATCCTCCCCTTTTCTGGGATGTAACCATTCTCCTTCCTCTCTTGATAGTGATTCATGGTGGAGCTTCAGTAGGCTCCGTCTCAAACCAATCAACAACCGTTGTGGTTCTAACCGGCACATTATCAGTTTGTTCAAAAGTTGGAGTAGCGGCTGGGGCAGTTATAGGAGATTGAGAAACACTTGGGCCTTGAGCTGCTAATTGAAACTTATCTCCAAATTCAGTGATAAGTCTACTCTTCAGATCAAAGTAGCCGACTGAAAGAGCACCAAGGTTGATTTGAAGATCAGAAATTTGTTTTGTCTTCTGAGCATTGTCTTGTTGAAGAGAAGAAATTTGATCAGACTCTAAAGAACTATCAGCTTCAAGCTCGGAGATACGAGAATCAAGATCCTCAAATTGAAGATCCCGTTCGATTAATTTTTGTTTGAGTAGAGTAATCTCCTCCCTGAGCTTTGGATTCGACGTGTCAGTTCCCTTCAAGCCACCTTCCCCTATATATATATATACATATATATATATATATATATATATATATATATATATATATATATATATATATACACATTTTCTCGAGGGGGAAGATTTCTTTCACTTTCTGCTAAGAACCTAGCAAGCCTCTCAGAGGCAATATCATGCTCAGGTCTTGTAGGGGAGTCATTCCTATGATCTGAAGAACTCCTAGCTTCAAAAGTTGTTCTTGGTTGATCATGATCAGGTTCAGCTGCAATGGTTGGAGTCTTGGTTCAAGTAGTAAGTACGGGTCAAACAGGTTAGATCAAATACTAAATCAGTACCCCTGTCCTTGGATCTAATCTTCTTCTCTTCAACGAAGGCACAGAGATATGAGTCTCAAGCGGATCACTTGCAAATGCCAGAGATGTAGGAATTTCAATGTTCGGGGGAGGAAGCCCTGAAGTTGAATGCATAGGATTTGAAGTGTCGGCACCATGATTAACAAGTGGAGGCGTCATTTCTTTAACATTATCACCAAAATTTCTAAAGAATGATTCCATGTCTTCGTGTGACAGGCAGTAGTTGTCAAAAAAACTCAAATCAAGTTCTAAATCATCATGTGGAGACAAATTACACCCAAAAAGAGAATCATCATCTTCAAGATCTTCATCATCATCATTATCAGCATCTTCACTCTTACTATAATCACTATGAACATACACAGACATCAAATCATGTTACTCCGCCACAATTACAGCTGGAGGAACTCTACTATCTTCATGATCTAACACCGTTATCACATAATCATCAACAGTCATACAGTCAGACGACTCATGAGATGCAGAAGCTTCACTGGACTCTACGAACACTCCAAATTTCACCAGTGGATATTTGCCTTCAAAAATAACTTTACCCTTACGGTTTCGCTTGATCAACCCAATGATATTTGGACCAAGAGACTTCATGTACAAGGTTTCAACTTCTTTAGGAATCTCTGGAAACGGATCATTGATAATTTTCTGAAGAAACCTCGGATACATCAAAAATTTGTCTCTTGTTTTTTCCTTTAATCTTCACTACAAGCTCATCCAGAATAAACGTTGAGAAGTTAAAGTCAAATCTAGGAGCAAGAGCAGCAATAGATCATGTGTTTCTTAATGAAATCTCATCTGCACCTGATCATCTCCTTGAAATGCAGCTCACAAAAACATGAGTTAGAAACCTCCAATAAGGTGGTAATAGCTTCTTTAAGGTAGGAGGAAATACGCCCTCATAACCCATTTTGCTTAAGAGCTCTTGAGTTTGATCCACTTCATTTTCTATAGTAAAGCTTGATTGGTCATCGATCTTTAGAACATCTTTGATTATTTGCTCTGTGACAATAATCTTGCAACCTTTAACAAGAGCTTCAATGAACATGGAATCATCATCTCCTTTCTTTACTGTTGCAGATTTCCAAAATTCTCTGATTAGACGTTGATAAATCGCTGGATTCAAAATTAAAGTTGAGGCTAAGCAACATTCCTTCAATCCATGAATCATGGACTTGAATTCACTGTGAGCAACGGGAGGTTCAACTAGTAGGATTGTTAGATTATGACTTTCTGCAAATTTTAGCTCTGTCATTTTGACCTGCATGAATTGAATCAAGTGAGAAAACAACAACAACAATAATATATATATATATATATATATATATATATATATATAAAAATGGGTTTACGGCCGTAAACACGTTTACGACTGTAAGCCCTTTTGTATGGTCCTTGATGGAAGGATCTATACCAATGATCAATCAAGCAAGTGAAATAATAAAGAAGATGAGATGAAGAATGATCAAATATGAGCTTGCATACGATTGGATCTGAAAATCGTCTAATACAACTCAATGAATCATCATTTTACAAATGAACAAATGACAGGTTTTCGGTCAAAGCCTGATTCCTAGTGAAAAAACGTAACAAATACCAAAAACACTCCAAATAACATAATCAAAAGCCCTAACTCATATACTTTGACCTTTCAATCTCCCCCTTGGTTTGCGGCTAGCATGAGTTAATCTTTATCAAACAGGATCACATCAGTCCCCTCCATCGATCCATTCCACATACCCTTTTAGATAATTTCTGCCACCATTGAAGTGTATTCCTTTGCAGCATGCTCGAAGATTTCCTCAGCAACTTTGATTTGATGTAGAGACAAGTGATGGATATCCCACTTTCCAAACTGAAGTAGGTCATTTTTGTCATAAAGACGAAAACTACCATTTACAAGCTTGATGAGAGTTATAGCTGTTGATTCATCATAAATCCAGTAGAGCATGTTTTCAAGTGACCTGTCTCTGAAGTTTTGTAGCACAGGAAGTTTCCTCACTTGGTTAGTGGGACGCCACATCACTATTCTGAAAGGTCTGTATGTGTTTGTATCGATAACTTTTGGGTATAGCTTGATGATAGACTTGGCCGTTTTCAATGTAGGAAATCCCTTCTTTGTTTGATTTTCTGGAAATAACCTAAATTGAGTTGCTTGAGGATTGTCTAACAGATCCACAAACGGAGCATTAAAAAGTTCAGTGAGATCAAAACTTGTCCAAGATTCGAAATCATGAATATTTTTGTAGTATTCAATATTATTGGTCTCCCGTTTCACGATCCACATGTTTAAGCAGTCATGGAATCCCCATGATCTGATTCCAGAACGGTCACCATAGGTATGAACAAATCTGTTATTTTCAAGGTCAGTAGGGGTGATTTTTGGTTGACCAAGAGGCGCGTTATCATCTGAATTTCGCTTGAACTTGATTTGTTTTTTCTTGGAGGATTCTTTCAGCTTTGCTTTCTTGATGGCTATTATATGCGGAGCTTGGACAAATTCGTTGGGAAATTTATCATAGATTATAGTTTTCTTGGATGAGGAGGAGTCACCAGGAAAAGTTCCAGATGGTGGGTTAACTCGAAGAATTTCCACTGAAGACTTGAATTTATCACCAAGTTCCTCTATTAGTTTTTGTTTCATGTCAAAGTAGCACGCTAACAAAGTTCCAAGGTGAGTCTCAAGAGCTGAAAGTTTCTCAGTCTTCAGTGACTTATCTGTCTCAATATCATTGATACGACTGGTGAGCTGCGCATTGGTGGCCTCAAGATCAGCAATTCGGGATGAGTGCTGACTGATCACAAAGTCTTTCTCGATAAGCTTCTGGTTCAACAAACCAATCTTTTTTCTCAACTCAGGCACGGAAGAATCATCATCTCCAGACAAACATTCCTCAAAAGATATACCTTTTCCGCGAGAGGAATGAGTTGGACTCAATTGTTGGGCCAAATGCATAGCTAACCTCTCAGAGGCAGCATCAAGATATGGCCTTGGAGGAGATGATCCCTGGCCAGCAGACGAACCACCAGATTCATGGATTGAACTGGTACCTTCTTGAGTGCGTACAAATGAGGAAGGGTCAACTGTTGTAGATGGAGGAGTTACGGTAGTTTGAGTCAGGTCAGGAAAAAGGACTCCCAACCTTGGATCATTTATACGTCTCTTCAAAGGAGGTTGGGAGGTCAGAGTTGTCTAGGAATCACTTTCAATGGGCTCGGATGTCAGAACAACATTTTCATGGGGACGAATCCCTAATTATGTGTCCATATGAATTGATGAATCAGCCATCTGAACGGTAGACGCAGGCACAATTTCTTGAACATCAACTTTCTCCCTTATCTCTGGTGTTTGGTTAGCACCATCATGGACACAGTCAAAGAAGTCATTAAGGTCTTTGTTTGACAAAAGATTCTCATTCACACCACAATTCACCGCTACATCATCTCCATCGTAATCGGAAAGGTCAAGATCCACATAATCATCATCTTCTCCTTCTTTACTGAAATCAGTTTGAACTGCCACGTTCTCAAGATCATGCTCTTCAGCAACAATGGTAGACAGAGCAACATCTTCAATCTCATGGTCTGAAACAGTGATAACATCATCATCTACATATGCACGATCTGACGATGCTTGGTTTATAGACATTTGTTCCAAGAACTCATGAGATTCCGATGAGTCGATTAGTTCCGCAAAGTTTTCAAATTTCACTAATGGATATTTTCCCTGAAACATGATTTTCCCTTTTCGATTTTGCTTGGTGAGGCTTACATTGTCGAACCAAATGCTTTCATATCTAATATCTCTCCTGTCATGACCATCTCAGGATATTACTTGTTGATAAAGTTTTGAATGAATCTTAGGTACAGCAGCAATTGGTCTTTTGACTTCTTGCTAACATTTGTAGTCATCTCCTCCAAAATGAATTTTGAAAAATTGAAGTCAATTCCCGCAGCCAGTGCAACAATTGCCTGAGTATTTCTTGAAGATATCTCATCAGAGCCACCCTTCCTCCCAGATATGTAATTTACAAACACGTGAACTAGAAACTGTTGGGTTTTGAGCAATCTAACACTTCCTAAGTGTGCATGCAACCCTAATAAACCTTGGATCTATGTTTGTCTAAATACATGCAAAATAATAATTTTCCAAGGTTTATAACCTATCTAACATGGCATGGGGAACATTTCAACATAAAAGAGTTAGAAGCGATTATATACGTTCTGGTGAGTTTGGTTCTAAGGAGTTTGAGGGCCAAGCACCAATAGTGTGAATGCCTTAAATGGAATCACAAACACCACAAACTCTTGGAAAAACTTTGAGAGAGTATACACCTTGTATAAAATCGGCCACACACATGCACACACACACTAGTTCACTAGTTTTCTCTTAGGCTCCATTTCATGCTCCATAAGCATGCTTATATAGTGTGCATGGTTAGGGTGAAACCCTAATAACCCATGTCTTTTCCTTTTCCAAGGATCCATGGGTTAAAAGCTCCATGGATCATCCATGGACTTCCACATAAGCCTAGCCCATTAACAAATGAGTATTAGCCCACACTATATAAAACAAATAGCCCATAATTTAATTAGTATTCCTTTTAATCTCTAAATTAATTCATAATTAATTTAAGACTAAAACTAATTAAATAACGTAACTTCATATTAATATATTATAACTCATAATATATTAATAAACATATGTGTATAACTCTCATAAAATTATCCATAATAGTTTGGAGGAGATGCAACCCAAATGGACCATGCCGGTCGGGTCAAGTATATACCAAATAAGTTATGGACTTAGACACCTTATCAAACAGACTCCCACTTGGATAAGTCTAATAACTATATTTGCCTATAACTTCAGGAACCAACCAACAATCGTAGCTCTCGAAAACTCCCTCGAACAATGAAGACTCTGTCGAACTATGAAGCGCCATTTTATATAAGTGATCACATAATCCTCTGTTCTCATGATATCAGCCGGACAAACACATGGAACTATGTCTTGCTTATTGTCTAGCAGTTGTTTCTTGATTTTCCGATTTGTTTGATGAAGAACTTCACTGAACACATCGGTTTAGTTCTAACCAGGCCTGGTACATGGGTCAACACAAAATCATCGAGGGGCCCAGATATCGCTTCTATTTCTAGAAGGAACAGATAAACTTCGACGGATATGCTTGTTCTACTACTTATTGAATTGTACACAAAGGCACGTTTTATAACATCAAGTTACTGATGTGTTTACGTGCAATCAATGCACAAACAACTCATAGGTAACAACTCATATCTCTAGGTTTAAAGATTTATATGATGTTATCGTCTCACGATCACTCGAGATAAATTCCATGAAGTGATACAACTGAGCGTGGGTTTATACCAATACTCATAACTTATGAGTACTCATGAATGTTGCAGCAACCATTGCCATGTCTAAACACCTTTAAGGCATCTACAAACCCAATTCATGACAATCTTGATTCATACCTACTTCCGACGTATGATCGATTGTGGAGGTTTGAATAAATTAATTATTCTGGAAGTCAAAACATGCAAAACTGAAACAATAGTAAATAATTAATAATGATAGTAACACTTTACTCATAAATAAATCACAAATTTTATTCATCATCAAACGTCGATTACATTTTACAAGTTTCAGGAAAACTATCTAATCTGTAAAACTAATATCGTCCCTCAGCCCGATGCGTCTCGCATGTTGAAAATGCTTAACCCTCGTCAGTCCCTTCGTAAGGGGATCTGCAGGATTCTCATTCGACGATATCCTCCTTGTCACAAGGAGTCCTTCTTCAATCTTGTGTCTTATGAAGTGATATTTTCTGTCAATGTGTCGGGATCTGCCATGATCTCTTGGTTCCTTGGCTAAGGTAACCGCACTATTGTTGTCACAGAAAATCTCTATAGGTTCCTTAATAGCTGGTACAACTCCAAGGTCTCCGATGAAGTTCTTTAGCCATATCGCCTCCTTCGCTACTTCACTCGCTGCTATATACTCTGATTCACAAGTCGAATCAGCCACCGTGTCCTGCTTGGAACTCTTCCAAGAAATTGCCCCTCCATTTAAGGTAAAGATCCAGCCCGACTGAGAGCGGAAATTATCCCTATCAGTCTGAAACCCAGCATCACTATACCTTAATATTCTCAAGTCATCACTGCCACCAAGGGTAAGGATCCAATCCTTAGTCCTCCGCAGGTACTTGTGAATGTTCTTTACCGCGGTCCAATGAGCCTTGCCAGGGTTCCCTTGATACCTGCTGACCATGCTCAAAGCAAATGCCACATCAGGACGGGTACAAGTCATAGCATACATCATCTCAGCTATCTCTGCCTCTGTACTCGGACTCTGAGTCTTACTCAGTTTGGTATTGCTTTGGATCGGTAATCTCCTTTCTTGGAATTCTCCATGTTGAACCTTTTCAACACCTTATCCAAGTAGATACTCTGACTAAGTCCAATTAGTCTTCTACTCCTTTCTCTTAATATCCTTATCCCTAGGATATAGGTAGCCTCCCCTAGGTCCTTCATAGCAAAGCACTTCCCAAGCCAGGACTTAACCTCCTGCAAGGTTGGGATGTCATTTCCTATGAGTAGTATGTCATCCACATACAGTACCAAGAAGCTAACTATACTCCCACTAGCTCTGACATACACGCAAGACTCATCTTCGCTTCTCAAGAAGCCAAACTCTTTTACCTTCTCATCAAAACAAAGATTCCAGCTACGAGATGCTTGTTTTAATCCATAAATGTATTTCTCAAGCTTGCATACTCTATTAGGGTACTCTGCATTGACAAAACGCTCTGGCTGATTCATGTACACATCCTCAGCCAACTTTCCATTAAGGAAAGCGGTTTTGACATCCATTTGCCATATTTCATAATCATGAAATGTTGCAATGGCTAACATAACCCTAATATACTTAATCTTTGCTACCGGCGAAAAGGTTTCATCATAATCAACACCTTGAGTTTGAGTAAAACCCTTCGCAACCAGTAGAGCCTTATAAGTATGCACTTTTCCTTCCATGTCTGTCTTCTTCTTGAAGATCCATTTGCACCCGATTGTTTTACGGCCTGGTACATTGTCAACCATGTTCCAAACTTGATTGTCATACATGGACTGTATCTCGCTGTCCATAGCCTCCTTCCATTTAGCAGACTCCGGGCCTGCCATGGCTTCCTTAACACTGCTAGGTTCATCCAAATTTACTAGTGCACTATCACTAATAAACGTATCACCTTCCGTAGTAATATGAAAACCATAATAAAATGAAGGTGTGTTCCTAACCCGTGTGGAACGCCTCGGAGGTACAGACTCGTCAGCTGGATCAACAGGAGTTTCCTCCTCAGGTTGATTGCTAGTGTCTAAGGTTCCTTCACTAATTGATTCTTGAATTTATTCAAGATCAATCTACCTCCCACTGTCTCCTTGTCTTATAAATTCTTTCTCGTGAAAGATCCCTCTTCGTGCTACAAAGACCACATTCTCACTGGGTCTGTAGAAGAGGTAACCGAAGGATTTCTGTGGGTAGCCGATGAAAATACACCATTCACTTCGGGGTTCAAGCTTATCATGAGTTTCGCGCCTCACGAAGACTTCGCAACCCCAAATTTTGATGTGGTCCAAATTGGGAACCTTCCCAGTCCATATCTCATGAGGTGTTTTGGTAACCTTCTTTGTAGGGACTAGATTAAGGATATGGGCGGCAGTCTCTAAGGCATACCGCCAAAAAGAGATTGGTAACGAAACTCGACTCATCATAGAGCGAACCATGTCTAACAAGGTTCGATTATGCCTCTCAGCTACACCATTCAGCTGTGGTGTCCTGGGAGGAGTCAATTGTGAGACAATCCCACACTCCTTAAGGTAGTCAAGGAACTCGGTACTAAGATACTCACCACCTCGATCGGATCGAAGCATCTTAATGTTCCTGCCCAATTGATTTTCTACTTCCTGCTTGAATTCCTTAAACCTTTCAAAGGTTTCAGACTTATTTTTGATTAAGTAGACATACCCATATCTACTAAAATCATCAATAAAAGTCACATAATACCGATTAGCATCCCTTGTGGCGGTTTTGAATGGCCCACATACATCAGTATGTATTAGGTCCAACAAACCTTCACCCCTCTCACAAGTTCCAGTGAAGGGTGATTTTGTCATTTTTCCAAGTAGACAAGATTCACAACTATCATCTGATTTGAGGTCAAATGATTCCAAGACTCCACTCTTTTGGAGTTGGCCTATGCGTTTCTTGTTTACATGTCCAAGACGACAATGCCACAATGATGCTTTATCTAGGCTAGTAGAAGAATCAATATACAACACATTATTTCCTAAGTTGTCCACAATCGACACAGTTTCATACACACCATCACAAGGTAATGCTTTAAAATAAAACACATTATTAAAGAAAGCATTAATACCACCACATTCATTATCAAACGAAAAGGTAAAACCTTGTTTGTACAAAGCATGAAAAGAAATAATATTCCTCGCCATTTCAGACGAGTACACACATTTATTCAAATCTAATTTTAACCCATTATTAAGCAACAAAGTATAAACTCCAATCTTGGAAACAGGTGAAGCCTTCCTATTCCCCATGATTAAGTTTATCTTCCCGTGCTCCACATCCTCACTTCTTCTTAGGCCCTGCAAATCAGAACATATGTGAATACCACATCCTGTATCAAGCACCCAAGAGTTAGAATATGTTGAGTAATTAGACAATATAGTGTAAATACCTGCATAGGTGGGTTTCACTTTCCCATCCTTTAGATCCTGCAAGTACTTAGGGCAGTTTCGCTTCCAGTGTGCCTTTTCATGGCAATAAAAGCATTCAGCATCCTTGGGAATGGCAGAAGGAGTGACAGAACCGTTCTTAGTCTTTGATGAGGAGCCTTCAAGAGACTTTCCCTTGGTACCCTTCGAAGGGTGCTTCCTCTTTTTCCCTTTGCCTTGCCCAATAGCTAAAACAGTGGTAGAAGTTGGAGTAGGAGTAGTAGAGGTAACAACCGCTTTACCCTTAAGACCGGTTTCAGCGGTCTTCAAGAGTCCTTGAAGCTTGCTGAGGGTAACTTCCTCCTTGTTCATATGATATGTCATTCGAAAATGATCATAACAAGAAGGCAAGGAGTGCAAAATGATGTCAATTGCCAACTCCTTGGGGATGTTATCATTCAGCTTCAGCAAACGGTCCACATACCTTTGCATCTTTTGCATGTGGCCCGTGACGGATTCACCATCCTTCATGCGGGTAGTTATTATGGAGGAGATTATTTCATACCGCTCCTGACGAGCACTCTGATGGTACCTTTCCATCAGGTCTTGGTGCATCTCAAAAGGGTAGAAATCTTCATACGACTTTTGGAGCTCGGCTGTCATTGTGGCCATCATGATACATGCCACCTTAGTAGCATCTCTCTCATGAGTCCTGAATTCAGCGATCTCCTCAGGAGTCGCAGTAGACTCATCAAGTTCTTTTAACTCCTTATCGAGGACATATTCCTTGTCCTCGTAACGAGTAACCATCCCGATGTTCCTAATCCAATCCATGAAGTTGGAACCATCAAAGATGACCCTCCCACAAAGATTCATGAGAGAGAAAGAACCAGTTGGGTTAGAGCCTGAAGCATTAGTGTTGGAAGACATCTGAAAGAAGAAAGTAAGTTTAGATTAGATATTTAGGATCCTTAATAAGACACCCAAATGTAATATTAAGGCTAGGATCCAATCACAATATATTACACTTACAAGAGGGATGCCGTAATCTAAGTAATAATATATTTGAAAGGTAGGTGAATGACGATTCACCAATTTCCACCATAAAAATGAAATGATTTATTAGGTTTAATTGGATTTGAAATTCCTAGATTCTTTTGAGATTCATTGAACTTTTCAATGGCATGTTTCAATCTCGATTGTGCCCTTCAAGTTTTGTGACTGGGATGCCGAGGATCACAAAACAAGGTGTGAATAACCATGCTAATTCACTTGGTACTCTTAATATTATCACCTAATCAATGTGCCGGTTAACCACACACGCTCCATTGATGTATGAAAAACATTAAGTCACCCTTCGTGATCCTTACTAGTCCTAGTTAGTGTGCCGGTTAACCACACACGCTCCACCAACGACTTGGTAAGGTACAAAGTGTGAATTCCATGGACTAGCACCATGTTCACATTTTTCCTAAAATAACTAAGATTGGGAATTAAAAGATTTTAGTTATTTTATAATATTCATTATACTTTTAATGAGGATTTAAAGTTATTGTTCTACCCGTTCGGCTAACGACCTTCCACCGATCAAGCAAGCGGTGGGTGAGAGTATACACCCATTAAGTCGCCATTTTATAGGCAACAACCTTATACCTACCTTATAGACCGGCTTCGTGAATGAGGCCTACTAACGGTAAAACGACTTATTCTTATACATATATATAATAATTAACCATTAATGTTATAAATAGTATAAGGGTTGAATTTTAACTATTAAAACTCTAAGGTTTGGAATTAAAGTTTATTAAAGTGTGTGAAACTTTACAAATTCCAAAACTTGAGGGAAAGTTTTGTAACTTTGCAAAACTCTTCATTTCATAACTTATGAATTAAAGGTTCATAAAAATGAAGACTCTTCATTTTCATGTAACTTATGTGTTTTAAGTGTGTGTTAAATGAAAGTGACCTTTGGTAATCCATAACTTGAGGACAAATTATGGACTCCATTAAAACACATAAATGATAAAGAATTAATCCTAAACAATTCAGCAAATAATTCCTATCATTTTCTAAATTCATAAGAACATGAACATGATCATTAAAAATTCAAGAATTATATGAACACATAAAATCATGGAATTTTGATATATGCTATTGCAAATGGATTAGAACAACCATTACACCAACTAAAATAAGTTTTATAACACCAAAACAGTTTAGGGTAATGTTTCTAGTCCATTTCCAGCAGCAAAAGTCGAGAATCTGCACTCTTTCGATCCTACTCGTCGAGTGCATGAACTTACTCGCCGAGTAGGTTGAAGTTTTCCTTGAAATCGTCGAGTCCCCCCAATGGACTCGGCGAGTCCACCATGCTGACAGCAACGATTTCGACTTTTTTCACTATTTTGCATCAAGTATCAAACAAGCAAGCCTAGGCTCTGATACCACTGTTGGGTTTTGAGCAATCTAACACTTCCTAAGTGTGCATGCAACCCTAATAAACCTTGGATCTATGTTTGTCTAAATACATGCAAAATAATAATTTTCCAAGGTTTATAACCTATCTAACATGGCATGCGGAACATTTCAACATAAAAGAGTTAGAAGAGATTACATACCTTTTGGTGAGTTTGGTTCTAAGGAGTTTGAGGGCCAAGCACCAATAGTGTGAATGCCTCAAATGGAATCACAAACACCACAAACTCTTGGAAAAACTTTGAGAGAGTATACACCTTGTATAAAATCGGCCACACACATGCACACACACACTAGTTCACTAGTTTTCTCTTAGGCTCCATTTCATGCTCCATAAGCATGCTTATATAGTGTGCATGGTTAGGGTGAAACCCTAATAACCCATGTCTTTTCCTTTTCCAAGGATCCATGGGTTAAAAGCTCCATGGATCATCCATGGACTTCCACATAAGCCTAGCCCATTAACAAATGAGTATTAGCCCACACTATATAAAACAAATAGCCCATAATTTAATTAGTATTCCTTTTAATCTCTAAATTAATTCATAATTAATTTAAGACTAAAACTAATTAAATAACGTAACTTCATATTAATATATTATAACTCATAATATATTAATAAACATATGTGTATAACTCTCATAAAATTATCCATAATAGTTTGGATGAGATGCAACCCAAATGGACCATGCCGGTCGGGTCAAGTATATACCAAATAAGTTATGGACTTAGACACCTTATCCAACAGAAACCTCCAGTAAGGATGTAACAACCTCTTCAAGGTAGGTGTAAAGACTCCTTCACATCCTATCTTCTCGAGACACTTCTCAGCTAGATTCAGATCTATATCATTCGGGTAAGTTGCCTTATCATGGATATTCAATACATCTCTGATAAACTATCCAGTGATAACAACCTTACATCCTTTGACAAAAGCTTCAATGGTCACTGACTCATCTTTTTTCTCTTTTGACATTAGTAGACTTCCAAAACTAATTGATTAGGTCCAGATGGATGACTGGGTTCCAAGTTAGTGCAGTGAAGCTGCAGCATTCCCTTAATCCATACATCATTGACTTGAATTCATTATGTGCCACTAGAGGATCATCTAGAAGAATTGACACGTTGTGACTTTCAGCAACCTTAAGACTTGCCATTTTTGCCTGCACAAACCTAGCCAAGTGAGAAAATCTTTTGGTTATAACAATTTAAAATTATTTTCTTAATTAAATCAATTTAATTGGCCATTTGATTTAAAATTTATTAGACAAAAATTAGGATTTCGGTTAATAAGATCAAGACCAAAAGCTCCAAGACCGAAAGAATCTTAGCTATTTACACCAAAAGCCGAAAGTCTTGAAGTCGTTGAAGTTGTGAGCCATCAGACCGAAGATGGCTTGACCGAAATTCGGTTAGCCGATGGACCCAAAGCTCAGGACTGAGAGTAGTTGGACTGAAAACTCGCCGACCGATCTATTTTGACGATTAGGCCTCGATTTCGTGGTCGATTCAGTATGATAATGGTGCATCCATGGTCGAAAACATCATACCTGTGAAGATTTTGGATCAATTTCAAGAAATAGCACAAAAAGTTTTCGAGGGTAAAGAGAAAATCGAGAGGATTTCAGTCCGAGAGAACAGGAATGAATGGAAAGGAGTTCGGTTGGTGTAATCCTTTAAGCGCCAGATCCAAACCCGGATCCATAACCCGGTGGGTTGCATCCATTAAAAATTATAAAGCCCGATACTCAAAACAATTGTTAAGAATAAAACCTTTTGAGGATTAATAAAAGAAAATGAAATAAAAAATAAAAATAAAATGAAGTATTTTTCTAAAATTTTACCATTTAAAAAAAAACTAAAACTAAAAATAAAATAAAATTTAAAATTAAAATAAAACTAAAATTTGAATTTTTTTAACCTAAATTTCACCTCTAACTGAAATTTATAACTCCTTTTTTAAGATGTGGGATCAAAGTTGTTAGACAATCATTTTCATTTGTCGAGACCTCTCCTTTCATGAATAGATCTGGTCGATCACCGGTATTATGGTACACTTAAGCACGAAAACTTGTGACAGGTTTTAGGAATGTTATCAGTGACTGGACATATCGATCCTAAGTTACTAGATAAAATTTCTAAGGACCATTTATCTGACGACGACCAATGATATTGTTATCCACCTAAATTGAGCAGCGAGACCTACAAACAATCTATAATTGTTCAATTTTAGTTGTACTAGAACGTGTTTCCTGATTCCTGATATACCCCAATAATCAAGAACTTCCAAGATACTCCTTACTATAGGTGAGAAGACAATTATTAGGAGAGAGAATTGATTTAGAATGCATATGTTGTATACCTAGGTCGGATCTCTTCCAATCACGTAGAGAGTGAAACATATGACTAACTAAAGTTTTAGAGGGATTAAGAATTAGAAGGTTGCATATGTTGTGTACCAGGTCGGATTATTAATCACGCAAAGGAGACAACATATGGCTAACAGACAAAAAGAATAGCATAGATAGTTAATGCAGAGAGACAGAGTTGCATATGTTGTAGTCCAGGTCGGATCTTTTGATCACACAAAGGAGGCAACATATGAATAATAGTAAGAATGAAAGAAAATAATTTTCTACAGACTTACTTTATCAGAACTCCCCAGCCGCTCCATCAATACCGGAATTAAGGATAGAATTCGTACACCGAGGAAAAGTTAATCCACAGTTCTAGATATGAGTTTCTTTAACGTTACTGGGGGGATTCTCATGTATATCTCCCTACTCAACCTACCCAAGCATCATATTGTCAGGCTAAACGGAACTATCTAGGTCAAGTTTTATCAAGTCTCTAGATTCCTTAAGTTCATCTGTACCTAGTCAATCCCATTAAACTTTTCGTGCCTACCAGCACATCGAACACAGAGCCTAGACAATTCAACTTTGGTACCTTACACAGATTCATATTTCCTGTTATCACTTGTTGATATCACTTCCCATATGATTCTTACACAAAATAATTATCTCAGTAATATATTTATGTTTTCTAATTTTCTAATGTTTTTTTGGATTTTCTGATTTTCTAATTTTTGTTTGGTTTTTTGTTTATTTGTCCCCCTAAATTTGTGAATGGGCGAGAATGAAAAATAAATGCGCAAATTTAAACTAACCTAAACAAAATTAATCCTCAAAACGAATCATTTTCAAAAAGTTTACCCGCACATCGAATCGAGCTTTGTTAAACGGCTTTGTGAACAAATCCGCCACATTATTCGCCATGGGAACCTGTTCTAGCCGGATGAGCGAGCGCTCCTAACAATCTCTGATAAAATGAATTATGATGTCGATGTGCTTGGTTTTTGAGTGTTGGACAGGATTTTTAGCAATTGGGATCGTAGCCTCATTATCACAGAATATAGGGGTTTCTTGAAAATTCAAACTGTAATCCAACAGCTGATGTTGGATCCATATGACATGAGAGCAACAAGTAGATGCAGCAACATATTCTACTTCTGCTATTGCGGTTGAGACAGTGTGATGTTTCTTGCACTGCCCGTATGTAACAACCCGAAGTTTTCCATCGTCGAAAAACCCATTCTACCTGTAAAAATTTGCCGTTTGTCAATTCGTTCCATTTCGTTTGGGTTAAATTATTTAAATTTATATGTTTAATAATAATCCGATGAGTTTCCAAACCCTTTAGGAACTCATGAAACTAGCCCAAAAATGTTTATTTCAAAAAGTTTAGAAACGTCCCTGCTGGGTGACGGAAACTTAACCGGGTGCGACCTAAATCCCCATTTAATGCCGGTATCGGGTAGAATTCCACCGTGTCCAAGTTTTAAGACCTATATAAACGTATTAAAACATCCATTTGAAGCTTTTGCTTCCTCTCTCTACTCTCTCTCTAACCTCTCTCCTAAATCCAAGTTTAAGGGTCAAAATCATCAATTTAAGGCTCCAAATCTTTGAGGTACCTTCCATAACTTGTTATGCAACCTCTCTAGCCTTCAAATTCGAGTTTAAACAATGGATTAGGACCATTATTATGAGTTTACGGCCCGAGAATAGTCCTAGGCCGTAAACTCAACTAAATGGGGTTTTTGGAGCAACAAAACCCTTCCAAACCACAATTGGACCTTAGATATGGCTAGATGACTCTATGGAATGGACCTACAATGCTTAAACTATAATTTAGAGCCTTGTATATGAGTTTACGACCCTGGAAGGAGCCTAGGCCGTAAACACCTATTTAAAGGGTTCTCAAGCCCTTAAACCCTTCCATGACTCAAACTAGACCTAGATATGACTTTTAGAAATGTGGTAATGGACTTAGAACACTTTAAACATAAATTTTGGGGGATTTATATGATTACGGATAAGGCATGAGCTTGGGCCGTAGACTCCTCAATCATGGGTGTAAACTCATTTTCAAGGTGTAAGAAAGCCATCCAACACCACCAAAAGCCTTGGAATAAATCATAGAACCAACCAAAAATAGTTTAGGGGCTTTAAACACAACCAAACTCACCCTAGGAGAGTTCACAGCTATGAGGGGGGTCTCATGGGACGTAAACTCCAAAAACACATCAAAAGTCCCTTGAAACTTCTTGAAAGGCCTTGTAACAATTTTAGGAATCTCATGTGATTGATTTGGAAGCATTAAAACACTTATTCAAGGGTGTATAGGAGTTTACGGCTGTAAGCTCCATGCTAAGGCCGTAAACTCCCTTAAGTGTTGTCATTTGGTGTTTTAAATCAATTCCAAGCCTTAAATCAAACCCTAGAAATATTCCCCTAAGTGTTTCAAGCCAATTTGCACCATAAACCACCCCACCATTAGTTTACGGCCGTAAACTCATGGGGAATCGGTGTTATGGCCAAAAACTCCATTAGGGAGTTTAATCTTGGGGAGTAAACTCATTTCGCAAGTCCCTCGCATCATTACACATCCTTGAACGCCACCCGGGTCCTTCCAAACACTTGATATGAGGTGTTTCCGCGACTAAAAGTATTTTTCCCTAACAATTAAGTAATCTAAGTCCTAATTAGATACAAATGTGTATCTTTTCATTTTACATAGGAATCTCGTACGTTTGCAAGCCCCGAACCAACATTTAGCTTCCGAAATCGTCACATTTCTCGTCCGGTGAGTTCATACCCCTACCCATTTTCACTATTTTTCAATGTTTTTCAGGGGGGGGGATACAAGCAAACTATAACTGTTTTCAAAACATAACATCGATGTATTTCAAATAATATCTGGAAAATTTATAAATACCTTTACCCCTTATGTATTATACTGAGCATAAGGGATGATTTATCAACTACAACTAAATGGATTTTAGTTAAGAAAATAACCAAACTAATCAAATTATTATGGGAATAATTTGGGGTTCTATAGTGTTCGTTTTATTATGTACTAATATGTATATAAAGTTATTAGATAAACTATGTCTGATTCAGTTTATCTCTGTATCATTTCAATGTATTGCCAGATAGTTTCATTGTATGTATCTATATTCACTGTATTATGTTTCATAATCTTTTGTATGTTTGATATAATATGAGAACCCTGTGAAAAATTTAGTACTACCTCGTGAGTTCGTCACTACCCTTTATGGATGATCAGTAAATCCTCTGCGGAAGTGTAACCAGAGTTTCCTGGAGGGAGATCGAGGAATTTGTGAATAGATCTATTCGGGTCTGACAACCCCACACCTTAACTGTTAGCTACAGTTAGGCGGGCACGCCTGGGGTGACAAATTTCTGGATATCATTCGACGTATGACAAGCATCAAGGAGGTCTCTTTGTTGTATCAGCATGGTTACCCGACTCACAACACGTATTAATATAAGTTTATTCACAGTATCGCTTTGGGTTCGGTTTGACTATGTTTCTATTCCATATCTACTTTCTATATATAGTTTCCATGTTCGGTATGGGATGGTAGTCCCATGGTTTCCAGTCTATCGATCATATATATATTTTGCGGAATGGTAGTTCCATGGTCTTTAACTCATATCTAGTACGGGAAAATAATTGCATGATTTCAACCTATATCTTATATGGGATGGTAGTCCCAAGGTTTTGAAACTATATCTAATACGAGATGATAATCGCATGGATTTGAATCTAATTCTAGTACGGGATGGTAGTCCCACGGTTTTCAATCCATGTTTCCATGAATATCAAACTATATCGTATCTAATACGGGACGGTAGTCCCATGGTTTTCAATTTATATTTTCATGTATACCAAACTGTTTTGTACTTAGTACGGGATGTGAGTCTCATGGTTTTCAAACTATTCTCTATCTATAGATCGCACATTTCAAACTAATTCATATTTAGTTCGGTATAGTAATCCCATGATCCTCAATATATAGTTTTATGTATTAAACTATACTCTGTAATATACAACCGGTCTTACAATTAGGAAAATATGGGATTTTCCTAGGGTAAAATACAACACATAAACGAATTTGTAACAAGTGATAACTAAACTAAGTCTACATAAGAAAATATGGGATTTTCTTCGATAACAACCTCTTTGGTAAACCTACTTTACATAAGAAAATATGGTATTTTCTTGGATAACAAACCTTTTCGGAAAACTAAAGGAAATTGGTACATTTTCAGAAAACAAACATCTTATGAACTCACCAGCTTTATGCTGATTTCAAACCGCTTGTATTCTCAAGTCAGCGATAGACAGGTACTCAACAATCTTTTTAGAGAAGACGGAGCGTACTGAAGACCTCGTCTTTACTTTTGTTGATATGATGCATATGTATATCACTGTACAACTTTACTTTTGAAACAAATGTAAATTTCTATATGTAATGTAATGGTTGTTTACTTTACTTACTATGTGCATTGGATTTGATACTTAACGTGGAGTCCGCCCTGGAAATGTTTTCGCCTTCGGTTTTCGGGGTGTGACACAGGACACTAGCCGATCACATAGAAATTGACATCCGCCTGAAGTCGATTTCTTGTCAAGCTCGCAGCCTCCATAATTTCTATCAGCAAAAGCATACATATCAAATTCAGAATTTTTTGGATACCAAAGACCCAGTTTTGGGCTGCCTTTGACGTATCGAAAAATTCTTTTGACAGTAGTAAGATGAGAAAGTTTAGGATTACCTTGATAACACGCGCATTGATAGACCGCAAACATAATGTCTGGGCAACTTGCAGTAACATACATTAGCAAACGATCATTGATCTATAGTATGTTCGATCTACGGATTCGCCTTCAATATCAGGGGTCAGCAGGGGTCTCTTCGCCATGGGTGTCCAGGCTGGTTTGGCATCTCTGAACCCGAACTTCTCAAGCATATCATCCACATATTTGGCTTGATGGAGTAGGATTCCGGCTGAACGTTGTTGGACCTGAAGTCCCAAAAACATGGTCATTTTGCCCAACGAACTCACCTCGAATCTCCTTTTCATAACATCCTCGACCTCCTTTCACAGCTAAGGACTCGTTGACCCAAAAATGACGTCGTCTACATAGATTTGTACAAGAATCTGATTCACACCGACATGCTTTTATGAATAGTGTCTGATCGATAGTGCCACGTGAGTAGCCATGATTGAGCAAGTGCTCTGTGAGAGTAGCATACTAGGCTCTGGGAGCTTGATGCAGCCCATACAGATCCTTGTCTAACTTGTATACATGGTTGGTAAATTTCGAGCTGACAAACCCAAGAGGTTGATTAACATAGATCTCTTCCTTCAACTTGCCATACAAGAAAGTTGTCTTGACGTCCATTTGATAGACAGTGATGTTCATGTATGAGGCATAAGCTAGGAAGATACGAATAGCCTCCAAGCGAGCTACTGGAGCATATACTTCTGTATAATCAAGATCCTCTATTTGTCTAAACCCACGGACAACCAATTTCGCATTATTTCTTACAGTTACCCCCGAATCGTCTTGCTTATTCCGAAATACCCATCTTGTGTCAAGAGACTTCTTGCCTCTAGGCAATTCCACTAACTTCCAAACCCCAAGCTTTTCGAATTGATTCAGCTCGACATGCGTTGCATCCACCCAGCTCGGATCATTCAAATCAATTTCAACATTCTTGGGCTCTATTTGAGAAATAAAACAAGAATAGAGACATTCGTTGACGTCCCCACTCTGGCTTCTAGTTCGAACGCCATCGCCCAACTGACCAATGGCATTCGTGACTGATGTTATTGAGTGAAACAGGAAGTGGCATGAATATTAACGACTCCGTCATTTGCTGAAGAATCCACGGTAGAGGAAACATTGTCGATTGGTGGATTTGCTACAAACTCATCAGTGATTTGTTCGGGAAAGAGAAGATCCATCAGATTTTGACTAATAACAGAAGCATCTTGGTTTATGAACTCTCTTTCAACTAGAGTTAGAGGAGTAGCGTCAACATCTGCAGTAGATTGTTGTATTGGGGACTTTGAAGAAGCGATTGGAATAGATGTCTCCATCAGGGGATCACTAGCAAAAACCAAAGGCGGCCTGTAAACAACCTCTTCATCATTGTG
Source organism: Lactuca saligna (assembly GCF_052625555.1). Taxonomy (NCBI): domain Eukaryota; kingdom Viridiplantae; phylum Streptophyta; class Magnoliopsida; order Asterales; family Asteraceae; genus Lactuca; species Lactuca saligna. Next base: position 149,287,009 of record NC_136419.1, on the reverse strand, counting down.
TTCAATGTTATTCTTGGAGCCAGAGGTAGACCCAGCCTGGTTATTAGACGACACACTAAATGATTTGAATAGTGATGTGTAGTCGGACAGCCAATCAGGACCCACCCTAGCGTGTGTTTGATTCTCTTCCAGCCAGCGAACATCAAAAGATTCCACGATTTGCTTTGTCTTCTTATTGTATACCCTGTAAGCAGTACGAGTAACGTATCCGACGAAATAGCAGTCATCAGCTTTTGCATTGAATTTAGGGTGGGATTCCAAGTGAAGAAAGGTGCAAGGGCAACCAAATACTCTAAAACGGCTGACAGATGGCTTGTGTCCATATAAAATCTCATACGGAGTTTTCATTTGGGCTTTGTTGATCAGGATATGATTTTGAACATAGTAGATAGTGTTGATCACCTCTGCCCAAAGATAACTAGAAGTTTAGAATCCAATAGCATCGTCCTTGCTGCGTCTTGTAACATTTGATTCCTCCGCTTAGCAACATCTTTTGTTGTGGTATCCGAACAAAACTATACTGACACACAATACCCCTTTCAGCACAAAAATGATCAAGAACAGCATTCTTGAATTCTGTTTCATTATATGTGCATAGCGCTTTCACTCGGTGGTTGGTTTGGTTCTCAATCATTACAATGAACTTCTTGATAAGGTCAGTGATCCCAACTTTGTTGGACAGAAAGAAAACCCACGTGATGCGAGAGAAGTCATCTATTACATCGAGATAATATGAATTTTGGTTGATGTTGAGGACATTGACCAGACCAAACAAGTCCATGTGCAACAATTAGAGCACCTGACTGATGGAATTGACCTGCTTTGGCAGATGTGGCTTTCGATGATGTTTGCCTTGAGCATATGACACACATTTTTCAAAAGTGATGAAGTCTTTGATGGGTAGACCATGTACCATTTCGTTTTTGGCAAGACGGTTCAGATTCTTTTCATTTGCACGCCGAAGTCGACGATGCCACATCATAGCGTTTTGTTCTGAGACTTTTGAAAAGAGACAAGTGACTTCATCGGTTACATTGCTGTTCATGTCAATAATGTAGGCATTTCCATCCCGCTTTGATTTTACAAGAATCCACTCCTCTAGGATGACAATGCCAGGCTTTAACATCATACATTCTTTATCAGTGAAGTTTGTCGAATAACTCTTGTCGCAGATTTGGGAAACACTCAACAAACTATGCTTTAACTCAGGAGTATATTTGACGTTCTCAAAACTAAGCAATCCATTGGTCACCATTCCTTTTTGTGTGATTTTTCTACCCTCTCCACCCGCGAAGGAGACATATCCCCCATTAAAGGTCTGAATGTTGTGCAATTGGGAGATATCTCCTGTCATGTGTTGGGAGCAGCCGCTATTGACATACCAGGGTCTGACGACATTCCTCCGTAACTATCCATGCACATTGAGTGGAGTTATTTAGATTTACGGACCCAGGTCGTTACATTCCTGGGTTAACCCTAAACGTTCACATATTTATCTTTTAACTTTTCCGAAGTTGAAATTTCATTTACAGCAGATACAGAGGATGATGATGACTGATTAGACTTTATTTTGGCACTCATTGGTATTTAGGTTTCGCAATAGTTTTCTCTTTAGTTTGCTTTGAGCAGGTGGGTTTTCTATTTGAAGAAGTTGAAGAACCAACCCTGCATTTTGACAAAATCAACTTTGGCAAACTGTTTGCGATTTTATTAAAAAACTATTTGTTCTGATGAAAAACTGCCATTTTCTTGTTTTGATTTGCTTTCCAGTCATCATATCGAGAGCGAGGTCTTGAGGACTTTCTAATTAAAGACCGTCCTCTAGACTCGTTCTCTCCTCTTTGTGATAGGTAATGTACAAACATCCGATTCAGACAATTTCGTGCAATATGACCAACAGTACCACAATTGAAGCAAATTTGTTCATTATCATTCGACTTGGTACTACATTTGTCAGATTTCTGACTTTTATTATCTTTTCTAGCATTTTCACATTTGCAAGAACAAAAATTAGATTGTGTAGCAAACGTAAAAGATGTAGCAGCACTCAAATCAGATTTGGCAACTTTATCAGAAACAACATCACTATTTTCAAAATTTTCAGTCTGAAACAACACACCACTAGAAACAAAGACATTAGTTCTTTGATTTTAACAAAGACTCATAACAAAATTCAACACCAAATTTAGACACATAATTATTTGACTTAGACTTTTCGGCTTCTTCCTCCCCCTGATTTACTGACACATCTGCACTTAAGGTAGAAATGTTAGTATTCAAAATTTTATCATTAGCCTGTGTTGCTTGTTCAGAGGTTGGCTTCCCAGAAACCAAGAAAGATTATCTATCAAATTCTTCTTTAGATAAATGAATAGTAGTGTAATTAGGACTGAAGGGAGGAGGGACACTCTCAAATCCTAATCCTACTTTTCTCTGGTTACCACAAGTAATATCCTTCCACTGCATTTGTTCCTCTATCATTTTTGCAACAATTTCACTTGACACATCGAATTTTTAAAATTAAATTCAACATTTTCAAATCGGTTTTTCAATGCATCAAGTTCAGCGGTTACAGCAGCAAGATTTCCTTTGAGACGATCATAATTCTCACACTTGTTACTGTAATCCTCTTGCAATTTTTTAAAATCTTTTGTTTTGTTCTCTAATTGAGTTTTCAAAGGCTTTTGATTTTTCGTAAGAGTGTAGCCTTCATACTTAAGGTCCTCATTCTCATTCTTAATTAAATCAATTTGGATAACAATTTGATAGTTTTTATACAAGATTGAGAGCAACAAATTTCACTGACCTCATGTTTGGCAGGATCTGGGGTGGTTTGCACCATGAATGAAAATTGAAGATTCATCATTTCCTCTTCTGGGTCCTTCTCTTCTTCTTCTTCCACACCATCTTTGATCTAGGCAAGATGTGCATTTTCAGGTCTTGAAATATTCAGAGCCTGAATTTGGTCTTCCCAATCAAAGGATTGAGCCACCATAGCCATGTTTGCAATATGATTGTTTGCAGAGGATCCCCTGTTGTTATTCACCGGCACCATAGCTCTCTCATAATTCTCTCTTCAATATCGTTTTCGACATTCTCTGGAAAAGTTTCTAGGTTCATGACAATTATAACACCTCAGTTTTCCTTTGTTGAACCCTACTTTCTTATCAGAATTCACACTCCAGTTGTTTTTTTCCAGTTTTCTTGGAGAATTGTTTTGGCCTAAAAACACGCATAGCCATTTGCCATGTGAGGTCCATCTCCTCCACATCCTCTGGATGGATCTAATCAAGATCAGCAAATGATAATTATGGGTAAAGTTCTCCGGCCACAAAAGTGTTGTAACAGTTCACTAGACCAGTGGCAAGGGCCAAATTTTCTTCTTTTTCTTTCAATGATGAAGATTGAGGATTATTTCTTTGAGCTCGAATGGATGCATTTGAGGATGAACCAACAATAGAGCCAACTTGTTGAAGTGAAGATTGAGGTTGATAAACATGAATGTTTTGCATTGATGGGATAACATATGAAGTAGGCTAATGAGTCACATAGGGTTGAGCTTGAGGAACATGCGATACTTGAGAGACTTGAGGAATAGAGAAACTTGAGAAATCAATACTGTTGGTGGTTTGGATTCCAAGATTTTCAGAGGAGTATGAATTAACATGATTAATCTCTCTTTTCTTATCATCAAGATCGCAATCCTTAATGATCGCCATTGTTTTAGCCAAACTCAAACGGTTCAAATCTTTGGTCGTCTTTATCACTGAAACATTCATATACCAAGATTTTGGTAAAGAATTGAGTAGCTTCTTGTTGATCTCAGATTTTGTAACCATAACACCAGTATAACTCATCTCAGTGGTGAGTGTGATAAACCTTTGCAATTGATTCTCAAGAGATTCCCCCAAGACATAATTAAACATGTTGAACTTCTCTCGCAACATGTCTGAGAGACTTTGTTTCATATGTTCATTCCATTCAGGAAATCCTTCTGCTGATAACAATCGAAGAATTTGAGTAGTAGTACCCATGATAGCATCCAATTCATGATGAGCAGACATGTTTTGAGATTCCATTTTTTTATATTTATATATTTTTTTAATTTTTAATAAATATTAACTTGAAATATAAACCAAATGGGCTTTCGGTTGAAGAAAAGAGGTTTCCGGTTTCTGAATATTCTAGGGTTTTTGGTTTTTGAATATTCTAAGGTTTTCGGTTTCTGAATGTTCAAAGATATTCGGTTTAGGAACAAGGATTTTGGTTGAAGAACACATGGATTTCGATTGAAGAATACAAGGATTTCGGTTGAAGAACAGAGATTTTGGTTGAAGAACACAGATTTCGGTTGAAGAACACGAGGATTTTGCTTGAAGAAAATGATTTTCGGTTGAAGAACAAGGATTTCGGTTTCTGAAGATCAAACCGAAAACTCTGCAGTTTTCAATGAAGAGCTTGGTTTTTCGAACTGATATTATTTCCATGCAATGAGAATACCAATTAAAGCTTTAAGAACCACTTATCAACGAAATTTTGGGTAAAAACAAGTTATCAGTTGATGAGGATCAAACCGAAAACTATAAAAATCTGATCAATTTTTTTTTTGAATTCAACATGATTCAAATAGATCTTGATGCCACACGATTGAAACTCTAATATGATCTTCAAATGTTATCAAAAAAACCCTTGAGTGACCGAGAATTTGTTGAATCATGAACTTGCGAGACCGAGAACAAAAAAAAAAACCCAATTGATCAATCAAGCAAGTGAAATAATAAAGAAGATAAGATGAAGAATGATCAAATATGACCTTGCATACGATTAGATCTGAAAATCATCTAATACAACTCAATGAACCATCACTTTACAAATGACAACCCGACACCTATTTATACTAACACTGACCGATAACGGGTTTTCGGTCAATGCCTGACCGAAAACCTTTCCTAGACGGAAAACGTAACAAATACCGAAACCACTCCAAATAACATAATCAAAAGCCCTAACTCATCTATACATGTAATGCGTAGCCCATACCATATACTTTGACCTTTCACCTTCTTAGACCGTAAACGCCGAAAAACCCAAATTCGCGATTTCAGCTTCGATCTAAAGTCGTTTTCTTGTAAGAACACCTTTGTGAGGTTTGGAATACACATACATATATATATATATGATCGAAGTGTCAAATTCAAGATTAATCACGAAATTTTGACGGCCGGTGAACAGCGATTTGAGAGAAAAAGTGAGTTTACGACCATAAATAAGAAAAGGCCATCATAAAAGAGTTTACACCCGTTCACATCGGTATTTATACCTGGACCAATGCTCATGGGCTGCCCACTTCAATTTTAAGTCCAATACCACAAAAGTGTTTAAAAATAATACATTTTGAGGATTTTAAAAATAAAATAAAATCTAAAAAATTTAAACTAAAATAAAAACAAGAAATAGTTTTAATTTTTAATTTTTAAATTTTTTTAGCAAAATAAAAATAAAATCAAATAAAATTTATCAATGATTTAACACTAATTATCTTTTACCAAGGTTGATAGTACATTGAGTTTGGGATCAAAGCTCTTCGGCCGCCTAAATCCGTTTATCAGTACATTCTCATTCATGAATAGATCTGGTCGATCACTAGTATTGTGGTCCAATTAAGCATGAAAATTTTGTGATAGGGTTAGGTTATACTGTAGGTGAGATGACATTTTAACATTGCAATTCTAACCAAATTCCTAATGACCATTCATCTGATAATGATCAGGGATATTGTTGTCCACCTAAGATAAGCAACGAGATCTACAGACAACCTATTTATTGATTGATTTTAGATGTATCAAACCATGTTTCCCGCTTCCTGATATACCCCAACAATCAAGAACTTCCGAGGCACTCCTTACTTTAGGTGAGCAGACAATTATTATGGGAGAAGATAGATTTAGAGTGCATATGTTGTACACCTAGGCCGCATCTTCTGATCATGCAAAGGGTGAAACATGTGTCTAACCAGATTCAGAGAGATTAAGAAGTAGAAGGGTGCATATCCTGTGTACAAGGTCGGATTATCAATCATGCAGAGGAGACATCATATGGCTAACAGACAGAAAGAATTGCATAGAGGGATATGCAGAGAGATAGAGTTGCATATGTTGCAGTCCAAGTTGGATCTTCCGATCACGCAGATGAGACAACATATGACTAACAGGAAGAAAGCAAGAAAATAATCTTCTGCAGAACTATTTTATCGGAATTTCCTAGCCGTCTCGTCAATATCAAAATTAAGGACAAATTAAAACTTTCATGACTACCAGCGCATCGAACACAGATGCTAGACATTCAACTTTGATACCATACACAAATGCAAATTACCTGTTATCACCAAGTGTATATCACTTCCTAACACAACATCAAAAAGCAAGGAAGACGCACAATATTCTTGGGTTTTTCAATATATTTGGGTTTTTCAAGTTTTTCTGAGAAAAAAAATCCTACTTACCTATTATCACCAATTGTAAATCACAAAACTGAGAATCGAAACAGTGATCAATCAAACACCAATCGATCAAACAAGAATGTAGTAGAGAACAGAGTCAATCCAAGCGTGCACACGTTTTATATATCGAATAACCATCTCATACACCTTGGGGACGTAAACTATAGAGACTCACTGATTCATCAACAACCCTAATACGACACTGACAACCCCTATAGATAGGGGTAGATGGTCGTAAACCTGTTTATGGCTGTAAACCTATTTACGGCCGTACAATCAACACGACGGAAAATGACAACCGTACACTATAATAAAAACAGCTAAAACACAACCAAGAACCTAAACAAGAGTTATACAAATGAATGCCTAACCCAAACCACAAAATAATGACCTTTCACACTACAATACTACACGTACACTAGTTAATATAGGGTTGTGAGACACTACTTCAATTGTATCCACCAGGGTATGAAACTAAATCCTATACAGTATAACCAGAGTCTCCTAGAGGGAGAGCGTGAGATTTGTGTATAGATCTATACGGGACTGACAATCCCACACTTAAACTACTAGCTACAGTTAGGCCAACAGGCCTATGGTGAGAAATATCATAACTTTTAGATGTCGGAAGAACGTCATAGAGGTCACTAGGTCATATTAAGCATGGATATATGAAACTCATAGTAGTATAAATAAAACATTTGTTTACGGGATTAAAACTACTTTAATGGTTTTATTTTAATTAATAAAACTACAGTACACTATTTTACACTACAATTGCTGGTATCCAGGCATACATACGAAGGTTTTCATATAAACACTACTATGATACACTACCTTACACTACATGTTGCTTCTTTGAGAACCCTTGAGTTGGATGTCCCTTGAGTCATCTGTCCCTTGAATAGGGGTCATGGTCACATAAAGAACAAAAACATGTTGCTTCTGTGAGAACCCTTGAGTTGGTTGTCCCTTTCTCTGACTTTTAGACTTTTGCTTCCTGCTCTTAAGCTTGGGGTTTAGTGTGCCTTGATAAGCTGTCACTTGTTGGTTTCCGTGCTCATCGCTTTGGCTGGAGTTGTCAATACTGTTTCCATCTCTATTAGTGTTGTTTCGTTGAGTTGTGTCATGGCAGCGGTTACTATTGTTGTTACAGTAGCTTGGAATGTAGCAGATTCCTTCTGTAGGAGCGATGTCTCGTGGGTGTGCTTGTTATTTCAGTGGGATGACATTTTCCTGCTGCATGAATAAGCCAGATGGTAAGTAGTGATTGTTATTCCTGGTTGTACTATAAAAATTTCGCGTCTTGTCGCATGATTCACAATGTTTCAATCTACATCCTTATGATGTATTTATGGTAGTAGGTAATCGTGGATTTGGCATGAATATTAATTCTATCCCTAGAGTTCATAGATTATTTTGGTTTCGAGATCCTTGAGTATCTAGCAGTTTCAGGGCTTCGGTTGTGCATATAAGTGAAGTCGTGCAATAACATGAAATAAGGAAAACACATTATTGCTTCATTAGTAACTACCATCTTACTACGTGAAAGAGAATCATAACAAACGGTAGGGGGGAGTTGATCCTAATCGTTGTGGAAACAGTCTGGTGGTGGTTCAGATGAAGTGAATGCACCATGAAGATGAGATACTTGTCGCTCGGTGTCTCGTAGTCTTGCCTCCTGAAATAATTGCCTCATTTGGAAGTCCCGATCGCTTCCTCGGTTTGTCTCTCAGTTCTCTCAGTAGTAGCCCGCATTTGGTCCATTTGATTGTGGGTGTCCTGAGTTTGGTTGCCAATGTCTCGGGTGCGCCGGACCATGACTGGGAGGGCCTAGTTAGCTTGTCCTCTATGACTAAGATCAAAGAGACATCGGTACCTACTGTAGTGTGGTCGTATCCCATGTTGATGACTCCATCTCCAATTATCGTGTGCCTATGGGGCGTGGGGCCATCGAGGCTCTTACGATAATTCGAAACTCTGGCCATATATGGAAGATTGATGACCTTGGACCCTGCATCCGAGTCATCATCATCATCACCCTGGAGCTCTTTCTCTTTGAGGTTCACTACCAGCTTGGCGAGCTCATCTATAAGTTCTACTTCATGTTCCTCCTCTAGTTCTTTCTCTGAGTCTTCTTCTGGGTCTTCCTTTGGATCAAGCCACCCTACATTCCCCTAATTACGGAGATAGGACTCTCCTAGCTAATGTTACCCGTCCATAGTGTGCGTATGAAGTTGTATAAATACTAGAAACAAACAGCACACCAAATACTCATTTAGTGTTTTAAATTTCTACTTAGGTTTGGTTGTATAAGCTCTTTGGATAGTTAAATTGTAAGTTTTTGATTCATTGTCCATCACAATTACTCCCGAACACATGTTGGTCGTATTTTGAATGAATATAGTAGATCATACTACATTCACCCCCTATACGACTACATAACTGTCCGGGTTTAATAGCGATGTTCAAATCCTCCAAAGACTTTTACTGTTCTTGTTGTGTTATTAATCTAAAATGCACACATAAATATGTATTTTAATTATTATGTTAAGAGTAGTTTAATCCCATTGTATTTATATTTGCATATCATGTATGATTAGATATACTAGTTCACTATAAACGATGCTCTTATACCAATCTGTCACACCCTCGAACCAGACGACGGAAACGTCCGGGGGCTTGATGTGACTTTCAACATTGTAGTATCATTACAGAGTATATAATTGAAACATAACATCATCATCATCACACATGTAATATAAAAACATTCATTATTTACATCGAGTATTGTATTTGAATAGTACATGCCAAAATAGTCAGGGTATGATGAAATTAAATATAACACAATATCCATTAGTTTTTTTCGTTCATCTTGCTTCAATAGTTTATTGAGAATACAAGTTAATTTAAAAAGGTCAACATAAAAATGTTGGTGAGTTCATAAGCATGTTTGTGAAAATGATTTGTATAACTTTGAAACCACCAGAAAATCGTATATTTTCTGAAAACTGTTTAGTATGTTTGTGTCAGATCTTGTATTAATGCATGTACGTTATTGTTTACTTGACTAAAAGGGTAAAGAGAATGTAGAGAGAATGTAAAGAGCATGTATAGAGAATATTCCCAGACAACGTTGTATTTAATAGAGAAAGCTTCCATACCAACCCCCGAGGTTGAGTACCAGTGAGAGTATGTCTCCGAGTAATCCAAATGAAAAGAGAATGGTCTTCCGTAAGCTTCATAAAGTTAATTCCTCTAAGTGAGCCATCATAACCATAGTAAATAATGACAATTTTACATGTTTTGGCGTTCTTGGACGCCGATTTTGATTATAAGGTTTTCGTCACCCTAGACTGGGTTAGTCTAACTGTAGCGAACAGCTCAGGTGTGGGGTGTCATCCCCGTATAGATCTATACACAAATCCCCGCTCTCCCTCCAAGAGACTATGGTTATAACTATAGGCTACGATCGTACTCTTAATAGGTGCCAACCGACAAAACTTACTAGATCCTTAATCGAATTTATGTGAAGAAAAGTATAAGCTCATTCCAAGCCCAATGAACCATGTAAGTGAACTACTAAGGCATCGCTAAACATGTAAATCATTTCAAGGCCCAATTGGAATAAGATTATATAACATGGGCCCGAAAATTATATGAAAGGACAACTAAGGCCCATTTCACATGAAAGGTATTTACAGACCCAAATAGCACACAAATAGTATCCAAGGTCCATCGCACATGTTAATGGGTCAATGAGGCCCAATAAACATATAAGTAGTATACATGACCTGTCAAACATATAAATGGACCACTAAGGCCCAATAACCTAGAAAATAATCAAATTAATCCGTTTGTTAGTTTATCATTGGTTTGGTTCAAGTATTCACTAAAATAGCATAAAAGCCCACTTTTTGTAAAAATGACGTTCTTGGCCCACTAAGCCAGAAATTTACAATTAAGGCCCAATTTTTGTAAGAATAACTCTTTAGTTTCCATTTTGTTCAAAAATTGTGTTGATGACTAGTTTGTGGTAAAAATAACTTTTTAAACCCATTTTTGGCAAAAATATCATTTTTGGCTTTATTTTTGTGAAAATATACATTTTTCTGGTTTTGGGCTTTTCTGAGCTTGTTGGAAAATTTGTAGGAAAATCATCGTAAGTCAAATTTTGGATCCATAAATTCCAAAATTTTGGAAATTGCGTCTACTTTGTTCACCGTTTTTTCCAATAATTTTTAATGGCTTATAACAAGTGTGAAATTGCTCACCTTCATAGGCAAGTACGAAATTATTTCAAATCTGATAGACAATTTTGTAAAATTCGCCAAAGATTGTAGAAAAATCGTATGAAAACATGAGAGTAGTCATTTTAAAGGTAGAAACCTGGACTTTTTTCATGTAAAATAGTTTTGAATAATATTATCATATAGGCAGTCAAAACAGTTCGAGATTGGGCCAAAACTTTCCTGTGAAAGGCTAATTTTTGAGTTAAGTTTATAGATCTTGGAACACAAAACTCATTTTTACTATTTTGAGTGTATAAATCCAGATCTACTAGTTTATGTGTATTATATGTGATAACACATACTTTTTCCAAGGTTTTCATGTAGATCCAAGTGATAAACTTAATATTCTTAACATATTTTTAGATTTATGAAGTAAATAGCACATAACCACCAAATAAATCATGAAAACACACATATTCATGCATACATACATAGATCTACACAAGACAACTTGTATTCTCCCCCAAAATAGAGTAAAAATCGAAAATAGGGAGTATGAACTCACTTGGCTTTGAAGTTTTCGGTTTTGATGAAGAATATGGTGAAGATCTTGGCCCTATCAAGTTCCTTGAAGAACTTTTCAAACTTAGAGGGTTCTAAGAAGCAAGATCACGAAATGGCATGAGTTAAGAAGGGATTTTATTTGAGGAGATCAAGATGTTAAATCATAGATCTAAGAAAAAACTTAAAAAAGATGGTGATATTGATGAAGAATCCTCTTGATAGCACCCACAAAGCTCGAAAATTTAAAGGAAAATATAGGAGTTCTTGGGAGCTTCTTTAAGAGATTTTTGTATACAAGGATGAGTGTGGTGATGATTTTTTGATCTCATAGCCGAGATTTAAGGAGAATGGGAAAAATAGGATCATTGGTCATTACATGAATGGTTTGGCATGGAGATATGAGAGGTAATACATAGATTACCTTCATATAATACTTAGGTGTCATGTTTAAGAGAATCCTTCATTAATCTCTTTTCTTTTCCTCATTGGGCCAATAATTGGGCATAAGATGGATTAAATTTAACTAGTTTGGCCCACTCTTGGCTTTGCTCGATTTTGGTGAAGCCCTATATATATGTTTCGGCCCACTGGGCCCTTAAGTGTATCTCATGACCCAATAGTATAAAAGAATGGGTTCTAACGTCCATTAAGGTTAATTGGAGTTGTTATAGCCCAATAAGGCCCATTAGGGTTAAAATGAATCATTCTAAGCCCAAATGGTCCAAATTGTTATAGATTTGATGAATTAATGATTTATTGGTTCCATAGGCCCAATAAAGGAATCCTAGTCCATATTGAACTTGATATGGGATTTCTAGGGTCTCCAACCTTTACTTTCCCATATGAGATGTATTTGAACGAGCATAGAGTGTAGTATTCACTTAGAAGACAAGGCTTACAATAAATCATGGTTTCATGAGAATACAATTTCCTAGCAAAAATACCAGTTGTGACAACATTAAATTCAGTATAGAAAATATTGGATTTTCTGGAGATACATACTAGCATTTTCAAAGTACAAAGACAATTCTTTCTATCCCAACAACATACTTATGAACTCACCAACTTAAATGTTGATACAGTTTCAAAATTACTTGTATTCTCAGGGAACCGGTAAGACAGGTACACCCACAGGATTTTGAGAAGACAGAGCTTTTAGAGTCGCGTCTCTTATACTTTTTTTTATACATTTTGATGTCTTACAAACTATGTATCAAAGAGAATGTAAATACTTTACTTACCAATGTATTGGTTTTGTTTGCTTTGATTACTATTATACAATTGTTATTATAATGTACATTGCGTCCTTTGCCCCTGAACGTTTCCGCCGTTCTGGTTTGGGGGTGTGACAAAACACCCCCTGAAGTTGCCGACCTACCTTGCCCTTTCCTCTTTTGTGTTTTTGTTGATCGGAAAAGAAAAGAACAGTTAAGATGCCGCTGGTGCAGATCGATTCACGTCTCCTCCTTGATTTATAAAACTTCGTCACCAGGAATGCCATATCCATTGTGTATATGGAATTGATTCAACCCATCATCATCATTGAGTAACTAAAATTACAGGAGCATCTCCTTGTTCGATTTCACCTTGTACCATCTATTCACAACAACTAGTCTTGTAAGATTATGTTATTTTTGTTTTAATGTTTCTTGAATTTAGTGAACATAAGATTGTCTTTTGTGTTCTTGTGTGCAGTAAATCGCACACAGTTAGGGTTGTTGGATTTTAGTTCAAAATAATTTCATAAACTTGAAAAATATGGCAACGGAAGACTTTAATTTTTAAAATAACATAAAAATTTTATACCCACCAAGGATCTTCTTGCAAGTTATAGAAAGATTAAAATACCACCCAAAGAAGAGCTGAAAAAATAACAACCTTTGTGGTTCTTTGGATCCTCTTTGGAGGCTTGTAAGTTAATGAAGAATGTGGAACGTTTGAGACACCAACTATGACTCAACTTG